>NC_136823.1:13165289-13765289 GCF_951394365.1 Tetrao urogallus | reverse complement strand
AAAGCACATTATTAGCAGCAAGACAAAAGAGTTAAATAGGCTTCCACCCAGCACCAAAAATCATGTAAGTGTATTCCTTCAGCTCTTCAGGAGGAAAGTAAGAGCTAATACAGGAGCAGTTGTGCCAGTTGCATACCCACCAACCAATACGGCCTTGCAGAATACCTCTAAACCACCTATTAGACACATCTGTTCCCTACTTTTAAAAGTAGGGATTTGATATTTTTGGTTTAAACTTAAAACATTTCCCTGTAACAGTCTTATCAAAATTTAGCAATTGGGAAAGCAAAAGTTTGCTTCCTAAAAATTGAAATGTGAAAATAAATAGTTTAAAAAAAAAAAAAAAAAAAAGAACAGCTGTAACAGGTAAAAGGCTTTAAAACCTTTAAAAGCCACATCCAGGTGTGCTTTGTGGATAATTTTAGACTCTATTAGAAACTGTAAAGAGCCTTAAGCAGTAGAAAAGTAGAGTACTTAGATTTTTACAAGCACAGGTCAGAAGTGTTTGCTTTCAAAGATGTTCTGCCCACATTTTCCATCTGAATGAGGTGATCAGTGTATGTAAAATACTACCTTTAGGAAGCGCCCACTTTAATTGTCTACATAACCATCGTGTGGTTTTTAACGTGCAAAAAAAAGTTAAATCAAGCTGTTGTTTCTCTTGCAGTGTTTTATTTTTCTCTAAAAATCTTAAATGTCTGTGTAGTATCCTATCCACAGTTTCCTATATGTATTAGATTATATATAAAAGCGACACTTAAGATTCATACACAAATGCATCTGAAGCAGTGCAGAGCTATCTAAAGGTCATGTTTTCTTATCCTTTACAAATCCCTAGTACTGGGTAAGTTTGAGTAAGTAATTAAGGGCTTACTATCACCTGATCTTTATTTGAAACTGACTTTCATGTAGTCATCTACTTGGATCTGTTATAGTATATTTTTATACAGTTTTACATGAATGTTCCTTTTTTATGTGCAAGATATTACATAGAGATTTGAAAATGTTAAACCTTTTTTGAAAGAACTGATGGGGAATTTTTAATTCTTATTCTATACCTTCAGAATTTAGACTAATAATATTTAAATTTCTTTCAGAATATGATGCATTGGCCAAAGTCATACAGCACCATCCAGACAGACACGAAACACTGAAGTAAGTATGAGACTGCATTAGATTACAATAAACCAGCAAATTAAGTCACCAGATTTGACATTTTCTTGGTTCCACAATTTGACCTTTTTGTCCCTGTTACATAGTTTCTTTTGATGCAAGAAAAACTGGTGTTTCATTTTAAAATTGTGCTCTTATCAGCTTTCCTTCATTAATCTCTATCTGTATGGGTTCAGAAACATTACTAATAATTTTGTATTTGAAGTTTTTCCATTGTTAAGGTGAATGGATGAACTCAGATGTAAATGCACGGCAGTTTATCAGTGACAAGTTGATCAGGAAAGAGAGATAGCACGGCAGTGCTGTAAAGTGCAGCAGCAAGTAATCATGCAGAATATGTATCACACAGGCAAGTAAGATAGAATAAGGAATAGAGAAAGCAAGAGAAAGCTTGTAGTGTTGTTCTGTGTTTTCCTTCTAGTAGTTGTTCCTGCATGCCTGCTTACAAATTACTACCTTGTGTACCACAATATAGCCTGCCCTGGCATGTAGGTAAGACCTACCTGTTGTCCAACTCGTCCTGCATATAACCTCCAGTATTACCTGTCACAGCTGGGTTTGGATCAGCTACCTGTGCTTTTGGGCCATTTTGAGCAGTCACGAGGAGATCATCTTTTGAATATTATTAAGCCACAGAAACATTCCAGGACTTACAGCATCTACAAGTTTGTTCTTCTTTACCTGATTAAAGGCATGACATGGATTACTTTCTCATTTAAATGTAGCTCGTGTCTATCCTGCTGTCAGCTTTCAATGAAATTGTAGAGGGAAGCTATTATTTCATATCCCATGCTGTTTTATAGCAGCAGGAAGAATTTATCATATTATTTACCATAATATTAGCAATTTGTTTAGCTATAAACTTCTGACACTATTTCATATGCTTCTTTCTCATATATTATATTTTTCTTGGACTTCATTGCCTCAATCACTGTTATTACAGTTCATTCTCTTGTGACTTACTTATTTCTTTACTTCATTACTCAGCACGTGCCATTTATCAAGGGTTCATAAAAAAGGATTATTAAAAGTGAAGCTTTTCAGATAAGTCAGTTGACTTAGAATGGAAACAACTAATTGATAGTTTTGTGGGATTTTTTTTTTTTTTTAAGATGCCAGACTGTTAAGATCTGGGAGGGGAGGTGGTTTTAATTTTGCACAACACATCCAAGTGTCAGTTTCTTGAGCAGAGCTGTAAACGTCAATAAGGCCAGCTAATGAATTTAGCATTTTAGCTTTTCTTAAACTTAATTTCTTATCACCTTAGAAGAATATGTTGTTAGAAATAACCCTTTGTTCATGCACTGTAAGAGTGTCTGCAACATATCCCCCCTGTAGTCCAAGATGTGGACTTGCAGAGTCTCTATTTTACAGATTTTACAAATCAGACATAGTAAGAGAATGGAAACATCTTTAGAGAGAGCTTACTTCATATGTATTCCAGCTTTAACTGACTTCCCCATGTGAACACTAAACACAGAAACTGTTTTAATAGAAAGTGTTTTAATTACAAGGCTTTCTTTCCCTAGTTTGAGAGAAAAATATAGAAAATCACACAATGTGAATCAGGAAAACCCACCCAAAAGTCAGCGGAGGGAGACTCACCATCAACTCTTAGTTACTAAAAACTCTAGAGAAAACTTCTGTGAGGAGAAACACCATGGTTTATTGCAAGAGTTACACTTGTAGCTTTAGCAAGTCATACAGCACAATAGGACAAAGTTCAGAAAAATACTTTTTTTAATGCTTTTAAGGGGCTATTTCTTGGAACAACTAGTCCTGCAGCACAAAGGAGGAGAAATTGTTATTGAATCAGTCATGAGTAATGCATAGTAGCCAAGTCAGGAAGTGACAGGAGCTGGACCACTAAATGGCAGCGCCAGTGTAATTACCTGCCTTATCAAAAGAGCTGTTACAGCATGAAGCAACGACACCAGTCTTAGAAAAGGAGACAGAAAAATGAGAAGATCAGGCAAAGATTTTCTGGAGCTGAAAGTAAGAGAAGTAAAACACCAGGTGTAGCTCGGACATTGCTAGAAAATTGCTTGTCTTCTCACTGCCTGCTTATAGCTGACAGCAATGCATAAACAATGTTTGGTGAAACAGAAGCCTTTCAGAAACTAGAAGCCAGGTAGTGAAATCATTGCATAAGCCTATAAGCTGTCAGTCTGTTTCTGTAATAGGAAGGTTTACAATGCCACACCCAACCATATTTAAGGCATTCCCCTCCAGATACCAGCGTACTACCTCAGAAATAGACAACACCCTGAGGTTGCATTAAACCAGAGCTTTTTCCCAGCCATCGTGACTGGAAGCCCTTCTGTGATTCCCTGCCCAGACTAGTTGCAATAGCTCTCAGTGCTTCAGAAAAAAACAACTTTGTTCCCTTGCTGACCTGTATGCAGCTCTGCCTGCTAATTAATCAGCCTCAATCCACCTGACCTGTAAAGAAACAGGTTGATCTCATCGTATGGATCATAAATTACAAGAGGCATTACAGGAAAATGAGCAGGGCCAAACTGGAGGTTTGCTTCATCCTCATTTGAAAGCTAGTCTAGAATACCGTACCTATTATTCTGTGCCAGATCTCAGAAAGGATTGTAGTGGACCAGATGAGAATAGAAAACAAATGCTTGCAGAAGGGTCCTAAAGAGGGCTTGACAGGTTACATATCCAAAGAAGACAGGAATAATAACAAAGATTATAGATGTTGCATACTTCCTTTATCTCTTAATTAAAATAATAACTGGGATGGGAGAAGAAAATGAGAGCATATCTATGGATCACAGGAGTACAAATGTTGAATGTTGCTTTCTAAGGAATAAGCTAAGTCACGTATCATCTGAAATGTGGATTACTCTGTGTAAATCTGCTGTAAAGTTCATGATTATCCACTACTATGTCTGGTCAGGCTATTGTCAGAGATGGAGTACTTTATCTGACAATTGCTGTGTTTATTGCCTCTTTAGGTGAAGTAGCCTTACCTGTATGTCATTCCTGTTATTATGCTTTGTTTACCTTTGCAGTACTATTAGCCACACTGCTCATTTATTACTTAGTTTAAACCTGTTTTTCAGTAAATTCAGAGAACTTTAAAAAAAAATAAATAAATTACTATGACAATTCCTTTCCAGGCAGCTAGAAGCTTTGGGAAAAGAACTTCAACACCTTTCTCACATTAAAGAAAATGTTGAAGATAAGGTAGGTTTTTCATAGAGATTATTGCATAATTATTTAATAGGAACATAATTAAACAAGAATCTGCTATGAGTTGTTTGGCTGTATATGCTCTGAGTTTTCTGAATATACTCTTGATCATTCTAGTTGGAGCTGAGAAGAAAGCAGTTTCATGTTCTCCTGAGCACCATCCACGAGCTTCAGCAAACTCTAGAAAGTAAGTGATATTCTTAGGTAACACATGCATGGGTTGGGTTTTGGCAGATCAGAAGATGAGATAGCTTGCAGCAGTGGACAAGCTACATGCAAATTTGAATACAAAAAAGCTAAATGACTTAACCCTGTGAGGCATGGAGCCCGTGATAGAATGGGGAATAAAGCTGTCAAACACAAGAGCTAAATTCAAAAACACAGTCAAAACATACTTCAATCATACCAACCAAATTCAAAAAATCAGTGTTTACTTTTCATGCTCTAATAATACAGATAATACAGATAATTTTGTTTTAAATGTTATTTACTGGATGCTTGCTATGTCTTTTGAAGACAGAATAATTGGTATAGTCTGTGAGCATGACCTGATTAACATACACATGTTGCTATAAGAGCAGACTTTCATTCTCTAAGGCCCTCTAGATCTTCTTAAGCAGAATGAACTGTTAATCCTAGATGCAGTTTAGCAGAAGGTTATTGTTATTAAGCATTAATGACACTTGCTGAAGTATTAGTCTCTGAAATACATTTTTGTATGACCATAAGGTTTAGCTTTCAGTTTCTGGAATTTTGTAAAGGAAGTAAGAGTTTAGTGGAAGAACAACCTTAGCTGAAATAAAACATCAATAAACAAAGATAGAACATATAATTTGAAGCAGTCTGGCACTATTTGTTTGAATTGATCCTGCAGGATTTACCCTATATTTCCTGTAATAACTGTGGAAGAATCAGCCTCAAACATAGCATTTTGTATAAAACAATACTCAACTACAGATTTAAGGCAATCAACACAAAATACTTTAGCTGGCACAGCTTTGCACTATAGTTTGTAAATATAATCTAAGCACATTTAAATAACAATAATATGTTATTTTAGATGATGAAAAACTTTCAGAAGCTGAAGAATCTCAAGAAACTCAGATGGAAGCAGAGACCAAACAGTAAACATTGTTAGGACTACTGATGATACTCTTGAAGAATACACATACGTCCTCGCTTTGTTTTCATGCCAATAGAAAAAGAACGGCAGCTGAAAACTTTCTATTGCTTCTGTGAGTTTTAATACACAAGTACTTGTTTTGCTTTTGTTCCTGGTACAAACAATTCCAAATCTGTACAGATGGACCCTTTGTGTTAATCCATAAACTTTGACAAGAAATATGTTTTGGCTTACAAAAGGTGAATCTTCTGTACATTAATTGTGAACTGAGGTGTTTGCAAATCACTGTCAATAAAAAGTGTTTACAAACAGTTTTCTATTATTTGGTAGGCACTGAGCTGAATAGTAAGGCCTCGTCTTCTTACTTGATATTACACGTCAGTGCACCTTTGCACAAGTCCCAGTTTCAATGCCATAGTCCAAATGGGATCTAAAACAGAACCAAGGTCTTAAACTTTCAAAGTAGACCAGAACACACTAGTCTAATTCTGTATGTGATGTGTTTTCTATCAGTGTTTCTGAAAGAGTGTAAACTAACATACTATACTATCTTCGGTTTGTTTTTTTTTTCTCCATAAGCTGATCCAAAGCACTGCAGTGATCTGAGCCTCACAATGCTGTGTTCTGTGCATCCATTTCAAAAGTGCATTTTGAAGTGACACATTTAAAACTGCAGTTTAAGTACTTTGTTCTTGTAGAACTTGGATTCTAGTCCTGATACAATTCCTTTTTTCCTGCTTCTGGATTTTATTTGTTAACCGTGTATTATGAAATAGGTTGCGGAGCCCTTCCTTCCTCGTGATAACAAACGCAAGCTGTAGGCAACAACTGTAATGTTAATGTTAAAGAATCCAAGATACTTTGGTTATTAATAGGGAGCGTAGAGTGCACCCACCTGGACTATCCTGCAGTTTGCTGGGAGGTAAGAAATACAGCTTTCAACCTTGCTGACAGAAGAGAATTGAGTGTGCTGTAAGCTTTCGTAAGGCAGCAAGCAAAGATCCTGGGGCAGTAGGAGGTCATATCAGTACCTGTTACCCATATTCGAATATCACCTGTTAAAACAGCCCTTCTGGTGGCTTGGGTAAAGGAAAACATTTTGGATCTCAATCAGACCACAACATAAGTAGGTTGTGCAGAGAAGTTGTAGGCGCCCCATGTCTGGAGGTGTTTAAGGCCGAGTTGGATGGGCCCTGGGCAGCCTGTTCTGGTGCTTGATTCAGTGGTTAGCATCCCTGCCTGTGCTGAGGGGACTGGAACCTGATGGTCTTTGAGGTTCCTTCCAATCCGAGCCATTCTGTGGTTCTATGATATGCTGTTTTCCTAAAATAACAGCACTGTACAGAATGGAGCCACCTCCTCAAGCAAGGTGGCAGCTAAGTGGTATTTCTGGGGTTGCAGCTTTGGGCTTCTGTAGGCCAAATGCCACGTAACACCCATTCTCAGTGACAGTGAATTTGCGTGCATTGAGCTGAGCAGGCATGAGATTGTTTTGTTTGTATTCCAAGTTTGCTAAAGGCAAGCCAGCTGAATGAGAAGTCGTACGACTTCAGTAGCACAGTGCAGCTGTAGACTAATAAGCTGTCAAAAGTCTTCTGGTTCACAGCTGGTCAACTCAGAACACAGGGGAAGCTCAGGTTTGCCTGTTAAAGCCTGTATAGACATGCTCTTCTTGTGCACTTAAGATTTTGCAGAATGGGGGTGAGGGGAGCAAACAAAGGATTTCATATGAAAAATAACACTGTCAAGAAGTATTTACTGCTCTGTGTTTTTTTCCCCCTCCTAACAACAGTGAACAGTAAAATATTTTGCAAAGCAACAATAGTAAATTATTGCTACATCAGGGAGGAGTCACCATCACAAATCTATGAATGATGAAGACCATAAATGACAAAGTAAGAAGGTGGTGTCACCATGCTGCCTTGGAGAGTAGCCAGAACATGTATGACACCAATTCATTGCAAGTACAGCCTTGGTGGGACTTCAGAAGTCTTAGCTCCTGTTTTTTTTCAGTGTTTAAACCTGTTGCTTCTTGAACAATGGATTTGCACCAAGAGAAAATCAAATGGAACTCTACTGCCAGGTGGCATTCAAAGTCTTTTATTAAGACAAGATTCAGATTCTAATCTGCTCTGTATGTGTTGAAAATACGTATCTGTATCCTTTTCATTCTTCTGTTGACTTTTTGTTCCATTACCAGGACAGATGATTGCCACTATTTGATCCCTTCCTAGGAAGTTCTCCTGTTACTTTTCTTACCTGCATTGACTCCCAAAGTACACATGGAGACAACTGTGGCATTTAAATAAGAAATCACAGAATCACAGAACTGTAGGGGTTGGAAGGGACCTCCAGAGATCATCGAGTCCCACCCCCCTGCCAAAGCAGGTTCCCTACACCAGGTCGCACAGGTAGGCATCCAGGCAGGTCTTGAACATCTCCAGAGAAGGAGACTCCACCACCTCCCTGGGCAGCCTGTTCCAGTGCTCCGTCACCTCACTGTAAAGAAGTTCTTGCGCATGTTTGTGCGGAACTTCCCATGCTGCAGTTTCCAGCCGTTTCCCCTTGTCCTGTCTCCACTCACCACTGAAAACAGTCTGGCCTCGCCATTTTGCTTCCTGCTTTTATGATTTACCTTCTTCCCATAGCAGCTGAGAAATGACTGCATCTCTAAATGCAACAGCTAGATTTCATTGCCACATGGATACAAAAAGAAAAAAAAAAATAGAGGCAGACGGGGAGATGCTGAAGTGACAAGCTGACACGAAGCTCCTTTTTGAGGGAGAAAAGAGATAGGAAAAGGGGAACATTGGACAAGTAGCGTCAGTTTTGCCCTGAGAACCCCCGTACCTTTGATTCTATAGAATACATACATGAGAACAGCGCTGTGCTGCATGTGAACCAATGAACACATCCATCGAACGCCCGGCCGGGGCTGCGGGGCCCTGCGGCAGCGGCAGAGGGCAGCAGACGGCAGCGCTGGATGCGAACGGGAGCAGCGCGGGTGGTTCGACCCGAACAGCGGACGAGGAGTGGTGATTCTTAATATATATATATTTTTTTCTTTAGGTTGCAAAGTCGCGTTGGGTTTTCTATACATACCCAGCATGGGGGATTTTCAGAGTCTCTCACCTAAGCTACCCTAATTTCCAAAGCCTCAACTGAAACACTCAGGTGTATAAAACGCTGTGAAGCAGTGAAAAAGGTCCCGCACTGAAGTCAGCACCCCTTGGCACAATGTGAGCAGCCTGCAACCAAGGTTAGAAGGCATTACTTTTGGAGCAGCCTATATTTACATCTGTGAGAACTACAACAGATACAAAAAGCACAACACTGATAGAGCAAACTCTCTGTTACAAAACCACGGTCTTTCAACATAGTCATCACTATTAGTTAAGCATTTTCACCTGTAATGAACAAGAGCCTGTGTGCCATTCTCATAATTATCTGCACCCACAGAGGTGCTCCACTGTCACCACAATCAGATCGCATCACCTACTGCCTCTCTCTTCTCATATCCACTGTTTGGTCTTCATCAATATCTATGAACAGGTGCAATTTTTTTTTCAAAAGGAGGAATTCAATGACACACCTTTGCTCCTTATCAGATGCCATTTTATCAGACTGCCACTCTGCTGCCACTCATTGCACCACGACAAAATGTAACGGAACATCGGTGAAAAGGTTCAACATCTGTTACCATACCACCAACGCCTGCCTCTAATGTTGTGGGCCAGTATAATAAAATAGGAGGCATTACTTTTGGAGCAGCCTGCTGCAGCCAAAAAGCCGACACAACCTCCAGCAGCCTCTCCCACATTGGGGCAGAGGGAACAGAGCCCAGCAGTGCAGCCCACCCCTGTGGCCATGCTGCTGTGTTCCTGCCTGAGCACACTCTGCCCCAGCAGCCTGAGGCCATGGCACGAGCCATTTGGGGTTCATTTCACACTGCAATGCTCAGAATTTGCTGCACCATACTGAAAAACCCAACAGAAGTTGCTGGGAGTGTTATCTGTCCTGTGTGAGAACTCCTAAAGTAGGCAACAGCTGACATAGGCTTTAGTAAACACTCAGGTTTGTTTGTTTTATGAGGTAGTAGGGATGTGCTCTGCAGCCAACTTTCAAATAATGCATCATTTCACTCTTCATAAGAACCTCAGTGAAATTCCTCTTCACGCTGAACTTTCTGCACCAAGTTCCACAGACTTCAGCCAAACGCAGTGTTTTCCCTCAAGCACTGTTCTGTAACTAACAGAGCTCCCAAACAACACTGAAGCTGGAGGATTTTGTAAGAGACAGCAAAGCCTTCTTTGAATAGGCAGAGATTTTATTTGTATTTACACCATGCTCAACTCTCTGCCTTCCTCTTCCTCCTCCTCCTCACTGCCCAACCCAGCGAGCTGCCTGTGGCACTGAGCACCTCGAGCAACAACAAAGGATCACAAGGCACAGGAGGAAACCCATGTAATCTCTTTGCTCCAGCACTGTGAACAACCAGCACGTTTGCTGAACAGAATTGAATGCTGAAAGGGGATTTGTGTTCCAGAGCACTGTCTCTCAGTGCCAGGATGCAAAGACATCCCCCAAGCCTCACAGTGTTAAACACAGACTGCAAATCTACAAGTACATGGGTTAATGTCTGTGCCATCCTACACCAAATAACATGGCGAGTGTTAAAACGAAACAGCTCACTTCTTTTTCAGGTTTGCCACACGACGCTGACTTGCTAAATGCTGCAGAACATCTGGCACAATGCAAACGCTTAGGGACAGTGTGGGGCAAATCTTAAGGATGCAGCAATACAGATCCCATGACTTCAGTGAGAGGCTGTGCTGGAAATCACACAGAGGGTGCAAAGCCACTCAGGAACAAATAAAATCAAAAGAGAAAGAATGAAAACATCACCAATCATAGCACAGTTTGAGGGCAAAATCCTAAGGAAGGGAAAAGGTCCTCCTGACAGCAGCACTCTTCTGCAGGAGCAGAGGAACTGAGGCTCTGCCTTTGCTCATTTGGCCCCTGGGTGCTCTTTAATCGGATGCCACGAGTTTTTGAAGCGTGCCGCTTCCTCCCGCAGCCTGCTGCCAACACACTGATGGTTTATGCTGCTTACAGCTCCCAAGGAGGAGAACTGCTGAAAAGCAGTGGGAATATTTACTTTCTGCTGCTAATGCAAGTCGCGAGTGAAGGACTTCAAAAACCTTCTAACCTGCATGCAGGGAGCTGCAAACCGAGTCTGGCTGAGCACAAAACGAAGCTGTGGGATGTTGTTCCGTGGGGAGAAACAACCAAACTACAACACATCCTCAGAGCAGAGATCTGAAAGGCGGCTGAGCTGTGGCACTGCCTGCAGGGAGGGACAGAGCCTGAGAAGCCACAGCCAGCAGGCTTGTTTGCTTGGAAGAGCTGAAAGAATAGAATAAAAAAGAAGGAAAAAGAAAAAGAAAGAAAAAAAAAAAAAACAAAACAGAAAGGCAAAGGAAACTAACTGTGAGCTCGTTGTCTCTGCATTAGTCCTATTCTGCAGCACCAGACCTTTAACCTCTCTATGTGCACTTACATGCACAAGCGCGTGCACACATGCACATGCCTCTGGGTCACATACGGGCACAGGCACACAGCACAAAAGCACCTCTGGAAACTCCAATGGATTAAATGTACTTCTGGCTCTCTTTTTTTCTGGCTCAAAGTCCCGCACACACCGCTGCTCCTCTACTGAAGCAGCCCAGGCACCACCAAGCTGCAGCCCCTTTGCACTGCACCATGCTTCCACCATGATGCAGAAATGGAGCCACATGGAGGAGTAAGTGCTTGTTATCGTTTGCCTTGACACTTGGGGAAGCATTGCAGAGTTGGCCCACCTTGCTATTTTGCATTGTCCCATTATTACCCGCTGTCAAACTTTGCTTTGCAATTACTCATCTCCCAGAGGAGCTGCAAGTAGGAATTTCACCCAAGAAGTAATAGCAACTGACCAAAATGAGCTGATTGCATGGACACGTCAGTGCAAATGAGACAAGAGAGGTTCCTGGTTGCATTATCCTTAAATCACTGCCTGATGGTGGCTGTGCCTGCAATTACTCATCAGCTGCAGGGGGCAGTGAGCACCCAGTCCTCCTCCTGTTCACCCATTTCAACACCAGTTCTGCATGGGTGCAAAGGGAGCAGGTTGTACAGTGATGTACAACCCCCCGCTCGGAGCATCACACCAGCACTGCATGCTTCTGCTGTTGGCAGGGAGGTGACGCAGTGACAGCATCCCACCCAATAACACTGTGCTTGAGCATCCCAAAGAGTCGTTGGAAAGAGAAACAGTTACAGTGGTGAACAACGCTGTGGCAGTGTCTGTGATTAAGGGATATAATTATAATCTAGTAACTTCAGCAGCTGACAGTTCAGTTGTACAGCAGTCATGTTCAAATGAGATTGGCAGTTCCATGCTCATAGACCAGCAATGAAAGTTTCAGGGAGAATTAGCAAGAAATACAAAAAAAATATGATATGCTTCTTGCCTACCTAATGCTCCGGGGAAATTTCAGCGAGATCCTTATGTCAGCGAGCTGTGGGCCTCCAGTTAGCTTCCAATGATTCTATGATTCAGTAAGCATGATGATGAAGGCTCAACAACTGTACTGAATGATTGGGTATTAGGAAAAATTTCTAAGGCAAGGTAGTGATGCATGGACACAGGCTGCCCAGGGAGCAGTGGTGCTGCTGTCCCTGAAAGTGTTCAGGGACCATGGAGATGTGGCACTGAGGGATGTGATCAATGGGCACAGTGGGGTGGGGTTGGACTTGGTGACCTTAGTGGTCTTCTCCAACCTTAATGATCTGATGATTCTATGAAACAGTGGGATGTTATTACTTATAAGCGTCCTGTGCTTGGCCTTAGCTTCTTCTCAACATCAGACACTAAGAAACATTGAGGTTATGTCTATAGGATTTACAGCATTTTTCCATCTATGCCCTAAGACTGCGCAGAGATTTATCCAGGAGTAAAGCATTTGCTTTTGCACTGGAACCACTTCTACAGTACCCTCCTTCAGTCTGGAATGTATTTATTTTATCCTTAGCTCAAAGTGTTTTGGCTACCTCTTTTTATATTAAGCCAGTTTCATCAAGTTCTCACTCTTTCTCCCTGAGCAGGCTGCATTTTGCTTCTAAAATTATAAAAGCAACTACTGAAAACAGCTCGTTCCATTTTTTTTCTGATTAAAAGAAATCCCCCCCACCAAACCTTATAGCTGTACACTTTAGAAGGCTGGTAGCAAACTCTGAACCCATTCACTTGTTTTGCACATCCAGCTCTCCAGGTGACACACGATTCCCATTTGCCTACTTCCAGCTCATTGTTCAAGCTTTCCATGTTTTATTCTAAGAATAGAAATAGCGACTTAATTTCCTAATCAAGACCAAACCCCAAGAAAGGATTTATCTTCCTGGCACACGGTACTCTCCCTGCTGACATCCCTGCATGGCACCTGGAGCAGAGCTCGTGTCCCTGGGCTCCTGAGTAGGAAAGCAGAAGCAGGGGAACAACCGCTGTTCTCTGCTTGTACTGTCTACTTATATTTAGTGTTTTACACACAGGCACAACACATTAATGTCAGGGAAGCACATTTCTGCCCCGTGTTTTCCCTTATTCCGCACTCTTCTCAGGGCACGAGAGCAACTCCTACATGCAGTTTATACATGTGCATATAGATAGATAGATATGTGTGAGAGACTTTCTGATAAAAAGAGGATAACTGTTGCCACAGGAAGTTATGAATAGATGCATGCATGTACACACTGTCAAACACATCCTGATCCCTTGAAGCCTTTCAATTTCTGGAAGGAAATGCTAACAGAAAAGGGCAATGTCCCTCTTCCAGTTCATGCGCCAACCAAGAGCTCAGCAGCAAGGAAGGAGGTGAGTGCACACCCATGAGCTCCAATCCAAGACAACATGTCATAAGATGACATGGGCATATGAATAACTTGTCTTTGATAGCACAGCTACTCTGGTATAATATTTACCCTTCAGTAATGCAAAGTAGTGCTTTATGGTTGGGCTAGCTGATCTTAGAGGCCTTTCCCAACCTTAATGATTTCAGTGGTTCTATGGTTCTATGTGTGGGCATGGAGGTGATGGGTTGATGGCTGAACTAAATGATCTCAGTGGTCTTTACCAACCTTCATGATTCTGTACAAGGGTAATTTTGTGATATGGTGATTGTGAGCTTCAGCTACCACCTACAGGAGGGAAAACTGGAGCTTTCCCTTCTACTCCACCCTAAGCATAGGCAAAGAAACATGGCAGCCTCATCTGCTATCCAGTCACTGACACAGCAAACTAAGATCTTCAAGCTTTTGTTTTCCTTGGAAACTGTTATGATTGCTAATCAGTGTAACGAAGGATGGTTCAATCACCTTAGCCCTGGGAAAACATTATGTAATAACAGCTCTGTGCAAGCTGAAGACAAGTGTCTTTATTAAAAATCAACATTAAATCCCACACCCAGTCCCAGCTATTCATGCCACTGCATCATTTCAGATGTGCTCATGCACCAAGGAATCCTGTCAGATTGGAGCCACAGGAGGTAAACCAGTAGATTGAAGAGGTTAAATGTATTTCTTTACTAATGGGACTGATGCTGTTCAAAGCTCCCATAAAAATTCAGCATGAGGACTATAAACCCCACGAGCTTAGGGAGCTCTTCATGATCACTCAACCTTTAAGCAGATACAAAGGAAATTTTTCTCTGCCTCTCTCTGAATATATCCATCTCCTCAGGAGCAAGTAAAAGACTTGCATAGAAAACCTGATAAAATTCCTGAGACAGCTCATTAATTCCAGTCACTTCAGCAGTGACTTCCCCACCACTTGTAGCACTCAAAGAGGTTATAGAGTGCCTTAGTATGGATGAATCCTGTTCATTAGCCATTTTCCTGCACTTTCATATCCACACCGTCTGGCCTTGGCCTTGCTAAGTACAGAAATCTATTCTCCCTGAATATGTTGTTAACAGGCTTTTTGCTTTTTTTTTTTTCCCTAGTTCCAGAGAGTTTGTGAAATTCCCAAGCTTCCAGGGAGCTCTATGCACATCGTGCTTTTGCCCCTGTTCTGGCTGCAGAGTCAGAATCTTCTGCACTACACCACCTCTCCTCCACTTTGGGGAGACCAAACTCAAGAAGGCAGCACACCAACTCGTAACTAGGGCCGGGTGATGGGGATAGGAAACCACAATCCTGAGTAGCACAACCCAAGTGGTCATGACTGACTCTCACATAATTCCAAACCAGAAAGGTTTGGCATCCTGAAGGGCCTTGGGCAGAGGAGATGCACCGAAGAAAAATCTTGCTTTCTAAAATGCTAAAAATTTGGAGATTTGCACGAAGATGAGGCCTCTTGTGCTGTTAACTGCATATAACCATGTAATACCCTGAAATAAGAAATGCAATTTTCTGCCTTTTTGATCAGTTCCCGAGGTTAACAGCTGCATAAGCACCGAATCCTTTCAGGAATCCTGCACAAATATTCCCCTCATGCATCTTACTGTAGAAAACTACTCAGCCAAAGCAGCTGCACAAAATGTTAGCAGCTGATCTGAGCTAATTCAATCATTCTGATGAGGCTGCAAGGGAAGAATCAGAGACAGAAGAACTACAAGGGAGGTCTCATGTACTAAAGCTCCTCTGGCACTGGGACACACCACAAAGCAGGACCTGCCCCAACCACAGCTGCTGCTACCCCCTGTGAGGTCACACCATCAGTTATAACGGGGAGTTTCTGATAGCTCCTGCTGGTGTTTGTAACTCAGGTACAGCTCACTCTCCAAGAATACTTGCAGCAAAACAGTCAGCATCTGTTAGAGCTCCTTCACTTTTCCAGGATGCTGTCCTGATGACCTGGGGACAGCAGAGCCAGATCCAGCATAAACCAACACTGACTTCAGTGCTGCTGGATCTGAGCCTGCCCCTCCAAACCCCACTTCTGCATCAACGTGAGGCTGACATAAAAGCGAGCAGAAACACGATTCATCACTTTTAGGAGCCACTTTGCTGTGCTTTTGAAGAATCATGACACACTCAGCTGAATTTTACCAAGAAATCAATTACCTACCAGCTATTCTACGTATCCAAATAGGTTTCCAGGGAAGTAAATCATCCTTACTGTGCTAATGCTAGTAGCACCAAGCCCATCTGCAGGAGCACATTTCCCATTAGGATGGATGGCAACATAGGAACCCATACAGCTGACAGACATTTACAGAGGATAATTACAGAGATTGCTGGAATATCAGTTACTTTGACACGTTAATGGTATCTTTTTCATTAGGTACACAGGCAGAGAGGTGATTGCAAACAATGCAGTGGCTGCTGAGTTCATGTGCCATCAGCAGGACAGGCCCCCAGGGTGCCTTGTTCTACCAAAGAGCAGCCCATCCTTTGGGCAGGACCAAGGCTGGAGCACAACTATTATGCTACAAGGCCCTTACTACAAGAAATTGAGGCCCTAGAGTGTGTCTGAAAGAGGGCAATGAAGCTGTGAAAGGGCTGTAATTTATGACTTCAGCCACGTGCATTTCAATTCCCACCCCGCATTAGCAGCACAGCTCTGCTGGGCTTTCAGGGTGGCTGAGGAGCTGGTTTATGAGGCTCCAAATGAAGCTGCAGGTGTCAACACAAACTAAAGGAGGTTATTTGTATATGGTGACATGAAGCCTTTCCACACAAATATTTTAAATGTTAATTCTCCCTTCTGCAGACATATTTGCCGTTCACATCCCCCAAGGCAAATTTCAGAGGAAGTTCAATCCCATTCCCAGCAAACAGCTTTCAGCCTGGCTCCAGACACTGGGGTGCTGCCTCAGTGTTTATCCACCCCATATCAATCCCATTGCTATACATCGTTCTCTATGGGGAGACCACAAGTATATATATACATGTATATATATATACACACACAAGTATATTTATAGATAGATGGATAGATAAACACAAGTGCACAGCCTGCGTTTTACTTCTTTTTTTTTTTTAAACCCAAATAGGAATAACAGAGCATGGCATGGAGGTGCTGCCCCTAAAACCTCCCTTAGCTAAGATTTAAGGAAGGGAAAAGCTCTCCTTCCCTTGCTGCCTGCAGCCGAGCTGCTCTGCTGAGCAACAGAAAGAATCTGCTTTCATACAGACATGTAATTGCTACGAGTGACATTCATGAAAACAATGCGGTTTCTGAGCGATCTGTAGTATTAGACACCGCAAGCAATTTTCTCTGATGGAGTTTGACAACTTTGTCCAAAAAAATTGGATTTCTTTAAGCTACAAATAGTCTTCAACAGAAACAGATTTAAATACAAACCAAAGTCCCTCACGCTGCTGTAAATCACAAGGGAAACATAATTCATTTGCAGCAGTTTTCAACAAGAAAACTTGGCAGCCTTTCAGCGAGTTTCATAATTGCTCTATTTTAAACTCCAGCTTGAAAATGCTTGAGATGGCTTTTAGTTTTATTGAAAGGTTAATTTCACACCTCCAGAAAAATACCAGCTTTCCATTAGATCTAACGGAGTGTTAAACATGAAAATTACAGACCCTTCATGCAAACACGCTGGGTTTGGTGGGTTTTTATCCCATATTGCTTTTCTTTTCCTCCCAGTGAAGTCACAGCCGTGTTTGGGGCTGTCCCCACTGATCCTGGCTGAAGGGATGCGGCTGGGATTCATTCCCCAGGATGAATTCAGAGCCAAAATCCCAATCCTCTGTGTTTGTAGCAATAGCAATCCCCAATGGACACGGACACTTCACGACTCCCGAAATCATGACTGAGCAATAACTGTGTGTGTGTGTGCCAGCGGATTGGGTGTATAAAGAAAAAAGCTCATGCAACTGTACTCACAGGGAAAGCCATTAGAAAAACACATTGCTATTGCCTTCAAGAAAACTATGATTCAGTTTTATGAGGAAAAAAAGTTGCACTGAGTTTTAAGTATTTCAAATTCATGTTCACCAGAAAGTGTTTGTCAAGGGAAGAGAGAGAGGCAGGGGTTAAGTACCATAGAATCATTTGAGTTGGAACAGACCTCTAAAGGTTTACTGGTCCAGCTCCCCTCAATGAACAGGGACACCCTACAGCTCCATCAGGTTCTCAGAGCCTGCCCAGCCCAGCCTGACCCTGAGTATCCCCAAGACTGGGCATCCACCACCTCTCTGGGCAATCCCTGTGATTCCTGGCACCATGGCTCTGTGCAAGGGTGAGTGCAAGGTGCTCCCTGAGCAGCCCCAGTGCCGCTGTGAGCTCCCTGGGGTCATGGGGTACTGGGATCACATGGAGCGACCAAGACATAACTTCGCCAGGAATACGACATATCCATTCATTGGGAACAATTTTATCACTGCTTCATAGAATCACAGAACAGCACAGGTCAGAAAGGTCCTCAAAATATCCCCAGGTCCAACACTTCATGAGAAAAAGGAGACCAAATAAGGTTCTGCAGCATCGTGCCCAAAGGCATTTGGAAAGAGGGAGACATTTGAGGCAGCAGCACAGCCACCCAGAGAGCTGTGGGTGTCACACACCTTGAGGTGTTCAAGGCCAGGATGGTTGGGGCCCTGCAAAGCCTGAGCTAATAGTTGGCAACCAGCTCCTCAGCAGAGGGCTGAAACTGGATGATTTTTAATGTCCCTTCCAACAATTCTATGATTCCATGAAATTTGGAATGCAATGTGGAGAGGTGAGGCATGGGATCTGCTGGTGAAGGTACCAGTAAAATAACTGAGCTTCCTTTAGCTGATTCCTTTCTTTTAAACAATTTTGAAGTTTCTCCCCATAATCATTAAAATAAATAACTTGGTCGTCTGAGATTCTCTTGTCTAGAAACAGCAGGAAGAAAAAAAAAAAACAAAAACCACACACGGCTTATGAAAGAAGCGGCTGCCTTTGTGAAAAATAAGCTTCCTTTTAGCATTTACAAGTTATCAGCACTGCAAGGATCCTGGCAGGGGTGAGCCATTCTGCAGGAGATGGATGGGCAATTGCCGAACAAAGGCTCGTGCAATTTGGCTGTGAAAGTAGGAAAAAATAATTCAGTCATCAGTGAGAGCACCTGCAGGCATCCCTCTGCACATCCCAGGTGAGGACCATCGCTCATCCAAAGGCAGATAACCTTTATGCTTCCATCTGACATTCAGTCTCTGGCCTTTAGAATCATTGCTCTTCCGATCTTCCCCATGTAAATCATCACACTTCCCCTTTTTATGATATTCTAATTAAGAAAACTGTGATAACAGTAACTAATTATGTCCATAACACATTTTGAAGCGATCTCTCTGCCTGTCAACACTCAGAGCTGGAGTCTAAACTTTGGCAAATGTCCCAGGGCCAAAAAAGTGTACGGAGCAGGATGCCATAACCTCCTGTCATTAATCTTGGATAAAGAAGTTCCCATGAACAATCAGCGACTTGTTTGCCATCAGCCTCCCACATCCTGCTACAACTTCTCTGATACAGCCTCACCACACTCTTCTAATAGCTCTCTCTTGAACATAATCATTGCCTTCTTACCATCCCTCTTTCCTGAGCAAACAACACCTATTCAGAAACAAGCACAAGGACTGAGCATTAGGATGCACTGCGAGCAGTATTTCATCTATTAGGAGAGGTGGAACTGCATCCCTCCTTTAAAACACAACAAATGAATCGACCAGGTTACGATGCTTCCCCAGGCGCACACAAAGCTGTCACGTTTTGCAGCTAAAACACCGAGGCCACAGCATCTTTCTTCCAGCAAGCAGAGCTGCTGGGGGTGCTGCGCTGTGGAGAACGCAGGGGAGCCTGGATGCAGAGTTTCCAGAAGTCAATGGGAGATGCCTCAAGTTATTGTCATTGCCAGTGGACTTCCTCCATCTCGGGTTTCTCCATCTCCTGCACTAGGAACACCCCCGCAGCCTGGAGCCACAGCTCCCACTCCTCTCTCAATCCTAATGGGGACATCTGCTCCCTCCCGTGACCATAGCCACCCCATATGATCCACTCCTGATAGCTGGAGCCATGCAGGCATCTGCACTGGGTTCGTCATATTCAGGTGTTGAAGAACTGTCTCCTCACTTGATCAATTGATAGCAAATCTGGAATCCAAATCCCATTGTGAGATCTTTGGCCACTGACTTTACACTAACAGAAAATTGTCTGATACACCAGATTTCCTGCAGCAAAATGAGATCCGAGCTGCTGGAATGCCACAGCCCTGGGCTGTACCAAAGTAAACCCATCACCCTGATGGGCAGCAGTGAAATCAGCAGCTGTCTGTCTGGGTGCTGGTCAGTGCCTCTCTGAGGAGTGTCAGTCTTTGAGCCACATCAGGTCTGGGTAAATCGATTGCACAGATGCCTGCGGTCTACAGAATGCACAAGAGGGAACATAAAAAATATTAACGTGTCAACAGCTTGTTTTACTTTAAGGCCTGTGAGATCACAATGACACTGGAGAGCAACAAGCAGCCACTTAACAGGACCTCTCTGTATTTGGCAGTGTCACTAGTGGACAAAGCTCAGCAGTTTTCAGCTGAGCTGTTATGGCAGGGACTGAGCTGCACTGCAGCACTGCTCACATAGCACCAGGTGACATGTTTGCATCCTCCTGAGCACGCTACAATTACAGACAAGCTATTAGTAATTTCTTTTGGATCAGCTGTTATCACATCTAACACAGTCAAGTCCTTCACGACATTTAGAAAGTAGAGTTTATTAGAAGGACCAGATAATGAGCCAATCAACAGCATTAATTTCACTTAAGCTATCATGGTTAAAAATGCACAGCTCTTTCCATCCCAACAGGTGCAATGTGATGGCTTAGAAACAGCAAAGGCAAATCACAGCCCAGTAAAAGCAGCTTCCAGGTGGCACTCCCGCATCTTTTACAGACCCTTTAAGAGGGAACAAAGACCCATCCCTCCGTGGTGCAGGATGCTGAGAGCCCCAAGCAGCCTACAAGTCACAAGAGTGAACCAAGTCTTGGAAAGATCACAGTGGAAAAGCAAAGGTTTTGCTGAGAAACCATTTTTGGGAGTCACAGAATCACAGAGGCTGGAGGGAACCTCAAGAGATCATCAAGTCCAACCCCCTGCTAAAGCTATACTATACTGGGACACACAGGTAGGTGTCTCCATAGAAGAAGACTCCACAACCTCCCCAAGTTTTACCTGTACAACGGGAAGCAACACCTGCTCTGCTGGCAAACCATA
Organism: Tetrao urogallus; assembly: GCF_951394365.1. Classification (NCBI taxonomy): domain Eukaryota; kingdom Metazoa; phylum Chordata; class Aves; order Galliformes; family Phasianidae; genus Tetrao; species Tetrao urogallus. The sequence continues at coordinate 13,744,562 of NC_136823.1, read as the reverse complement.
GGCTCACATTTGTGTTAGCAGCTTTATTAATAATTGAAGTATTATTCGGATGCCAAGGAAAGATTGGCATTTCTGAGAGATGCTCACAAACTGTCTGAGCTTTAATGTGTGCCTCCTTATTCAAAGTTTACACAAGAAATATGGCATCTACCATTCTCTTGTCCATAAAATATTCATCTCATTCATCAGTGGATGGTTTAGATCAAAACCAGAAGGCAGGAACGATTCCAGTGAACTGTCTGCAAGCTGCCCCCTGTCTGGAGGATGCTCATCCAGAAGCAATGAGCTGTTGACCACGCACAGACAAAAAATAAATAGAAAAGTGCCATGTTAATGACTGCTTATTGAGAAAGAGATCTAATTTGCAGCTTATCACCTGGCTGTGTCAGCTCCCATAGAGAGCTGCCACTAGGTTACTGATGGGATGGTGCTGCTGTCATCATCCCAGTCCTGTGTGGAAAGCCATAAAAACTAGTGCTGCTGCTGTCCAAAGCCTTCAAGTTCTTTGCATGGAGGAGCACAGGCAGCACTGCTTTAGAAAAAGCAATGAGAAACCTTCCATGAGAAAACCATGGGGCTGACCTCTTCTACACAGGGTCCCAGAAGGTCCCATCTGCAATAACTGCACACCACAAATGTCTACTGAGAAACGATTTCATTCATATATTAAGCCACATATTTGAATATTTTCATGCATATAAAAGTCTGATTCACAATCTTTTGGGGATAAGCTTTTTAACTGATAACTCCCACTTACAAAGTCCATCTTCTGGATGAGCATTAAAACATGAGCAGACTCAAGGCAGCCCAAGATGATGTCTGCACAGTTTCAAGCACAAGTCAGAAGTCTGTGTTGATAACTAAATGAGTAGAAACAGCATATCTGTGAACAACAGGAATGACTGTTCTGCTCCCTGTTCAGGAGTTGGGGGGAAATAAAGAGCTCATACACAGAGCAGGTGCAGAATCGGTCGTGTTTGAGATTCCTGCAGCGATCTGTCTGGGTAAGGGTTATTTAATTTAGTGGGATACGTTGTACTCAAGTGCTTAAATTAGAAACCTGCTCTGAGTTGAGGATCTGTGATTAGACTAAGAGGAGAGCAGTAATCACTTGGAGTGCTGCACACAAGGGGCAAGCAGCCCCACAGAATCCCTAATTTGTAACCTATTTATGCATTGCAGAACCACACACCTTAATGGTTTAAATACTCCTCTCTATGCCAAATGACTAAATGCTGCTTGGATGAGCAGGCAGCCTTTTGCAGTCAGGTCATTTGTCTTTCAGAATAGCAACAGAGCAATCTTGTCCTGTCTGGCTGGAGCTGCTCTAGGTACAGCATCCCAAAGTGGCTCTGCTTCGATCTGTGTGACCTGAGGATGTGCTGTGGGCAACTTCAAGCAGGAAAACTGTAAAATTACTTCTCAACATGCAAACCACCATCGTTACTGTGTGCTGTGAGAGCACCAACACATCACCACACAGAGACCACAGAGAGCTGCTTCTACAAACGTAATCAATGTTTCCTCTATTTCTATAAGTAACGCGTGGGACACGTGAGCTGCTCAAAGGCTGATAACACACTAATAAGAGTCAACCAGAAAAAAAAAAATTAAACTTACTTTTGTTAGAGCAAAATTGGTCTGTATCCATCACCTTTGTCTGACTCGAACTTCGTGGTGGAAGTGGTCTCAGCCTTCCCCCCCCCCCCCTTACACTTTAAATAAAATATACTGCAGTGCTGAGCTACAGACACACACTACCACCCCATGCAACCAGCCAGGACCCACGGATAGGACACGTCTGTCCTGAGCACTGTGTGCAGATTCCCAGCCTGCTCCTATCATACACCCACAATTGCTCCCAGTCCCATCACAGAGGGAGAAGAGAAATGAGAAGCCACAAACACTTTCCTTGGAGGCCAACACAGGCACTGCTGTTCACAATATAGCTGTTTTAGGGGAATCAGCATGCACCACCCAGCAGTGCAGCTGAAGTCTGCTGTGTCTGGTATCAGCAGACAGATCTTCACCTCCTGACTTTGCTGCTCTATTAGCATGCCTTACGTTAACTCACCAAATTAAGAACCCTGTGGGAAAGAAGAGAAAATTTGGAAAATAAATTAAGGATTGCACACAGCTTCGTGTTGGATGCTTTGACCAGCCGAGCAGCAGGTACAAAATGGCACTGATGGGCAAGGACTGGGCAGGTGGGCTTCCCAGCACCGTGGTCACAGCCAGCCAGGAGCTGGGCTCCTACCCTCAGCAGAGGGGGGTTCAGGTGGAATGCTACACCTGGAGCAACAACCCCAATGGTGGCTGTTAGCAGCACCATTAACGCAGCAAGCACCTTCAAGCAAAGCACTGGGTGCAGCACACAGCCAGCAGGCTGTTAGTGCAACTCATGGAAACCACTTGGATCTTGGGCCCTGTATTTCTAGGCAGGGTCCCCAGTCCCAGCCTATCCCTCCCGGAGGAGCCATTAACTAATGAGTAATTGAGAGACCTATTTCAGAGCAGTATCTCAGAGCTCACTTGAGCACACATCACATGGGACCAGGGCTTGGCTCCCACCACAGACACCTGCAAAAGGGTCTCTTGAGAGAGAGATAGTGACTTTTATGGTAATCACCTTTGGGAAGATGCAGTGGTGTGTTACAGAGGAGATGGCAAAGCAGCAGGTCTCTGCTATTATCAGGGCTGCCTAAAAACTAACAGGCTGTATTAAAGCGCAGGAGTTTCTGAACAACAAAGCAGCGACCCATGGCAGGATAACAACAAAATTACAACTCTCATGAAATATTTGATATAGTTGGGATTCTGGCTATAGCAAAGAGAAGGAAAGAAGAGAGAGATTACATTACAAAAAACCCCCATCAAAACAGAAAAAACAACCACCAACAACAACATGGTTTTGTGTTCTTTACACTCTTACCACCAGTTAGTTAGCCCTCAGCTCTCAACAAGCATTTTTCCAAGGTGCTATCCACAACTACCCAGAGTGGATGACCCCTTTCTCATTTAGATCAGCACTACAGAGATGAGGACTGGCACAGTATCAAACTTCAGGAGAGAACTCTGGGATAGGAGCAAGGGCATGGATACTTCTTGCCTTCAGCACCCAAAAAACCAGGGGAAAAGCTTTGTCAAGAAGAGCACCATGGGCAGGAAGGGCCCAGTAGTGGAGTGATTGCCTGCTCCACTTAGCAACATTTTAATTCCAAAAGGCTTTTGACAAAGCCCCACTCCAAGGCACTTAAAGCTGCTAGAGTGTCACAGGATAAGAGTGAGTATCCTTTAATGCATTAATAAAGAGAAGGATTTAAAAAAAAAAAAAAATAATCAAGGGTTGGAATAAGCCCCAGATAAGGAAGAAAGCCAGGCTGTTCTCCATAGCCATCATCTATAAAGTCATTTAATGACAAGAATTTGTAAGGGAGACAGATCAGTATAGCAAAATTGGAGATTTTCTACTTGTATACACACACACACACCTACCTGTAAAGGAGCACACACCAACTCCACATCCTGCTCAGCCCAGCACACCTCTCCTCTTTCCCAGGGCTCTGTAGAAGAAGGGCATTTTCTTTCCATCAACATTTTCAAGCTGATTTAAGACACTCTGCAGCTGGGAGCTCCTCATTAGAACATCTAAGGATGATGCCAGCTGCCACACAAGCACTTTCCCTCTAACCTAGCCCTGCTGCAAGAGCAGCTCTTGCATTGTTCTAGCAAGGATAAAGAAAAACCCTACAGTTCCCCACTGCTTTCAAGAACTACAATAAATATTTGAGAAGAATTAATTGTTGGTCTTTCATTTGTTATGCTTACCTACCCCTTCTGTTGCATATACTTAAGTACTGCTAGCATTGCTCCTCCTCAGGGTGCATTCAGCTGAAGACTTCAGGTGCTCATTAATTAATGCCTAATTTGCTTGGGCCTCTGCTTAAAATTCTCATGCAAATTACCCTCAAATCACACTCTGTTTTTAGCTGAGTTGGATCCAAGCACTGAAATGCCAGAAGAGGAAAGACAAATTGGAGAGTGAATGTAGAGGTAATAAAGCTTTTCTGTTCCTCGGAGGCTCCACGGTAACCTTGGGTCATGTGTAGTACAAGCATGAATTTAGAGAGGAGATAAAGAGGATCGTGAAGGCTGAATCTCCTAAAAACACAGGCTATGAGCTGCTGATAGAAACAAACTACTCATAAGCACTCCCTGTTGTGTTAGGTATTAACATGAGGTTTTCCTACAAACTCCAGAAACATCCTCCAGCAATAGTGATCTTACCAGAGGAGAAAAGAAGGGCTTTTCCGTATCATTTAATCACTGTGTATGTTGCCCAGTGTTAATACAGGATTTGACAAAGTCACCTCTAATAGAATCTGTTTTTAATTTGTGGTCTGTATTACAGCTTATTGTAGCTGCCTAATTAAAGTTTGTCAAGGAGGTAATCAGCCTTATTTCTGCAGTGAGAGCACTTTAATAAGAAGGTAATTTTGCAATTTGTTTTCTTAAATTAATTAGACAAAATCCTATAAAACCCTCAGAGTGGGGTCATGAACCCGAGCAAACTCTGGCACTAGTTGCAGTGTCTTGGAAAAGGAGATCACCTGTTAGTGGTCTTCCCTTGGTGCAGAGTCACACCTGCTGAGCATGGTGGTATTTGCACCTTATCAGGAGCAACCTACCACATGAGGCTTAACCTGAGTGACTATTGGTGTATGCTGTTTCCAAACAAACCCCAAAAGAGCATCAGGTGGAAGCTGGACACAAATACAGAACTAAATCAAAGAACATCCACTAGCAGATGTGGGAAATGGGTTGGCATTTGTACACAGACTTCCTCCAACAGCCCAGAAGCCAAAGTAGACCAGCATGTATTCCTAGAAACAAGAATCATAGGAATAGATGGAGGGCCCTGGGACACCTTTGGAGAAGGGAAAATCTCAGCACTGGGCTGTAGATCTTTTTGCTTGTCTCCAATGTAGGAATACTTGGTTTATTTCCAGTACTGCCCAGCTTCATTCTTCAGACTGAAGCAGAGAGTGAACACTCATGAAATTATCCAGCCGAAAGTTATGTTAGCTTTAGCTGCCTTCCCAGAGAGCTCGCTGTTTGGTAGCATTGACTGACCCTTACTCAGCCCTGCAGAAATCATGAGTAGTAAGTCAAGACTTGTGCATAGATTGCTCACTGTGACTTGCTGTCTTCTGCTCTGGTGGCATGAGGATACCCTGAGGCTGAGCAGCTGCTGCTTGCTGCTGGGGGGTTGTGAGGGTGGAAGAGCTTCATGGATCCTGCATGTCAGTTATTGATCATCACAAGTCAAACAGGTCAAAAAGGGCTTGATTTCACCCACTAATGAGCTTCTGCACCCATTTGGGCTGGAGGGCCTGAAACAAGTCTGCCTGAGGATCTCAAACCCTCATTGACTTCAGTAGTGTATGACCACGTGCCTTGTGCATCTCCAGATGAAAAAAAAAAAAAATAAAATCTAGAAAACAGCAGGTGAGGAGAGCAGACCATGGAGAAAGGGGAAGAAGAAAGAAGTGCTCAACCCAACTTGTGTTTTGGCCCAGAAGTGATTGCCACTGCCCAAGTTGGCTTTTTCAGAACCTTTGAATGGGAGGAAGAGTGAAAACGGAACTACACCAACTATGCACAACAAGCATAGAATCACTGAGGTTAGAAAAGACCACTAAGATCACAAAGCCCAACCATCAACCCATCCCCACCATGCCCACAAAACCATGTCCCTCAGTGCCGTGTCTACCCTTCTCTTGAACACCTTCGGGGAGATTCTGCTGCAGACACCCAGCACTAGGGCTAGCCCTAGGGCTGCTCCCATGAATTCCTTTATTTTCATTTTGGCGATCACATTTTCACGTCCTTGTTACATGTCAGAGATTGAGACTGGCTCTTGTTGTGGATGTGCATAACATAAACTCACTCCTACAATAACAATGAATAAAAGATAAGTCCTGTGGCTCTGAATCTATCTAAGTCTAATGGCTGATTTGTGCAGCTGGGGATTAGAAAGACAGGCTGATGTATCTGGCTGCTGAACGCAGAGCACTGTTTGCATTTGCTGGAGGAAGACAGAGCTAGGGCTATAAACACTTGTGGGATGAGGGAGCAGCAGACAAGCAAGGAGAGAAGATATAGCTTCACCAGAAACCATGTAAACTACTGGCTGCAGTAAAAGTCAGTACAGGAATTATAAGCTCTTGGTTCAGAGCGCCATAAAAAACACCATTTCTTCTTTATCTAGCTTCCCTGACTGAACCCAAAACAAAGAGGTTTTCTTTCTTCCATTGGTGTTTGAATGCTCCTTTGTGGCTCACAAACTGCAGTGCTTTGGAGAGTACATAATTCTGGGACAAAGCTTGTCATCTGCTCTGAAGTGAGCTCCCAGGGCTGGAGGGGAGTTATCTGCTGCTGTGGTGGACTAAGAAGTTCTATTCAACACAAAAAAAAAGTGACAAACACCTTGAGGCAAGGAGGCACCCAGCAACACATCCCTCAGACTGTAAGGTTTCAGCCCCAGGGTCCCAGCCAGGTCTTGCTGAGGGTACAAGAACAGTGAGCCAGCTGGGGAACACGTTTCTCTTTACTAAAAGTTTTGTGAAAGTTTGCAAGCCCAGTGCACGTGGCCTCGGGTTCCTGGCAGAGACTGGGCTAGAGTCAGACTGTCCCGGCCTCCCAAGTGTAGCAGGCTGCAGATTTAAGTCCAAATATAAAGTAAGAACCTATTGACCTGGGTGTGCTAATTGGAGTATGAGAATGACTCTATCCTCTTGAGCCAAAGATCTGAGGATGAAGCTTCCTTGACCCCCATTTCTCCTCTGGCAGTCATTTGGAAGCACGCAGACCTGCGGGTATGACTCAGAGCTTTCAGAACAGAACTTAAAACTGAGATCCAAAGCCTGCAGAGCTTCCCAAGCCCAAGCCCACAGAGGTCAGGTGTTGAGTAGCTGCTCTTCAAGCTGCCTTCACTTCAAGGGGGGGAATCAGCTATTGAACATCAGCTATGGGACGTTCACACTTGCAGAGGAGATGCAATTTAGCATCTCATCAATTTAGCTGCCTACTCCTTAGCACTTGCGTGGGCTCTGCTATGAGAAATCGATGATGAACTCCCATCACTTCCAATAGAAGCAAGCTAGGAATGAAATAAAGCACAACGGTAGCCTTTTAAGCAAGCTTTTAGCCAGCTCCCCAAGGATGCAGCCAGACATGCTGTCTGTGCCAGATCAGCTTCAAAGCTGTCAGCTGAGTGCTCGGAGCGGCCGCAAATAGTCTGAGCTAATAAAAGAGCATCTTCCACAGCCGAGCTGCAAACTTCTGCCTACTGCAGTCTAGAAGGAGATGCTGGGGCTCTTAGAATCATAGAATCATTAAAGTTGGAAGAGACCACTAAGATCATCTAACCCAACCATCGCCCACCCCCACCATGCTCACCAACCACATCCCTCAGTGTCACATCCCCACAGCTCTTCAACACCTCCAGGGATGACAACTACTTCCTTGAGCAGCCTATGCCAGTGCTTCAGCACTCTTTCTGAGAAAGAACTTTTTCCTAATATCCAGACTAACATCTTCCTGCATCCCCCTGCTTTAGAGCATCAGGCAAGGCTGTCAAAGACGAATGCAGATGGAGACCTGCACATCCCATTCATGCTGTTCAGAAACAATCACTACACTCCTGTGAAGCTCTGGCACCCAGCTCCAGCTCTGCTACATGCACACAGTTTCTCTGCACCTCTGATTCCCTCCTGACCGTTTCAATATTGAGTTATGCTTCCAACTCTGGATTTCCGCTGCGCATTGCACAAAGGCTTTGGATAGAATCCAGGCAGTCTGAACACTAGTGCATCACACCAGCTGCATTAGAATATGAAGGGTTTGCACATGATGAGATGACAGAGTGAGCTGATCTGATAAAAGGCTCTTAAGTCATTAATTCAAGTCATGCAAGATTAAGAAACGTTTCACCAGTAACAGAAACTGTGTTAGGGCCTTAGCAACTTCAAAGAACACTTTCTTAATTGGCTTCACAGTATTGTTCTTTTTGTCTTTTGTTGTAACAGAGGGATATTAAGAAATTCCTTATTTCAAAGTTGGGGTTTGAAAAGTTTGAGTGTCTCTCAAACAAGCTTTTCAAAGCAGTGCTATGTATTCAGTACTTCAGTAATGGGAAAAGCCTTCTAGGGACTCACATTCAATCCTTCTCCTACCTGCTTATTTTGTACGATTCCACAGATCTTCTGCCTGGGCTGAAAACAAGGGGTTGGAGGAAGAGGCTGAAGGCACATTACCGATACAAAGCCATGATACTCCTGGAGGTGAAGCTACCAGATTAAATCTTCACTTTAATCTGTGAATATTTCACCTCCAGACAACATCTTTGCCCTGAGATCAGCCCCATGGAGCAGCACCTTGCCTGCTGAGCTCCCTTCTGAAACCTATTCACACTCCTCTCAGCTCCATCCCATGCTGCATGATGATGCAGACCTGTTCTCCCAAAACAGCTGGCTTCCAACCCCCTGCTGCAGCTCTTCTTTCTTCATACCAAAATCCATTACAAGTCATCTTCTTAGCTCTGAGAACACTAAAACCCTTTTCGTGTCAAGGAGTTAAAGCTTGTTACTCAGCTGACACTAATTTCCCCTCTTTTAGCACCAAAGCATTTGATGCCTTCCTGTTTAAAAAATTATGTACCAAAGCTAAATAGTTGTCATTGTCTTCTTTTCTAGCTAGGAAGAAAAGGAAATGAAAGGGGTTGCACTGCTTTGTTGGCTCTGTTATCAAACCTGTGCTTCGTTAGGTGCCCTTTGCCCACCATCCCTTCTCTTGACTATCCCTTATCTGCTTTCTTCTCCTCACATTTTCATGAAACCATGGACTCGGTTGACACGTGGACCTAGCTCACCCCTTGGTTACACAAGCACACCACTGCAAACACTGGACTTGAAATTCCTTCCATAGCGGTCACCCATTGAGCCTGGAGGAGGAAATAAAAACAAATGCATCAATAAATAAAGCTCCATTCAGAATGCTTAGCAGTGGGTTGCCAAGCACATGGACTCAAGCCGATGTTTACCAAAACCTGCAGCAGGTTTTCCCCTGGCTGCTGACTGGGAGCCCCATACATACTGCTCCATTGGCACTCAGAGCTCCGGAGCAGCAAAAACCCCAACCAGCACATCACCTACAGGTAGCTGCTTTGGGCAAGGCTTTATTCCATTTCAAAGGCAAGAGCAGAAGGGATGCAGCACTCAGTGTTATCTCTGTGTGCGTTTCACCCCTGCTTTCCTTACAAAGCACTCATCATTTCGTGGATTTCACGTTTTTGATCTCCTGCAGCAGGTCAGACAGCAGAGCGAGGCTGACCAGCGAGATCATGAAATCTTCAAAATCAATTTTCTTCTCTGGCTCCTCATCCAGGGCAGAAATAATTTCCTGGTACTTCGGCTTGTTTTCCTGGCCCTGTGGAGAATCATCAATGACAAAAACAACATTAAGCACAAAGATCCTTTTTTATTGCATCACCTTAAAAAAAACAACTGACCAAACACAAAAACACGAACCCCACAACAAGGCAAGACACCTATGTAACAATTAACATATTTTCTATCTTCCTATTCAGATTTTCAAGTCCACACTCACACTACTTTTTCTAAAGTTATCCCAAGAAACTCCATCAGAAATATCGAACAACCATGTGAATCCAGAACGCATTCTTCAGAAGATGCCCAATGACAACGGAAAACCAGGCAGTGATGCATGCAGCTGGTAACTGCAGCAGCGTGCCAGCAGCTCTGCTGGGAAGCAATGGAGCCCTGTTCCTCAGTAAAACGGGGATGAAGAAATAAAAAATACCCAACCTTAGTAATCGAGACAGGTCCTTGACTAAGTTCATAGGAGCTGTGGATTTTAAGACACATCAATTCAATGGATGCCATTCTCTACCCTGTTGGATATTGCTGTTGCTATGGAAGATGTTTTATCTTCATGTGGTACATATGTTTTAGTCCTAAATATCTCTCTCACTTACTTAATTGATTAAAAAACAAACAACAAACAAAATCACAGAATCACAGAACTGTAGGGGTTGGAAGGGACCTCCAAAATACACACACACTCTCAAACCCTCAATCCAAACCAAAAAAGGCACTCGTTTTACAAATGTACTTTTACCACTTAGATAAAACTCCTGTTCTTTTTGGTTTTGAGAGATGGATAGGAGGAGCTTTCCACACCCTGCTGCTCACTGGTGGGATAAGTTCCTCTGCAGCATGGGGACAATCCTCCTATCAGGCCAGTGCTCTGGCAAACCACCAACCACCTAATCAATTGCCATAGGTTTCTTATCCCATAAACACACAAGGACTTGTCATCATCCAAGGGCTTGTTTCCTCGTTGGTTTGTGATCACAGTGCCTTATTAGCAAGAGCTCAAGCAGGTGCAACAACAGTGGTTTATTGTTGCCACTCCTCACCAAACTCCATGTTCTCGCTTTATATTGAGACTATGTCTAATCAACTAAAGATGTTTGCACCAAGCCTAGTGGCATCTCACCTGGGATTACCCCATGGATGGATGCACACACAGCAGTGGAACAGGGCCCAAGATGCTCGGATTCTCTCACCTGTATGAATCTTGAAAACTGGGTTTGCAGCAGGCTCTTGGTTTCAGCTTTGCTGAGTTTGCCCTCAGGGTCAGCAGAGTTGTTATACACCAGTGCAGCAGTAGCAAAAGCTTTTTCAAGGTCTGAGCCTTTTTCTAGAGCTAGGGGGGGAAAAAAGTAACCAGCCTATCAGAAAAAGCAGTGTTTGTGATATAATTGAAAGGAATCTGTCAGAAGCATCCTGAGTGGGTAGCAATCAGTGCCATTTCATTAAAGTTAATGAACCTGAAAGTGTCTATACCCACAGAGGACCTAGCCTAGATTTTATGTGGAGTGGGCCAGCCCCATACCTCCTGTCCCATAGTGAGTGCAGGTTTTATCACAGCTGGGGTATGCTGGGCAAGGACAGGGGTTAGGGTGAGCCCTTCTGGTCCCCAAAGGGACCTGCCAGCCACCTCCTGATAGGTGTTGGCTCCCAGGACTCCTGGCAGGGAAACATAGCCCAACTAGTAAGCATCAGCAGCAGAGCTTCGCACTAGCTTTGTGATGTGTTTGGAATTTTTGCTGAAATATTTGGCTGGGCTTCTCTCCTTGCTCCTAAAACACACCTTGAAAACCCTACACTCCCTGCTCACAGTTACCGTTAGATCCTGGATGTGGTTTGACTGTGATGTTAAGGGAAAGGTGAGTAGGAGAGGAGACATCTTGAACGCTGAGGGTGGAGCCCCTTACCTTTTATTGATGCCAGCTGCTTGGTTATGGGTATGCTGAAGGGAGAGAGAAAAGAGGCACGGTTATCACCTGATGCATGTGTATAGTTCCTCCTGGATGACCTTGCTCATGTTTACTGCATTTAATCCCCTGGAATTCCAGGACTTCCCAAGGGAGAAAAGCTTTCCTTCACAACACGAAGACCAACACTCCAGGGATGCTCAGGGATGGAACCCCTCCCCTGCAAGGACAGACTGAAAATGGGGCTGTTTCGATGATCGTTAAATTGCCAGAGAGAGGCATGGCAACCTCTGTCAAGTCCCAGAAAGCTAATTGCAGAAATACACACCCAGATAATGATTTACAGGCAGAAATCACTAGAGATGCAAAGATTAAAGCCATCACTCACCGCTTGGGCATGCCTGCTGCAGCTGGAGGGCTCTTCGTGGTGGGCGCAGGGTTGACAGAGTAATGCTTGGTGCTGGGGATGCTGGCTCTGCAGCCGCACATTGCTCTTGTGATCAGCGTTTGTGATCTCTAAGCAACTCAAGCAACAGCAAACAGGTGGTTGCAAGCTCAGCTCTGTACAAGCAGCCTGCCCACAGCCGTGCCCCATAAATAATGGAAGCAATACCTGGTGATCTCAGGATCAGTAAATGCTTGGGATTAAAGCAGTCTCTGCAAGGCGGTGCTGAGGGATCTGTTTTATTTTATTTATTGGCACAAATCTTGCTATTAGAAAACAGGCTGTGTCTCACACTGCCCGCTTCCTTGCCGTGGATCCTTTCCTAGAGAGGTCAGCATTCCCTGCTGGGACACCAAGCACTGAGCAGCTGCTTTCATCCCATGGCGGCTGGTAAAAGGCAGCAATCGCAGCCACCTCATCCAGCGCATCCTTCTAGGGAAAGGATAGGGGGTGATGTCAAAACTTCCCAGAATGAGTCCTTATGTAACAGGACACATAAAGGAGACTGCAACAGATGGCCTAGAGAATTAAAATGTTTTCCTCATTTAGTAGAAGCTAAATTACCGAAGGCTAATGAATAAGGATGTTCACCACCTTACCGTTCGTGGATTTTAATTATCTTAAAAAGCATGGGAAAAGAGAACCTTTAATTTTCCATCTAAGAGTGTCATTACTCAAACAATTCAGAGCCTTTTTCTGAGAGGTTTAAGCTGTCTTAGATCTCTAGCGCGTTCTTTAGGACAGGCTCATGAATAAAACAGAGCCTGTAATTGCAATGACGCAGCCAAAACACATATAATCAATGCTCATTATCCCATCAATTAACACACTAAAATTAAACAAGAATACAGCCTTAGTAATCTGCCATCAGCTTAAAAAAAAAAGTCTTGATATCGTGTCGAAGTGATAATTCCCTTTTACATCTGTTGAACCCAACAAGAAGGCATGAAAAGCCTTACAATCCTGGTTAATCCACTGAACAGCAACGCTTGGGCCCAGCAGCATCCAAGGTAAAGATGAGAGCAAGGAGCAGACCCTGTTGCATGTTTATCAGCTCAAGGCAGAGCCAGCTCCCCAGCTTTGGGCTCTTTCCACTGTCAATCAGACTTCAGCTCAGGTTTTTTTTCTTTGTAACTTAACTGATTTTGAGAGCCTGAGCTCTACAACAGGTGATTTGCTCTGCTGGGGCATTAACAAGTTCAGGCAAGCCTGGGCTCTGCTCTCTCTCCAGGATATTTTAATTAGTGCTCCAAGAGTGTTAGTGCACTACAGATACCAGGTAGCACAAGGCTAACCCTTGCCTTTGCAGATGATCAGCTTCGAAGACAGTGAGATTTTGGCTGTACGTGTTGATGGTCAGCAAGGTGTGCAGGGAGCGGGGCCATCTGTTCTGCTTCTATCTCGATACACTCTATTTATGTGTGAGATACCCAGGTGATCCTATCAGACAACTTTTAGCACATTTCACATGTTAACAATATTGTCTGCATAAAATACACAACCTGATACCTACCTCTGCAGGATCGTTGTGTGCAGCTCCGTTCAGCTTTCGCAGGCATTATTGCCCCCACTTCCTTCTTGGTACTTTGCCAGAGTCTTCCCCTCCCATCCATGTACTTTCTGCCATTCAAGATGGCACGTTACGAGTCAGTGGGGCAGCAGCTCTCTTGGCAATGCCCCTATACGACAGCAGCCAGAGGCAGGTGTGGGCTTGCCTGCATTGGACAGACAAGGGACAGGGGGCACAGGGATGGGGGGCACAGGGGCCTGAAGCCATGGGTGCACCCACACCATCATGCACTTAGCTGCCATTCCTTCAGTAAACTCTTAGTAGCTCCTCGCTGTCTTACATGGGGATATTTCAAAGTGGAGGTTTTACTTAGAAACAGGGACACAAACAAAAAAGGGAGCTCAATAGAGGGAGGGTGACGCCAACGTCAGCCTCCTGCTGAGGCTTTCTGATTGCCTTCATTGAGCTCAGCTGCTGCTAAGCTTCTGAAGAAAACTAAACCTTGAGCCACTGCCAAACTTGACTTTCAGTGTAGCTGAGGAGGAGGCACAAGCACCTCACCCCATCTCCTGACCATGTGTGTAGCTCCTAGGTGAGCCTGGGATTGAGCTCTGGGATCAGGGATGAATAAAATATTAATGAATCCCACTGCTGGTGAAATGCCATTGAAGCAAAGCTATTAGAAACAGGCTGTCTGCAAAGAAACATCCTTTATCATTGCACATGCAGGCAGCCTTCACATACGGCCTGCAATGTTGGTCAAAATCTGCTCATGCTGCCCCATGGGGCTGCCCAGGAGCAGAGGGCTGCAGGATTCCCTGGGTGCAGGCACCCTGTTCCCCTCTGCCTTTGAAGGTCTGACACATAAGGGACAATCCCAACAGTTTGGGCACTGCATTCATTTTCAGAGTGAAGCCTACAAATATTATTACCAAATAATTTTCCCTCTGAGACACATTTCATTATAGGAAGATTAGGCTTTAAAAAGGTAACAATGCTCATTAAAAAAAATAATAAAATTATTAAAGTCACAATGATAAAAACGTAAGAAAAGAAACTGTTGCTAAATGGAACAAAAGGGATTCTCCACTTGCTCAACTATTAAAACTTTCTACCAAAACTCTCACAAAACCCAAATTTTTACACTAGAGATGTATGGCATGGATGGATGATAGGGCAATCAGCACCACGTGTTAATACTAAAATGCAAATTATTGCTGCTCTTAGAAAATTTCAGGAGGAAAAGCTCTTGGTCTTAGTAGCAGGAGGGAATGGAAGGCAACCCTGAAAAAGAATGGCTAAGTTAGGGAGAGCATAAGCTATATAGCTGTCCATTCACACATAGAGAGATATAGATTCAAGTCTGGCTCCAAGCTAGTAGACAGAAGACTAAATGCATGTGGCATGACTGCACTGAGAGCACCTGCAAATTAGAAATAATTAACCCCATCAGGCAATTGCAATATGAATCCATGCAACAGGAGCAGGAAATTTCCCCAAGTCCCAGCCATCACAGAGGCTCTGGTACGGGCAGCTCAGTGGCTGCGGTGAAGGAGATTTTGCCAATCAGGAAAGCATAAATTTGCTCCTGTCTAGGGCAGCTGAGAAATGGTTTAGAAAGAGAAACACATGGGAAAGCAGGAGGGACAGCACAGAAGACCACGGAACATGTTTTTTTCCCAGGCTGACCTAGTTATTTAACTAACTGGCAGAGATACTCACTAATGATGAAGAAAAGCACTTGGTCTGCCAGCAGCAGAGGATGCTAGAGTTTACATAGCTGTTTATCTTAAAAAGGGGAAACATCAGATAAAGTCTTTTCCGTCTTGCTGCTTAACATTCTGCTATGCAGCCACTATTCTCAGTTCAAATAAATTCAAATTCCTCAGTGCTTGCTGAAGGATGTGATAAGCCTTGAACTCACAGGAACAGAGGGGAAGCACTCAGAAATACATTGTTATGTAACACAGACAAGTACATGTATCTTTTTTGTTTTCACTTTTGCTGCTGCCGTAGTGCATTAATCTGAGAAGATGTAGATGAAAAGCTTTTTCATCCCTTCTAATTCACAGCAAAGAAATCCCTGGGGGATGTATGGGACAACAACCAGCTCATCTGTTCTGCATGGCAGCAAGGAAATAGCCAACCTATGGCCAACCCAGTAGGGAAAGGGGCAATTCTTCCATGAGAACATGAGCCTCTGTCACTACTCTCCTCAACTTTTCCACCAGCTCTGCCTTTTATGAAACAACCTTTGCTTAGATCAGGTGTTACATAAATAATACCCCAAAGAAGTCACGTCTTATTTCCAACCCTGGTCTTGTATTAGGATCTGCCCCTTTTCAGGGTTAAGCCTTGAGGTCTGGGCAGCCACAGTTCCTGTGTTCACATGGTTACAAGCATTTCAGCTTGTTTGAAATGGGGAATGAACCTAAGCAAAACTCAAGTTTCTGACTCTCAGCACTGCATAGAGAAGATAGGACATGGGACCCTCACATAAGGAAAGGCTGATGAAGATGGATTGCACAAAAAAATCTTCTCAGAGAGAAGCCTGGAGGACACAGTTTAGAGCATTCCTGTTCAATTAATACAAAGCAGATTTTAAAACAAAAAAAAACAAAACAACAAACAACACAAGGATAATGAGTGAAAGAGAGGATAGTAGAATGAGACACGAACAGTTGTCATGACACAGCCATCCCTCCCCACAAGCACAGATTTCATTCTCTTCTGACTTGCCTCTATTTAGCTTTTTCCAAATGTACAAAAGAAGGAACAAAAGAACAGAAAGCCAAAATAAAAATTTTCACTGACCCAGAAAATTGGATTTTGCTCCCATTTAGTTATTCAAGCCTGTCTTTTCTACAGCTTGAGAAATGGTTTGTCCAGCAATCTACAGAACTGGGATATTAGCACAGCACTGGGCTAGTCCTACTGATAGATGGAAAGAGAGGCATAGAGGTGGGCAGATATTAAATTGCACAGTTTAATATATATATTTTTTAACTTGTGATAGTGACCATTAGAGACAAGTATCCACAGAATCATCTCGTATTCTACTGCACATTGAAACAATGCTCTTAAAGGTGTTGGAAAACAATAAGAATATGACCAATAAGGTCAAGCACGGAGATAATATTTTGTCCACCATCTTGGTTATTTTGCAGTGACATTTTAATATTATCATACTCTGAAAAAAGCACATTGTATGCAATAACTTTATTAGGGTCAAATAGATATCACAATATAGATTCATCCACCAAGTAGCCATAAATTGGTTACAACAATCATAGAAGAAACTAAGCTGTTTTAAGCTAAGATGCTTTCAACATTACAGCTCATACAAGATTATATACTGATACACTTTTATTTAGAAATGCAGATGATCAGTTTTGATTATCGTATCGTGTTTCAGGCTTTACTTCATGTCAACACATCCAATACTCTGCAGTGAGGAATCTTCCAGGGAGAAATCCCAGTGGGCTATGAGCCAGGCACTGGCTATTTTAGCATGAGTTCCTCTGAACCTGGGCTATTTGGTCAATCCAGTTACATTCTCCAGTAGCACCAAGCTCATGCTCAGAGCGGCAACAGAACACAGGGAAATCCAACAATCTTTGAACAGCACAGATAGAAAGACTTTCTCACAATAAGAGGGTATAAAGGAAAGCTTAAGCTTCGTAAGGTCACAACAGTACATGCATTTTTCATGTTTTATGTACTGAGACACAGGGCATCTTCAGGTGGATTTATATGCTGATATCTGCACCTCTGTTATCTTAGTTAAATAAGTACCTTTGTAAACATATAACACAGTTACTTGGTCCTTATTCTCCACAGCTCACATATAAAGATTCACAAAACATCCATAGAAATAGTGATTTATAGAATGAATACTTAGCTCGGTTAGATGGAATAAACATTGGTAAGGTACCATATATACTACTGAATGCCATTTCAAGGAAAAAACATTTTTGTTACAAAGCATTCAGAACTTGGGTAAGCCATATATTCAACTCTGCAAAGTATATAAAAGATGCATACTTCTTTTAAACATACATTTAACAAAATGTAGTGGCAGAAGTTGAGAAGTTCCATTTACACAGTCCAGACATTTGGTAGCATGAAACTGCTTCTCCATGCACTAAGTTACAGATGACTCGGTTAATTGAAATAATAGTAAAATCTTCTGAAACAAAGGATGTGATCAAAACAAAGGCTCTGGAGAGTCACAGACAGGCAGCTTTGAAACCGTTACATGCATGGATATACAGAATAATCAGTAGAAATAATAGTAAAACACTTTTGTTTCTCACCAAAATGCAGAAGGAAATTCAATTATGTTATGCATATTAAATACTACAGACTTGAGGCTACAAAATGCTTCTACCATCTTAACACATACAAAACTACCATAAAGTTATCTCTACAGTACGCACTACAACACGGACTCCAGGTCACCACCTGTGATGCACACACCCCTTATATGCCTATCAGGGGCTCAACATGCCAGCTCCAGCCACGGGCCACCTCCCATCCACCTCAGGAGGTAGAATTAGATCGTCAACCGACATTGAACGCTGCGTTGTAGTATTTATTTGTGTAAAACCCTTAAAAACCTGGTGCCATGGAAACTTGAGACCTGCTAAATGCTCTGTGTGTGAGGGATGGAAGAGCTCACACCACCTTAAATCTGATTAGAGAAGGAAGTTGGCCCACTCTGGCCGTAGCTCTGGGGCTGGCCGTAGTCACCCACCTGCCCGTAGGAGCCTGGCTGGTTGTAGCCCCCAGCTGGCCCGTAGCTGTCCTGGTTGTAGCCTCCCTGGTTGTAGCCACTGGACTGCTTCTCCATGGTGTCTGCAGCGTGCCGCTGGCCCGAGGAGTGCCAGCCCGTCTCCTTAAACACAAACCAAATGTTGCCTGCCCAGAGGATAAAGTTCAAGAATCCAAAGACCTGGATGGGGAGAAATGGAGCTTGTTACCCACAGCGTGGTGCCACACAGCCTGATGGCTTGAACCCCCCATGGTCCTTGGAGAACCAAGGAGCCCCGATCAATCTTTCTCCGCAGACCTGACAGAAAGATCTCTAAGGCATGGAGCAAACTTCCATATTGACCTCCTGAGGTGAATTCGCAAGGTTAAGTGTCTGTTCTCCCTGCTGTTTTAGTAAGTTTGGGATTTTAGCCCCAAATGCTTTTTTTTGAGAATATAATCAAGCTTAAAGAAACACTGGGAAGATAAAATTGGAAGAAAATATTTTAAAAACAGAGAAATTAATTGCCCAGTTTGCTTGAAGTCATTTATTTTGTTCTTTAAACATGTTTTAAACATTGGAATGACATCTAAATGTCTCACTGAAACATAAAGACCAATTTCGTATTGCTCTTATCAAGGGTTCTTAAAGGAATCTGTCAGGCACAACCCCTTTTTCCAAAGCAATGCAGCTGGGGAAGGTTGTAAGCAAAGGATCCCTGCCCTCCACATCCTCAGGTGCTCTGAGCTAGGCTCTATCTTTCCCTTCAGCAAGCTTCTGCTTCCAGATACATGCCTTCCACTAACAGGTTTATACCCGCTGACTTAAGTCAAAGCACAGGCAAAACAGATGAAAATACATTCGTGGGGTAATGGTGCAAGTCATGAAATGTGCTTACAACAGAAGTGTTCAGGCTTGACATAACAGGACTGCGAACGGGCAAGCATTTGTTGGACTGCTGTTTGCAGGCTGACATCAGCAAGAGCACTTCGTCTGGGTCGGTGGCAATCTTTACATCGGACAGTCCTTTAGCCCAAGCAGATGAGCCCACTAGCCACAAGAAGGAGAAGACCACTGTCACAATGAAATCCTAAAAGACAAATCAGTTGGGAGCATTATACTGGTGTATCCATTAAGAAGAAAAAAAATGAAAAAAAAAACATCAGAGAGAAGAAACAAGACTTTGTTATTTCACAATGAGTCGGGATTACTGCCTATGGTGCTAATTTCCAGGGTTTTCAGGCTGCCATCGGCACCTCCAGCCTAAGGGCAGATCCCTGCAGGCACATGGCTGGTGCATGCGGTGCTGAGCTGCCCTGGGAGCTTGGCTGCTCCCCGTGCCCGGCCCTGGCCCAGGAGCTGGAGCAACTGAAATGCTCAGGTGCTGGAGTAGGAGCTGGGCCCTGCTGGGGGCTGTCCCTGGAACAGGTTTCCATCTCAGGCAGAACCTGGAACTGCCTAATCCGCAGCCACCAGCTGAGGTGCTTTCTCACCAGCTGCAGATAAGGCCAAATGTCCCCATTGCACACACCATGCAGCCTCTAATTATCCCCAGCAAACAAACAAACAGAACAATTTGCCAAGCACAGGGACTGCTCAGCTCCTCCATTCCAGCAGTGCTCCCAGTTCCCATCCATGAGAAAACAGAGAAGAGGTGCAGTGGTCCTGCGGGCTGCAGCCATTCCCCACAGCTCTGCTCTGAAGCTCACTTTTCTCTAAAAGGCTCGCTGGAGCATCAACTTGTCCTCGTCTTGGCCAGAAGAAGTGGCCAAGTGCCACTGCTGCTGTGTGGGTTTGGGGGGAGCCGGGGGAGGAGATGTGATTTTTCGAGCTTTCCCGTGTCTTGCTAAAACAGAAGAGCCTTTCTGCTGTCATCTCCCATGCCATCTGTCAGCGCACAGCAGATGGCGGAGGTGCCAAAGTCTGACATCCCACTGACTGCATCACGTCTTGATACCCCCTCCCTGAGGGGCTGCTTCCCCTCTCCCCTTTAAAGTAAAGGTATATGGCAAAGGAGGAGCAAACCATCATTAAGAAAGCAGTCTTTAGGGTTTGTATGCAAAGAAATAAGCGATCCCCAGAAACGTGGTTCTCCTCTACTCCCAGCACCCCCAGCTCTGGGGAACGAGCTCTTCGTGGCACCAAGAGAGGATGGATGAGGAGGCACCAGGCACATCATGAACAAAGGGCTGCTCTGCTCACGCAGATGGGATCACAGTAACTGTGCTTGGATGCTTCCCAAAGGACACATCCTTCTTTTTAACAGCACCACCATTTATTTTCTGCGGGCTTTGAGTTCCTCTGACCTCTCTTCGTGCTGCCCAAATGGGTTCTCCTGAAGAGCATGCTGTGCAGGCCGGGAGCTGACAACCATCTTAGCACTCAATGGGAGCAGTGCAGGCAGAGGCACAGAGCCTGGCAGTGCATTTTCTTCTCAGGTAGATTTCCAGCAGAAGGAATTATTGTACACTTTATGCCTTAGCAGTAACTGAATGAGAAATGAACTCCTAGAGGCAATAGCTCAATTGAAAGTATTTTCCAAAAAATTCCAGCTGGTAGAAATGCCAGATTCTTGCTAAGCTATGAACTATGATGGTATATGCTTTTTTCTTCCTATGAGGCTTGACATATTACCAACCAGGCTCCAACTCGCATAGGGGATCCCACCAACCCAGTAGGCTGGGATGCACCAGAAGTTTGGGGAATACCTTTGTTAAATGATAATGATTCTCTCTTACTGTTGCCACACTGTTATATTTTTGCAAGCGAAGCCAAGCTCTGGAATCAGTGCCTTAACAACAACATAAATGAACAGCGGGTAGAAATCTGAGGCAAACAGACCAAAACTAACACAATATGGAAGATAGAAAGAGGACAGTTATAAAAGCAAACTCCCCAACTACAGCAGAGGGGCGCAGACATCTCATCCATTCTGTGCAAGGAGCAAAACCATAGAATCATCATAGAATGACTTAGGTTGAAGAAGACCTTCAGGACTACCTGGTTCCATCTCCCCTCCATTTGGCAGGGCTGCCACCCACTACATCATGATGCTCAGGGCCCCACCCAGCCTGGCCTTAAAAAAAAGATACGACAAAATATGTGACTAGAGCACAAACTTGTGCCTTCCTATTTATTTTGAATCTTTGCTAGCCTTCAAGCTTTGGCTGGAGCTTGAACTGCTCTTGTTTGCAAGCAGGTTTGGATTCCTGGCTGAACATTTTCACAACTCTGGGTGGAACAGAGTTACGAGATAATGACATGCTGAAAATAAAAGTGAATCTCAAGCTAAGCTGTTCTGTGGCTTAATGTCTATCTGGGGAATTTCTCCTTGGTAATTAAAGCCAGAGTGTCTGCATACTAAAACAAATCTTGCATTTGAATGTTTAATATCCCCATAGCATGGCTATATCTTCTTTTGTGGGTTTTTTTTTTCCTTTTTGCCTTTGGAACAAGGTAATTTTTGTAGTTGCCCTCTTGAAATCGTGCTTACAGATCTCTTCAGTGTGCCTGTTGTATGATTACACCATACTCCAAATTGCAAGGTTCCATTTTCAGATCTCAGCTGAGGTGCTCTGGTCTGCCTACAGGTGCCTTTGAGAAGGAGGCAAAATAGGAACACGTAGGAGAAAGCAAAAAAACCCCAAAATTTAAAACACACAGGATATCCAAGGAGGGAGTTTTTAAGAGCTTGGAGTATGCATAGCCAAAAAAAATCCTTGCTGTCTTTTTCAAGTTGAATCTTGCTGCTACCAGCTTTGCCAAAAATGCCTGCTTCAAGCTTTGAATGAGTTACACTCATACGTACTTCCAGCTACAGCCTTAGGAACTCGCTGCCAGCAAAGCCCTTTGGGAGGCACCAACATCTGCAGCAAGGGCAAAGTGCATCCAAGGGAGGTGGCAGAAGTAGGCTGAAATCGCTCTTTGAAATGCAAAGAACCATTTGGGTTATTCATTCATTTGGGTTATTCTCTCTTTCCAGAGTTTTATCAACTCTTTCTGCCTAAGCCCAGTAATGCATTTATGTTAATTGACTGGAATAAAGCGATACACTTGCAAGTGAATGCATGTGATTGTTCACAGATGCTCTAGAACTTCCCAAAACCAAATGCAACATGTGAGTTTAACCAAACCCAACACGTGAGTTTGACCAAATCTAGTGCATAAGTTTAACCAAACCCAATGCATGAATTCAACCAAACCCAATATATGGCCCTCTCCCAGGCTTATCTGTCCAGGATAACCCTCCATTCATCAAGTGGGGAATATTTCCTGCCACAATGTCTCACTTCACACTGAATGTTAAAATATTTTCCCACACTTCCATCCATTGAAGTGGTGCCCAGCATAGCTCTCAGCACAAGCAGTTGGCCTTCCCCATGTTTGTGCCAACAAGGTGAACTCAAAACATTCACAACAATAGTCTACTCCAGGAGTCTCCTGGAACCGCGGCCATCATGTTTTTATAACTGCAGTGCCTTCACTCAGATAGGCCTGATACAATTTGGGATGCAATGACACTGCTTTACTGCCTGTGCAAGAGAGTTTTGAAAAAGTCTCCTAAAATTTCAAGTAAAAGTTCCACTCATTTTTCAAATCCATCAGGAGGAAAGCAGCCAGTTCTGAGAAGATGCAGCTTAAAGGCAGATGTCATCCCAGACTGAGCAACTCCCAAGCCAAGAGGAAATGCGAGGCTTGAAACAGGACTGGTTTTAAATATGAAATTGTGATCAGGCACGGCAGCAGAGGAAAGGGCAAAATCATCATCTCCCAGTCATCACTGAGAGACAAACACCCGACACCGCCTTCATCCCTTGCACAATTCATTGCATCCCTCAGGAGGGCCCTGCAGCCCTGGGAAGTTGCCTTGCACCCCATCCTGGAGCACGTAGAACCCCGCTTCTGGCAGTATAAGTAACCCTGAGCCACTGCCCAGCACCACCCCCTGGCAGGAGCAGCTCAGCTGTAGGACACACAGAAGAATCTTTACGTTCAGAACAAATAAGGTCACGTAGGCTCGCTTTAAAGACTGGAAAACTGCAAACAACAGCTTTGGTAACAGGCACCAGTTAAATTTAACTTGTAGATTCAATTACAGTCCATTACACAGAACAAATTAAATCAACACCATGCTGATGCTGTAGCGGATTGCAATGTGCATCCTGCAACAAACAACTGCAGCAGCTGTCAGCAAAGTCCCAGACAATGACAAATGTCAACATCATAAACTGACACATTAGCACTGCTATTGTCATTCCTTTTTCCATCATGAAGGATAACGGAGTTAGTCAGAAAAAAAGAATTATTTTCCACAAGAAAATTAAAATGGCAGATCTCTGCAACTAATCCTCTGCATAGACAGTTTGAAATGAGGTATTGCTTGACACCAACCACATCAAGCAAAGCAAGGCACTATTTATTCACTAGAGGAGAATGAAGGAGAGTGGTCCCTGTCGGCAGCATGATGCATCCCTACAGGCTGCAGATGAAGAGGTCTGGTCTAACATCATGCACCTGTCCCTGCCTGGCTGTGATGCTCTGGTGGGTGATGGACACCTAGAACAAAACAGCTCTCCTGGGTTTTACAGCCTTGATTTATAAGAAAAAGAATAAGCAGCAGCACTTGCTTTTTATTGGGCACCTTTAGGAATCACTAAAAAGAAAAATCATGACACAAATTGACACGGGTTGCTGGGTGCATGTAATGATAACTGAAGGGCAAGGATGTTCAAAAGTCAGTGTGGAGACATAAATGTGCCGGGAGCTGCAGGTAATTCTGGAAAACCAGCCATGTAATTCTCCATATCAAAGTCACTTGGCTGCACTCAGCAGTAATTAGCAGAAAGCAATCTCCCTGGCTGGGCATGCTTTCATCTTTCTGCTAGGATGATATCTAATTCCTCCTCTTCCCTTCCTTCCTATCGATGGAGCTCTGCTGTCACAGAGCTGTCCTGACCCCAAACCACATGCAACCACCCAGCTCCACATTCACTGTCCACGTGGACATCATCACTGCAGGAGGTGGTGGGGAAGCACAGAACCCTACAAACACACACAGAACTGTCACTAAGCCCCAGCCTCACATAATCTCTACAACCCTTGGCGCTATAAGCTTAAACCCCCATTACAATATTGAGAAAGGTGAACAAAGATGCTTTAGAGATGTTGGGCTTCTGGATCTCCTGGACCACACCACAGCCTCAACCACCAAAAACGCTCCTGAAAACACTGCAAATGCACACTTACAATTAGAGGTCCCCTGTTGTTTTCACGGTACTTGTTCTGGAAGAAGATATAAACCACGGTGGCAGCCAGCGAGTAGAGGAAGGCGAAGACTGCAATGGTGACAAAGAACTCTGCTGACGAGGAGAAGTCCCCTATCAAGGAGAGCGTTTCTCGGCGCTTGCCTTCACAAGTGGGAGCATCGAAATTCACTTGATGCAACCTGGAAAACACCCCAAGGAGCAGTAGGTGAAGCACAGAAAACCATTACCTGAATGAAGATATAAATATACTTGCTGTCTCCATGCCTCATTCCCGATGTGCACTGATCTCCTGCTTGAATTGTGTGGGCTGCACTCCTTGAAGCTGCTCACACACGTGGGGTTAATTCTTAGTGAGATTCCGAGCACATCTTTTCATCAATCTTTCAATCAATCAGAGAGAAGATCTGATGTTCCTCTGGTTTGGTACAATTGCCCCCCCTTACTGAGGTTTTGCCATGACAACAACTGAAAAAAAGGGTAACGTGAGAAATGAAGTGATTCGGTTCTTGAATTCTTACGATCAAGGAAGAAAACAGGGCTCTGTCGTGGCTATGGGACATCTACATTTGTAAGCTTGCATCTTCCTTGTGTAACACTGCTTAGTGCATGGCTACTGCAGCTATTGGCTTCTATACCAAAGGCTTTTAAAGCCAAGCTGCAGCAGAAATACACAACTTGTGTCAAAGAAACAGCCTGCAAGCCTTGGTTTTAGCAGTCAAAGCCCTACTCTTGTGCTCTCACACTGCAGTCAGCCACCGAGCTAATAGTTTTGTGGTTCTGTCTGGCAGCTCCTGTCAGACACTTTTTTGCTTTAATAATTTTAATTTCTGGTTCTGAAAGAGGAATAGGGTCCCTAGGGGGGTGCTTTGGCTGGTAGCATCGTGCTGCCCCAGATTAGCATCAGTGGAGACAAGGGGCCTGACGAAGGCTCATGCTGTTGTGCTCTGCGCTGGGACAGCAGAGGGGATGAAGCCAGCAGAAAGTTAACAACAGCAATTAAAGAAGTTATGATCTGGTGCTGAGAAAGGGTGAGGCCTTCTGGGAGACATTCTTCTGCTCAAGGGCAATTAATGTGAGCAGCAGCGAGCCAACAGCAGCCGTGAATATATGCCTAAATAAAAAGCTGGGTCCCTTGAGAGAAACGAAGATAGATTAATGGACACCGGAGCATCGCTCAACCTTTCTTGGTCCAAACTAAGCACATCCAAAGCGTAAGCAGAGCTTTTTGATCAGCAGCCCATGCACAACAGCAGCTATCTGCCACGGGCACTGCCCTCCCCCAGCTTCTGCTGCCGTGGTTGAGGTGGGATGAAAACATAAGATGTGTCTGCTCAGATTGCAGACAAGCAGCAGTTGATTCCCTCCTCAACACAAACACAGCAAAGCCCACTGAGAGCTGAATAAGTGAGAGAGACTAATGCCTCTGGACATACAGATAGCTTCTTGGCTTAGGTTCAGGGCTTCCTGGCATTAGTTGGGTCTTACTGCCTTTTTGTAAAGGCAGAAAGGGGAAGAGGAAGATTTCCTAGTGGCTGCTGTACCAGTTCTGCAGCCTGGAGAGAGAGTGGCTTTGTTTTAACCATCACCAGCATTACAGAAAGCTTCTGAATGCAAGATGTTCATAGCCCAAAAAGAAAGCTCTGTGCTTTCCTCACCTACAGCCGTGTGGGTGCTGTATGGACACAGAATGAAACTGGGAGATGGGAACCTGGCCCAAAACCTATGAAATCAACAGCGTGGGGAGTGAATCAGTACAAAACCCCAGCCTCATTCCCCAGGGGAATGCAACACCATGCACAGAGGCGGTGGCACCACTTTCCTATTCCCTGTTTTCTGGATTATATCTCATTTCTGAATCATATTCTATTAACATCTTACTCTTATCTTCCCAGCAGTGTTTTTCTGGCCAAGCATCTGTCAGTGATATCAGATAGCCTGTGATCACAGAAGCCTTCTTCCATCAAGTTATTTTTGTTCACTAGCTTTTCCCCTTTAGATTTCTCCAGCCTCTGAGAGGAAGTGCAGTAATTGGTGCCTCTTGTGGCCACTGCACCTCTGCCCAAACAACTGAGATCTCAGCTGAGCAAAGGGCCCCAAAATAGGCTGTGACATAGACCTGGGAAGAGAGGATGCTGGCTTTCAAGACGCATTTGAGAAGTTCCTTTCAGACTGGGAAGGATCAGTGATAGAAATTCCAGTTTTAGTAATCAAGCCTGCTTTGATCTGGAATGGCATCCCACAGGGGAAGCTCCAATTTTCCCACCAAAGCTGCTGAGTCAACCTCTATGGGGGCATGATCATTTGGTGGTGACTCACAAAAAATTAATTGCATCTACATCTCTGCCTCCCACTTTCTCCTTCTTCTACCTCTCATATCCTCTGACTTAATCTTCATTAATTTTCTCTCATCTCCAATTCTTTACAACCCACCTTCTCCTCAGAGCCATCCTTGGCCAGCATCCTCCTTCTGTTGCTTTTCTGCCTCCAGTACCACCCCTGTATTTCATTCTCACTTCCCCATTTCCTGGGCAATACTGGGAGCCCTGAGAGTGACTCTTTGCAATCACACCCTCTGCTCTTCGTTAACATCTGAGCAATACTGTTGGGCTGTGTTAGCAGAAGTGATTGTTACTGATTGACAAGTTATGCAAATAAAAAGCACTAAGGTATTTATCTATTTAAGAAAAAAAAGTAATGAAATCCTTTCTGCCCCAGCAAATCCCCCCAAAAGTGCTATCTGCCCTGTGCTGTGTTGCTATTAATTCAGAAATGAAGCTGATAATTCAGGAATGTGACCTTGCAGCCTGCACACAGCAGAGCAGCACTGAAGCCATCCTCACTGCTCATCACTGACACCAACCCTTCACCTGCTAGGTCTGTTTGTCAACAACAGCCACCAATGCCAGGCTTTCCAGGCGTGAATTCCCCCAGATCCACATGAATCTGAAGCAAAGTCCACCAAAGGCTGTTGAGTTGCACTGATGAAGTCATGGTAACTAAGGGCTTATGAGATCTATTCTACCACTTGGCAAACTTTCTGCTGCTGTAGGAAATATAACAAGATGACTGCATTGTCTGGCTTGACAAGACCAACAGAGGGTAAGAATATTTTACTGTGGAAAAAAAAGGATTTTTACATTGTTCCACTACAGCAAAGAGTGGGTTGGCTCTCAGACACTAATTACCTGTGAGCTGAAAACAGTGCATGAAGCCAGGCACTCTGAACAATGCTAGAGCTGGAACATGTGCGTGGGGGAGCATGAGCTGTGCTCTCCCTGTACCAGCACGAGGTTGTCTTTCCTTCCTGAACTTCCTCAGTGCAAGTCTCGTGGGAATTTGCTTTTAATTATGGTCCCTCTCTTTTCCAGAGCCATCTAGCTCTACCAACAGGCACAGGATGAGAGCCCAAGCAGGAGAGCACACATTGAGCATTCCAATCTCCCTCGACTGAAGAAATCTTTTAGCCTTAGTGCTTAGCCTTGAAGCCAACAGAACATGCAATTAATGGTAAGTACTTGCTCAAGTATTATTGATGAACAGGCAAAGATTTCCCCCCCTGAGGTTTGATCAGTGCCTGGATTAACAAAGACCAGATAAAATTCTGCTTCTGAAAAATCTCAATGGGGGTTACTGTTTCTCCATTCGTTTACTAGGATGCGGTGAAAGAAATACAAGTAAAAAAATCAAGTTTTGGCAGACTGTCCTATTTTCTGCAAATAGCATCTTGTAATCCACCCCCCAACTCGTCCATGACACACTTGCACAAAATCTGCACCACCCACACACGCACTTGCAAAAATGCAAAGATCCATTATCTGTGCATTGGGCTTTATTTCCCCCTCGCTTGTTTCTGGGAGTCACACTGTCCATTGTATTTACTGTCTGAAAAGCAATCAGAGAAATACATTACTGGAAATGAGTTACTGCAAGTAGTGACTGTGGAGGGATCTGTTGTGAAATGTTTATCTTGGCTGATAATCTCCAAAACAAGGGACAAACGAGGTTTCAAAATACAGTAGGGAAAAGCTGAAATGCGCAGGGCCCAGCGGCTCTGGTGAGACATGAAAGCGATGGGGATTTTTGTTTTGCTCTGGGATGCAAAGTGATGTTTAGTATTCAGACAACAGTAGAAATCTGTCTGAGAAGAAAAGGCTTATGCTTGGGCAGGGGAAAACACAAGGTACAGAATGCTCACCTGCCACAACAGACATCCCAACCCTGCCTGGCATCACCAGGAGGTTTCACACACCTCTTGAACACATTTATCCCTAACTTCTGCCCTGACAGCTGAACATTCTAATGATCCCCCATTTGTCACAGCTCTCTTCAGTGATTTACACCACCTGGATGTAAGTCTAGAGCAGGCAGTGCTCAAAACCCAGATGATGCTACCAGGAAGCCAACCAGTAAAACTCCACCGACCCACATTCTTTTCTGGTTTATGTCCAGTTAAAATACTGGAAAACATTCACCCCCCTCTGTTTTCAGTCTAAGTTGTCAGGCTCCCAACTCTCTCTCACACATAGCTGTCGTGCAAACATTTGGCCAGTGCTGTTTTGCTGGAGTGCTGTTTTTAATAGGACAAGCTGTCAGCCACAGTTGCTGTCTCAACACAGCATGCTGCTGCCTACCCAGAGCAGCACGGCATTCACATCCTCTGCTCCTTCCATCTCCATTCTTTATCTCCTATCTCTTCTCTCATTAGCACAGTGAGATTCTGCAAGTATTCAGGTCTCCACAAAGCAAAAGACCAGAACTGTGTGGAGGATGGGGTATAAAGGCTTGGGTGTAGGGAAAACCCTAGTACAACAGAGCCCTGTCCCTGCAGGTAGCATATCTGGAAGGCCAACAGTATCCTGGGCATCAATAGAGGGGCAGCCAGAAGGGAGAGGGAAGGGATGGGAATTGTCCCCTTCTGTGCTGCCCTTATGAGGCTCTCAATACAGGAGGGATGAGGAGCTGTTAGAGTGGTTCCTAGGAGGAAAGGTTGAGGGAATTGAGTTCATTCAGCCTGAAGAAGAGAAGGCTCTAGGGAGACTTCACTGCATCCTTCCAGAACTTGAGGGGAGCTTGCAAACAGGAAGGGAAGTGCCTTTTAAAACAATCTACTAGTAGTAGGGCAAAGGGGGATGGCATTAAGCTAAAAGAGAGGAGATTTAGGTTAGATGTCAGGAAGAAGTTCTTTACTCGGACAGTGGTGAGGCAGTGGCACAGCTGCCCAGAGCTGTGGGTGCCCATCCCTGGAGGCATTCAAGGCCAGGCTGGATGGGGTCCTGGGCAGCCTGAGCTGCTGGGGGGCAGCCATGTCCCCAGAAGGGGTTAAAACTGGGTGGGCTTTAAGTTCCCTTCCAATCCAACCATTCTACGAAATCTCTTGGAAAACAGCCCACACAGCAGCTTTGTCCCATTCTCCCACAGGGAGACACAGCAGTGCACCTCCCCAGACTGCACCCGTAACAGGAATTCAAGCCCTACTACTCCATCGTAACACCAAAAAGGAAATAAAGTGTCTCGTTATAGAACACATGCTGCTGCAAGTACTCACAACGTTGAGTGGGTGATCCCAGCCCCAATTCCAAGCCTACATCCAGACCCAGATTTATTTCCCGAGATACTTTCACAGCTCTCCTCAAGCACACGCTTCTCCTTCCCATGCAAACAGAGCACAGCACTCAGACATCCTCCACCAGACTGTGCCAACCCAAACATCTCCTCACACTGGGCTTTGTGTCACAGACCGGTAGGGTTGCAGATCTGATGATTTGAGGGCAGGGGGTGCACCAACCCTGTGGGTATTCTTTTGGAGCAACATTGGAACCAACACACTTTGCTGCTGCCCTTTGCCCCGTGAGAAGTAAGGTTCACATACAGTTTAATCTATGTCTGTAAGTCCTGAAAGCAGAAGTTCCATCTTCAGGGCCAGCTGAGATAAATACATACACAAGAGCAATTACAGAAGCAGCAGCAGCATTCATTCCTTTGTGTTATATTTTCATATCAACGCTGTATTTTAACAATAATTTTCCCAAGCATGTTGTCCTAAGGCACTTGAGGCAACCAAATTCATTCCTCTGTAGAGTTTTACAGCACGTCTCCAACAGAACTCCCAGCCAAGGCATCTTCATTCCAAGCACTTTTCTGAGGTCCCAGGTAAACCTTCAGGGCTGCTGCTCAGCAACATGCAGACTTGGGAGCAGGGGAAGGATGTGCGTTTGATGGCTGCCACGCGGGGCATGGGATCAGATGGCAAACAAAGGAGAGCCAAAGGGTTTCTACTTTGGTTGCTTTTGCACTGGCAGCATGAAAACGGGCGAGAAGAAAATTGCAAGGGAAGTTGTAAAAAGCCTGGCTTACAGAAGAGGCCTTTGTGACATGCACAGATAAAATGCCATCATCGTACAACGCTGTAGAGACTATTCATGAATATATATTAAAAATTCAAATTGGAAAGAAGCTGCATATATTAAAAAATCAAAGAATGACTTCCACTTTAAGATCAAATTATGGTTGAAGTATTGAAGAATTTTTCTGACACCAAAACAGTGTTAAGCATAAAATACAGCATCTATAAAGCCAAATAAGCCAGTCTGGATCAATACCATCCACATTCATCAAGACTCCAATTGCTTTGTGTGCCAAAATAAAAGCTTCTACGACTTAATGAAGATTTAAGCAGCACCATTCTCCCTCTTCTGCAGCAGACACCTTCTCCAGAAAGTTGCTTCCACTTTCCTTCTCCATCTGAATTTTTCCCTATTAAAAATTCATTGAAAGCTGAAGAGAAATGTATTTGTTGAACACACCTGGGTCACCTTTTCCCAGGGCTGGCAGACAATGTAAAAGCAGCTCTAACAAAGCCAAGGTTCACCTGGTGGAGTTCAGAGTTCAGCCTGATTATGGACCTGCTTCCCTGCAGACACCTGACCAAGGTCTTGCATGCTCGACCACTAGGGATCCGCAAGCCAGGGCCATTCCTTAAACATCTCAGTTAACACAGTTCATGGATGGATCAATTGTAGAGTCAGAAGGGACCACTGCAGTTGTGCTGCTCAGCCTCCTAGCCAGTGAACTACACTCGATAATCCCCTCAGCTCATTTGTGCTAAAGGCACACAGCTTTCCAGGGCTACCAGGAGCTGAAGGAAGGAGACTGCTCCATTCCAGGTTGGAATGGGTCACGCACAGTTGAACCAACTCTGTTCTGTTTCCTGGGAGCTCAACCAAACCCACCCGGAAACCAGGGCAACTGCATTTTGGCACTGAGCTCACCTAAAGCTGGTGCAACTTCCATGGCTAGATAGTAGAAAAGCAAGCTAGCAGAAGTGCTAGGAAACCTGACTTGGTTTTGCAGGAGCATCTTTTGAACATATGCAAAATGAAATAGGAAGTGAGATGGCTTTATCCCTTCCTGCTTCCCACCCTACACTGGTAACGCAGTCCCTGAAATGTCAAACATACTCAAGACCACAATGCCTGTGCTACCTAACAGGTATGGAAGTCCTCTCCAAATCTCTCTCAGAAGGCAGGAGTCCTATTCATCCTAATAATCAGCAGCTCCTCACTTCCCAGCTGAAACAGATGTTTAATCTTTTAGTGAAAATGTTTTTCATTGAATTCTGAAGCAAGATTTATTACAAACGGGTAAAGAAAATTGAAGACTGGTACGTTCTGGCAAAGCAGTATGCTAATATTAACAGAGGCTTTTTCCAAAGAAAGATTGCTGCAAAGCACAGAGTTAGCTACTTTCTCCTTAATAATCATCTGTAGCTTCTAAGTAGGTAATTTGGATCTGGTGGTCATATTTCAGAAGAAGGACAAGCCTGCCTACTGCATGCAGATGAGGCGTACACTTTAAAGGGTACTCAATGGAAATATCTTTATTCAAATGAGATTCTCAGAGAGTGAATGAAAAGCTTCCACAAAACACAATTTCCTTTTCCTTCAGACATAGGGATTACTTCCAGACACAGCTTTAGTAGCATGCTGGAAATATATGTGCTGCATAGCAAAGGCATGTACAGGCATCTCACTTCATCAAGCTTTTCTATAAGCACCACCACTCTTCCCATTGGCCTGTATGCTCAGCCCTCCCAGCACGTATGCACACGCTTACCCTAACCATGTTAAGCACGTGACATGAAGCTTTATGTACCAAAAATCTTCAGTACAGACACTGCCACATTGCTCTTCTGAATCCTTCCAAGCTCCCTGTCTGCTGGAACCAATGATTTCTCCAAATCCATCCATGCCAGTTAGTGGAAACTTGCTGTCCTGTTGAGCCCTACATATTGATGTTTAGTTGCTTAAGGCTCCCAGCACTTACTTACCAGCTAGCCAAGGTCTAGCTGTGCACCTCCTAGGAGAAGGAAACCAATATCCTTACACTCAAGGCAATTGAAGGAGAGCAGCTGCTCATACAGCTGGATGCCCCTCTACATCACAAGCCCTGCTGGAAGGTGCAGCTCTAAAAGCAGCACTCAGGTGTTTGGCTGCTTCAGTGCCACTGCAGACTGCTGTGACAGCATGGCCATGTCAGCTGCTCAGCACATCCCTTCTTCCTCCCACACCTGCTCCAGTTGTCAGCCGGTAACCAGAGAACTGAAGGCATTGCAAAGGGAAATGCCACGTGAACACAGACTGATTCAGACAACTGCGGGAAATTCATCAAACCCACACAAAGCCTGCGTGTCCACGCAGGAAGACAGGCTTCAGGATCACAGTCCTGATGGGGGAGGCTGAGCTTAAAGCCTGTCTGCTTTTTGCCAAGGGCATCAACTACTCTGACAAGAGACACTGCCTTTCCTAACGCCACTTCTGCGTTCAGAGCATCCCCTCTTCAATCAGTGAAAGGAGCACTGGAAAAGAGTAGAAAGATCAAATTCATGAAGAAATCACAAAAGTATCTTCCTTCTCACTCACAAATTGCAGGTATATCCATCCAACTGTACATGCCACACACCACCATCATTGCCCCATCTTTTGGGGTGCTCAAGACCAGGTTGAATGGGGTTCTGGGCAACCTGATCAGATGAGTGGCAACCAACCCAGAGCAGGGGGTCAGAACTATGTGATATTTAGGGTCCCCTCCAAGCTAGGCCATTCCATAAGCCTATGATCCCTGCTTGCTTCAGAATTCAATGAAAAGCATTTTTACTACAAGATTAAACATCTGTTTCAGCTGGGAAGTGAGGAGCTTCTGATCATTAGGATGAATAGGACTCCTGCCTTCTGAGAGAGATTTGGAGAGGACTTCCATACTTGTTAGGTAGCACAGGCATTGTGGTCTTGAGTATGTTTGACATTCCTGCTCAGACCACACCAGCCACAGCTGAACCATACCAGCAGTTCAAGGGCCACCTACAGCTGCAATCCCAGCTGGATCCCTTCTGCAAATACCCCCAGGTTTGCAGCACATGCTGCAATTACTCAGCAATGCTTCTAGTTTTTTAATAAGCAAGACTAGGAAATTGCAGATCTGGTCTCCTCCCTCTACAAACAATGGTCAACGTGCCTGATACAACGTTAAGAAATACTTGCTGACTATTGTTCTCAGTTTTATTAACTTTTCACATAAAGTGCTACTTAATAATCATGAAAATTAAAACCACTTTACTGTAGGGTGTATTCTATAATGAATGCTGGAGAAATGACCTATTTGGAAGTGAATCGCATTACAAATTCATGTAACTCAATTTTCAGGATCCATCTCATGCATACTAAGCAGAAATGAAAGAAAACACAGACAAGTACAAGACAAAAACATAAACATTTGTAATAGCAGGAAATGGGACTTCTGGAGTAATAAATGCGTGTCAAGTGACAACGATAGTTCAAGGAATCAAATTTAGTTTCCACTGTTTGGAAAATGCTTCATTTTAGAACAAGTTGAAGTAATAGATGCTATTATATCTGGTCTGTGCATAGCAATCATAAGCAAAACATCACACAATTTCCCAAGGAAGCAAAATAATTTCAATGATAGTATACTGGGCCTGAGACTGGATTTTGTATTCTTTCCTTAATCGTCTCCATTCCTTAAAGATATCATTTATTCAGAAGTGAAAGGTTTCTGGAGTTGACCTGGCATCTTTAAAAACAGAAGACTGTGGGTGTTCTGAAGCAGGATCTTACATTGCAGGAGCATTTAATGTGTATTTTTAACTTCACTGTGGCTCTCCTAATTCACCAGTGGTCCAGCACTTAAACAATTCATGCACTGAGAAACACAGGCAGGCAATCAGTACAATTTTCAAAGAAATTTCAGAACTGCCATTAACTTTTCCCTTATTTCCAGCTTAATTAATGGCTACTCCGCAGTTAATGGCTCCTTTATCCCCTTTTCTCCTAGGGCCAATGTGGCTCCCTGAGCTGTCCTGGCCCTTGTGGGGCTCTGCATGCCCACAGCTGCTCTGTGCTGAGCTCCAGTTTCCCCATGGTTCCCACAGCCCCATCCACATCAGATCCAGCCAAATCTATTCCTCCTTCCCTTCCAGAGTCCAACCCGTGTTGTGAGCAGAATTCAGGAACCCCAGGAGCTGCTGCTTCATCGGAAGCTGTTCCAGGTGACTGGAAACCCATTTTCAGTGGAGGTTTCCCACCAGACCCCGTGCACCTGCCTCCCTGCAAACCAATCACCATGAACCAAAATGCATTACCTGAACGGGTAGGCAAAGGCTATGTCAATGTTGAGGTCACTCTCTGACTTGTTTGCACAGTCCACACTGAGGCGCAGTCCTCCAGAGTACCCACCGCATGTTGCAAATGCAAAGATTGCAAAAAGCTGTCAAAAACAAACAACATTTTAATTTTATTTCGTTTCAGCACCCACACCACCAGCAGATGTGTGCAACAGCAGCACCAGTCCCCTCGGGTCAGGTTATCCATCACTCCACGCACTCAAAGCATCACCATACATTACTCCTGCACCCTTCCCAAATGTCAATACAGGGAACCAGAAGATTTGAAGCCGTGTTGCTTCACATAGGCAGAACCATCACCATTTGTCTGTGTCAAGCATTTCAGCCCTCCCCCCCGTGCCTCAGAGCCCACTTGGGATTCACAGCGCAGGCAGCTATTTAAATCACCCAACTGATGGGCAAGCTCAGGTTGGAAGGGAAGGATGAATATTGACTGAGCATAATGAGCCAGTCTTTGCACAAATAAAACACTGGCAGAAATATCTATACGGAGCAGATAAGGGTAGCAATAGTAGACCAAGGTAGTCCATGCAGCTATCATCCCATCACATGACGAAACACAGCATCACACCACCTTTTTTCCCATTTTATATAAGATCTGGGAAGAAAAAAGATCATTTTTTTCATTATTTATCCTAAATTTATACCATAACCCAAGATGGATACAGTGGGGCAATTAACCAACACTTGGCAAAACAGGAAAAAAAAAAAAATAAGATACAGGATAAACTTAAGCAAACTGGATAGGAAGAAAAAGTTAGGTTCTTTCTGGTGCAAACCCATATCACACCTTCACATTCCAGGAGAAGTGGGTTAGGGGTATGGGGAGGGCCACAGACATCAGCATTTGTATTTATGTCAGGTGTTCAAACACAGGGAACTTCACTGACATTGCCTTCGTTGGAAGAACTGGAGCAAAAGTGGGGAGAGCCTTACTGATGCAGTTGTAATCTAAATGAAAGACCAGGCTCGATGTTGTTCCTATTACAGCACAATAGGTGTAAAGTTACTCCACTCACTTTAGCAGCTCAGATCTGAAGTGAGGCAGATATGGGAAGTGACAAGTAAACTCACAACCCAAATCACAACTGAATAAACTAAAGGCCAAGAACCCAAAGAAAACAGGCCGCGTGCATCTAGAAGAGAAAAAAATTATATTTGGACACTGGAAAAATCATACAGCAAGCAAATGTAATGGCAAAATAAGGGACTGAATGATTCTCTAAAGGCAACGTGGAAATACTAAAAAAAAAAAAGTAAGTAGATCCATCCCTGCTGCATGAGGCTCCATTTGAAAAGTGCTGCTAACCTGGGCTCACCTCTTGCCTATCACACATCGCTTACGGGCAGATTTGCAAAGGGATTTAGGAGCCTAACAATAAGGCAAGTTGATAGAAACAGTCACTGACTCAGTTCTTTATACTGGGCTCTGACAAAAAAAAAAAAGAAAGCTGAACTTTCCCATGAATTGGCTTGTTGGTTAATTTGAAATAAATGCTCATAATGAACTTGAACAGCACTCCTTAATCCTAAATGAGACGTTTCCTCGAAGTTGTTCTGCCTTTACATGTGCAACAGCACTGAAAATCACTATTAATCATCTCAGCTTAATTTGTGAAGCAATGTCAGAAAACAATATATTAAGGAGCGCCAGAGAGATTAGGGCTGACCTGCATTCTGGCCTAATTAATGGAGTTGCAAATGCAGATGTGTTGGGAGCCACAAAGATTAATGGCATGCAAAAAATAAAGGGGGGAGTGCAGGGCTGCAGCGTGAGATAAACCTGCCATAAATGAAGAGCATCACCTGCCAACTGCAGCTCTCACAACAGGAACAAGGAGGGGAAGGACACACAATTCATGCAAATAACGAATGGTTGGGAATTAACATAAGCCTGTGACACAAGGGCCAAGGAGCCAACCCCAAAAATTTAGCTCAGGCTGCTCCTTGTCAGAAAGGCTGAGAGCATCTCAGGCTGCAGCCTCAGATCCAGCTTCACCCACCTTGAGCCCCAAACTCAGCTCTCAGCCAGAGGCTTTCCAGATGTTTCCACACCCAGCAAGCCCTCAGCCCACTCCTTCTCCAGCCACATCCCACCAGGGCTGCCCACCACTTTCTATCCTTGCTCAGCACACTGCAGGCACCCAGGCAACAGGTGGGAAAACAGCAAGGAGCCAGCTGGAGGCTTTTATAGCCAACCCAGCCACAGCCTGGCTCCCTGCTCTGGCTGCAATCACATCACTGGTCCCTGCAGCTGGGCACCGCACCACACTGCTTGGAAGCACCTTTACATTGTGCCTTGCAGGGCAAGGACCATGAATCCTTTCTCCGGGGAATTTTGGCCAAGCAGCATAACTCCTCTCACCCAAACAACCTTCTCTTTCCCAGCTCTGCATTTTTCTTTTTTCTTTTTTTTCCCTCCCAAGTTTTGCTGCTTTCTGTTGTCAGTGAATTAAGCCAAGATTTATTGGGTGGGTTTTGTGCGTGCTGTAATTCTGTGGCAGTTGCAGGAATGCTGTAAACACCATTGTATTTTATTGTAGCAGGATTTGTGTAAATGGCAGTTGTAAACCCCATAATGGGAGCTTTATGGGCCAGATTCAATAAAACTTCCATCTGCAAGATAATTTTATTGAATCTCGTCTCTCTGAAATTGAAAAGTTTATGGAGAAAGGGAAAGCATTTCCCTATGTTCCTAGTTACTCTTTGCCTATAAATCCACACTCAGCGCTCATCCCATCTGCACCCTGCATGTCTATGGCTTTTCCCCTTTATACCAGATCTATCTCAGCACATGGTCAACGCTTACATATGAAGGCAGTTCTCTGAGGAGCAGCCAGGAGCAGCACGGTGCCCTTGGGGCATCACATTGCTCCTATGTATGCTCCCCACCTGCCATAAGACTTTCTCCAACAAGGCAGCATGTCTCTGAAGATGGTGGTTCCTTTGTGTATGCTGATGAACACCCTTCCCCTACTTTATAATGGTGATATTCTCTCCACGACTGTGCAGCCTTATCCTGTGCCACTGTATCATGGAATCACACAATCGTTAAGGTTGGAAAAGACCTCCGAGATCATAAAGTCCAACTATCAACACCACCACCAAACCAGTATATTTTTGTAAGGAAGACAGGTAAGTCCTATAACCTAGCTTAACCAATAGAAATTATATTTATTATGGCACCGTGCAATAGTAAATATCATTTCAGCCCAGTGCTGGTCCCTTCTGCACCCTGGGTTAGGGGCACAAGGGTCCCCAAGGAACCCACGTTCCACCTGTGCCCCAGGTGGGCAGCAGCAGCCCCATACATTACTCCTCCTGCCACAGGAGTGACAAATGGGACAAATTCCTACCATTTCTCCATGCTTGGCCTTCAGAGCAGTCCCCTCAATGCCTGCCGAGCAACAGGTTGGCCATGAGAGCCAGAGGAATGCAGAATGGCTCCTGACACGGCGAACTAAAAGGCTTACATAGAAGCACTGCAGTTAAAACATCATGTTAGCAAGATAACACTGTCACTTAAAATTGATGAAACTTTTACATAAGCCACTTGCTTTTCCCAGGACACCTTCCAGGAGAGATCCTAGGCCCAGTCCTGCCTTAGCAATGAAAAGCCAAAGGGAACATCTGATGCCTTGGAAAAGCAAGATTGCAATACTCTGACGCCTACTCTTCCATTAGTCACTTTACACATTGAAAGTGTTTCACAAAGCTAAAGCTTCCTGGCATGGCTTTTGGATATAAGTCTTCTCCTCCTCTGGATCTCCATCACAAAGTGGCTGCAAAGCATGTGCCAAACACGGCCTGGCTTTACACCTCCTCCTTGCTCACTAAAGCCAGGGTTGCATGTGAGAAGCATCCCCTGCCCTGCAGCCAGCATCGTCCCCTGCACAGCCTTGCAGCACTCCAATCATTTATTTATGGAATGCAACCAGCAGCCAAACGTCATTATTAAGGCTGTAAAGAGAAGATTCAAAGGCATTAAATGACTCTACGGGAAAACATTTAGTGTAGAGCCAATAGCCCAAAATATGTCACCAGTGAAAAGTAGGGAGCGCTCTCCCCTCCGGCTTTCTGCCTGTTTCCTTTTTAAAATCTGGCATCTGTCCTCTGAGGATCTGAGCTGCAGACTTCCTGGAATCACTTCTCCTACATACAAGCCTTGTTCACTGGAGATTATCAGATTATTGACTTTGGGATTCCTAATTATATCAGCTTGACTGGTTGATGAATTGGGTGGGCAGCAGTGCTGGGGGGAGGCGATGACTAGCAGGACTCATTTTCCTCCTACAACTGTCCAGGGAGCAAGCTGAAATATATTCTCCTTCTGCTGAAAAAGAAAGCCTAGAGCAATTGTCCACTAATTGCCAGGATTTAGTGTGCCTCCTTAGAAACAAACATCAGCATTGCAAGAAGCAAACCTTCTAAAGGGGGACTATAGGAAAAAGGAGAACAGAGTCTGCAGCAGGGTCTGTGATAGGACAAGTGGAAATGGTTCCAGACTGAGGGGAGATTTAGACTGGATATAAAGAAGAAGCCTTTCTACAATAAGGGCAGTGAAGCAGTGGCACAGCTTGCCCAGAGAACTGGTGGATTCCCTGTCCTTGGAGACATCCAAGGGCAGGCTGGACAGCCCTGAGGCCATTCATGTGGCTGTCCTATGTCTTCCAGGAGAGTTTCTGGGGTCACTATTGGAGGTGGGAGAGAAAATCCTCCAGACCATCAGGGAGCAGCCCTGTGGCATCCTCAGCTTAAAGCAGAGCATTTCATTTAATACTTTGCATTTTTAAAACAAAAAAAACAACTTCATTTGATTCTTAATGGAAAGATTTATGGAAATGAAACTGGGGTATTTTTAGTGAGTAAAGATTGTGCTATAATAATTTGGTTCTACAATACTTTAATCTCAAGGAGACAATTTTTGCTGTTTTTCTTTGAAGAAAATCTTTATCTTTTTTACTCATTTTCATTGATTACTCTAAAAATCCCATTTAGTCCCACCGCATAATGGTATGGTAGTCTTTTCTCATTATATTTTAATGGAATAAAACCAAACTATATATGAGAGGATTAGAGAGCCATTCGTTGAGCTAAGGAACACTGTTCCTCCAGATGGCCAGACAGAATCTGCGTAATGCCTTTTCTATTTATTAAGTTCAAAATGTAATGCAAGCTGATGAGATGTTTCATCCAATGTTTAATGGGTCAGCCATAAAGCTGAAAGCTAATGCTAAGGTTGGCAGCTTGCATGGAAGAGTTAACAGGCAGAAAATAAAGATGTATGTCAACATCTCTTGGATTCAGTGAAACGAAAAGTCGTCAGTGAACAAAGCCACTCACACAAGTGAGGAGAGATGTTAAGCTGCTTCAGCCCCTCCAACCACTGGCCAAAGATCTGAGATAATTAAAGACATTTACAGGGACCTGCAGCCTTCGTATCTCCACATTCGTACCCTCTTCTTTAAGGAGATGAGAGTGCAAGTGACACAGATTTGTTTCATTTCTGCATACGATCCCTGAATAACTCATGTTGTGACACATGCCACTTCAGCAGAGAGATGAATTCCTTTTTGGGCCTGAAGACTTTTCCAGCCTGCTGGCACACAGAGGCAGCTGCCATGCCCTTGGTGGGGATGCTCACCCAGCCCTGCGCTGAGCAGGTTCACGTGTAAATCCAGTTCTGCTCCTGCTCCCTGATGAAAACACAGGTTTTGTGCAGGCTTGAGAGACTGATCGTATTGGATTTACTGTGGTATGAGCACACACATTTAATTATAAAATTAAAACACTTGGGCAGTTGCTTGTTTCCTTACTTGCTGGGTGGGTTAA
Organism: Tetrao urogallus; assembly: GCF_951394365.1. Classification (NCBI taxonomy): domain Eukaryota; kingdom Metazoa; phylum Chordata; class Aves; order Galliformes; family Phasianidae; genus Tetrao; species Tetrao urogallus. The sequence goes on along the minus strand of NC_136823.1, from coordinate 13,703,698 downwards.
AAATGGCCCGACCATGTATAACGGTGTACAGAGTGTGATCCAAACCAGTGCTAAGTAGGATTTACTCCCTCCAATAAACACAGGGATTTACCTTAAGGCTGAGCAGCATCCATATGTGAAACACTCTGAAAAAGGAAAGTGCCCCAGAACTTAATGTCACTAAACCCCACGATGGCTGCTGCAGCCCTAGGGCCTCAGCAAGAACCACAACTGTCCTGTATGTCTGACAGCAATGGAGGCCAGCAGAATACAAATGCAGCTTGTAAAAAAAACTACAACATGTTGTACACGGTACACACACTGCCCGCCTTGCATTAGGCTGGTGCTGGGACCAGCACCTCCCTCTGTCTTAGAATCATAGAATCATTAAGGTTGGATGAGACCACCAAGATCATCTAGTCCAATCGTTAACCCATCCCCACCATGCCCACAAAAATGTTATCCAACGTGCATCATCATTCCTTCCATCTTCCTCAGTGCTGGCAGACCTCTGTGGTGGTGGAGCATCCTCCTGCTGTGAGCGCAACCAAATGCAGCAATGAGATTTGGGAGTACAGTAAATCACAGACCATGCTAACAGCTGGGAGATGCAGCACAGCTCAGCATGGGGCTGCAGTGAGACCCCCCTCCTCTACCCCCCCCCCCCCCCCCCCCCAGGCCAGGAGCATCTCTGCGTGATTTATTACGGGAAAGGTGCAGTCCTTCAATCACACTCCATTATTTATGACCCAATGATTGCCCATTGACTAGCGGGGATTATACTTTTGCTAAGATTCTCTGGGTGAGTGAAAGGGCACCAACCTCATTATTATCACGTTGATGCTCATCAGAGGCCATTAGCAGCTTCCTCTCAGCCCCATGCTGCTGTGCCACTACCCAGTGTCATCTGCTCCCTGAGCAAGCATGCTGGCACTCAGTTCTCATTTCTCAAGCTGAATTAAGGAAATGGGTGAAAATTATTTAGGTTGGGAAGGCATCCAGAGAGCCCTTGGGATGAATAAACCAGTGCAACAGCTTTGGCCCGGGAGGATTTGAGAGTGCTTTCAAATTGCTAAGCAATGAGGCCTCGCTTCCTTCCCACACCCCCAGCAGTGCTCTTTGATAGGACGGCTGGCTGTGCTTTCCCATTTTCCAGTATCTCAACATCTTTACGAGCAGCAATGCTGGGTACCCAGGCTCTGCTTTTGGAGAGCATGGCTGCTTTTCCAGAAAGGATACGCACAGCCAGTCCTGGCTACCAAGACCCATGGTGGTTGTCCTGACCATGGCAGATGTGCCCCTCTTGCTCCAGACCCACTTTCCTATGGCATTCCTGTGATGAAGGAGGGCCTGGGCTGCACCCAGCATTCCACACAGGACCCATCCTTTTCTCTCAAAGCAGTTTTGGATGGAAAATTCCATTGGTGCTGGCTCTGACCTCAGCACCCAGCTCTGTGCAAAGGGCTGAAAGAAGAATTTGCTCCTGGCTAGCTAGCAGCACACATGGTGAAAATAATTTCTTTTCTAATAATTAAAACGATGGGGCTACAAATGAATGCTTGCCTTGTTGAGCTCTGGGAATTCATGGGGAACATTTTGAGCAAGAAACATTTTCAAAATTAAAACCTCCCTTTCCTCTTCTTTTCCTTTGCTTCTCTTACTCTGTCCTGAGAGGTGGCATTGCTCTCCTTCCTAAGGCTAAATCATAAAGAGTAACACCTTAACATGAACATCTTTAGGAAACAGTAATAAAAGTATCCGTAGATTGAAAAGCCAAAAACCAACAACAATGCTTCCTTATCTCACTGGCTCTTGATACACTCCATCTACTTGGTTTAAGTTATCCCAGTTTCCTCTCCATCCTCCCCCATCCCATGTTCCTCCACACTTTCTCCCTTTTTCTTCTCATGCCTTTTCACTGATGTTCTATGAAATCTGTTTCTAAGCACAAAAAGAGGTAACAAAAGAAACTTGGCAACCCCTGGCCTGAATGTTTCCCACTTCCCCCATGTTTTAAAATACTGCCAATTCTAAAATAATCAGGCATCCTTTCCTTTCTCTCAACTGCCAGCTGCTGTGCATCTTCGGTGCCACTTCCCAGTGTACTTCACATCCTTCCAGAGCCAGGAGAACTTGTTCCAAACCAATAACGCATCAATATGTTTTAGACTTTTGCAGTCTTTATATCTGTACTGCTGGAGATGATTATCCAGCTTTTACATCTGCAGATTCAGGCCTGTGGAGTAAAACTGTGGCCAATAAAATAAAGAAGCAAGGAAAACACATGCAGAATGAAAAGAACATGCTATAAATTCAGAATCAGGTAAAAGCTAATTATGGTCATGTTCGCTAAAAACAAGAGAACACAGTGAGGGAAATAGACTTATTAATTATTTGTGTTATGGTAGCACTTAGAAGCCCCAGTCCTTTATCTGGGACCAGCTGTGCTATACATGGCAAACACTCAAATATGTCTTTAGGTAATTGCACACATTTTCAAGGAAAATGTGCAAATGCTCTACTCTTTCACCTTCAGCAGTGTCTGGTTTATTGATGCTGCTGAAGGCATCCAAGTTCACCATCAGCCTCATTTTGAGCAGTTTGCTGGATGACCCCGTGGTCCAAGAACAAATAATTCAGCATGAAGGCATCCTACACCCATAGGCAGAGTGGGCAAACAGCAGCAAAACCCCCAAACGTCCCACTGTGGGCACGAGTCTCACCCATTGACACCTCCATCCCTTGGGCTGGAGGATGTAGTGCTGTTGCCAACACGGACGTTTTGTCCTCATTGACTCTGTGCAACTTTGATTGCTTTTCTAATTAAGATACATTTTATGGTAATCTACCAAGCCCCTTAGACTAAATCACTCAGTTAATCTGTTGTTAGTGCCCATATGCTTACAGCTTTCAAGCCTGCTGCAGCATATTTGCTTTGCCAGGGTGCCATGGAAGTTTGGTGACAGATGAGTGCTGCACAGCCATCCAGGTGGCAGGACCTCTTCCACCTAGACAGACAGCCTGTGTGTGGCACAGACAGACAGACAGCTCCAGCACCGTGCCTGGGAAAGGACAGGAGCAGCACAGCAGATCCCACACCTCATGCTGACCACCTGTCTCCTCCCTTGTCTGCATAGAAGGGCTCAGTACATCTCGTTTTCCTTTCTATCCTTACCTTTTTTTTTTTCTTTTCCCCTTACAAAATAATAGGTTGGACACGACAGGAGAGGAAGGCTGAAGACTTTGATGGTATTCAGTATTCTGGCCCCAAATACAAAACAAAGAGTTTCACCACAAGTTCAAGGACTCTGAGCCTCCCCTTGGGCCCAGGGTCATAATTACCTTTGCAAACCACAGACAAGCAGAGCCAGACCCCCACCTGTACTGGACACCTAATTGAACACCAACTGAGCAAGTGCTGCACTGTTCTGCTTTCAATGCCCAGCCTACTGTGCAGCCCAGCACTGCTTCTCCCTTCCACTTCCCTGGGGCTGGCCCCAGGACAGTGCCCAGTGCCCATAGTTGCCCACATGGGGACAGGCAAGTGGCACTTGTTGTCACAGCCCATGTCAAGGAGCAGGCTCCAAGCTCACAGCCCTCACTGCTGTTAGGAAGGATTTGTGCTCAACTTGCTGAAGGATAGGGAGCCCAACGGCAAAACCAAGAAAGACCAACGTCTGGGTCAAGTTGCCATCTGCCACCCTCCATACAGGGAAACGTTCCCTGAAAAAAAAATGGCCATATAGTTGTACAGGAACTCCTAATCAAGAATGACACAAAGAATAAAACACCACCTGCCACCATCGGCAGTGACAGGCAGCTGCTATCCAATACCAACACAAATACCTTTCTCCCCATGGGGCACCTATTGGTCTGAACAGGATTAACAGAGGTGAGGAAAGCATTCATTAAGTCTTCCAAGGACTTGGCTAAAAAAACGTATCTGGCATTCAGAAGGAAGCATTTAAGAAGTCAATCTTCTAAGAGCTTGAGGAATTTCTCTAGGAACTGCTGGAGCTGCTAGATGCCACAGCCAATGAGGCAGAGAAGCAGCTGCCCAGGATTCACACAGCCCTAAAATAACATTTCCAACATCTTCCAGATCCTAATGCACCTGCTAGAAAGAGATAGCATTGCAGCATTAGCATGGGCAGAAGGTGACTGGTGAGCATGGAAGACGAGCATGGAAGACTTTTGCATGCACAACATAGGGAGTGAGGCAAGCTTTCCTGCTTCCCCCAAGTTTGTCTTGGCCTTATACTGTAGGGACTGCATTTGGAGCCAAAGGGATCATTTCTGCTTCACCACAAGCTCCTCTGCCAATGAAAGGTTTGCAGTGATGGACTCAGCCACATGGCTCATGCAGTGCCTTACAGTCCCTTGGCTTCCAGTGAGCTGCCTTTCAGGAGCAGGATGACACCAGGAGTCCCACCAGCTTGGACACTTTTCCTGCTTCCAATCTATATAGACAAGCTGAATTGTCTTCTTAATAAAACACAGCACACCCAGCTTTCAGGGAAGTCTGGCACCTCTGCTATGAGAAGTTACATGGTACAGAAACCCCAGCCCCTTCGTTTTGCAGGGCTGGAAGCAGAAGCTACGTCCTCACTTCATTCCAGCCAACTGCTGCCCCTTCAGGGTCACCAAATGTGCTCCTTACCCATCACCCTGCTCACCTGAAGGTTACTACACTGAGCCGTGCACCAAGGCTCAGCAAAGCTGGAAATGTTTAAAGCAATCCTCAGGCAAGCAGGATTATGCTTAGAAAGCGTGCTGCTCAGACACTCACGCCCTCCACACCTGAGAAATCAAACGATTGGGAAAAGGCAATCACTGTTAGGCACATACATTTACAGGAATGCATATAAATAGGATAAATATACATGGCGCTTATGAGATAGCAACGATGTGAAAATTGAAAAGCCGCAGAACTGGGCACGTATGAATCCAGTTTCAGGCAGCAGAACCTGAGGTGTGGGCTTCCCATGCAACGCTCAGCACAGCCGCACCCAACCACCATGCAGTCCTCAGGAGCCCAGCATGGTCCTGAGCTGCTCCGCACACAGCTGGGAAGCCAAGTTCAGCTCCTCCACACTGAAACAACACTGGAACAATTAAGCTGGTCCAAAAGCAGCTTAAAATGACTAAGCAGTTATTGCCAATCTGAAATTTCTCTCTGGATGAGTTCAGCCTGCTCTGCCAGCACAACATCCTCATCGTCTCTGACGGGTTTAATAAAGCCAGTTGCAGCCCTACTGGAACATGTCTCATACATCTACTAGCATGGCCCGGCATCATGAGAGTAGGTGGATTATTCTGGGTTTGATACGTGAATTTTCATGTTCTCAAAGCAGCTACAGCTGGAGTTCTGAAAGACTTCTGAAGCACCAACGTGATTGACTCCCATGGATCAGACTCAACCACAAAAGAATCAAAATGCCAATAAATTAATGAATATAATGCATCAAATTCAAATATTAATCAGGCAGCCTGGACATGCTGCAGATACACATCTTGCTTTCCTCAGCCACATTGTTCCAAGCGCTGCCTCACGCTGCCTGGGAAGCACACCAGGAGCTGTGATGGGGGGAGATAAATCACTGCACCTTGCTGCTATTTACAGGTAACAAAGAGGTCTCCAAGTTAGCTGAGAGCGCGGAGGAACGAGGCTGCAGAGCCGTGCACAGCAGAGTCAGAGCAACAGTACATTGACCTGTATTAATGGTGTAACACTCCGAAAAGATCTCCACGTCCTTAATTACTTTAAAGATTTTCTTTATTTCAGCAATGCATTTTGATGAGGAGCATGTTGCTGCCCACCTGCCGTACTTTAATCTTCCTAAGGAAATAGTCTGATGTTTGTACTTCAGGATGATCAATATTAAATAGCTCTCACTGGTTTTGTGTAGCAAACGTTTCTGTGTTATTTTTGAGGAGCCTTTGATTAAAAACAATGCTGGGAGAAACACGACAAATTGGAATCCCTTTTCCCTTTAATCCCCACTTTCCACATTTCTGCCATAAAATGAAGCGCAAAGCAAGTTTTCAAAGCAGGCACCCTCCCTCTGCAATGCAAAACAGACCAAAAATATTTTCCATGTACCTACAAACCACAGAACAGTTGGGCTCAGCATGGGAGCACAAAGAAAACCAACCTGTAAAACAATTTGGTGGGCTTTGCCATTCCTTTAAAACCTCACTTCTCCCCAGAACAGCACGGCTACACAAATAAATAGATAATCATAGAAGAACTTACCGGAGCAAATATCACCATACACATTTACAAAAGGGTTTATAATCCAACTTGAGTCTCCTGAAATAAAGCAAGGTTTGTCTCATACTAAAAATAAAGGCTCCCAAAAGCTTCTCGCAGTGGAGAGGGAGAGAGAGAGGGAGGGAGGGAGGGAACAAGCACCAGCTCCTCGTCTCTCTTTTTATGAAGCAAATAAGGAGAGCAAGAAAATCAATGCTGAGAGAAAGTGAGATGATATACCAATCAGGCAGCAGCCTCAGCCTTATTTGCCGAGGGATGGCAAAATGGTCATATTATCAGACAGTGACTACACACAGCCTAAGTAAAGAGATGGAACACTTTCCCCGTGGTGGGGGGCTGATTGCATTGCTGTGGTGCAGGTAGCACAACGATGTGCTGCCAGGTGCAGCCCCGTCCTCCCCACCACTGACACAGCATCGCTTTGTTCTGAATGCAAGCTCTGTAAGAAAGAAACACTCCACGGTTCTGGGCTAAAGTTGTGCCGAGCTGAAAGAGCCTCCACATCAGAGCAGTGCCTCTGTATTGCTGGGCTGGCTTGGAGCTTTTGGGGTGCCTGGCTGCACAGGCTAGACCTACCCACCTCAGAGAGCTGCCCAGCACGGAGCCCATCAGGAACAGAGGAGATCTTTCAGCTCTTATTTACAGTAATGTGCACTGAACATCTCTTGCATTCTCACAGGAGTGGACTTCCAGACGGTTTGCCTTGAATATGAGCTTTTTTCACATTTTGCACATCAGAGATAACCTATGGAAAACCCCCTCACACTTGTTAGGGAAAAGTTTCATACTTTCCATTTATCCCAAAGAAATCTTCCCATTGCCTGTTTGCTGGGAGACCACAGCAGCAGCAGCACAGCTCATTGCCTCCCACATCTGTCAGCCAGCAGCTCTCAGCAGCAGCACTGCACCCCAGGCTACGTAGAGCTGCTGCCCCCAGCACAGAGCCACACTGCTGCCACGAAGGGCTGTGGGCCTCTCTCTGTCTTCAGACACAAAGCTCTCTCTTTTCACAAGAGCTCCCATCACCCCAGTGGTGTTTTGTGTAACTGAGACCACGATTCACACTCTATGCTGTTTTATTTTATTATTTTACTGGGCTTAGCACTGTTCTGCCCTCCCTTACATGCTCTGCAATAAGTATATGCAAATAGACATGACTTAATAGATGAAACGCAATGCCAACTTTCTCTTTTATTTGCAGACAGAAGTTACATGCTGGCATACAGAAACACCTGCTGGGTGACAACAGTTCTCTGCAGAGCAAGATGTGAGCACGGTTACTTTTCCTTAGCGATTTGGAATTACGATTGCATGAGGAGAACTAAAAACATGAGAAGAATGTCAAGGTGAAGTCCGAATTATCAAATTTCAGCTCAGTTTGTCCATTTGGGGCCAGCGCTCCTGGCTCTGGGCACAAAAGGTGCCCACACTCAGCCCAACAAGCACCAAACTATGGCATCTCTTTCCCACAGGCTGGAGTTGCACTGCCACACTCTTGGTGATGTGGCCCTTCCCAGAAGATACAGCCCTCTGCCAGCGCTGCTATGAGATGTCACAGTGCTGACTTCTCCAAGGAGAGATGTGGAAGCGCTGCTCTCCGCTTGGCGCGTTTGAGCGTAGGTGAAAGCATCTGCCTGCTGCTGCCTACCCAAGAGCCAGCCCTGGAAATAAAACAAGCAACTTGGTGCCTTTGCTCTGCAGAATCAGGCAGAAGTTGGCTCCCATTGCTCTCAGATTTTTTGCACTGTGTTCAGGTCTGTGGTTGCATCTCACACAGAACAGCCTCTCACGGTGAGGTGTGACAGTAAGCAACATGCCAGCACCTCTCACCCTCATTTTTCAGTGAGATCATTTTATCACCCCTTCCCACCCCACATCTGCATTATCAACAGCTACTCGGTTGCTACTGCTGAAAAACCTCACCGAAGTTTTTGGAAGCGTTGAAAAGCATCATTACAATGGCTGTTCCTTGCCAGCTGCCAACCCTTGGTTCTCCAAACCATGTGCCCACTTGAGATGTGAGTCCAGCAGGAGCACAACGGGCTGCAGCAGGTGATGATCCATCTTGTACCATAGCGCTTTCAATCAACACTGCACTGCAGACTCTGGGACCACCGAGAGCTCCAAACTTATTTTTCTTCCTGCAACAGTGACATGCCACAAATGCAATGAACACTGCTGGTGATGGATGTGTTGGTGTTGGCTGACAGTGCCAAACCCATCCCATCAGGGTGCAGCAGGACCCGCAGCAGGTGCTTTCTTTGGCTGTAGCAGATCCTCTTGCAAAACTTGTTCTGAAATATGGGATGGTGCATTATCACTTACAGCATAAAAACTGACTCCACCAATGCCAGCACTGCTCGGATGCTTTGTGCTGCATCAGAGCTTTCTGCTTCTGATTAAGCTAGGAGTTTCACAGCAGACTTAAGAGCTTCATGGAAGTTAAGCCCCCAAATCCTTTAGATACCACTGAAAGCTGCACACATCCAGCAGATTCCTGCCAGCTTTACCACATCACCCAAGGGCTCAAGAGATTCAGGGGCAGCCAGAAAGGATGCAGTGATGCAAGTTACACTCAGCACCCGTTAATGCTGGGCTGCTTTACTCTGTCCATTGCTCATCCCACCTCAGCAGCCCTGCCCACGCTCACATGTGCTTCCAGTTTCATAGATGCCTGCTAAACCCCAAGCAGCAATGTGGAGATGGATGGCTTTCCCATCCCACCACGAGCTGGAAGACCTGCAGCACACAGCTTCGTACTCCCCAGCTCTGAGGCTGTACTGTGCAGGAGCAGGCAGCTCCATTAGTGCCCATGTACCATTTGGAGGAGCTGATGAGTAATGCCAGAACCTCCATCCCAGCCACACCGTAAGGGTCTGTGCAAGGAGGCTGGAGCCTGGCAGAGGGGCTGCAGCCACCTGGAACACTACTGTGCAGAGCCTGCCCACCCAGCAGCACACACACACAGGCTGTCTGCTTGCCAACAGAGATTTTCACATTTCCCTCTCAATCTTTATTTAAATTTGGGAAGACAGAAAATTAACGAAGTCTGAGTTATAACTGGAAACCATTTGCTTTCCTGGTGGAAATGGAACGCTTCCTAATGAACCTCCCCTCCCCCTGTGCCGCTCAGCTCAGGATGCAAATATTGCTGAGAGTTTATCAATCTGGGGCTTGTTTCACACCGTTTGCAATGCTAATGAGTAAACCAATTTTGACATATTATGTAAGCCAGTTTCTGAAACAGAGATTCTTGGCAGGCCAAATGTAAACACAGACACCCTCTTGCATCCAATTTAAATGAGCATGTTGCTGAAAGCGCTCAGGGCTTGATTCTGTTGACTTCTTCCTGATTTACTCCAGTGCAAAAAAAAAAAAAAAAAAAAAAAAAAGGAACAGCAACCAGCAAAAAAAAAAACAAAAACAAAAAAAACCAACCACCCTTCAATTCAATTACTAGTGCAGCAGCAATTTGCAAAATTGATCTAATTTTGTAAGACAGGAATACACTGGGATAAGCTAATGTAGGGTGGTGGTTGGGGCACTGTGCAAGCAGCAGCACAGCCAGTCTACAATAGGAGCACATGCACCACTCCAGATGAGATAAAGGAGGAGATGGCAGCTCCCCTCTCCCAGCCTTACCAACTAAATTCTGGTCCAGGCAGTGTCCACAAGGATCTCCTTCCATCCTCCATGCTCTTCCACCACAGCTTTGCAAGAGGACACGGCAAACCCCATGAGCCACCTGGTCCACCATGAGGTCCCCAAACTGGCAGCTGACCCCAGCACTGGGCAGCTGGACATCCCATGGATGGATTACATCCAACTTCTGCAGGCTATGAGAGAGTACAGCAACATGGAAGGCAGAGGCACAAGATGGCAAAACCCTACAACATGCTTCCCAGTGAGGGAGGGATGAGCTGAAGGTCATAAACTCGTGACGCAGAGTCAAAGGTAGCAGAAAGAAGTGGGATGCATTTTAAAAGCCCCTTTAAAAACAAAAAACAAACAAACAAAAAACAAATAGACCCAACCAACAAAATCCACTGCACTAGAGAGCTGGATAGGATTCATTAAAGAGAAGAAGGGCTGGAATCAGAGCTCTCGTTTGCACTTTTCCCAGCACCATCTGGAGCAGCTGCACTTGCCAAGAGCACAGTGTATTTCTGTTGAAAACCAGAAGCAAATGGGGCAGCAGCATACCTGGAGGTGGCCTCTACCCCTCTAATGGCTCTGGAGATCTCCAGTGTGCTTTAAAGCTAAAACATACAGGTGTGAGGCTGAACTGTGCTGCTCCTGCCACAGCAGAAGAAAGGCAATGAGAGATGCTCTGCTGGGAGGTCAGGAATGCTGCTGCAGAGAATATTTACTGCATGTGTCAGAGACACCACTGGGCATCACAGCCACAAAACACAACCTCACAGTCCTGTGTCACATCACAACAACAGGACCATGGTATCATTAATCACGCTTGGCTCTTTTACATAATAAAACAGAGAGCAAGAGGAAGAATACTTTCAGCCTCCAAGCAAATATCCCATCCTAAGCCTTCAGCAACAACAGCAAACCTGAGAGCTCTTTCCTTCATGCTGCACAGGGCTTTCAAGCTATGATCAGAAGCAGCCCAAGTGCCACACACTTGCTGGCTCATCAAGTTCTACCCTGCAAGCTGGAAAGCACACAGTTGCTAAGGTAATGCAAGGTTGTGTGGCATAAGGGAAAACTTACTGCTGTCTATACATGAAAAAGAAGAGATGAGTGCTTGGAAAGCTGACAGTGAGTTGGGGGGAGCCTACTTGGAAAGTCCTTGCTGTCCATCCAGACGTGCCCTGCATTTCTGGGGTTCCTGCCTGTTTCCCCCACCTGCCTTTTTCATCTTGTTTTGTGTGTCCAACATTAAGAACATTAAGTTTCATGCTTCTGAAATACCAGATAGTAGAAAATTACAAAACAAAAATAGTCTGAAGGCCAAGTGGGTATGGACCCAATGATGAAAACAGCGTGTAAGAGTGAATCAGATGAATATATATTGTAATTCTTGTAGCTATTTAACAGGAAGAATTAAAAAAAATCTAATTACTATCAACTGTATATTTTCAGCTACCCAGCCAGAGTGCTGTTATTAAGCTGCTGCATAATTGCCTCTTTTACTCTGCTTCCCACAGAAGTTGTGTTATTTCACTCATAGTTAAACTCATAATATTGGCTTCATAACTAACCCTGCCAATCCAAATCCCTGGGCTGGTGCAAGGATAAAAATAGCAGTGCTGTTTCTTCCCTCAGCTTTCCCTCAAAGCCCTTTGCATGAGCCCTGGGGCTGCAGTTCACAGGGGTCACAGCCATCCCACCTGCTGCTGCCCATGGGAACACATGAGATCCAACACGGAGCAGAGACCGAGGTGACTACCACCTGCTCTGCACATCCATGGGGAGAACAAACCCTGCAATCTCCTCCCCACAGAGGGGGACCTGCAGTGAGACAGTTCATGCAGCATGGCTGAGCCCCCATCTCTAAACCTAAACCTTTCAGCCCACCCAGGACCTCAGGCCAGCACTGAGCACTGTTGCTTATAAAACATGCATGACAAGTCCTTCTCTGAACAGCAAGTATGAGATTGTACCCTCTTATACCAGAACACACCATAACACCAAACTCCATATACAAGTACCAAAGACATTCATTGAGACAACTGTCAAAAAATAATGAAAAATATAAAAAAGAAAATTCATCTGCACATTTACTTGTGAAACTGCCATAAAGCACTGGGCTGTTACCCATCTGAGTTTTGGAGGTTTTGGCTGTCTGAACTTGCTCTTTATGCATGGGAGAGACTCTCCCTGCTGCCCAGCATGGTCCTTCCCTACAACAGCTTAAGGACAGCCAGGCTCTTCTCTCTTGATGCCACGTCCTCGTGCCCAGCAGGATGCTCCTCTTGCCCAGGACATGAGGCACACAACATGGTCACACCCTCCCTCCAGCTCTGGTTTGGGCAAGGTGATAGGGCTGGATAGGGTGAAGGAAGCTGGGTTTGGCCTCGCCCCCAGCCCAACTGTTCCCATCTCTGTCTCTGGAGACACCAGCCCTGTGCCAGGGTTGCTCTCTGGTGGGCACGCACAGAAACTGCTGAGAGCTGGGGAGAACTGAAAAAGGACACGTTTCCCAAAGCAGTTGCACACATAGGAATGGGCCAGCATCAGGCTGTGCCCAGCCACCTCCCCATGGAGCCCAGGGCCCCAGCTCTCACCTCAGGAAGAGCTGCAGAGAATATAAATTAACACTAAACCCTCTCCTTGGGGTTTCCACATGCTCCTGAACCAGCTCTGCAGTTACTGCTCTTTCCTCTACCTTGCTGCTGGAGGAGCCCCTGGCTTGGCTGGGGTTGATACACAGTTCTGCAGCACAGAACTCTCCTAGTATCCCTGTGTCTGCAGGGGACACATAGGAGATGGTTTTGTCTCACTGCTTTTGCTTTTGACAGAGCCACCAAGCTGCAGTACCAACGCCTTCATTTAACTGCTTGAGATAAGAGGATGCAAAGTTCATGCCATTTCACAGCCCTCATGCTCACACACAAACCAGCATGGAGAGCCCCATATCAGGTCTTTCACTAACACTGTCCAAGTACAAGACGAGAGGAGAGTAAAAGGCAACCAAAGCCATCAGATCCAGGGGTACTCAGCATCTCAGACACTAAAGCCAGAGGCTTCCTGTATTCTTCCTGTATTTCCCCAGACTTGTGGTGTGTCCCTTTAGTTTTGTCACCTCCTCATCTCCAGAGACAAGAAGGAATGAGAGTCTCATGCTGTCCTCTGCTTCCCCGGATGTGGCACATTGTGTTTTGGCAGCTTCCTGTCAATGTGCAGTAGGTCCTTCAGAAGCAGTCTGGAAGAGGAGAGCACAGGTCACATAAACACAAGGTAAAGCAAAGCCAAGCAAATTTTGCAAGTGCAGCTTTCAAATTTGAGCTCTACTCTGAGCATGCAATAAAGTTTGTGCAAGGTCTCGCTCCCACTGCTCCAGCAGTCAGTCTCTCACTGCTCCATTTCCCTCTGATCTGCAACAGTAGGGATCCATCACAGAAGTAAAACACAGCACCTTCTGATGGCCCGCACCATGCAATGCATACGCCTGCATGCTTGGGAGTAGGGCCCATCTCATGATGGTATCATCTCAGGTGACACTTGCACTTAGCTCCTGTGATGGAGGCACTTCTGGTCACACCCAAAGGAGTAGGTGGTCCCATGGACAAGGGCAGGCGACACTGAAGGATCTCCACATGGAGAAAGAAGCTGGAAAAAGCAGCGGGTTTGTCGTTTGGGTGCAATGCCCAAGCAGACAGGGGAATGCAGGACCAAGTGGCTGTGCCATTATGCTGGACATCTGCTTAACTAAGACACATGATCTCTGTAAGTCATAAGGGCATCTATCTTCTATGGTCCCAAAGCTCAATTAAGTCACTCATGTCCAAGACAAAGTTATACAGCAGACGCAAAGAAACAATATCTTACCAGAATCATCACCAGCAGAGGCCTTCCAAATATCAGCTTCAGGAGGGCTGGGTGGTGAAGTACTGAATTTCTCCTGTGAATGAAGGGGAATGATGCAGTTTTTTAAGTTTCACATTAAGCAGCTGCAAATGTCCTGTAGGTGGAACATTCCTGTGGGTTGCAGGAGACTGTCCTTGTCCAAGCATCAGAAGGTTTCTGTGCAAATCAGCTCACTGTCTTTAGATGTTCATACATATAAAATTCAAGCATTTGTCATTATTTTTAGACATCAGGGACCCCTAGAAGCACTCAGTGGGTTTGCACTGAAGACAACGGTCTCATCCAGCACATGTAAGCTCTCATCTAATCAGTCTGCATCTGTCATTTCTAGTACAGCATCCCACAAAAGTCTGAGGGTCCAATACATGCTTGGTGGGAATGTATGCAAGTTTATTCAAAACCTCGACAAAATATTGCAAAGGGTGAATTTGAGCTGAGACTGAGATCAAAGGTGTTAGGTTATCAGACTCAGTGGGCGGCATGTTAATGAGTTCTGAACTAGTGGGTATAAGTGAGAGGTTTTATCTACAGCTGAAAGAAAAATGGAGTTCAGAGCACAACAGATATTCCTGAGTAGGTTCTCATTCATGCACTTATATTATGCCAGGACCTGCAGAAATATGCACAGCACAACAGTTTTGGAACAGCCCAGTGTACGGATAAGCCTAGAGAATTTGGTTTTCTGGAACAACAACAACCAAATAAAGACCTGAAGAGAGGAAAATAATTTCAGAGCATTTTCAAGAGGACTGCTTAGTTCACAGTCAAGAAAATGCAGACATGTGGAAGAACAGCATAGGTCCCAATTTTGCCATCATCTGTTTATGAATGTTGTTAAACCTGACAAACCCTCCCTCCTTTCCTTTATTACTGTTCCTTCCTTTTTTAAAAATCATTACAGCCCATATTCAGAGTTGAAAAAGACTTTCTGCCCAGTGCCTGGGTTTCTGAAGTCAGAAGGCAGGGAAGCAGGATGCTTTTACTGCATTTTCTCTTGCTTCATCAACATCCACTTTTCCTGACGGTGACATCAAAGCAGTTACAGTTCTTTGCATCTACTGTAGCTTAAATTGTTTCACAGCAATTTTCCTCATTTAAGAAGAACCTTCCCTTCTCCTTAAAGTGATTAGAAATGTCATTCATGCTCGCCTTTGGATGTGAATTGAACTATTCCCAACAGCCACTCAAAAAATACATAATCACCGTAATTACTGGTGGCATCTAATTAACATTCAACTTCCTCTCTAAAGCAGCTACAGCTGGACAACCCATTTATTTCAGCCTAAACCCAATGCTCTCCTCATTCTTTCCTGTCACCAGCAGCAGCCCATCCGTGTCCACCTTCATGGACGTGTCTGCTGGGCAGCAGCAGCCTCCAACCAACACCCTGTGCAAACACAGGGACTTACTCATACTAATTATACAGCTGATGGAGCTGTTAGCTTCCACAGT
The DNA here is from genome assembly GCF_951394365.1 of Tetrao urogallus. Taxonomy (NCBI): domain Eukaryota; kingdom Metazoa; phylum Chordata; class Aves; order Galliformes; family Phasianidae; genus Tetrao; species Tetrao urogallus. Next base: position 13,688,445 of record NC_136823.1, on the reverse strand, counting down.
CAGGATTTGCCCCCAGAAAAGAAAAAAAGGCAATGGAGCTGCCCAACACTGAGCACTCATTCTGAACAAGCTGGAGTGTATATAAATCCATTGCACTTTAGTTGCTTCAGGCTAATACTGGTGTTTCTTTGTAGCTCTTTCTACCCTCATCCATTAGTCTGGCAATTTATTAATTCTCTTTTATTCTCCAGACACATCTCTAGACACTTGTCCTGGTAGGAAAAGCAATGCTTGCTGCTGCCATCTAGATGAGCTCCACCTCATTAGCTCTCCATTTCTTTCCGAAACTTTGCTGAAAATATATTTGCTCTCTTTTGCTCACACCTCTCCATTTTGCTCTCTCTCCTCGCTATTATCCCTCTAATTATATTATTTCATCCTATAATGAATGTAGCGCTTATAGGAACGATGCTCTGCAAATTACCTTGTATTTGCATTAACATTCGAGCTTTTATCATTACACAGAATAGATAAAAGGGGATGAGAAGCAATCTGACAGTTATCAGGAGAAAGCTCTAGCTGAACTTTTTCCAGGCTTCAGAATTACTCATTCTTTTTTTTTTTTTTTTTTTTTTTTTTTTTTTTTTTTTTTTTTTTTTTTTTTTTTTAAATATATATATATATATTTTTTCCTCCCCCACTTTCATTTGTCACAAACCTCTGCAGCATCCTCTCCCCCTATGGGGGCACTATCAGGTCTCTGCCCAACCCAACCACCTGGGTCAAGTTTGGTTAAGACAAGTTAACCATTCCAAAAGGCATAGGGAGGAAGAAGATCAAACAACATGATGTTGCAGGGTTTATTTGCTTCAGAAATCAACTAAAAACAAGCAAATAGCAAAAAAATAAACCTAGCAGTTATAAGGACAATACTGCTATGCTGACTGATAAAAACAGCCAATCCCACATGTGGGGTATTTATGCTACAGCCAAGTAGTGGGCATAGCAATGATGGGTTGACGCTTGGACTAGGTGATCTTAGCAGTGTTTTTCAACTTTAAAGATTCTGTGATTCTCTTTCCAGCATCAACACAATCATCGCTATCTGCTGAGAGGTAAAGCTCCTCCAAAATGGTGTGGGCAGAAATGGACAGTCAAGTTCCCAGCTCCATAAAAAGACAGCACCCAAGATGTGATGGACTTGGGAAACATCTGAAGCAAGCTGATGTTTAAACCTTATGAAAATGCCCCCCAGCTCTTATTAGGGCAAATCAAGCCAAGACAGATCAGAGAACTGAAGTCTCAGTCTTTCATAAATCAAACCACTGCTGTGTGCTCCCACTGGCTGTCCGCAAGCATTCGCCTTTGAAGGACTAATTGCAAAGCAGTATGCTTCCGTTTTAATTGCCAGTAAAGCAAATAAACCCATTTTAACACCAGGGAAAGAGCTGGATGTGCTCTGTCCCACTGCAAGGCACAGCTTGGCAGTCAGACCAGCGACTTGTGGGTGAGCACTGGTGCTACCCAAGCCCTGTAGATCTGCCTTTCAGAGCTTCTCACTGTGGATTCCTGCTGTTCACAAAAGCATGCTACTCCTGCAAGTACTCTCAGCACAGGCAGTGTGGGTGTTGTCTTTTTTTTTTTTTTAATTTTAAAGAAAAGAAAACTTCCAGAAGGAAAACAGTCTCTTTGAAATCACACAGTGCCACCTAACTGAGCTGAAGATGGCCAACAGACTCAAACATATCCCTGTACCTTGTTGAGGTTGGGCAGGCAACTACCACACAAGCTGACTCAGCTGAGTTATTTCAGCTGATGCTTAAAGACAGGACTTGCAGCCAATAAAACAAACATCCTGCTCAAACTAATTGCCCTCCCCAACAGCCAGGCAGGTAGCAAGCTATCACTTCAAACCTCAGCTAGCACTCACCCGCATCTTTAAGTGCTCCTTGTCTCCCCTCGAGGCAATTAACTCCTAGCTCTCTGACAGTTTCTATCTCCAAAGAGCGTTCCCATTTCACTGGCACAGGACTTTGCATCTGTATCTCCAGCTTCCGTGCTTTTATTCCCTTTCCTCTGCAGGGCTTCACATGTGTTCGTGTCTGGGTGTGCATTTTCTCACCCCAATGAATTCATTATTTACGGAGCCAAAAGAGCAAGGCTCCTCAAAAGGCTGTTCATCATTTGGCTCCTCTGCATGTCTCTCAGAGGCATAATAAACATTATGGGAAAGCAAATTCAGGCTCAACTGGGCTGCTCAAGTGGAAATAGAGACATGTAGAGGGCGCACCATCGTGTGCTGAGCCGCCTGCCCAACCCCAGCTTCCAGCGGCAGCGCAGCACACGCAGCTGCACGCATGAAGGGATGCTCTGGGTCAGCACCTGCCCGGAACCGCCGCTAGTTGGGATCTCACAGTATTGCTGAGCGGCACTAGAGGGCAGAGTTGGTTACCCTCAGCATGCTCTGATTCAAGGAAGGTAATGAGCACGATTTGTACACAGTATCCGAATTCTTCACAGCACTGTCCAATACACAAGCCTGATAACGTGCAAATACCACCCAACATATTCTCACTTAGCACAAACATGGGTATTAACACACCTTGTTCCCTTATTCTGAGTGCCTCCACAGAGCATCCATGTGCAGGACTGCCTTTTGCTGGTACAGCAGCATTGCCAGCCCAGGCTCATCATCAAGGATACACAGGGCAGCTCTGAATAACCTCCACATCAGCCAGACAGGGAAACCTGCTTTCTTCCCTTCACTGATTTTGAGGAAGAGGCCTTTCTAATCAGCAAGCTTTGATCAGGCTTGAGCCTACTCAGCACACTGATACTCCACTGCCCAGGCTCACTGCTAAGCCTCTCCACAGATGAGAAATGCTTCCAAACAGACACAGTGTTCCAGGCTTTATTGAGCTCTGACTTGGAGCAGCCAGCCACAGCCCATAGGAGCCCCACAGCCAGACCAGCAGCACAGTTACATCCACCCCAACCACACAGAGCCCATGCAGAGCAACTCCACTGCCAACCACTACCAGCTCAGCATCCTGCCCAGGGGGACCACAATCCCCCAACCCTCTTACCCTATGGCAGAGACTTTTGGCTGGTATACATTTTCCAGCTTATTGCACTTGGCTCTCCTGGTGCTGACTGCCTGCAGATACATCTGGCTGCTGTACACCAACAGAGCAGTAGATGAGCATGGAGGGCCAACAAACCTCACACCAAATCACTGACAAATCCTCCTCTTATTATTTCCCTAGTGCACACAGTGTGCTTTTCTTTATTATCACCACAGTCAGTCATCCTACAGGTCTGCCTGCTGCTGGAAAGGAAGCAGAGGAGCCTCATGTTAGAAATTCACTGTTTCAGAAGCTGAGGAATTTGCTTACAAAGGGCAGCACAGCATTGTATTGGAGCACCTGGCCCCACTTTCTACAATGGCACTTCATAAGAAAATCTCTCCTGAGAAAGGAAAGTAAATGCCTGCAGAATACATCTTGGAGCACAGTGCATTAAGGGCTTGATAGCGTAGAATCATCCTGCTATCTTGGTGGACCTTTTTCTGGTCCACCAATAAATCTATTATTAATACTTAAAGAGAAGGAAGGAAACGGTAGTTCCATTGATTTCAGGTCTCAGTCACCTCTTGCCCCTTATCACAGCTGTTTTATCCCACATCTCTTCCTTCAGGGTACAACCTGCCCTTCCTTCCTTGCAGAAAAAAGACAATGTATTGACTTCTGTTTATGCAGAACTCTGTTAACGTCACCATAGCAGTGAGGGCTGAGAGGAGCCTCAAGCAGAGGCAGGGAGCCTGGGGCAGGGTCAGAAGGCCCATTTCTAGCAGATGTTTGTCTGACTTCTGTCTCACAGCAACAGCAACTCCACAGCTTCCCAGGGCACGTCTATCCCAGTGCTTCTCAACCCTCATGTTCAAGTTACATATCTTAATATCACTTCTGCCCATCCCATCCTCCACAGACATAGAGAGCTGCCCATTCCCTTCCTTTCTACAGCAGTCCTGGTGGACTCAGGCTCAATTATCTTTTCTCATTGCATTTCCTCTCCTTCAGACTAAGCAGCCTTAGCCCTACAGCTTTTTTCTCAGCTCATTTTTGCTGTGTTTTTCTCAGTTGCATTTCCCCAGTCACCTCTTCCTCAAGAGATAATAACCCCAAAACAGGATGCTTTCCCAAGGTCTACACAGCAAGAAACAAAGCAGGAAGGAATGCTTCTCCTCCCCATTAGGCAGCCCTCAGCCTGCTGTATCCCCACAACTATTTGGCTTTTCTATTACTTCCAACCTAGGAAATACTATATTGCATCAAGCCACACACCACAGTTTATCTACCTTTAAGAGCACCTGATGCCCTCACTTACTGGTCACTTTGGCTTGCCTCAAGCACTCTTTCAATCCCATCCTGCCCATCCATTTACTCACAAGCCACAGAAGAAGCAGCAGCCACCAGCAAGGATCAGATTTAGGGCTGACTTACACAAGCGTATCACCTACACAGCTTGGATCTACATCAGCCACCTGGCCAACAACACTGCCTGTTCTGCCTTCCTCCCTTACAAGCAACTGCTAATGAAGTCTCTGCAGATGCAACTGCTGATGGACTCTGAACCTGTCAGCCTGGTTGGCCTGAGCCCATCTGCACTGAGTTAGGCCATCAGCCTTTGGTGCCTCAGATTTGCAGCTGAACTTGGCCCCTTACTGTGTGTTGAACAGCTTGGCATGCTGTTATCTTCCAACAGAGCTGGGCAGGACATTAAGATGGATATAGCTCCAGTTCCCCAAACAATTGGTAACAAATTACTGCTGGAAGGAGCAGCGTTATACTAATAGTAATGCACTTCTTCCCTGGCTGTGTGGTTATTCTCAGGCTGTGATGGTGCTTATTGTGTGCAGTGGAATTCAAGCCCTGTGCTGGGCTCATTTAGCTCACACATTATCTCCTGGTCTGCTGCAGTCTTGCAACCATGTCTAAAATTCCTTCCTCTTCTCACAGAAACTGGCTCTGAATTACAGCTCACTTGGGCAAAAAAAAAAAATACACCACGACTTGTGAAAATCAGAACTCATAAATTACGAGCAATAAATTCACTGACAATACGAGAGGATGGGCTTCCCTACCAAGAATACAATGTACCAGCACCCCGTGTGAAATGAAATGAAGCAAGACAAGGTCTGACACCCCCAGGTCTCAGCGTGCAGTGATTTGTGACTTCAGCCCTCACATTCATGCCCAACTTGCTGGCATGCGTTTGTAGCAGCACATATGGTGGATACAGAGCTTTACAGTTTGGGGGGTGGGGAGGGAAGAGAAAAGGACTGAAGAATATCTGATGTGACATTTAAAAACTGAGAATCACCTTGAAGCTGCAAATGAACATGCTCATCTCCTCCTCCTTTTTTTGTGTGCAGCTGTATTTTTAATTTTGGCCGTACCAGATTTATTAAAAACATGCTCCGTAAGAAAGAAAGAAAAAAGCCTCTTTATTTGTAATATAGCAATTTGATTCTCTTCTACAGCATTTGCATCGTTTTGTTTAATTTTGCAGGACACCAAAATGAAGACTGAGATCAAAGCGAGTGATTTCATTTGAGCTGATAGGTTTTATAGAGCTCTGCAAAGTTGTACCGTTGCCTGAAGATGTTTTAATGCAGGAAAGATCTTTACATTTCCAGCCTGCCAGTTCCTGTTACAATTAATAGCTGCAGCCATAAGAGGATGGCTGCTTCTTACCTGAGCTGTGATTTTAGCACCCAGCTTGGAGGCAACATGTTCCTGTTTGCAGCAGGCAATCTGGGGCTCACTTGGATACGTGTCAGCCAGGTCACATACAGCAGACGACACCAGGACCCGTGGCTTGGGTTAGCTGAAACTGCAAACGCTTCTCTGTACCTCAGGAAGGGATGAATGGGAAATAGGAAAATGAAAAATCACTGGTGCCATGCTTATTTCACCCAGTCACGTGGTGAATAGTAATTTTCTTTAATGTTCTTCTCGTTGTTTCTAACTGGAGTTTGCAGTAAAAGGATTATTAGACAAAGTTTGGCAATATATGCAGTACGTGACTTCAGATGTAGGCAGGTTGAAGTGAGGCACTGTGGGCACTGTTACTAAGACATGCCAAACCAAATCCTCAGCTTTTGGGGTCATCGGTACCATTTCATAGAATCACAGAATCACAGAATGGCCTGGGTCAAAAAGGACCGCAATGATCATCCAGTTTCAACCCCCCTGCTGTGCAGGGTTGCCAACCAGCAGACCAGGCTGCCCAGAGCCACATCCAGCCTGGCCTTGAATGTCTCCAGGGATGGGGCATCCACAGCCTCCTTGGGCAACCTGTTCCAGTGCATCACCAGCCTCTGTGTGAGAAATCCATCTGTGGATAAATGAGTTGAATCAAAATAAAACAGAAGTCAGACTCTCCCCTCACCTTCACATCCATAAAGTGCTGGGAGCGGATGGGGGAAGCAGGCTACGACACAGGCCGATCCAAAAGTAATGCCACCTTTTTTATTCGGTTGCTCCACAACATCAGAAGCAGATGTTGGTGGGATGGCAGTAGAGGTTGAACCTTCCCATTACATTTTGTTCCTGTGCATCAGATGGAAACAGAGGGGCAGTCTGACCAAACGGCATCTGACATGGAAGTGCATGTGAAGCAAAGGGGGTTCACTGAATTCCTCCATGAGGAAGAAGTGGGATCCAGTGACATTCGTTGATCCTTGCTGAACATTTATGGAGACTAACTAGTGGATGTGAGCACAGGGAGGTGGTGGGTGGTGCATTTCAGCAGTGGCAACAATGATATGAAAGACAAGCCATGTTCTGGATAGCCATTTAGATTTTTATGAGTGTGGCATGCAGGTTCTTGTTCATAGCTGGCAAAAATGCACAGCTAATTGTAGTGACTCTGTTTTGTAGCTGAGAAATTGCTCTATCAAATAGTGTTATTGTGCTCTTTGTATCAGTTATAGTTTCCATGGAAATAAAGAGGATGCATTACTTTTGGAGCAAGCTATGTATTTATAGGGCACAATTACAAACTGAGCATACCATTTCCATAGCCCATTGCTACACCAGCTGCTGACAGTACATTCCCACATTAGCACAGGCAGCAAGCTGTGGCTCCCACAGGAGATGTCTCACGTGGCCAATCTTCATGCCATGAATTCACACCCTGGAAGAAATCTCTGGCTTCTTCTGCAATTGTTTTTAACTTCTTTCTCCACAGCATGATTATCCAGGGAGAGTTCATTCAGGATCCACCCCAATTTGGGATGACTGTATTGAGTCTTCAAGATTTTAGCTGCTTAAAGAAACGCAGCAGAGCAATTTTGCTCCTTCTACCTGAGGTTTGGACCCAGGAGAGCAGAGAAGCTTTGAGGCTGTCATGTTCAGGACTCATAGAATCATAGAACTGCTCAGGTTGGAAAAGACCTTCAAGATCATCAAGTCCAATCACAACCCAACCATGACTCCTTCTGCCAGGCTGCCTCCGTTGCCAGTCCTGGTTAGTTGGGTGCTGGCTCAGCAGCAGCAGCCCCAGGGGCATTTGGCAAAGAGAAATTTGTTCAGAAATATCACATTCTACCAAAAGATGCAGTTCTTAGCCAACTCTTTGACGAAACTTCTTGTCAGAAAAAAAATTAAGCTATTTCTTTTCCATTCTTCAGTTCTCCACTCCAGTGGTGACCCAGATCCACTAACAGCCACGACGCTGAGCAGTGCTGAGCAATGCTCTCCAACACATCCCAGTTTGCACATCAGTCACCTGTTCTACAGATCTGTCTGGTCCTGGGTTCCATCTCATGTGTTGTAGCACTTCCCACTGTTATTAGGGTAAAACAATGCTCTGCTAACCTTGTTTTGAGTTTGGTACCTATGGAGAAAGCATCAGGGCAGAGCTTCCCATGGGAGCACCAGGTCTGTGCTGTGACCAGAGACATCACTAACCTGTGCCTTGGGGTGAGCAACTGCTCCTGGACTAAATTCAGCAGATTCTGCAGTGCCTGTGCTATTTCAAGGCCCCCACCTTGTGTTCAGAAGTGTATTAAGAAATGATAAAGAAACGTGGAAGCCACTCCATAGTAAAAGGCATATGGAAGCCCAGGTCACATTTGGGGTATTTGTGAGCCCCAGGTAGCCCAAAAGATGATCAGAGAATTTTGGTGTTTCCCAGGTCAGGACAGGGTATTTTGGAGAAGGTAGAATGCAAAGGAAAGAGCGAGAGCTGCATCTTCCCCAGAGCTTACGGGACATAAGAACATAATACCAGTATTTAGCAATCTCGTCATTGCTATAATCCAAGCAAAGTCACAGCTGAGGCCTTATGGGGCTTTGATTTTAGAGCTCAGCCCGTGTAAACAAGCTGGCTGAACTAAGGGGATGGATAAAGGCAGTGGGAGGTTTTTCTTCTGCAAAGAGCAGGGAAAAAAAGTCGTCTTGAAAAAAACTCACCACAAACCCAGGCCCCTATTTCAGCAATTTCTTTCCAGAATTTTGAAAAGGATTTCATTTCCCCTTGAACTCGACATGAAAACAGACACTGCATTTGGGTTAATAAGCACCAGAAGTAAAAAAAAGCAATTAAAATATTACTGTCACTGAAGATAGAGCTGTCTGTGTGGAGCAGCCTTCCAGATTTTGGTGGATGTGGTGATGAAGCACAAATATTCATGAGCTGAATGCTGTCATTTCTGCACTCCAACCAACATGGCAGGATTACAGCAGAGGGATGTAACAGATAAGCTCTTCTGTTCAGCCTTCTCTGCCAGGGCAACAGCAGTAGCTGCCACTGTGCCACCCCGTGCCTCTCCTGACCACAGCATTAGGCAAAGGCAAATGAAAATGTGAGGTGAGATAAAACTGCTCAGTAAACAGTGAAAAATCTCAAGGTAACTTTTGAAGTGATGAACTGAGCTGCTGCACAGACATATTGAAGAGAAAGCCCTATTTATATAACAGCAATGGGGCCGGTGCATCGTCAGAAAGAACAGCCTTGAGATCCCTATAGTGCTCCTACTCCTCATTTACAGTCAAGCACAGGAAGGAATCGCTTGCCAGACCCTTGCAGAATGCCTGACCCCAGCCAGGAATGAAGCCCTGGCTCCTCAGCAGCATGAAAGTGTCTTAGAAGAAATTCCCTGGCAGTGGAAATCTGTACTTAGAAATGATTCCCACCTAATTAAGAATATATTCTTCCACATCTATGAAATCTATTACTACAGCTCAGAGGGGTTTGTCTTGTTGTCTCACTAACATCATTGCTGCCCGCTATTACACATCCAGTTATGCCCATGTCACATATTTCCATTTCGAAGCAGGAACAATCATTTTCCATATCATTTGAAAAGTTCTACATTAAAAGCTACAGAACAAGTGCAGTAGCGTTGTTATAGGATTATGGCTCTAAGTGAATAGTTTTAATTATTTTTACATACTCTATCGTGCACTTTTTATGCACAATATCAAAAGATACTTGGCTTCGTTCATGTCAAAGCACGTTGTCCTAAGACTGACAGTCTTCAGTTGCAAGCTTCTATCCTCTTTGGAGCATGGCATTCCTAAGAAGCAAATGGAAGGAAGTACTTGGGAGTACTGAAGCATTATTTAATTTTAGGGGGGTAATGCCTTTCCACCATGGCACGTATTAGGAGTAAGTTAGATAAAACCATCAGTAAGAGTTCATGCTGATCCTGCCTTGGGGCAGGAGGATGAACCCAATGAACTCTTGGAGAAAAGGATGAGAAATAGCAGCATTAAACGGAAAAAACATTACTCATGAGATGGACAAAGTGAGTAATTACTTGATTGTCTTCATATTTCCCTAAACAACAAGAGATTCTCTAAGGCCAAGAATGGTCTTGGCTTTGGAAGGAACATAATAATTTTGCTGTGGAAAGAATTGCTTGTTTTTGAGCTTCCTATTCCCAAATTCACTTTCTGTGTCACATACTTGCTCTTACATAACATTCACAGAGGAAGAGTAGTTACAAATCTATTAGGAAAACCATTCATTTAATATCTCACATTTATGATCTACAGTGCATCCTCAGAAGGCTACGGAAGAATATAGCAGCCAGAAGCCAAAAATGATCCAGTTATTAAGTTCAAGCAATGTGTTGATTAAAGAAAGACACCTACAAACCCTTAGGGAGGAGAAGGAAGGAAGGGAAACCACTCCTGCCACATGCCAGGTAGTTCAACATCCAGGCGCAGGAAACAGCCTGAAAGAGCAATGTGCAGGAAACCTTAACCTAACAGCGGGGAATTCCAGCTTGAACTGCAGGGAACCAAAAATCCTTTACAATCCCAATACCTCTTTTGTCAGTGTATCAGTTTGTACTCATGCTCTACTTTCACAAATGTAGATTTGCCATCCAACCCATCCACCCCACAGGGCCAGGCTTCTCCAGCAGTTGTCTCCCTGTCAGGCTCACGGCAGGGCCAGGAGCACAGTGCTTGGGAGAGGAACAGGAACTTTCTGATGAGCAGCAACAAGAAGGAAACTCATCCACCATAGCACAGGAAAGCAGGAAGTGCGCTCATAAAGACAGGGGGCTTGTCACAGTCCATTAAAGAAGGGTAGAACAGAAAACAGATGTTTTGCTTTAATTTTTATTGGAAGAGAGAAGCATTTGCGCACTCACTGAAAGAAACACACATTCTAGAATGTGGGTCGTAATTACAGAGATTGCTGAAACAAAACCATGCAGGCAGACAAGGATGGAGCTCTGGGCAGCCTGAGCTGGTGGGGACACTTGTCCATGGTAGGGCTGGAAGTGGATGGGCTTTAAGGTTCTTTCCAAACCACAGAGCTCTGTAACTCTCAGCATGCACACAGACTGAGGTGCTTCAGGCACCCACAAGGCAGCTTTTGTTCCATGCTCCCTCTGGGGATGCAGACAACAGGATAATTTAATAATTTGTAGCATCAAAGAAGCACAGGAAGTCTATTAAAAACCATGGGAGACTCCTAAGTGAGTTACAGCACACTGCTGCAGGGGAGCAGCAGTCACTCAGACCCCGCCAAGGACAGCACGATGCATTCTCTTCCTATGGAATTATTCCCTGTAGCTGTATCTGGTACCAAATTTACAACCAATGGCACAGCAAATGAGAACTGCTGCTCTTCATACCATCGTTTTTCCCTGGATTTGAGTTCATCACAAGTAGGTTCTTACATGATAGACGTACACAGACAAACGCCATTTTGGCAGCTTCTTTTGTCAGCACTTTTATGACAACAGATACATACATAACTCAATGAATCCATCCCACTGAAGAAAAAGGTAAGCATTTATGAGGAAATTAGAAAGATCTAGGGACAAAATACTGACTGTCAGCAGCTTCAGAAAATTGTTCACTGGTTCCTTCACCGATTAAATGTATTGGAAAGAAAAGAAATGAAGGAAAAGAAAACAGTTAAGGAGTAGCAGACAAGCCTGCAAGTTTGTTGCATAGATGAGGACTGATATCTGTGGGTTTTTTGTTTCTAATATGTCACAATCTGCTGACACATATAATGCATATTACAGGCTGGTGTACATGAAAATGTGGCTTCTTACTTGGTCAAAAGGTCAGTATCACAAGGTTGTCTCAGGGTATCAAAATAGGTAATGGCTTTCCTTAAAAAAAAAAAACCCTTAGAATAATGAAAATTAGTGACAGTTTTCAATCTGGTGATGCTGTACCAGCTTGTCAAGTTGAGATGTTATATATCTGAAATATATCCTGTACTTGAAGTCTGAAATGGTAGCTGCTGAGATCTTCCATTCCCACAAATAACCCCAATCACAGCTTTTTTGACCTGGAAAAGTCTCTGTAATTGTGATTCCACTTTTCCAGAGTGGTTAACATGACAGCCTTTGTCCATTTGCAAAAGCCAGATAAGCTCACAAAGACATTGCTCAGTATTTTAGATTTGGAAAGCTCTTTATTGACTGTTTCTAGGAGGTACACACAGAACAGCTGGAAACAGCAGTCACTTCATCAACTCTCACACACCATTCTGAAGGTAATACAAGTAATAGAGAAAATGTATGTATTACAATACGTAGATACATATAGAAAAATAACACACTGGACTTCATAAAACAAAGTAATGCCAGTACAAACTCCCCGTTAGCACCAGCACCAATAAGACTCCGCAAGTAAGATGCTGCACACTTAATAAATACATTTACTCTACTATTTTATTTACTGTATTAATTTACTGTATTAATAAATACAGTTACTCTACTGCACAAGCAGCAATACGTGCAAAAAAAAAAACACAACTCTATTTTCAGCCCACCAGGATAAAGGAAAAGGTTCCCTAAGAACATGGATAGAGTGACTTTGATCCCGTGGTGCCTGGGAATGCAGGGAGATAATGAGCTGTCACAGCCACTAACAGCTCGGCACCAGCCATGCAGCTCTGAGCGGCCACAGCGACCAAACAATAATGTTTACTTCAGCATTTCTGTCAAGATCAAATGGACACCTCAGGCAGCTTGGAAAAGAACCACTTAGTCAATATATAAAATCTAAACATATCCAGAGGAAACTAATTAAATAGAAGGCATAAAATACTTCATAGAACCATAGAATCATTTGAGCTGGAAGGGACCCTCACAGGCCATCTGGTCCAACTCCCCTGCAATGCACAGAGACACCCACAGCTCCATCAGGTGCTCAGAGCCCATCCAGCCTGACCTTGGGTGCCTTCAGGGATGGGGTACTCAACACCGCTCTGGGCAACGTGTGCCACTGCTTTACCATCCCTATTGTAAAAAACATTTTCCTTATATCCAGTCTAACCCTCTCTTATTGAGGCTGTATTTTTGGCCCTGCAGCAGCCAGCATCACCCAGAACCAGTCCCAAACTGCTGCTCCCCAGTCACACATCCCTGTGCATAGAGGTGCGTGCACCAATACAGTCAGTAACTCCAAAATTCCCAGAACCAGGCAGAAATATTCTGCCAAGTTAGGCAATGGCAAGTTTAGCAGGTGTGAAAAAGTGCCAGCACACAATTATTTTGTTTATAACTTTTTCCCTTATGTCTCTACAAGATGAGCCAGATATAAGAGAGGAAAAAAAAAAGAAGAAAAAAAAAAAAAAAAGCATCTTGTTATGTATGCATTTAGTTAACCCAAAATATATTGAATAAGAAATCAGCTGAGTTTAGCCTCCCCCTATAGCCTACTGAATTCCTCACCCTTTAAAGAAGCACTCTGGGAGGAGAGGAGGGGACCGGTGGAATGCAAGCAGACAGAAGGATGGAGGGACAGCTCAGGGACATAAACATGCCTGCACAGCCAAGGAACATCATGGGATGCTCCCATCACTGCACACAATTACCTACCAGGCTTTACCTCTGCAAAACCCTGGAAAACAAGAGCTCTAATTGGGAGCGGTTTGCCCTTGTTAATAAACAGCAGCACACAGCAGCACGCTGGGAGAGAGGAGGGGAGGAGAGGGAGGGAGCTGCTGAATTTGGGTCACCAGAAAAGCGCTTGATTTCCATGGGATCCTGCCACCAGGTGTCACTAACTTCTTGATTAACGCAGCTCGGATCGGAATACGCGCCTTCATCAGGACATTTCTTATTCGAGGGGACGATCTTCACCCGATTTTACCTTAAGAACAAGGTCAGTGCTAGCTGCAAAATGCACAGTTAACCATCCTGGAGCACATGGTGCTGGGACAGAGTTCCTCCATCAATCAGAAATAACACAGAAGTGGGAGCAATGGAAAGCAAACAGCTCAAATGGGGGCTCAATGGGGGTACTGTACCCCAGAACCCCACTGCAATGCCAGGAAAGGAGAAGGAGAGGAGGGGACATGCTGACACAAAGCCCCAGCTGGAACAGTGCCACCATGCTCAGTGCTCACAGACATTGCCATGGTTTGAAGATGATCAACGAGGAAATATTCTTGCAGCATCTTGCTACTGCCTTGTCACGTAGAAGACACTCCTGGAGGGACTCAGCACTCTGATTTGGGCTGCTATGGATACAGATTGCACTAACTCAGAACAGACCTTCCCTGCTGGTTGATGGGCCCCAGGTCCTTTGGGTGAAGTAAATAAATCCTCCCAGAGCAACAACACTTAGCATCAGATTTTGAACCATCGGGACAGTATGAAAATACGACCTTTCTGTCCTTAGGAACCTTGTCATATATGCCAGAACTCACAGCATTGCTCTGCCCTCATTTCACCATACATTTTGAGACTGTCTCTACAACGTCCACCAAAGGCTGAGACGACCGTGCTACATTCAGGGATTGCCCCGTGCAGTTAAAAATCTCAGTTCTCAATTCCATACAAAGCTGCAGGTACCAACACTTCTGGTCTGTACTGACTTCAAAGATGCTATGCAAAATTTTCAGCCTTGCCTTGCCTGCTAGCAACACAAAATCTCAAGGGTACTGTTTTGTTGATGCTGTCCATCAGGGCAGCAGCTTTCTCACACACCCAGGAGCAGGCCACAACCTGCACTTGTGGCCAAGTAATCTTCCCACTGAAAGTATCTCCTCCTCTGGCATAGCCCAGCTATAACAAGCCAAGAGGCCTTGCACTCCAGTTTGATTCTGCATTTCATTATCCCACTCTTCACAGTGAGCAGATGTGAGGCAGCTTCTCACTTTTTGAAGCTTTGCTATCTCCAGACTGGGTAGAAAGCACTGCACAACACCAGACAACCTCCCAGATACATCAGTGTGCTACATTCTCTTATCCTCTGACCTTCTGCTTAATCCAGAAGTAATTTTGGATCTCGTCCAGTATTGTTTTTTGTATTTACTGCAGTATGATGAAGCCCAGGTTTGTTGGCTATAAAAGCCAGGAGGATGCCTGGCAGCACCTACCCCCAACCAGACTCCAATCCAGCAAAGGGGGAAGTGAATGCCTACCCCACACTGAAGGGCTACCATTGTGTTTTTATCAGTGGTGACCCACCACAAGTCAAGAGCTGTGACAATATACCCAAATCATACAGGATTACCACGTTGTGTCAAACAAACACATAATTAAGCAGCTTTAATATGTTAACAGTTTGGAATCAGATTAGCATTGTATTAGGCTAATAGTGTCAGCCCCCATTAATCCAGATCAATTGCTCAACTCTGGAGGTTTATTTAGATTTTATTTTCCCAGAAATTCAGAATCATAAATCTCATTCTCAGCAGAATATGCATGTGCTGCAGGGCAGGATGAACTCATCAAGGTATGCGGGCACATGGATAAACCAAGTGCAGCTTAACCAGTTCAACTGCACAATGCAGAACTAAACCCTCTAATCCTCTGTGATGAGATTTTTGTGCTGTATGAACACCACAAGTACCACGAGAGGAGATGCTGCATCTGGGCAGCAAAGTCCTGAGCACCTCTCCACGGGTGCAAACAGCACAGAGCCCCCAGGGCCAGAATTAGAGCCCAGCACCATTGTAGGCTGCAGACAGACGTAACAGAGGCAGAGCTGCTTTTATAAACAAAATGCAGGCATGCAAGGCACATATCTGTAGCTTCCCCAAGCTATCCAGGCTCTTAATAAAAGCCAGCTCAGAAAGAGTCTTCATTTTCCATCCGTAGATTATTCTTAAGGATGATTACACAGAAGCATCCAACTGAAAAGAGCTGTGGGTACCGGGGTGAGGAGAGGGAGCAAGGGACAACCCGTGTTGTTCATGGCCTGTGCAGCACAGATGAGGTTCATCTGGCCTCACTTAGTACAGCCTGCTCAGCACAGCACATCACAGATCCAACTGCAGCAGAGTGATGGGTTTCCCCATCAAGGTTTGGGACACATTTCACACTCAGGTGATGCTTCAAATCCAGGCTCCTATGGCCAACCACACAGTCACTCTCAATTTCTCTTCTGTTTTTATAATATATATGTACATATAGATGTGTGTGCAAATATATGTGCTCTCATTACATATATGTAATTTCTGTATTTTATACATATTTAGACACTATACTGCAGCAGGTCAACATCATGACTTCAGTTAAGGCAGTTAAGGCAAAATCACACATTATAGATACAACCTCTTCTAAGCCTCTTCTACTGCTTTGTACTTGCAAAACATGAAATAAGTTTACACAAAACTTCTCTTCAAACTTAAGCTTCTCTTAAACCGGATCAGTTGACCACAGTTTTCTGTATCGCTGCAAGTAGTTCATTTTAGCAGTTAATTTAAGCTGATAAACAGAGCAGTTCATAAAATAAAAGCAGTTTCTGAATTTACCATGAATTTAACATGCTGTCCCAGGCAGCACTCAGACAGCAGGAGATATATTTGCCTGAGTACAAGTGAGCCACCCAAGCACCCATAAAGCAGGCTACGCATACAGAAGCAATTAGCCAAAGAATAAATTCATCACAGCCCTTCTGAGACACGTTGAGCAGTGCATGAGGCAGGATGTCAGAGTCACCTGGCATTTTAACACCAAGATTTTATTTGCTGCAAAATACTGTTCTCAATGCAGAGCTCCAGGCCTTGAGCTACAACACAGAAATCCTGGTCTGCAGTGTTTATGCTGCTGGGGACAAAAGATCTGCCCAGAAATACCGCCAGGAAAATGTCACAGTGATGGAATGACATGGAGACCATGGGTTTGTGCTGAGAGTAAAATGGCAGAACAGAACGTAGGTGGGGTTAACACAGAATGTAGATGGGGTTGGATGATGCTGTGTTTTCCAAAGCCTGGAGTTCAGCACAAAATACCAGAAGGAAAAATCACTTGCATCTCTTTTGCTTCCAAAGGCAGTCAGATATTTTTTGGTTGCCATCAAGCACTTATTGACATGCAGCTTAATCAGATGGGAATACTTTATGATGAACATGCTGAATAGCATCCTTGCACCAGTAGAAGACAATGCTGTGCAAAAGCAATACGATGTAAATCCTTCCTTTCACATTTGTCAGTACTTACAATAGCAGTAAACAACACAAGAAGCATGATCATACACACCTTCCAAGGCAGCTTGAGTGCTCCTATGAGCCTCAATAGGAGTTGCTCTCAATTCACACAACACACTATGGGTCTAAACTTACCATTTTTTAGTTCAAATAATGCACTGAACGATGCAACTGGAGACAAATTTCCCAAAGAACACTTTCCCCTTTAAAACTTTGATTTGTCACAAATAGTTGTTGACAGGCAGGATGACATGTTCTGTACTGAAATTTTTGACATTGTCAAAATTCTCCTTCTGAAGCTTTCAAAATGAACAGTTTCAGTGGAAAAATATTGTGTTACAAAACCTTAACACATGTAAAAAAGAAAGTATAATGGATCAAAATCAAAACCCATCAATTGACCAGATCTGAGGCTGGAGGTGTTGGTATCATTTTCAAGGCAAACACACTTTCAAAATTTCAACATTTCTTCCTGACTTGAAACAGACAACATTTTGGCAGCTTTGCCTTTTCTTTGGTAAGATGTGAAGGCTGCTTCACTTGCAGCTTTGCCAAGCAGCACTGAAGAGGAAACAAGGCCCATAAGAGGGCAGCAATGCAGGGAGCTGGGCATGGGCACCCATCCCAGCTGGCATCCATCGGCTGCAATACATGGGAGGAGACAAAACCTACTCATGGGGCACCACCAATGCGATGGGTTTCAGGCTCAGCACGGCCCACACAGTCATGTTGTCACCCTGAGTTTCTTCTTCTGCTTGGGACACACGCAGGAGTCCTGCTGCAGCCATGGATGCTCAGAACAGTACCATGGAAACTGCAGCCAAACATTTCATCCCACATGAGGGAGGGCCGCGACTGCCACCACCTCCTCCCTCTGGTACTTACGGGTGTGATGTGAGGACAGGATGGGTTTCTGGCACTGCTTTCAAGACACTGTCGCTTGTTTTGATAAATCAGATGAGGTCTTGGTTTGGTTTGAAGTTTAATGGAGGAGATAAGATAGGCTATGCTATTGCCAAAGCGCACAAAAAACACAGCAAAGATGAAATAAATCATCTGACGCTCAATATTGAAAGCTTTAACCATTATTTTATTTGTGTTTACATACACCGATGACATTCAGGTGAGACCACTGCACACGCCACCAGTCACAAGCTCAAAAGCAATGTTTTCTAGGTAACAAAGCATTTACAAAGACAAATCCGCATCACAATTTCATTCATACTCAAACCCAAGGGAAAGAGTTGGCATAAGTGTCAGCTCCATCTTTTTGACATATTTGTAATTTGATTTAAAAATTAATGCAGGCAAAGTAGAAACATTCACAATAGAGGATAAAGAAACACACAACCCAAGCCTCCCACTCCCCTCAGCCCAAGGTAATACATTCCCTCAAACACAGCATTTAGCTCTGCATTTCTAAACTATTTGCTGTTATTACTGTTTTTTTTCCCCCTCTATAAGCATGCCAAGGTATTACTCCCAACACGACCAGTTTCTATTTTGGAGTATCTGCAGCTCCTGC
The DNA here is from genome assembly GCF_951394365.1 of Tetrao urogallus. NCBI lineage: Eukaryota > Metazoa > Chordata > Aves > Galliformes > Phasianidae > Tetrao > Tetrao urogallus. The sequence goes on along the minus strand of NC_136823.1, from coordinate 13,670,051 downwards.
CTGCCAGCCAAGTCCCAGCAGCCACTAGGAGCAGAAGGTCGGAAGCATGAGGGATGCTCTGACTGAGCAAGCCCTCGGGGCAGCAGGGACACCAGGGCTTCAGGACCCCTCCAAGACCCCACTGTGAGAGCTGTCAAGGAGCTCACAGGATGAGAAACTGAGTCACAGGATGCTAGGATTGCCCTGGAGAGCTGGGAGAGGTGTGCTGCCATCGCCCTGACCACCGCTTGCTTTTCCCCCCATCCCAACGAATGGGTTGTGGGATGAATGCATCACCGTGCATATGGCTACAGCCTCTGTGGAACATATTGCTCACACAAGTGCCAATTGTTTGGCAGTTGGAAGAAATTTGGCCAAGCCCCATTAGAAGATGCTGTTTGGAGTCGTGCGGATGTGTCATCCCTTCGCCACAGTATTTTTAGAGCTGTGTTTTCCTGCCTTTCTGCTGAGCACCAGCCCTCCCCAGGCTTGAAAATATTCCACTTTGACCATAATGGGCGCACATCAAGGAAAAGCAGCTGAATTACTATCACTGTGCAGTGCATATGCTGCTCTCCTGAAAACAGAGAGAGCAGACAGTCAGAGCATTCGGACTCAGATCTTCTTTCTTCAGGTACCGACTTCAAACACTTTGCAACAGCTCAAGCACAAGGATTCCACATTCAGCTCTGAACTTCTCTCTAACCTTTGTGGTGGCATTAGCATAAGGCAAGGAGACATATTTTGACTCCCATCTGTGCAAATCCTCCCCGTGCTGCAGAATCAACATTCTGTCAACCAATTATTTTATGCTGTATCACAGCACCGGGGGGGGGTGAGGAAGGAGGGGGGAAATCATCACACCTACAATCAAAAGAGCAAGGTTTTGCAACATAGCATGTACTAAAGATGTCTGTCTTGAGTCAAACTAGCAGCCATATTTTATTCAAGAAGCATGTAAACAAATCTGGCACATTCATTATAAAAAAAAAAATTAAAAAAAAAATTGTGTACCTAGCATGTTCATCACATTTCAGATATTCCATTCCTCCCTCCCCACTGAGCTCCATGGAGACAAGTCAATCACAGTTAACCATCTGGTAATCCTTAGCCCAGGCTGTGCAGCTGCTACCTACCATTTTTAATCAGGGCTACGTCTTCCATTCATGCTAAATAGGAGGCACAAACAGCTGCTTGGCCAACACTTTCAAGCAAGCTCTCTCTCTTTCTTTAGTATTCCTGGCTTCTCTTCCTTTCAGCTCTGCATTTTGCCCATGTTTTACAAGCTTTCACTTAAAAAAATAAAAATAAAAAACAACAGTGAAACAAGAGGAGAATATTGCTGATAGATAAATCTTCAGAGGATATTTCTCCACTAAACATGTTCCTGAAGGAACACAGACTGCAATCACAGCCTCTGCCACAATGGTAACAATCAGTGTGCAGATGGAAACACGTCATCCTTACTGACAGAAACAATTCTGAGCTTATTTTTGAACAGGGTCCAACTTCTATAGCACCCAACTATTTCCCAGAGATGCATCAGCACAGCAGTATCACAGCTATGCCTGCTCCAGAACTTAATTATCCTGTTCAGGTGACACACATGTACAGTCTATCATTGTCTCATCAATGTCAAGAAATGCCAACATTTATCCACACAAAATCACTTTTTTGTGTGTGCTTTGCTGCAAAATCAGGACGATGGTCACAGCAATCTATGGTGATGCCACTGAGTGCCACCTCATCAACATGACGTTTTGCAGGTGCATCCACTGGCACATTAGCTGAGTTTAGGTCAGCTCCTACTTGTTAAGATCTTTTTAGAAGAGTGGTGTCTTGGAATAAGGAAATCATTCACTGCCTTCACATAAATGCATCACAGCAACTGTCAATTTACAGCCAAACACTGCACATACAGCAGTACAACACCATGGAATGCTGTTACTTGCCCAGCCTAATAACAGATAAATCCAATATGAAGGTCATGCTGAAAAAAAAAAAAAAGAATAAACACAAAGCAGACAATGCTCTAGGTATTATAAATTAGTTTTTATTAACGGCATGGCATTGAGGAGGAAAATTTTTGAATGAGGGTATCACTTGGCCCTGACAGAAAATAAGCAGAATGCATTTTCAATATAGAACTACGTAATCAAAGGCAACGCAATCACACATTTATCCTCATCCACCACGAGGTCAGCATTTCACTTCTAAGCATTTGCCACAAGCAAGAAAAATATCAGACAACAGACAGTGTTTTAAGCAGGGGGGAGGGAGGAGAAAACGTTCCTCAAAAATACAGAACACGTTCAAGCAAATTTAAAGAGAAAATACAAATGATCTAGCACTGGGGTAGAAGGACTCTGTAAAAAATATTGCTCTGGGATAATGAGTACCATCAAATTGATAAGGCTTGTTTCGCTTTATGGTCTTTGTTTGTACACATATAAAATTACAGCAAACGTTCTGCTTTAATGGCCCTATCATATTTCATGGGGATAAAAAAGGGTTTTCAGTGGTTAACCTAAAAGCACAGACTCTCTTCCGCTCCTGCATCAGCCAGGTGTGGAAAATCTCTAAGTTTCTCTGTAACAGGTTGAAGAACAAAATATGAGCCCTGGTTCATGCTTGTTAGGGAGTCTTGTTCTAACCAGAGAAGTCTTCCCCATGAGTGATATATGTGCATAGGTCCATCTCCAGGCCTTGATCAGGTCCACAGCAGGGAAAAATGGGACAAAGGAGAGCAGCATAAGGAAGAAAATTGGGCACTGGGTAACACAAGTATGGATGATCCTTTGGGTGGAAAAAATAGATACTACAGTGGGACAGTTTTCTGCTCACCAGCTAAGTCAATCTGGAAATAGGCACTGCATACATCAAAATGCCCATGCTGAAGCTGTCTTCTGCTCCCAGCCTCCCTTCCCTCTTTGTTATGGAAGCAAAGAACTTCTTCATATAAATTTAGGATGGTGCTAAGCACAAAAAAAAAAAACCCACATGATGGTAATAACTTCATCTTGGTTGTTTGATGTGTGTGTACCATAAAACAACATCTCCCCTTGAGGCAAAATCTCACTTCTACAGAATTTGGTCTCAAAAGAAGAACGCATTCTTCCTTAGACTTCCTCCTGACTAAAAAGCAGTTTGGCATCTTTGTTGGTCAGAGGCAGATACAAACCACAACCTGCCAGATGTGAGCTGTAACAACGCTGGTGGTGATGATGCTGGTTTCCTCCTCCCTCCCCCTGCTCCAAGTAAACTAGTTATGAAACAGAGTCTGAAAGGGCTGAAAGAGAATTGCAGCATCTTTAAATAAGAAAACAGAATGAACTGGAAATCTGGAAAAATAACTGGTGACTAATATGCAGATTTTAGCTTGCGGATCGGAAGCCACAGTTTGCTGGAAGTTGAATCCCTTCTGCTAATTTTCTCAGATTAAAAAGGCACTTGTGTTCTCTCTGTATCTGAATGCTTTGCCTCCGTGCTTTTTGCAGCATATGCTCAAGTTTGCAGTTACTATTGATAGAATGAAAAAAAAAACCAAAAAACAAAAAAAAACAATTTCTAAGATTAAAAAAAAAAGCAAAAAAAAAACCTAAAGCCAAATGCTGCAGAATTCAAATCACAACTCAGACAATTAACAATCAAACATCAATCCTGGAACCTTCACTTGCAAGACTTTCTACCAGAGATGGAATTTTGTTTAAACGAAGGACAGTAATGTTCAGATTGATGCCTCACTGGATCCTGTGTACATGTGTGAAAGCTGGCAAGCCAAATAAAACAGGAGAAGCGTTCAGACTATTTTAGGCCAAGTGTCCTGCGGGACACCTGGAAACTGCTAATTTGGAGAAGGATACACACGTGACTTCTGAGCAAGAAGAGAAGCCTGTTCTGTGACCACTAGCAGGAACCCTGGGAGCACCCAGGAGACGAGCAGGAAGAACTGATGGGCTGAGAGAGCAAAGCCCCACAAGCGAAAGATGCGCTGCCGCCTTCCCACCACGCTCTTCTTGAACCCACCAGCCGTTGGTTCCCTCAGCAACAAAAAGCAGGAACAAGGCCATTACTCGCTTCAGAAGATGCCAGGCAGGCCAAACTTAGGTCATGCCAGCATGCCACAGTATACAACTGCATAGGAATTTCACAGGTTAGACAGGCAGCAAACTAAAGGCACCACAAATGGAAAGCATATGCGCCCGCCTATAGGAATGCTCATGTTACACATGAAAACCATAACAATTAATTAGATCTGGAAGAAAAAATTCCATTTGCTAAACATTTTTCTAAAGCTGCATCATATGAACATAGATGTAGACACACAAGCTTGTATAATCTCTAAGGTGACCTGACAAAAGGTATCATAATTTGTATGACCAGGTACGAAAACGATCCTGTCACACAGATAACAATGCCATATATAAGAAAGTAAAACAGAAAATGTATTCCTTATGAGTGTGAAAATATGTTAACCTCCTCTTCGCAATCCATTATCACTGACAGAAGGCACACCATAAAATCCAGATCCCAAGTGTCAAAGTTTATAGACATGATACATTGCCAAAAGTAATTTTAACTCCATTGTTTCATCTGTGATCACCCTCTAAACAGGTTGGGGGCTAATTGGATCGATAAATTAATCCCCATCAAGTGGAACATGATACACGTTCAGCTGGATAAAAGCTATCCCTATCCATGGCTACGGAAAAAGCATTTGTTCTCAACATTGTCAGGGCAGGATCACTCCTATATTGGCTCAAACCAATATAGGCAATGCTATCAATGGAAGGCAGCACTGCCAGCCCACTGCTCCCCAAAGGCTCCTTGCACAGAGTAAGGTGTTCCGAGCAGCTGCAGATAGCTTACATACCCACCACAATGGTCTTCATTATATTTGGTATTTGAAGCAGAAAACACTTAATAACAGGATATTTTAACTCCTAAAACCAGTCAATTATGTCTGCTGAATTAGTCTGTGTGAACGAGTGGGTAAGTGCAACTGAGGAACAAGCATGAAACGAAAGCCCTGTTTAAAATAGGTCGCTCCTTTAGAAAATTTTGTAATTACACATTGCAGATGCATTTGCATGTTCAATAAGTAATGCGTGTTTCTTGCAATGAGAAAGCCTGGAAAGCTTAATCAAAGCCTAGCTTATCACAGCAAAGGCTAATTGGCTTCTATAGTGCATCATCCTGCAGGATCTAGCATTAGCGCAAGCCTCAACAACCATTAATTGGCAGAAAATCCCAATTTATTTTGATAACACAGGTCTTACCTCGGAGGGCTTCCACGACCACATGATCAGGTGGTCATCAGTGGCCCATCCCATGCCCTCCAGTCAGCATCACCCAGCTGATCCACTCAACAGCCAGGAAAGATGGAATTCCCCCCAACTCAAAGATCAATTTGGGAAGGGAGAAAGGTGCAGAGAGATACATAATGAGTTGAAATATTTTCCTTTTAAGGAAGAGTGCAAAAGAGTAACTAATTAATAAACTGCCATGAGTAATGCAGTACTAAAATGTAAATTAAATGATGGACGCAAGTATTTTCCTACAGCCAGCTGTCATCTCAGTTTGTGAACTGTAAGGCTGATTTCCTCAGTGTTACGAAAAGAAATTGCCCTTCTGAAATTATTTTTTATTTATTCAGATTTCATATTTTAGCTGCTGAACCTTCTTTCAAGTGAGGTGGGTTTTCAGATGAGGAATAAACCCAACCTTTGTCTTCCCAGACATGATCTGCATGTATAAAAATGTGGTATTATTCTAGGGAAAACATCTTAGTACTTCCAGCCTAGGATTACCACCAGAAGAACAAGACAATGAATGACAAGAGTCAAAAGAAAACCAGACCCAACTGGCTGACAGAGGGTGAACGTATTTTACATCAAGATGAATTTATTCACTTAAATGCTCCATTTGAAATCATCTTACATCTTACATCTGTAAGAGCTTAAAATTATTGTAATCAACCGAACAGAAATATCACAAGTATTATTGGCTTGGTACGCACCAACCGTAAGGAGTTGGAACCAGAACACACTGCAATACTGAACCTGGTAAGCAGAAAAAACTTTTGTCATTTCATTTCAGTGACCAATTCGAGGACGAAGAACCAAGATCCCACCAAGAGCACCTGTAAGCATCTCCTGGACATTTCCCAGCAGGTCACAGCAAAACAGTATCTTCTCAGAGTCTCATACAGCTGTCAGAAAAGCACTTATTGCACTGTGCAGAGGTAAACAAGGCAGCTCCGTAAGCAGCGCAGACCCACCAATATAGTATTTTGGTGCTGAAAAGCTCAGCTAATCAGCAGGGCCAGGTCCAGAACCAACCCAGCCCTTCATGTGGGTGACAAGTGGGCCCATCACTGCATCCAGAGCCAGGGGACGTCTCCAGATTAAATACGATGCACGCACTGCTAGCATCTGTCATTCAAATCACTCAGCTTCAGAACTCTTACTACAACAGTTAAACACAAGAAAACAATCTAATTTTGCACTTCAGAAGACCTGCTCAGTATGAGTCCCCTCACCAGCTGTAAACCCAAGTGCCAGACCTGGGCGATTAGGACCGCGTGTTTCCTAGGTGATAAGCCTTTCATTTTTCTGGAAGACATTTGAAATAGAGCATAGGAAGATTAATCCTCCCCAGAGAAGGGAGAGTTTGCTGGCTAATTTCTCTTGCATTTAGATGTATTAATTAGGCATATTGATTCTTCTGCTTTGTTCCTTACCGTTGCAGCGAAATAATTAACAGAACTTCAAGGAAATATTTGAAAGCTCACTTCATGATGTCTCTTCAAACATGGCTCACCTAACACTTATGTGCACTCTCAAAGGGAACAGGGAAAGGCAGATTCTCGCTGTATTTATCCCTTCAGTTCATCAGGCACCAACCTCAGGCAGCATAGCACTGCCTTGGGCTCTGCTCCATGTGCTGCCGATTAGACTCTGAAAGGCAACACAAATGGGATCCAGCTGGTGCGACCAAGGTGAGCATTGCTTTCCCAGGTTATCACAGCAGCTTGCTATGGAGAGGGACCCTACAAAAGGTACGAGTTTCCAGGGCTCCCTGATAGCCCTAGAAATGTACAGTTTGGCTGAACTGCATCCACTGAGCATGTACACACAGGGAAAGCCAAAGCCTTAACACTTATTAGAAGGATGAATGAAGATATTAAACTCGTAAAAAGTTCTGAGAAAAGCCTATTCACCATTTAAGCCAAAAAGGATTTTCTCATGTCTAATTCAACATTACTAATTCAAGAGTTTATAAGAGTTCTCTGATCTCTGCGGCACGTCTCAGATTTAAATAATTTTCAGCAATTTTCTATCAAAAAGCCTTGAAAATATTAATCCTGTAAAAACACAAGGAAACGCACATGCACTTTAACTAACACACACTGGCATCAGAGCAAGCCTGGCTGGTACAAAACCCTCATTTCCCAGCTGCTGAGAGGCAAGTGGGACACTTGCTCCCCTAAAGTATGCAGATGTGCTGCCCCGGAGGGCAGTACTCAATGTGCGAGATGCAGTTGAGCATTCAGGTCCAAAGTGGGGACCAACCTTTGCAGAAGGGGTGTTTATGGAGATCACTGGAGTACCCTGCCACAAGAAGGGAAGTTGCAGCCTTCCTTACTTCCTCCCCTTCATTCAAAGCTCACCCAGCCCTTTGTGACTATTTTAGCTCCAGGAAGATGTTAGCTATCAATACTTGATAGGCATCTCTTGTACCTAATGGTCACTCTGACAGCAGGGAGCCAATGTCTTTGAACACTTAAAACAGAAATCTTGGATGTGAATACCTGTTTGGAGGAGAAAACATCTGAAGAATGTGTTTCTCTGATATTTATACTTCCTTGGAAATGGTGTTTTCTGTATGACTCACATTCATGTTTTTCACTTGTGATATTTTTAAACTTTGAGATCCAGCACTAATTGAGTGCAAAAAGTGCAACGTTTCTCCCATCCTACCCTAAAGGGGCTTATGGCCAGATATGGAGGGCAGCTGGAGATGGGAATGGGTCATCTCCATTATGCAATGGGGACAGAAAGCCTTAAAGAAATAGTTTGAGGATTTGTGAACATCAGTCATATGTGAAAGACAAATTCTTGACAGATTAATTAAAGCAGCACATAGACTCATTTTCTATGAGAACATCGTGTATATTTGAAAACAAATAATCCACCCAGAACAAAGGCTCCTTTCATAGAATCATAAAATGGCTTGGATTGGAATGGACCTCAAAAATCATCTACCTCCAACCCCCAACCACTAAATCAGATACCAGATCAGGTTGCCCAGGGCCCCATTTAACCTGGCCTTGAACACTTCAAGGGATAGGGAATCCACAACTTCTCCAGGCAGTCTGTGCCCCTGCCTCACCTTTCCCTCCCTTCTACCCAAGAGTATCTTTACAGCCTGGTTCGGAGCAAAACAAAACTTTGCAATTAATCAAATAACCCCCAGAAGGAGATATTCTCAAGATGCACGTGTCTCGTTTCCATGAACTTCCAACTACAGAACACCCCTCCTCAAATCCACCCTTCGTATGAGGGTATCACTGAGAAACCTGCCATAGCTACATGGTAAGGGCTGCACCAGAGCCTCCAGGTTTGAAATTACACACCTCAGAGAGCTAAAAAAAACAGAAAAGAAACACAAGAAATAGAAAGAAAAGGAGATTTCAGCATTTTAAAACTGCCCCCCAACTTCATCTTCTCCTGCAGCTTGGAGAAAGTTCAATGGAGCAAGGCTCACCATGAAATCATGTTGCCTGGGTTAAAATGTCTTTAAGAGCAAGCAAACATAAACACTGCCTTTCTTTAAATACTACTTACTTGTTTATGGTATCATTCAAGAGACGTAAATGCACGCCCCAAGCTCAGACACAATTAGCTGCCCAGAGGAAAATCACAGGCAAGGCTGCTTTGCCAGGGAAGAGTTTTGTAAACACATTTCTTTCTGCAGGAGGCAGCAAGAGCAGGAGGGCTGAGGCAGGAGGACAGGGCAACCAGGCAGAACAATGCTAAAACCTGGAAACCTGAGAGAAGGTAAGAAAGAGGGCTTGGTGCCCAGCCAGCATGGAGGAAGCAGCATCTCTATGCAAATAAACACAGGTGCATCACTGAAACACCTGAAGCAACCTGCAAGGGTCTGAAAATTTCCCTAACAATCCCAATCACAAGGGACAATGCCACCAAAGGAAACCCATTTGGTCTGTACAAAAAAGTCTCCAGTTCTCTACGTGCCAGGGAGCACACTGTTTTCTGTGCAATAACCCAGCACTCTGCCACAGAAAGAATTTAAATACATTTCCATTCAGATCTCTTCCCTTCCCCACTCGCAGCTTGTGAAAGAAGTGACTTGAACTTACAGCACTGTGGGGTTTTTTTTCCTACTCGGATTTTTAATTCACTGGCATCATAAAGACCTTCAGCAATTTATGGTGTGAAGAGCATTCTTCAGATTCCCCTGCCTTGTGCACTGAGGTTGCTTCATTACTTACATTGCATTACACAGGGGAAAACGAAGTGGCCATGCCCAGGGGCCAGCCTGAGCCAGATGTTCTCCTGGGCCCCACATCTGGGCTGTCCAGCTCCTGTACTGCAGCTGCCTCTCGGCAGCACAGAGCCAAAAAAACACAGCATACCTTAATGCTAATTCAAAACTAGGATACATCAGAGAAATGCTAACAGGAGACAGCCACATCATCAAGCTGCACTAATCAAGGTGTTGCAATTAGCAAAAAAAAAAGTTTTAAAAAAAGAAGAAAAAAGAGAATTGCAGGAGACGTCCTAATTCTATTGGACGATGGCAAGGCACACCAGAGGGAGAAGAATATAGCTTTTCCTACCTCTTGCTATGATGTCTGAGCTATTTGCCCTCCTGTGAGTCAGTAGAACATACGGCAGACCCTCCTGCCAAGTGTGGTTTTGGTGACAGTTTTGTTGACATTCACAAATTCCACATTCAGCGATCATGACCAACCAACACACAAAGACTGTGCCCTGCCTTTGGGACCCGCTGCAATACTAACGAAACACTGTCTTGGCCAGGAAATCCCACAGGTTTTCTTCCCCACATTGAATGCAGAGCAATCCCACAGCTCTTTGCCCAATTCCAGCCTGCTGCTTCTCTGAGACACCTCTTTTCCCTGGCCCCTTCCCATCCATAGAATGGACATGGTGGGCATGGCCATGATGGATGGACAATCATACGGATGTCTTCTCCAATCTTAATGGACTCTATGACACAGACCACAAGTTGGCTTCAAGCATCACAAATAGCACAGGTGATAAACAGCAGAATCAACTGCAAGAAACCCACTTTCCTCTTTGAAAGAACCTGCACTTTTTGGTAGTGCAGAACACTGACAAAAAGCCAGGAGGACGGTGCATACAAACACAAGAGTGCTATACATGGCACATTGAATTCGATTTTGCTGCATGCCACCATATGGAACAGAATCTCAGCGTCATCAAACGTTTACCTAAACTCCATTAATGTCTTCTGCAAGCCAATATTTATAGCATACACACCAGTAGCTGCTGTCAGAGTGTGTATAAATGTTAAACTGAGCTGTTAAAGAAACATAATGACAGATGTAGAGATGCTGAAGAGTGCAATCTATTCTAATTTATGATAATTTATTTCCATCATCTGGAGCCCTATTCAGAAGAGAAAGCTGAATGCATCCCAAAGCGCATCACGGGATGGAGCGTAAAAATCCCCCAGAAAATCTCTTTGAAGAGAGCCCTCTTCTCCTCACAACCAGCAGCCTCTGAGCAGGAGGGATGCAGATGTGGGGTACGCAGCGCCCTGCCTCCAGCAGCCCAGGGATGTGTGGATCTCACTGCAAGCCAGGAAGAGCTGGGAACTGTTCGTCCCATGAGATCATTGCTGAGTCACTACTTTTTAGGTGCTAAGCTGCAGAAACAATATTTGTGCGCTTTGTCAGAGCTTCTTCAGCTGCATTAACAACCCATACAACATCCACGGGTGGCCAGTGCTAATAAGCACAGAAACAAAAAGATGGAAAAGCGGTTGTTGGGTTGTTTTTGTTGGGTTTTTTTTTTTCTTTTTTTTTTTTTAAAAAAAAAGAAGAATGAAACATTTGGATGCTGTGGCAGAAAGAGCTTCTCTATTTCACTGCTGAGCAGCACAAGCTGTGCTGGCGCAGTTCTGCCCCAAGCCTGTCTTTGCTCTCCTGTTGCTATCAGTCTACTGTGAAAATCATGATGGAAGGGATGGAAAAAGAAAAATAAATCAGGAAAATGGGAAAAAGAAAGAAAGGGGGAAGAAAAAAAAAAAAAAAACAAAAAGCAAGCCATCCCAGCACTTGGTTCCCTCTGTAAAAAAACACTCTGGTCCAGATGCAGGGAGCAGCACAGGCAAGAGCTCATTTACAGTGCACTGCAGCATCATGCTTGGTGGCAGCAGGCAACCTTCTGCTGCATCCATCCTGAGTCCTCATGTATGTCAGCCACTGAGACACAGCCTCAGCTGCCTGCCAAGGCCCCAGAATCTGGGACAGCACGGATCTGGTACTGGGATGGGTTCTGATTGCACAGAGCCTCCTGCCACTTGCACAAAGTATAAGCATAAACTACAGTGCCAATATGCATGCTGTCTAAAAATCAGTGCTTGACAGCTGAAGGTTTTCCACCAGAAGGATTTTCTACACTTTTAACTTGCTCACTTTTTTCCAAAAATTTATCGTCTCTGCTCAAAAAACGTCAACCTTCCTCTGCAAGTCCCAATGTCAAGGGTGCAGGTGGCTCTTGCTCCTCCAGAAGCAAGTTTGGGGCATAACAGCATGATGCAGGAGGGGAACAAGGACCTGGTCACCACCCATATAAGGATCATCAAATCCAACTCCTGGCTCCACAAAGAAGCATCCAACAATCAGACCATGTGTCTGAAAGCATTGTCTTCTTGAACTCTGGCAAGTTCAGTGCCTGACCACTTCCCAGAGAAGCCTGTTCCAGTGCCCAAACAACACCTCAGCGATAAACCTTTTCCTGATATCCAACGTGAACCTCCAACTAAGCTTTGAGTTGAAAGACTGTGGCAAAAATATTTCTTCTCTCACAATCTCACTAGAAAGATGGAATTTCCAATGGAAACTTACATGAAAAGTGATTTTTCACCCCTGAAGTGAAACTGTGTTCTCCAACCAGCTCTACAAACAACTTTGATGCAATGATGACTGCTTGCCTGACACCTGGGTACAGCCCAAACACTTCACAGCTCCTCAGTCACTGCCCCCAGGCTATAAAACAGAAGGAAGCTGACTTTAATACCTTGGCCATTCAATCATTGTATGTTTCTACCCCCTTCTTGCACTACCATTTACAGAAGAATACAAAAAAAAAAAAAAAAAAAAAAGAGAGAGACTACATTCAAAAAGAAGCTCTACTGAGACATCACTAAAATAGTCCTCAATTATTAAGGTTGGAAAAGACCTCTAAGATCACCTGGTTCAACCATCCATCTACCACCAACACTGCCCACAAAATCTCATGGTCTGTATGCCTTTGGCAGCCAAAGTGAGTTGTGTTGCACTCTTCACCTAACAGCATGTGATTTTGTACTTCTATTCATACTCAAATACATCCCAGCAGCTATGTGTAAGTTTGGAATAAAATGCAGCTAGGATGCAACAAAAGACACTACGTATATCAGCTCGCTGAGATCAAAGGCACGCAGCAGCAAAGAATTTAATTAAAATGTTAAAATTAACTAGGAAAGCATCCATTGTTTAATTCTTCTGGCAGGCATGTTCTTGCAAAGTGGGACCTAATTCTGCTCCAGCATGCAGGCTGCCCTGGGAGATGGCGATCCACAAAGCTCTGCAGGCTTATGGCTGCAGGATTTGGCACTGAAGAGGTTTTGAAGAACCATTTTCAGTATCCAACCCAACTCCATCGAGATGGGCCAGGGAGACGTTTCATTCAGCATCAGGAAGAAGGCACTTAGGACATGGTTAGTGGACACAGTGGTGAGGGGTCAACAGCTGGACTTAATGATTGTGCAGGTCCTTTCCAACCTTCATGTTTCTCCAATTCCCTGATTCTACAATATGGGATGCCAATATGAGCACCTAACATGCAAATGTCAGAGGGCTGGAGCCGAGGATTGGCATTTCAAACCGGATACTTTGGATTGGATTCGCATCACCTGAGGAATAACACCAGAGGGCAGAGCACATACATCAGCTGAGGACAGCCAGCACAAACTTGTGCTGGAAATTCAGGGAACTGTGAAGAGCAGTTACCCAGAGCCACCAGCTGAGGTGGCAGAAGCACACAGCTGCCTATTTACTTCCCACAAACATTCACTCAGGCTGTTTGCAATAGCTCTGGTATTTCTCAAGGAAGAAGGATCAGGTTGACCGGGCAGGAGTTTTGCAGGACAGTCAGATATATTTATTTTACCTTCAGTGCCACATCTCCATGGTTCTTCAACACCTCCAGGATCAGTGATTCCATCCTCTGCCTGGGCAGCCTATGCCAGTGCCTCACCACTCTTTCTGAGAAGACATTTTTCCTAATATCCAACCTGCACCTCCGCTGGCACAAAGTAAGGCCGTTATCATCTGATTATTTATAAAGTGCTGGTGAAACCTTACAGCTCTACAGTTTTTCACCTGCTTCCTTAGCACAGAGACGTGGGAGGCTGCGTGCTGCCTTCCAGTACTCGTGGGTGAATGGCATGCCCACTGGGACCTCTTGGTGAAGAAATGACCCCAATCCCAATTGTAAGACCTTTCTGCTTTCCTCTCCACTGCTGGGACACAGCACTGAGCCATGCTGCACAAGGCTGCTCCTACAGAGAGCCCCTCGACTCAAGGGACCACATTTGTCCGATCCTTTGCTGAGCTTCCTCCCCAAGAAATATTATAAAGATACTCAGGCCTGGCAGTAACTGAGCTGTCTGCTGCCTGGATTTTGATCCTCCCATCACAGCCACAACCCTGAGTGTGACCACCAGTTCTCACCCCCCTGTGCATCTGAGATTAGCTTTGAGCTACTTGCAAATGCACACATGCAGCAACCCTCTGTGCACTCAGGGATGCAAATGCATGCATGAGCATAGAGTGCCAATAAACCAACACAACATTTTTGGTCTTTATAAATGGCTCTTTGAAAATACTTCTCTGACTGAATGCCATTGCCAAACTTTTAACGCTGTGATTTGTATCTGTAGTTATACTCATTGAAAACACCATCACTTCACATGGCTTATGCATTTCACTGAGAATGAGCAGCACTATTGGCTTTTCCAGCTGAGCAAGTGCAGTATTCTGAGTGGGAAAACACTGCTTCCAAAGACCAACTCGAGAAGTTTCTGCAATGGCCAAAAGATGAAACTGTGCAAATTAAATAGTACAAAAGCTGGCAGTTGGTCCATATTCAGTATTCTTTTCCTTTTGCCAAAAAGAAAGCAAGCTGTCACCTTAGCAACTGTGCTTTTGCAGTACATGTGACACTTTGATCCAACACCTCAAAAGCAGCACCTCCACATGTTCCTTCCCACTAAGTTCTTTGCAGCACCTGCTGGATCCCCCAAGAGCAAAAGCCATTATCAGAGAATCATAGAATCACTAAGGCTGGAAAAGACCACTTAATGCCATCTAGTCCAACCATCAACCCATCCCTTAAGACCCCCTGGCCAAGTGCCAGGCTGGATGGGCACACAGACAAGGGCTCTTTGCTGCTCTGTGTTCCTGGAGTATAACACTTGATTGCTTTCACTCGGTTCCAAGGAGAAGCTAGTACACAAGCCCAGGTTCATATGGGGACTGCAAGATCCAAAGGATGGCAGCTCTTTGTCATGAGCACGTTCCTCCCTGACTGCAACACTGGAATCCAGAGATGTCAACAGGCAGGGCTTTCACCCGGGGCTCCAATTATGCAGATGCTGATTTACAGGAGTGATGACTGAAACATCTCCCTCAAAAACTGGCAAGGATCCTGTAACTGTGTACTCTAATGACACAGCCCTCTATCTCCATCCATCTCCTTGCTAGTTTGAAAGTCAGATCATTTTTGTTCTTCCTTTCATAGAAACCTGGTTTGCATATATAATCAAATTTAGCATTAATGAGTTTCTCTCCTCATCTTTTCTTCCTACAGCTTGGAACAGCCATACTCAGATAACAGCAGATGAGTCTGCCATCAGGAAGATGGCTTACCATAAAGAGATTTCGCCAGGTTCACTCAGGGATGCCTATGGAGTTCATCACTCCAAAGAACCCCCACTTCCCAAAGCACACTTTCTCAGCCACACTAATCCAGTGCAACTCCTGCATACCCAGTCCCACTCAGCCTGGACTTGGCCTGCCTAAGAATCATCAAGCCTTCAACAAGCTGTGACCTTTAAAAATTGATTCTGCCATGATTATAGCTTGAGCCCAAGCAGAGATGGCAAGCACACCTCAGATGAAATATGCTCTTTATTTGCAATGTGGTCAGGCATCACTGACCTTTCCCCCTTCCTTCTTTGCCTGTTCCTGAATTTGTACCATGCACAAAAAACATGCATGTGAGCAGTGTGCAGAACAGCCAGCTCTGTGCAGTCTGCATGGAAACAGGGGATCACAGAACAGATTTTCTGCTCCTTTGCTTGTCTGCTGGGTTTTCAGTCTTCAGGGCTTCCATCTCTCTTCAACTACCATATGGTAGCATATGCCTTATCAGAGCCAAAGGTTTCAGAATCACAAGACTCCCAGAAGCTGAGACTTTAAAACCACAAGGTAAAATACTGCACACGCATTGAGGGCTTCTGTTGCCTTCACCCCAGTCCCACCAGTGGTGAGATATGGGTTCACATCTGTCTTCAGTGAGTGATGCCCTGCTAAGTGTCCAGAAGTTGTATGTCCAACCACAGGGACCAGAGCCAGCTCACAGGGCTCCATTCTGTTGCGTGCTCACATCCCCTTGTTCCACAGTGGTGAAATGCAGAGTGTTTTGCATGCATTATGCTAAGCTGCCTGTAAGAAATCATCCCATCAAAGGTTAGTTACATGGCAATTACCTTTGTAGTACTAAAATACCATATAAATGGATTTGCATTTTTTCATTAAGTAGCACACACTGTATTGACCTGATGCTGTAGATACAAGATTTCTGAGATAGTAACTGGGGTGAGGTTTTCAAAAACAACCAGGTACCTGCTTCACAAGGAAGACATCAAAAGATCAACAATACGTTTTTTGACATATTTGCATTTCCTACACATCAAGATGAACAGATCCAAAACAGAACGCGGTCCTGAGGTTGCACAAGCAACATCAGTAGGCAGGAAAAATATTATTTTAAGGCTTTTCTCTCAATCCAAGGATAGAGAAGAGCAAACACCCAACCCTCCAGCCATCCATGAACATTAAACTCCATCAGGATTACTCGACTCTATCACCTATAGGACTCCTTACAGACCACTCTATGCCCATGCCAGAGTAGACAGCCACCTTCTGGTTAGGCAAAATGCAAACACAAGCAAATGTGATGAAGTGGATCCAACAACTTGAAAAGAATCTCAGGACCATAATATTAATCAATGCCTCGTGCATGTAACCTGTTTTTATCATTATTTTCATCAACTCATGACATCTAAGATTTTCTAGGATACAATTGGAAGCGTGCAGCTACTTACATCCACTCACATGCACGCAAATATAATCCAAAGAAGGGCACCACGGCCAGATGAGCAATCAGCATTAGGACTTTTGTCCTAATAAGACTTCCCATCAGTTTTTGTAGACTGAGATTCCCTTTGTCTTCCAAGCATACATCTGTTTGCACAGAAAGATTGCTAACCCTTTCAGAGGCCATGCAAACAAAGCAAGCTTTGCACTTGCCAGGCTTTTTTTCCCCAGCTTCTGAGCCAAAAGATCACATCACGAGGGCAAGGAAGCAGAGCAGGGTTAGTTTGGACCATGTGCACATAGTTTTGAAACCTTCCTGGCAATTCATATGTCTAGTTTCCATCAGAGATGAATGGGGATCTGTTGTCCAAATGCCAGGCACTGCTTTGGAAACCTTTTGTACATCCTGAGCAGAATCACGTGCAGCGACTATCTGCAGTCATACCAGAATGTAATTTCTCTGCACAAAGCACGAATTACAACAACTCTTCAGATAGATTCAGGTTCATTAAACATCTCAATGTCAACACCCTCAAGAAAAACCCCAAAAGTGTTTTCCAGCCTGCAACACCACCGACAGCTGAAAACCACAGCTCTAAGACGGCTCCCATGAACACACATTGCTATGTACAAGGGATGAGCAGCAGTACAGTTCTGTAAGCCACAGGAAGAGAGGGGAAAGGCTCTTAAAACCTCAGCCTGATGCCATTTACCAAAATATTTTTGCAGGTTTTGCAGGTTGGCTGGCTCCATAGTGGCATGCACATCAAGTGCTTCCTTTGTAGACACACAAAGTTCTGCTTTTCAGTAGATTTGCTCCAGAGAAGCAACAACCATGACACAAATATAACACAAGTGACAAATTTGCTTTTCCTGCTTACTTTTCACAGACCCAATCAAAGCAATCCAAACACATCCAGACATCCATGTGATGGAAATTAATCCAGGGTGACAAGCAAATATTTCTTTCATCTTTCCTTACCCACTGCTGTCAGGTGCACACTGAGGAGAGTCCTTTCTCAGGGAAAGCTGTGACACTGTTAACTGGTCACAGAGGACTGCAGAGCCACAGCAGACAATTATGAGAAATAAACATCAGCAGCATCCCCTTGTCTCAAGTGAAGATCAAGCAAAGGGATGAAGGGGCAGAAGAGCAATCACAGCAGCTTTCCCCAACACATGCCACAAAGCAAGAGTTGACTCAGAACTGGGAACATCCAGAGCCTATCTAGCACAGCTGTGTGCAATTTTCCAAGCCCAGAACCGTGATCCCTATGCTGTGAGTACACCATTTATAACCAATGTAGAGCTCTGAACTTCCCCTAGAAAACACAGCTCTGGTGTTCAATTGCTACAAGTCACTTTTTTCTTTTCCTAACCTTTCCTGGGCCTGAGCCAGTGTTGTCTGTTAATGGCCTCCAAATGCAATTTCTTGCCTGGAAATAGATTGCAAAGTACACAAGAAATACAAATGAAAACACACCATGAATATTCAGAAGAATCAGTCCTATTTCAGCATCTTCTCTCACAGCGCTCAGCAATAATCAAAGCAGAAGATTGCAAGAGGCCCAATCCAGTGCCTCCAGACACAGCTCCATGAGCTCATGGAACTTGCACACTGACAGACTGCAGTTATCAGCCTGAGAACCTACAGCCACCCCGGTTGTCTCCAGACTTGAAAGTATTTGCATTGTTTACAATGCAGAGGTAGGTTTATTAATAAAGACAAAGACCCTCGAACTACCTCCTCCATGGACCTACCCAAACAGATCACAAGATGGGAGCACATGTTAGGGTCTGGCCTCCCTGGACCAGCTGAGGATTGGTCCCAGTGTGCCACCCTGTAGCCTTCCCACCCCTATGTCCTAACAGCTTCTGAAGTCCAGAACTTGGCTTTCTGGGAAACAAGCATTTAAAAAAGAAAAGCACAAGTTTTCCAAAAGCAGAAATTAACACCTCCCTTTAGATGATAAATAAGCCAAAAGAATGCGATGTAAAACCACTTGCAGTTGCTTTCCCATATCCTAAAGCTCCATGTGTGTTGTGATTCAGCTGTCACGTCATCACACAACGTCAGTCACACCTTCCTATAGGTGATTACTGTAAACCTCTGAGAAACTCATCAGCAGTAATGAGAGCAGCTTTAATAAATTCCACTGTCACCAGCACTTTCTGCATAAAAACCCCACTCACACATCATTTAACACCCAAAATGAAACAGCTGTAAATCCAGCAATTAGCAGGGAAATTTGACTGTTCTGATCAAGTGCACTGAAGGCTGCAATGCTGCTGGGGAATGTGAAAGCTGCCACAGAATCTGCCAGAGCTTTGGGTCTGTTTTGGAGTTCAAAATGACAGCTGGAGTGAAAAAAGGAGTCAGAGGGAGAGACAGACACTTATCGGGATCAGAGATGGTTGAGAGATGGCAAGCATGGGGATAGGAGAAGGATAGGAGCAGCAAGATGAAGTGAAGAGAGCTGGAATTCAGGTAATCCACAAAGTCAATAGATAAAGTCTTACTCTTTACACTAAGACATGCTTAATTCCACTCACATGTACATTCAAAATTTGAAGTTGTTTCTCAGACCATCGAATTCTGATACTTTAGAATCTTTTGCCCTTTTCCAAAGGATCGATCCCCCCAGCAGTGCCAGAGGGCTGTGTTTCTGTTACAGACCCCTGTATATTTGTATGCATGCAAGCAGGCAATGTGCAGATGGAGCAACAGTAGAGTTTTTACAAGTGGTTTTCAACCATGATAAAGGCAGGTTTACATTCAGCAGTTGGAAAAAGTTACAGAACTGGGCAATTGTCAAGGAAAGAGCCCTGAGAGCTCCCGCATACTCCCCAAAAATGCCAGTGCTCTGTGGGGAACAGTTTCCTGCAAGGTCAAAGCCCGTGCCCCCCCCTGGAGCTCACTGCCCTGCCACCACCAGCACAGCTGCACATAGTGAAGACACCACACTCCCAGCAGTGATTTGCCATGGAAATAGCTTCACTCTCTGTTCTGCTCCACAATTGCTTTCACAGCAAGCAGAAGGGAGAGCCCAGGGCTCAGCCCCTGAGCACCCCAGTTCTCCTGGAAGCAGCAGCAGCGCTGCTGGGATGCTGGGAACATTGCACACGAGTCACCCCACTGCAGGACCACCTCATCCCAAGCCCGCATCCAAGTGCCCATCACCCAGCTCTGTTGGACGTGCAGGGCTCCGGGGGTCAGCAGCCCCCAGCACACCTCAACAGCTCCTCATTATGGTGAGCACAGTGGGTGCCAGCATGTGGGTAATGGCACCCGCACGCAGATGTGCCCCCCAAAATATGCAGCTTACATAATTCCCCAGCCAGTCGGCGTTAGGGGAATGTGATTAATCCTCCATGACATGTTCTGAACTTTCCGTTCAGAGCCGCTCTCTCCTCCCGCAGACCTACTGGCGACGAATGTCATTTGACCTGCAGACTTCACTACGAATGAGCATCAGAGCAACAAACAGTGACATTGCTCCACAAACCAATTATCTGCCTCCTTTCCCGCTCGGCCCAGAGACAAGTTTGCTAAATGCATAATGAGATTTTTATTTTTTTTTTTTTCCAACCTGCAAAAGCCCGGGGGGCACCCACAAAACCCCCCATCCCATCACCGCAGGACGACGGGTCCTCATCCTCAGCCCGTCTCCCACCTGTTCTGCGAGGCTCACTTTGGTGACATCCCCTCTCCCATCAAAAGCCCCCAATCCCACAGCGACCCACCCGGCACTCACCCACTCCAACACCCTGAGGAAGGCCAGCGGCTCCTTCAC
The DNA here is from genome assembly GCF_951394365.1 of Tetrao urogallus. Classification (NCBI taxonomy): domain Eukaryota; kingdom Metazoa; phylum Chordata; class Aves; order Galliformes; family Phasianidae; genus Tetrao; species Tetrao urogallus. The sequence goes on along the minus strand of NC_136823.1, from coordinate 13,649,618 downwards.
CACGCGGAAAGTCCCCGCGGAGGCGAGCTGCGGGGCAGAGAGAAGAAATCAGAGAGGAGCTCTCGGCAACGCGCAAACCCCTACGCCCGACCCGCGGAGCTGCGCGTTCTACCTGGTCCACCGCCTCCATGGCGCCGCAGCCCCGCGGAGCCGAGCGGAGCGGAGCCGCCCGCCAGCCTCCAACCGGGGATGCGCGCCGCTGCCCCCGCGCACGCCGGGCGGAGCAGCCGGGCGGGGCCCCGCGCCCCCCGCACCGCCCCGCGGAGCCGCCCCGCGCCGTGGGAACGCTCCGGGAGCATCGCCGTTCATTTAGGATGGGGTTGGTTCTTCGAGATGCGTTTTTATTTGCTTCGGAAGGGAAAGGGGGAATAGGGAGTTTAAGTCAAAGGTACGAAGGAATAGAAGAAAGACAAGAAGGGGTGAAATAAAGGAAATGAATAAAATCAAGGAAATAAAATAGAGGGAATAAATACAATAAATAAATGAAAGGGAATAAATAAAACGAAAGAAAGAAAGAAAGAAAACCTGCCTCGCCGTCCCCCCGCCCACCCAGGAGCTGCTAACATTAGGCACATTAGAGCCCCGTGTCCTCCTTTCCCCTCCCGCCCCAGCCACCCCCGGCCCCCCGCGGCAGCCGCCTGCTGTCCCGCCCTCCCTCGTGCTTTTGTGGCATTTCCTTGATAGCAGAGCGGCGTTTTCCCGTCTCGCGTTGCCGCTGTTCTGGCCTCATTTCACGGCGTAACCTCAATAATGATGCTAAGCTCCCGGGCGGCACATCCCCGTGTCGATCCGTGCTCGCGTTGGCTCCGCAAGCTGGCAGCGCTTCCAGTTCTCTGTGGCTGTGAAACATCACCGTGAGAAGTTCGTGGTGAGACCAGATCGTGATCCTGCAAAGGCTTTGGGAAGTGCTGAGGGCACAGACCCACCGAACAGCACGCATCCAGCCGGATTCAGAGCCCAGTTCTGTAAACAGCATCACCCTTCTACCACCCCAACCCTACCAGGAGCCGTGCCCAAGAAGGCCAGAGACAACCTGAGAAACACCCGAGGCTCTCACTTCCCCCTAATTAACCAAGCAGCTGTCAAAGTTTAATGAGTCAATCAGCTTTGTTCAGGATAAAGCTCTATTAAAAAAAATCCAGATGTATTCCAGGAGTGAAGAAGAAGGATGTAGGGAGACAGGGAATGAAGTTCTGTGAGTTTAATTGGAGATCTATGGAAAAGATTTGGAGCTTTGACTCTATAGAACTACAAGGAACCCAGCTGCAGGCTGTGAGAGCACAGGGAGCAGACTCCCCTTTTAAAACTATTATTATTAACGTTTCCCCTATCAAAAATAGGGTTAAGGTCAGAATGTTATATTATATTTAATATTATTACTTTATGTTGTAGCTTGTAGCTCTCCTTTCTCTAGGAGAGAAAAAAAAATAAAGAAAAAAAAAAGGAGAATTTTCATTATCAAACATTATAGCAGCTATTTTATTTAAACAACAAAGCAATTATTTAGGTTGGGAATGCTTCTCAGCAGTTCTCTTTGCTGTCTGGGGGTGGTTTGGTGCTGTAGGAGGCTTCAGTGGGTGTCCTGTGATAGTTCAGAAAGTTTCCTCAAAGACTAAAAGAACGCCAAGACATGTAATAAGGGCAGAACTGAGCAGTGGGGATTTTTTCCTTAATTTCATTGCAAGCATATTCTGGAAGAAATGAAAGCACAATCTCCATTGACTGCCATGAAGCGCTGGAAGCCTTATTAACTCACCCTCCTATTAATCATGTTTTCTTGTAATCGCAAGGTTTTCAGCAGTACTAATGGTTTTTTTTTTCCAGAAATGGTCAGCCTCAGACAAATAGGAGGTGCCCTGAAGACTCTCCTCACTGTTATTTTTTCCATCGGGTTGGGACGGTTTTCCTGCTGCTCTCTAACTCCATAGGCTTGAGCTCGCAGCACCTACAACAATTCCCCTTATGCTGCCTTCCCCGCTGCCTTTCCACCACCCCAGCCGTGTTTTGGTTGCTCAGTGCTCAGCCTCCCCGAGCTGTAAATCCCTGCAGAACAGCAGCAGTAACCTGATTTTACAGCCAGCGCTCGATGTCCTAGCCATCACCAAGGCTTCCAGATGGCTATTAGCATTTGTACTTCAGTACAGCAGAATGTGTCTCTTTGGCTTTCACAGCTGCTCTTGCTACACACAGTCCCAGTTAGCTTAGAAGAGCATCTCCTCGCCAGTTAGAGTCATAGAATCACTAAGGTTGGAAGACAGCACTGCAATCACCAAGTCCAACCACCTGCCTACCCCCACCATGCCCACTGACCACATCCCTCAGTGCCACGTCTCTGTGGTTCCTGATCACCTCCAGGGATGGTTCTTGAGCCTCCCAGTACAAACCTTGCTCTACAAATGATGTTTTAGAGATCCACGCTTTTTTGGTACTGTGTAATAAAACTGAAACAAATGTTCAAAGCAGCAGATGTGATAGATCTGCAATTAGCCGAGGAATAGCAAAAAGCTGTGCGTCAAGGCTGGGTTTTGTGCTAAATCACATTCCTTGTTTTCACACCTGGACGGCTGGTGCTTGGCATGCATTAACCAGAAACGCTACAGAGGTGCAATTAGAGATCATAGCAAATGGAAAATGCTCTGGGGAGAGCAGAATTGTATTATGGGCACAGGGCCTCACACCATGAGTGTGCTCACTGCACTGGGAGTCTCCTCTTGTAGAGGTTCCTCACTTCTCAGGATTAAATGCTGCCCACGGGAAGTGGCCATTGTAAGAGGGGATGCTGAACTCCAGGGATGGACTTAGTGATGCTCTCCTGTCCCGGCTGCCACCACAGTGGATGGAAGTGGCAAAAGCCATGAAGGACTGGAGGTCACTGAACAATGCAGTGGGTATTCATCATTGCTTGGGACATCTTTAGCAGATGGTTTTAAGATTTAAGCCAGTGGGGAAACAGTAGGAAATGATCTCTTATTCTGCTAGACTGCTGGACATTAATCGTAAGCCGAATGCACATATATGTATATGTGTAAAAGACTGGAGGCTGAAAATACATTTCTCCTCGTACGTGCAGGAACACAGAGCCCATGGCCACGGGTTGCCCAGGCTGCAGCAGCCAAGGCCAGACGGTGGGGTCACCCGGTTTGAAGGGAGTTGAAGGCAACTGGTGATAGCACCAGCACCACATTTTTTTGTGAGCAGTTGGGCGTGGAAATGAGGTCTCACACAGGCGCGAGGAGGACCATATGGTGCTTAGCACACCAGATTTCTCAGCTCCAGCCAGGCCTCAGTCTCACACTCTACCTGTCACTCTTCCCAAGATCCACGCTCTGGAGGGTCATTTCATCCTCTCGGGGTCTCCATCAAATTTGTTCACAACACATTATCTGCAGGAAGGGAGAGCTTGATGCTGTCTCTTAGATCTTCGTTTTTTAAAGCTACCAGGCACTTTGAGCAGGTTACAGTATTTTCCCCCATGGCTGTGTTTTACACCAGGGAGCTTTTAACCTTTTCCTGGCACTGGGAGAGCAGACAGCCATCCCAATGGGAATTGCCAGTCATTTCATGGCTTTGTTTCATTTGTTCGATGTCTTCACTTCAAAATTTAATAACAGGCAACAAATGATGGACCTTGGGACAGCCAAGAATTATGCAAGTGACCAGAAACCACACATGGGTGATCAGTGGGAAAAGCAGCAGAGATCACTGCTTCAGCCAGCTCGCTCTACTCTATCTTCCAGCATCTGTGGGTCTCTCTCTTGCTCTGATTCCAAATTCTAAGCATCCACTCCCACACATTAATAATCCTTAAAAAAACTTGTCTCCCAAGGAACTTCATTTCCCAACTGGCACAAACTGCTCAGAGAGATGATGGAATCACTGTCCCTGGAGGTGTTCCAGAGCCGTGGAGATGTGGCACTGAGGCACATGGCAGGGTTAAGCTGATGGTTGGACTGGATGGTCTTAGTGGTCTTTTCCAACCTTAACGATTCTATGATTCAAATCCCCCCACAGACAGGGCCACATGGGGACAGCAGTACCCCTCAAGCACATGGAAGTCAGCAAACTCAAAGGCCCCAGTATTAGGGTATATTCCAACTTTAGAACCTGAAAAATGTTCATAAACAGAAACCCATGTGTGATCATTTCAGTTTAGAAAAAGACATCCTCAATATGTTGCCAGATACATAATTAAAAGATGTCAGGATTCCAATTAATTGAGCAACTTGACCATTGCTCACCGTTAAGCTGAAAGTACAGAATATTCTTGTTTGAAGTTACTTTTGTTGAATCAACATTTTATTTCCCAGTAACAGTAAGCAGGTAGAAGGATCATTTGCAGTGTGGAATGCATGCAATTACAGAGCACCTCATAGAGGCATAGGGATTCAATCAAGCACCAGTGTTTCGTTGCATGGCTGATATTGACCTACAAGCATTAGCGGCTGCAGATCAAACTATCTGAATGCAATTCCTAGATCTCACAAAAAACTTACTGTGGTTTCTCTCCTGATCTCTATAGCAATCATCTTTGATGTCTCCTTTCGGATTGCTCTTGCATATGTGAAATTAGATTGAAAATCATTATTGAAAGTCAGGTTTGCTGAGTCGAAAGGCTTTGCTGTGCTGAAATCTTCACTCAGTGCACAAAGAGCAATTATGTCTGATTTTAAAAAATTAATCAGTCATTTTTCTTTTCTTTCTTAATCCTTCACTGACATCAAGTCTTGTCAATTTTGATCCTACCTTCCAGAGAGTATTGTCTGACTTAATCAAAAGCATTCTGTAATTAGGTTCCAGCTAATTTAGCTTAAAATATTTAAAGGTAAAAAAAAAACAGCCCTGCTTCCTGGTAAAACCCAGCTCAGTGTCAGAGGAGCTGAGCAGGGATAGCTCCATTTTGTAATTATTTCACTGGCAACCAAACCCTTCACTTGAAAGCACGTGACTGCAATTTATTCTGAGCATCTTCAGAGTGATTTGGTACACAGGAGCACTGCCACAGTCAGATCCTGTCTCTCCAAAAACCTGGGTCTGGAGCTCTAAAAGGGACACTGTCAGGGCTGGGATCCTTCAAATATGACCTACTTTCCCCTTGCATCCTTTACCAAAGAAAAGGTTTAAGTGCCTTATTTTCTTAAAGGAAGAGGGAAAACATCATTGCACTGACTTGAAGATGTGGCTCCATGAAAAAGGGCTGCTCTGGGGTACTTGCCCTGCTTAGAAACCATGCGTGATCTGCCCCAGCCCCACATTACATAAAGCAAGAGGCCTGAGCCTACCTTGCTCTCTTTCACATTAGAGCTCTTTCCAGAACAAGGGATAGGAGCACCAGGGCACCTTGGTGCTGCCAAGGATTCATATTGCCAGCTCCAGGAATGATGATTGGATGAGAAATAACATGAAGAAACCTTGCCTCCAGGTACTGGTGTAAAGGACACACATATTGTCTGCATCCTTGGGAAGGGATAAGTTAGGCACACATCTCAAGAAAGACTTCCCTGCTCTTTCTCTCAGCAGGTGAGCATCTATTTCCCTTCCTTACTCTGGGATGTAAAGCTGTACAGTGCACAGGAGATACTAATCTCCTGAAGAACAAAGTGGAAAAAGGAAACCAATCTCACTAAAATCCCCCAATGCACACCAGCACAGCCCTACAATCTGGAAGGAATTTCACAGCTGGCTGTTTAACAATCATAGAAAAGACAGAGGGCAGGAGACTTCTCAAACACCCTCCAGGGTACGCTCATGTAACTCTGCACATACCCACAGCCTGGAGATGAGGGACAATGCCCCAACACTTCTGGTGAGCAGCAAGAGCTGCTCCTCAAGAATTGCTGCTCAGCTACAGATGAGGTCAGGTTGAGAAGCAAAGCATCATCTGCCATGCAGCTCCAGCAAGGTCAGAGCAGCAAGCAGGATACTCCCAGCCAGCTTGAAACAGTCAGCAGGTTTCACTGGTGAAAGCTCAGTTGTGTTAGACAGTAACGTCTGTGACCTACTTGGATGCTCTTGTCAAGGAAATCTCATTCGGACAAAGTGGGTGGACAGAAGAAGAGAGCACAGCACTAAACCCTGTAGTTTACAAACCTTCTCCCTTGCTGGAAAAGGCAATGCAAGGGAACCCTGCAGAACAGAGCAATAACACAAAAACATGGTGAAGAGAAACTGCCTAGCACAGGAAAGAAGAGGCAAACTGAAATAGAAGACTAACAGTAAAAAAAACAATAAAACAAAACAACCCACCAAAAATGCTAAAAAACAAAACAAAAAAAAACCAACAACAAAAAACCCTACATACAAATATATGTAAAAGACCAATTAGAAAGACTAAGCCCAAAGCAAAAACATTGAGGAGCTGCAATTAGGAGATACAAAGGGCTTTGCTGGAGAGCGGGTTTATATTGAGTTAGCCCCTCCCAGAGGCATCATTAAGTCAATTAGGGCTGGGTGAGGAAGGCTATGTATAGCCCCTAATGGCTGCCAGAGGATTTGTGAGGAGAGGCAGGTAATGCTCTGCTTGAAGCAGCAGCACAGAGTTAGGCATTAGGTTGGCCCTAAACCTGTCTGCATTTGTTGAGCATCTCTGGCATCAGTCTTATTTATTACTGTGTCCTTCCTAGGAGAATGTTGCATTCTTTTCTTGCTGAAGGCCTTTTTTTTTTTCTTAAGAGTAAGAGAATCTTGAGCCTTGAGACCTTAAAAAAAAAAAAAAAAAAAAAAAAATCCTAACAAAAAGCAGAAGGAAATATTGCAACATCTTTTTGTCTTTCTCCTTATATCTTGTCTCCTATTGTCTCTTAGATTTTATTTGGTTATCTTTTCTGCTGTAGTTTTCAGAAGCACTTGAAGTCTTGCAAGAGATTTCTTCAGGTGTGGAAGGAGCTGGAGGCTATGGCAGCTCTTGTAGAATCTGTCAAGGGGATGGGAAGCAGAGACTTGAGCTTCTGAAATAACTTATCTGGGAGAAGTGATGAGCTCAGGCTGTCTGAGAGCATTTGGGAGGCCTGAGGAGGAAGGGGCAGATAGAGAAGAAAATAGAGGATCCCTTTTCCCTTAGGCTGTTGTCAGCAAAAGCAATGTGGTGACCTTGCATTGCTTTTCTCAGAATCTGCCTTGGCAGAAACAACTTCTAGAGCAGCTTGATCTTTGTAAAGTCCATGTAGTTCATTTCAATGACCTGTATATACCAGAACTTCTGATATATGAGCCCATATATCTGTAGAGCATCCTCATGCTAGTGTTCAATAATCTGGATTTGAAGGCTGTGTAAATAAATCAGAAGGCACCCTGATACGATCCCTTTCGTCTCCTCCCAGATTCAACTAAGATGTGTTGCAGCCAGGCTGCCCCTCGTGCTGACCCTACTGCTGCCATGGTGAAGGTGTGGGACTTGGTCTGGGGACCGCAGAATTCTTTTACATTGACATCACCTGGCTTTGGTGTGCCCGGCAGCACACAACAGTTGCCATCTCTATTCCGGGGCTGCACGGCTGTATCCCTTGTAGGAATCAAGGGTGATGTCCTCCACCTCTGGTTTTGAAATGCAAGTTCTGGAGGATGACTTTCATCCCATTGGTTACAATTTGGGCACCAGCCCCAGGCAGTTCACTGCTGTAGGACTGGACATGTGTCAGTAAATTGAAAAAGGCCAAATTTCTGCCTTGGGGCAGTTCATTCAGCCAACAGAGGGTCTTCTCCTGGCTGTGTACAACCCGGTGCAGCACGAGGCAGTGCTGCTCACAGTTGCCCACAGTGCCTGGCAGTGGCTCTGAGGTGCTCCAGGGCAGGAATTCCAGAGCAGCTGCCCTCAGCTGAGCTGCAGTCACCCTCCTGATCCCAGATCTAAATCTGGAACAAGTCCTCTGAGATCCGTGGCATTTCCCTCGCATAAAGCCATTGTATGCGTAGGCAGATTATCCCAGACCAGATGTCATTTTCTACAGCCACAAATGGCGTCTGCACAGCGAGGCCATGGCTGTCTGCACCTTTTCTCAGCTTTATATCAGCTTCTTGCACTTACCTTGGCTTCACATTGGAAACCTCAGGGTCTGCTGTCATTTCTTGCTCTTCTACTTTATTTTCCAGCAGTTCAATTTCATTATGCATAGCAACTAATCTGGCACGTTAAAATGCAACTTGCTAAAACACAGCCAGGATGCTTGACAGTCAGATTTAGGATATGAAGGGATCAACATTTTTTATTTGAATTGTTCCTTGAGCCACCATAACAATAAATACTGCAAGGCTTATGATTAAATCCTGAGACCTGTGGGCACCACAGAGCAGCCCCCTGACTCAGTCAAACACGGTCACTTCAGTTCACTTGCCATAATGAGCTCTGGTGCTGGCCACAGTGGCAGAAAGTTATTTTTTTTCCCATTGGGCAGCCCTGGGCTCTGACCAGGAGCATTGCAGGACATGGGTAAGCATCCTCATGCTACCCAAAGTCACTGTTAGACGATTCGTCTTTTCTTCCTGAATAAAGGAAAGCCTAGCCATGATCTTCATGGGCATACAAGTTTCAAAGCTGGCTGTCTTAAACTCTGAGCAAAACAGAGATGGAATTTATTACTTGTACTCTAGAGTAATTTACAGCCCTGGTCATGTGCTAGGAGCTGGAGGAATGGAGTACAAAAATGCTTTGTTTGAAAGCCTTGCCCAGAAAATCTAGTACATAGTGGACATTTATCAGATTTACTATTTGGCCTCTGTTCCCTTCTCCATAGGTGGCTGTGTGGTTGCTTAGACAGAAGCAATGGTTCTGTGGGAGGAATGCACTCCTTTGTGAATAAGCCCTTGATTTTGCACAGATGAAAGCTTCTTGCTCAGCATCTCTACAGACAGACCCTGTCATTCACATTTTTGTGAGAAAATCAAAAGAGAGAGGTGATGCAAACATGGCTGAATGTCATCAATATACAGAGATTTGAAATACATCTGCATGTCATTTCCACACTATCAGTCCCTCTGTAATCTCTGGTGCAACATCTGGACCTGCATTCTTTGGAGGTTTTGAAGAGCACAGCACTTATATGCCAAATGAAATTCCCTTTTACTTCAGTTTCAGGCAAGACATCAAAATAACACCAGAGATAATGAGTAGCTTAAGCAGATCTCATTGCTCATTGTACAGTTTCCCTAATCATGCTATGCATATGCTTTCCCTGATGCATTTTGTAACTGTGGTATGCAAACCTTTCTGTGGTGCTACTTTGCACAGGTAGACCTTAATCTTGTAGAGAGAAACAGCTGCCTCCTGTGCTCCATTACACAGCCTGAGTTTTATTCTGAGGAGAGAGGAATGGAGCAGAGATCTGTGCTCTCCCCATACAGCTTTAGAGTTTAATAGTTTAATTTGGGGGTGAGAGAATAGAAGCCTAATCAGTGATTTTTTCCTGAAAGCTCACACCTACTGTGTCAGATGAAAGCCAACCTTCACCCCTATTCCTTTGGTCTTCCCTCACATCAGGGAGAATTGTGCCCCTGTGTTTAATCCACAGGACACCTTTCATCAGAACTCAGGGCAGGAGTATCCCTACAGAAGCAAAATCTGTATTCCCTTGCAACAATATTCTGCAATCAAGAGTTTGACTAGCTCTTAGCATTTCCAAAATGGATGGCATAATTAAATGATTTAATGCCTGCCGTAATCAGGAGTGCACAGTCAATGAATATTCAAGCTGTTCTCATTGTTAGGGATGATAAAGAATCATCTTAGCCTTTGGTGGGTTATTTTTTATTGTCTAAAGAGTCATCCAGAAGATGGTGCCACAGTCCTGCCTGAAAAATAAACACCAGACCAGAAGAAAGTCCTTGCACAGAAAATAATACTTCATAGAAATCTGAGAGTAAACTTATTTTCAAGGGCACTTCAGAGCTCCAAAACTGACATTTAGTCAGTGGTAAGGCTCCTATTGAAAACTGGGGCAATGTATCTCTATTGCTTTTGCTCTGTGTCACTCCAGGCAAGGTCAGCCAGCACAAGGAAGAGAAAACCCAACCCATCTCCCCGCTCCCTGCTGAATAGGAGATGGATCTTTGGGTATTTGTTAAAGCACGCTTTCTGGGGAGCGGCCAGCCATCAAAAACAATAAAGAAGATGAGCACAAAACAAGTTTCTCTCAGTGCTTTATGAGGCTTCAGTGGAAGTGGAAAGTGCAGCATAAATAAATAAATAAACATCGCCCTTTCTTTTGCTTAGGGAGGGAAGGTTTTGAGGTTTTGTGCCACTGAAGAAAATGACGATGCGGAGCGCGTAGATCCTTGTAATCAGATTAAATAATCTGATTTACATTTCACCAATCTTCACGCTACAGTAGAATGAAAAAACATGAAAATCGAGATTTCTGTGAAGCAAAATCTTCGCTCCTACCAAAAGCATGCATTTAATTTTTTCTTCCATTAATATTTTCTGTTGTCTGAGGTCTCTTCTCTGTAGCTCAAGCAATTTGTCATCTGATTAGTCTGATGAAGCATAGAGAAGTCATTTGAACTGTAAATTTTCTGCAGGCAAAATAAAATGCAAACAAGAAGAGCTTCCTGTGCCTGCCAAAGTGATGATACTCAGAATACAAATAAGAAAAAGCCATGCTGACAGCATAAGCTATTTTTGTATTCTGTCATTGGCTCCCAGGCATGGCAGTTTGAACAGGACCGCATCTGTATTCCCAAACCCAAATAAACCATGTAGTCTTAAGTGAAGTTCATGTCTTACAGAATAGCTGTTTAATCACAGTGAAAGGATACATTGCAGGAAGGATGAATCACAATGTTGATTCACACTTGAGCTGTACGTTTATGGCTGGGATCAACCCAGACAGGAAAGGCAAGGAGAGGAGGGATTGCCATTGCCACGAGGCGCCATGTGAGAGAAGGCAGCAGGGAGTTCATGGTGGCTGCAGGAGCTGGGGCACTTCACATCGCCCTTCAGGCATGGGGCTTTTTGTAGCCCAGCTCTAGCCCTGCTGTCCTTGTGGCCATGGTCAGAACATGGGTGCTCTGCCACCTGCCTCCAGTGACATCCCAGCTTCCCCAGGGTGGCTGCTTTCATCACCTGAATGGTACCTCCAGAGCCAAAGCTTGCTGCAGGACAGCCCTCACTTGGGCTGTCTACATGTGGAGGATGCTAAATGTCTGCTGATGGAAATAGTGCATCTCACCTTCACACTCACACGGCGTCTCTTTGCAAAGGCAGATGTGGCTTCCTTCCCTTCTTCAAAACTGAACGTGTTTAGAAAACAGGAGTGTTTAGGGTTTTTTTTTTCAACACTGCTAAGCTGCTGAATTAGTGTACAGACAAATGGCATGTACTCATTACCTGCCAGAAAGTACTTGACAAGTCTGGCTAATTGCACTAACATCTTGTTCACAGACACCATTTGCCATCACTGGATCTCAAAGCTTTTTGGGAGGTGAGGAGCGTTAGCAACAAGCAAGGTTTCCCACAGAAAACAGAGCTGAAAGGAGCATGAATAGGACCACAGCTGGTGAGTAGACCATGCAGTCACACAGCGTCTTGGTCTAATGGGTAGCAATCCTGCCCATGGCACTGGGGTTGGAACTAGGTGATCTTAAGTCTCTATCCAAGCCAAGCCATTCTATGATCCCAAAATTTGTTCCAAAAGAATCCTCTGCAAAATGTTCCTAAACAATCCTTCAGGATGGAGCCCAACCCAGCAGCAATCCAACCTTGATGAACCTCACCACCCCCATGCAATTAAACTAGGGGTCGATAACCCAGCCTGTCATCAAATTTAAATGCAGTTCTTCAGGAAAAGTGGCCGAACGCTTTGCTTTCCCCCAGCATTTGCTTTAGCCGACTGCTCAGCAGCTGCTTGGGCCATGTGGCTTCCTGGCAAATGTGGGCCGCTCAGTCAAGCAGCCACTTGAGTGGCACCGACAGCCATGTCGCAGCGGGATGATTGATAACGCGATCGGAGCCACGCCGCGCTTCTACCCACGCTCACTGCCAGCCCCTTTCAAGAGTGAGACGCCTCTGCGCTGTGCGTTGCTTTTAGATGAGTGAATACAGGGAAACACACAGCAAGATAAGTCCATCAGGCTTTCTACAGCTTTGGATAAGCCTGCCTACCACTTTAACCCAAGTTGAGTATGTTTGGGAAAGCTCCCAGTACACTCAAAGCTAGGTGCTTTCTCGCAATGACCTCCCACTCTGGATACCCAGGGACAATTGGCCTTGATGTAAAAGATTGTAGAACTCTTGCCCTGCTGGGGAGATATGACCTGCATCCTGGATGAGTGATGCAGACCTGAGGCATCCAACATCAGTGCTCACCTAACAGAGGCAGAGCATTCCCATGGAAGCCTCCTGCTTTGAGAAAATGGAGCTTCCTGGCTGGAAAGAATTTGACCTGTGCATTTTATTTTGAGGTGAGGAGTTGGGCATTAAGCAGGTCTGCGTGGGCACTGGGAAGAGGAGGATCCTGCAGCTGGGAGATGCCGATGTTGCGGTGACTCGGCCAGCAGAGCAGTGAAGGCTTGCAGGAGAGCTCCAAGCTGCAGACTCATTCTTTCTGAAATCCACCACGGTCAGGCCTGGAAGAAAGGGAGGGAAAAATAATACCCAGATTATTAACAGCGACTTTTGCCTTTTTCATTAGAACTTTACCCTGCAGGAGAAAAAATGGAAGGCAGAGCTAACGTCATGGATAAAATTGAAGCCCAAACCTGATTTTCATGCTCTATTTATCACAGTAGATCAGAGGTCTTGTCGGAGATCCTTGGGAATGTAAAGAACAGTGACTTTGTTAGAGCAAAGAAGCAGTTGCATTTTTTCTCCTGTCTCAACACAAAACTCAGCTGTTTCCTCAGACTGAAATGGGTCCTTGTTCAACAACTGACCTCAGGAGCAGAAGTCTTTGATGCTGGCCAAGAATTTGACCCCAAATGCTTTACATACAGCCCATCCACTGTGCTGAGTTGGAGAGCATCTCTATGGCCCTTTACTGGAGGATGCAGCACTCCGGGGTGCAGCGTCTGGTGCTCTGGCACCAGTGCCTTCCTGTACCTCCCCATTTCTTTGCCTAAATGCATCCCAAAACAGGACCTTTGCTTCCAGCCATTGGCTTCCCCAGTGATGCTATTATTTTTCTGGCTGCTGTTTCAGATGCACTGAGACTCAGTGGTCAGGTTTCCGTGAGTTTTCTCTTTCCAGGATCCAGCTGAGTGCCTTGAGGGAGTCAGAGATCCTCTATCATAAAATTAAAGCAAAAATCCCAGCTCCCAGTGAGAGGGTTATGTTTCTAGCCCAAGCTTTGTCTTGCAGGGGAAATGGCCTCACTTAGCAAGTTAGCTGCGAGAGCGCGTAGGCTGCGTGCCAGCAATGCTATCATCTTGCTATCTGCTGCCTGCAGAATTACTCACTATTCAGTGACCTTTCAGCAGATTATTGGAAGTGTATTGAATATCTTGGGGAAATGCTGGAGCCTGAACTGCTTTCAGGCCAGCTCTGTTAACCTGCCCTCTGTTAATCTCCATCAAGCATCCCTGTAGCTGAGTGATGGTATGGGGTCTCTCCCTGTCCTTCCAAAAAGCAGTGCTCTGAATCCAGAGGTCAATCTTGAGCAAAAGTGAGATTTTTGATTTTCACTTATAGTTTTTTTTCCTTGTGGGATACATCAAGCTGAGGTAGATGCAGATCAGCTGGTCTTTCCTTTAGGTGTCTGCATTCATTTGCACAGAAGTCATTTTTAGATTGATATTTCCTTAAATGAACATAACAGAAGGTGAGGAGGAGAGAAAATAATCAGCAGATTAATCACAGAACTGCTTGCAAATCTCTTCTCAGGTACTCAACAAGGAAAGCACCTACCCGATGGGAAGATTTGGGGTGTGCTGATGTTAATCACAAATGGGCTGGGGTTGGTTCAGGTTAAAGCAGGGATCTCTGGTGGGTGATGGAGCAGTGTTTTCAGCTGGACAGGTTGCTATGAGCAGTGCCAAACCGCCATTCCATCACTCACCACACAGCAGCACGTGGAGCAAGAACAGCTCATGAGCAACAGCAAGGGCCACTAGAAACTTCTCTCATCTGCAAGTTTTGTAGACTTTCTCATGACTTTCCCATTGCTTTCTGTCCTGTCTGCTCCTTCTTAAAAGCTCTTGAAACGGAGCTGAGCTGAGGCAGAGGACTTGCTGGCAGCAGAGCCTGTTCCCCACTCTTCCCTACCCACGTAGGCAACATTAGAGAATAAGATCTCAAATATTTGTTAACTCGCTGCAAGCCCTAAGATGTGTAAACCTGGACAACATTTCAGTGCCAGTAACAGCAACATTTCATTACCCTTTACTGCTGAGATAATGTTCAAGTGCTGAAATATGCACTTGCAATTTCTAAGCCTGTAGCTTGTGTAATGCATTTAATAATCTGCATTTCATTTTGCATTGCTTCCAAAAGCCAGAAACTGTATTTGCAAGGTTGCACCACCCTGGGGAGGGGGTTACAGCTACAGGGCTGGGATGTGCTGGTTTGCACCCCCAGCTGGAGCTGAAACTGAGCATTACACCCAAACTATCATTTGTAACACGCTTCGCAGCCCGTAGGGTAACTGTACTATGTGTGAGGCACAGACACATACTTTGATCTGAGCCAAATTTCTCTGCAGTGCACTCAATAATTGCATGTATATTATACCAGAATCTTACAAACCTGACAACACTTTCCATGAAGATCTGCTATTATCAACGGTGACTCTCAGAGAAAGCAATTCACAACTTTTAAAATTAACTGAATTCACTGTTGCAAAGAAAATTCCTATCTTCTAAGCTTCGCCCTTAGCAAATGCAACCATTCAAATCCGTGCTGCTGAAAATAGGCAGCACGCTTTGTGTTTGCAAAAGAGCTTATCACCGGTCACTCTGACTGCTGCAGCGCAATAGGAGAAAGAGCAACCAAAACAGCTCGGCGCCCTCCCGAAGCACAGTCCCCTGCAATCTGCCAAGCTGCCACTGGATGGGGCCGCAATTCGCCTTTTGCAAAGCCGACCCCCTCTCCACAGCGCCGGGCGTCGTTAGCAGCCGTGTGCCTATTAACGGAGGGCTGGCACGCAGTCACCGGGCTCCTCCAGGCAGGTCTAGTGTTCCACCACTGGTCACCTCCACAGACCATTGCAATACGTATTAAGAGCGTTGGGAAGGTATTTTCTCAGTTCAGAAGCACTTTGAGTGATTTCAGTGCTTTGTTTTCTGCTGAAGGTGATGCTGAGCTGGTATTACTTCAATACATCACGGAAATATTGGTCACTATTTCGCTACAGATGCTCTAACGTAGTACCTTTGCTGAACTGGCAAGTGTGTGACCATCATATATATGATCTGTTGATG
Source organism: Tetrao urogallus (assembly GCF_951394365.1). Classification (NCBI taxonomy): domain Eukaryota; kingdom Metazoa; phylum Chordata; class Aves; order Galliformes; family Phasianidae; genus Tetrao; species Tetrao urogallus. The sequence goes on along the minus strand of NC_136823.1, from coordinate 13,634,276 downwards.
AAGAATAACTTTGTGAAGACTTGAAGGAAATGAGTCAAGTGTTTGTCCATAGGTGGTGTGTACAGGCTCTGGGAGTGGAGCTGGTGTTGCACACCATTTTGGTATTTCCATGCTCCTGTGCAGGAGAACCATAGAATGACTTGGGTTGGAAGGGACCACAAAGATCATTGAGCTCCAACTGCATGCTCTGGGCTGGTTGTCACCCACCGTGCCAGGCTGCCCAGGACCCCATCCAACCTGGCCTTGAACGCATCCAGGGTTTCAGTACCCATGGTCTGTCTGAGGGTGAAGGCTTCAAACCTGCCATCTGCTACCCGGCATGGCTTTCAGAGCGCACCTCCCAGCTGGGCCAACACTGCTGACTTAATACTTTGCTGTCTGTAAAGAAACTCCCTTATATTGTGCAAACATGCTGGATGCTGGCAGGCAAAGGAGTGGTGCTAAATTGCATCAACTCTGAATATGAGCTTAAATATAGAGCTCTTTTTATAACACCAGAACTATCTTTGTATGAAGAGCATGGAGAATAAAGCTAATTAGCAGCTGAGGGGAGGAATGAGGTAGGATGGTAGCAGCGTTGAGCCAAGGAACCATGTTTGGTTAGGCTTGGGACATACAGGCTCTTTCCTTCCTCACACGGTCAGCTACTTGCAGCCAAGCACTTCTCATTTCTTCCACCAAAGTTTATTCCTTTAAACTACTCAACAGTGACTTGTACCAAAGTCTCTGAGAAACCGGGGCTAACAGGGTTGGACATCAACAGATGGCTAGCTGTGGTGTCCTCAAGGGAAATTATTAATGATGGTTATGAAGGGGCTCTTGTGAAAACTTGGAGATGATGTCAGAAAGTTCCAACAAAGGTGAGAAGTCAGGACAGTGAGACCTGCTGGGCTCAATGCATGGTTCCTTGCCTCATCAGGGAGCACGGGCGATGGCAGTGTGGCACAGCATCCCATGTGCTGTGGTACTGCTGGCCTTCTCTTTCCTCCTGCATTCCTCCTTGCCAAGGCTGGAGCAGGAGGGCCAGGGACCCCCAGCACAAGGACACCATGCTGCCAGCAGAGCTGGAGAGGCTCTTATCAGCACACTGTAGCCCCCAGCCAGCCAAGCATCCCCAGGAGCTTTGCCTTCCTCTGGGTTTGAGAGCAAGCAAAGAAGCAAAGAACTCCCTCTTTGAAACAAAGAATTTACCTTTTTTTTTCTTTTCTTCCATTAGCTCTTTCAAAATTGTCTCAGAAGTGGGGGCTTTTCCTTCACGTTTTTAGAAAATGCACACAGATTTTCTCTGTACCATTTTTCCAGGCTGACCTGGAAATTAAGACATTTGGAACGGCCAACTCTCTTCCCTCTGTGGTTCCAGGGACCAGCAGCCAGGTGCTTGGACACTGCAGGGGTCTCAGCTCCTCAGCTGCCTTGCAATGCTTTGGGGCAGCACTGCCAGCCTGAGAGGTCTTCATAGGGGATTAGACTGTAATGAGAGGAAATCTCAGCCACCTGCACAGCACTTTCTGTTAGAGGAGCTCACGGGGTTACCAGTTAATGAAAAGGGCTAATGTTATCATCCGTGAGAGATGGGAGGGTCTCTCTGTCTTGCATTTGCAAAGTAATGTTATTTTTTTTTTTTTGCTTATCAGAAAGAAAATGTAATCAGAAAGCTCAGGAAATTCAGACTTGGTTCAATTATGCCCTCTGCTGCTACAGGGCTGAAACAAGGCCCAGTACCATTCACAGTAACAGCATGCAGTATGTGATTTGAAAGCTCTCCTTTGGCTTAGAGACTTGGAGAGCTAATTAAAACCCTTTTTCCTTTTCTGGCTCCCTTCCCTCATCTAATAAGCAAAGATCCTTCATTAGGCGCACATTATGCAGCAGGTACCATTGGACCACCTTGCACCCTTGTTCTGCCATTGACACTGGCAAGGAGAACAACCTGAGCTGTGGTGTGTGGGTGAGGGTCCATAGGAGGAGTGTCTGCAGAATTAATGTAAAAAAAGTGCAGGAGAACAGCTGGGGGGAGAGAGAGAGGGAAGCCGCCGAGGCTTTGTCTGAAAGGGCTCCTCTGCTCAAGAAGTGCTCACCAGCCTTCAGCTTCATCAAAATGCTTTGCACTTTTTTTGTTTACCTCAGAAATATATTCTCTCCTCTCAGAGCACAATTTATTTGTGAGATTTCAATTTATTTTAACGTGTTTAATTTTTTTTCTTTTTTTTCTATGTGTTTATTGATGCATACAGGTGTTCAGTGAGCATTAGAATTTCTTAGGGAAATAACTGTTGCCCAGTATTACATATTCCAATACACTTGGGCTCTGCAACACTGCAGAGCAATATACAGCATTGCAAAAGTCCTCCCAGCAAGCGAAGGAGAGACTCTACTTCAGAGCTGAGCTTTCCGTGCCTCTGTCTGTTCACATCTCTCTCTGAACTCTTGGTTCTTCTCATGCTGTCATCGCTCTCCAGAGCACATCAACTCATCTCTCTCTCCACAGCACCAAGTTTCCTTATGAAACACTACAGCACAAAAAGAAGGCAACTCAGAGATTCTAAAATATCGTCCCTAAAACCTATAAGGATTTAGGGAGAGAAATGGATGTCTGACAGCAAGAGGCTCTGGGAAAAGGAGAAAAGTGGAATAAGGTAAAGAAAGAGGGGAGAAACACATTGTTCACTGGCAGCATGTCAACGTGAAGTCGGAACCTCTGCCAGCTGACAACCAAGGGTGCAGATTAGGGCAGTTTATGTAATACAGAACCACGCAGCCTCGGCTCTCAGACCTAAGGGACGTTTGATGCCTGTCATCAGCATCTGGGAGAACTGTTCCCCCCGAACCACATGGCTGTGTTTGACGTAGCAGGGATGTGACAGCTTCGTGTGTGAGATAGTACAGGCTTGGGTGAGTGCTGTAAAGGCTGATACGGTGAGTGCAGCATGGATCACACCTGAGCAGAAAGAAGATAATTGTGCCATGAAGTCATCCCTACGTTTTGCACTTAACAAACATCTCAGAAGGTCCCTGTTCTTACGAGTCTTCATCTCAAGGAAATGCCATGGGAAGGACAGGCCAGATATGACTGTCTGAAGAGCTTTCTCTCTAGTCAGGGTCTGTTGATGCAGGAAGGCTCCCAGAGTCCAGGATGTGCTGGGAGTGCAGGGGGTGGGATGTAGCTCATGCAAACTGCAGGTTCAGACAGAAGGCAGTTACAGAGATGCGAATGGAGCTAGGAGCAGTCTGACAGCATCCAGGCTGTGCCAGCCCTTGTCCCAGCACTATCTTGCAGCAAGCAGATCAGGGTGCAAGTTGGTGGTGTTCCCTATGGAAGCAGCAGACAATAGGGGAAATACATAAAGATCTGAAAGGGAGCTGAGCACATCCTAGTGGCTGATCCTCCAGCCCTACAGGCGTCAGTTTATGCTGGCTACAGCCAAACCAGAAGCACAGGTAATAAATAGGTTGGATGTACAGCTGAGCACAGCACTGCGCAGTGCACTAAAGAAGCATTCAGAGGCTTGATCAGAAAAATGCACTTTAATGAAAAGGTTTTGCTATAAAAAAAAGGATTGTACTTCTGTTTCTAAATTCTGGGAGCCAGAGGGGGATGTGCTGGTGCTGCAGGGTGCTGAGGCACTGTGCCCCATGGTCACCTCTTGCATCTCCTGTAGGCAGTCAGCAGCGTGTCAGCTGTGTGAGCATCCATCAACAGGTGTTGAGGAAGAGCTGCAGGACGGTGTGTGATTAGAAGCATTCTTATTTATTTTGGTGGGTTTTCCTTTTATTTCTGCCTTTTTTTCCTCAAAGTGCATCTTTTTGTACTCCATATTCCTAGAAATAATGGTGGACAGATAGCTGCTATTTTATGAATGGGCAGTTATTGAATCAGTTAAAAAAAAATGCACTGTTAGGTTCATGGTGTTTTAAGAATGCTGTGGTTATTGCAGGTGCTTAAAATGCAGAGGCCTCTGCTTGCTCTATGCTCCATTTTCCCACAATCATCAAGAGAGACAGAACGACCTGTGCTGCTTATGGAAGGATTGTGCATCTCCTTCAGAAGCCTGCAGGTGGAAATGAACCAATTGTATCCCAGAGCCAGAGAGCCCCAGAGCCTCCCCAGCCTAAGGCTTGTGCTGATGGATGGCTCACCCTCCTTCACAGCTGAGATAACCAGGGTTAGCAGAAAACCAGAATACAGCAGATGCCTGCAGGAAAAGAGAAAGGGTCTCCCAGAGGCTGATTTTCACATCCTGATTCTGTCCAAATGTACATATCCACGGGAGATGCAATCTGGGCCCCTAAAGGGGACAGGCATGAGGTTGCTGCCAGCAACGCTCTCAGCTTTGCATCATTTACGTCTCCTTGCTGGCAGCCACAGCATCGCCAGGAGCTGTGATGCTGCTTCTCATCTCTGTTTTATCATCCCAAGATACAAAGGCGTTATTAATACCCACACACCCGGAGGGCTGCTGGCCATGCCACATGCTCAGACCAACCAGCTGCACTGGGAATTGTCTCAGAGATGGGAGAGGACCAGGGAGATGCAGCAGACACTTTCCAGCAGCACATTCCCAGACTGTAAGCTACTGAAGTCCATGCATACACTGTTCCTACAGGCAATAATCTTTGGATGGGGCTTTATGATGATGATCACTGAAGAATGGGGATTTTGTTCCAGAGCTGTATTTTGAATGTAATTTAGACTCTCTTCAATCCAATTCATATTTCTTTCAGGGGAGGAAAGCATCAGGATGAGGGTGTGAGCATGGGCAGGCAGAGGACCAGGCTGTGTAGCAGCTCAGCCTTCTTGCCCAATACATGTGCCAGGTCCCTGGCAAGCCCCAGCAGAAGGAGAACTGTGCATCATCTGCATTTCAGGAGAAATGGAACATTAGCTCTGCCTTGGAAGGTGCAAACTTCACCCTCTTTAATCCTCTAAATTGCACTTGTGAGCAAGAAATGCTTTGGCAGCACTGGATTCCAATGAGAACCTCTTTGTTGTCACCCTTCACACTGTGAATCAAAGTTGGCCTTGATTGCCATTTAGATGTACAGTTTGCAAACTCTTTTATCAAAGGGCTGACGTGTTCTGGAGAGGTTGCATCAGCAGATCTACTTATTTTGCTGGAGCAAATCCTTGAGTACAGACATTTTCAAATCACTTCTACAGATTGTGAAGCAGAGCTCTGCCCCCTAAATACGTGACCAATCTGCTAAGTCTTTTCCATTTGGTACTTTGCTTTTGCATTATAAAGGCTCCCAGCTTCCAGAAGTGCCTTTACTTTTTCCTTTATAGGTTATCGACCCTCACAGTTAAAGGATCTGATCTCCTTTTTAAGTTCTCCTTCTCACAGGGCTATTAACACCGCGGTTAACATCTGAACCACCGTCGTGTTGCTCCAGTGGCTTTCTGTCTGTATCTGCCATGCTTCAGAAGCACTGCAGCTGCACTGCTGCAGGCCTGCGGACAGCAGGGTGTATTCTCCTAATCGACAGCTGATGTCTCTCCTCTGTCTTTTTGCTTTGGATCAATTTGTTCGCTGGTTTTGTCTGCACGGTTAATTATCTTATGAGCTCTCATGATAATTGAGGTCTTTGCCCTGGCTGTATTTCTCAGCATTGCAAAAGATAAGAGCACAGCTGCATCCCCTCCCTTATCTATTGCATTGTCCCCACACTGCCACCAGCACCCTGTGGGTCTCATGGCAGTGCCACAGAGTGCACACAGCGCTTCCCAGAGCTGCCCAGCCCTCTGCACCGATCACACAATTACAAGCATTTGTCTCCCAAACTTTATTAAGAAGTTTCTTAAAATCTATCTGCAGTGCCCCATCATTAGATGTAATTAATGGCTGTGCTGCGGACAGGGGTAACCTCACAGATCAAAGCTGCAGTAATTCATTTCTTCTGTTGCAAACAGCAACAATGCCCACAGCTCCCTCGAGTCGCTCCATTTTTATTAAATAGGCAGAGCCTCTGCTGCTTGGATCTGATAAATCAAGGGCCATGATGTGGGCTGAGGTGCAAGTGTGTATCTCCAAACATTCAATCAACCACCAATATAGCAGGCAGAGGGCTGATAATTATAGAAACCTAGCATATTAACAGGAAGAACGTTAATGGTGAAGAACAACGCAGAAGCTTATATTCCCTCCGGCTGAGAAGGTAAATTGCATTTCCAAGTTATGACAAACTTGACATTTATTATTATCTATTATTATATTATTTATCTCCTTTAAAGTATCGTTTAGAGGCCTCAGATGTGGTCAGAGTCTGACCGTGTTCTGAAAAGGTTATATTTTAAGACCTTGACATTAAAGATAATATCTCCTCCTGTCTTGGCTCTGCCAGCTCCAGCAGAAGTTGAGCTAATTGGGAATACATCCATCTGAGTGTGCAGAGGAGTGTCAAATGCAAATGTGAAAAGCTCCAGGTGTACAACAGGTACATATCCACACCCCCTCCTCCACCCTTCTGCATCTTACACCTCATCACCGTGTGCCACCGTAATTAAGAATGATGAGAACGGAGTGCAGATGTGTTGGTGTTACAATGGCAGCATTTTCTTTTCTCACTTGGCATTATGAGATAATAATTAAAGCTTTACATTTTTAGCAGCTTCTTCTAATTCAGGGCCAATTTGCTGTGGTGTTCCCTAATGTTCTCTTCATAACCCAGACTGCCACCAATCAGAGGTGATTTTTTTCCTAAAAGGACAATTAGATTAAAAATCATATTGTATAAAAACAAACTGAGGCTGAATATGTCTTTCAGGATGGATGAATGAAGTAGAAGACAGTTCTCTTCTGGTTTCACATTGTTTTTGCGAGCTTTGCTCCTTCATGCTGATTATGAAACAAGGCGCTCCCAACCTGCCACAATATTTTGATCTGTGAACAATACACAAATATAGGAATGTATGGCTAAAAAATGTTTAAAGAGCTAAGTAGTCTGAGGTCCTAATTGCATACACAACTGTAAATAAGAACACAGGGGAACTGCTAAGAGTCTTGGGGCTCTTATGACATAAACTGGGGGGACATCGAACAGATGTGAATAAAAATAAGAGTAGATATCAAAGAGCCCCAGAAGGCCACTTCAGCTGAACTTGAGAAATGTGGTGATTATTGCAGATTATTGCACTGGTAAGGAATGCTGTGCTGCAGAAATGGAGTGTCTCATTGCCAGGAAAGAGATCAGCTGGCTCAGGTGCAGTCTAATAATTCGGCTGAATTTATCTACAGGTAGGTGCACTTATGAACAAGTATCAGAAGCATTGGAGCGTTAGAAAGCCAAAGTGAATCATGGATGGAAGCATTCCAAACTCCACATATCAACTTTTCCTACTTGCAGAAAAGTTACACCAGCACTCACACGTTAGATGTTTGCTCTTACTTAGATTTAAACTTAACAAGCTGTTAGCAGCATCTGTGTGCTTCACTTCATGTATTTCATAAGGAGGTGGCCACTGATTCCCCACCTTTACTGAGTCTGAAGGGAATTCCATGGAAATCACCAAGCCAGCTTCCTGCCTTCCTGCCTCCCTGCCTCCCTGCCTCCCTTTCTCCCTTCCTCCCTTCCTTTCCTCCCTCCCTCCCTCCCTCCCTTCCTCCCTCCCTTCCTCCCTTCTCTTCCCATGGCTGGGAGTGCTGCATTGGCTCCAATATGGACAATTTTTGTGCTCTCCAGAAGAGAGATGCTGCAGTAATAACCATTATTTTCTGGAAAAAAGCAAGCAGCCTGATGGCAGAAGAGCTTGGGGTGGGTTGGTTACAGCCACCAAACAGCACTCTGCTTTTTGCCAGGTCTCAGGGAGCCCTTTTCTATCAGACTGCACTCAGAGGCTTTATTATCTCTACACATGGCACAGTGCCTCCCTAGCTGCCCCAGGCTCTGCTCACATCCAGTCAGGGACACACCTGGTAGCTGCTGCACCATTCCTCATTAAAAGACACTGCTTAATTTTTGGTCTATTTCTTTCATTTGAGACTGTTAGTCTTTTGTTCTCAGCTCAGGTTGTTTAAAACACTGTGTTTTGCAGGTTTTTTTTTTTTTTAATGAAACTCCTCCAGTGACCTACTTTGAGTTTAAAATAACCTTATTAGCAACACAGTAATGATAGTTAGCCTTCCTACATACATTTGTCTTCAAGGCATTTCTCCAGCCTTAGGTAATCTTCACAGTGGTGGTGAGAGGCAGGTGCTCATTGCAGTATTTTGAGACATTTCTGTTAAAAATGGAGACAATGCAGCAAAAAAGTGTTTGATACTTAGTCTTATTTTCCACCTGCTTTTATTTAATGTCTATTACTAAATTCTGTTGGAAAAACGAGGTCATTAAGAGATGTGGAGCTAATGGCTGTCTAACACTCAGCCGGGAGAAACTCTAATGTCTGCAGCCAGGGGAAGGATAGCAGCATCTCCTCAGTCTTTACTGGCACCAAGACCATTCCTTGCATTTCAATCATTAAGAGGGCTCTTCTGGGTCATTTGACATAATGAGACAAGCAAGAACAAGCTGTAAGCCCAAAAGAGCATCTCCAAGCTCTCACCCACTCCAAAATACTTGAGAACGTGGTCAAGTCCTGATCAGGTGAAAAAATCAAGTGTTATGCTTTTGCTGCTTGTTCTTTCCCAGCTCTCTTGCTTAGTCCTACATTAAGCCAAGTCCCTTTTGTATGGAACATCGCACATAACCCTCCCTTGACCGTCTCTGAGACAAATGCCAGCTCCTGCCAGCCTCCATCCTCTTTTGAAAAGAAGTTTCTGGAGGGAAGCAACTGCTGTATTTTATTGCCATGCTGTTGCTGCAGTTAGATCTGAGTAATTCCTTGAGCAGCCAAAAGTCCCCTTGCTGCTCAGTTTTTGGACCATGCTAAGGCATTCAATATGCTGCCATACGTTTTGGCCTAGAGACTGGATGGAATGTCAAATAGAATGGGATTCTACGTGTAATTTAATGACTCATATGAATAGACATCAAATTGGCACATTTTAAACAGCTGTAGGAGCTGAGCCTTGCAGAGAAGTATGTGAAGGGAAAAAGTGAGAGGGGCAGACTTTCTGAGCTTGGTGCTAGTTGAGCACTCTAGTTTTAAGCAGCAAGTTATCTATTAACCCCAAGGAGGCTGTGGATGCAAAGAAAGGAATCTGAGTTGTGTGTATTTTCTGTATATCCTCCCCCAGGGCATGGGTTTATCTTAACAAAGACTTAAACTGGGGGAGCTCATCCTTCCCAGCTGCAGCAAAGCACTGACATACTCCCACTGCAGTGAGCCTGCTTTCCTCTGCGCAGGCATTTCACCTCAATTCCCTTGAGGTGAACCTCAGGTAAGAAACAATAGGCTTTGTGATTCACTGCTTGGCATGTGGGAGAGAAAACCTCGCTGTCAGGGGCTCAGCACAGCATCTGCAGCTTCTCCCACCTCTGTGGGTACTTGGGGCTCCTGAAAGCTCTGTCCTGAATGAACCGTGATGGCAAGGCCAGACCCATCCTCTTCCATTTGCTCAGCAGAGACTCTACTGCCTTCTTAGCTTAGTGGTCTTTTCTGATCTTAATGATTCTATGAGGCTATGATTCTTACCAATAAAAAATGCTTACCACGTCTTTACGTGCTTCTGGGAATAGCTAGCATTGGCCTCAAATACAGAGATATTGGAGATTTTCCTACCTTTTATTTGGTCAATTCAAATCTTTTCTAATTCTTCTAATCTTTTCCAGGTCCTTTTCTGTGGGAGGTTGACCTCAGTCTGACTCACCCATCTTTTATGGGGAAGGAAATCGATGGGGAGTGTGATTCCCATTTTGGAGTGCTAAGAAGTTGTTTTCCATCTCATGGTGTTTTTCAAGTTTTCGTCCAGGAGAAAACATTTTTGGCTTGTCAAACTGAAAGCAGAAATCAATTCAGAGTTATTTCATTTTCTCTGAAAATAAACCATTTTGAAAATATATTTGGATGGAGAAAACTGAGGTGAAAAATTATGTGAAATTATAGAATGAAAGCAGTTTTAGGATGAAAATCAAGGTTGCTCTTTGACTATCCAAACACGACCTTGCAGCAATGACAAGGCCATCATTATTTTTGCTGGAAAGCTCTTTAATGTATTTTTCACTTTTCATTATCAGTTGCAGAAATCTGGAGATGATTTAACTGGTCTTCATTTCATTCAGTTTAGCAAGAAATCAACAAAGTGGGCAGATTGGGAGGGGAGATGTGTGAGGAAGCCCTGCCCAAGCGTCTGGGAACTTGGCCCATGCATATGTTGAAACCTGTCTCAGGAGATGGATTGGGTTTCTTGAGGCAGGTCCTGTGCTGCAACTTCGAAAAGAATTAAGCCGGATGTGTCACTGTTCTCAAAAACAGAATATGGCACCATGACTCATTCCACATAAACCTGATGGTCCTAAAACACAAAGAAATGCTTATAAATGTCTGCTGGAAAGTTTATTTCTCTGTTCACAGAGCTGAAGCAAATGGCTTGGTACCACGTAGCCCTTCCATTATTTGTGCATTCCATTTTTTCCCCACTTTTCTCTGCCAGTAACTTCAAATGGAAAATACCTGCAGGAGACCCAGTGTTTTCAGCTGTGCTGTGGAGCATCAAGAGCATTGGAAGGCTGACCTCTGAGGCTTTCAGTAATATTAATAAATTGGCCCTCGTTGAAAGCCATGTTAGCACTGCATTCTCATCCTTGAAGTGCCATTTGAGTGGTTTCTATGTAATGAAAATTACAGCACCTTGTAGGGCTAAATGAAAACACTTGGTGTCTGCACATTACTGCTTCTATTGTAGCTGAACATCTCCAACTATATTTACACAGATAGGTTGACACTGAGATTTTCCTTGATGGGGAAATCATCATAGACTGAAGGCAAGCTGTATAACGCCAGGCCCTCCTCTGTGCTCAGCAGAAAGCAGCAGCTTTCTGTTTAACCAAGGAGAGCTGGGTTGCATTCTTGCCAAACCACGATTTGGAGAACCAAAAAGCCAAAGCTCTGAGGCAAGCACAGAGAAAACAGCATTCATCTAAACACAGAATGAAATTAAACAGAAAATTTTAAATGAGGAAGGTTGTTGGTTGTCTCAACAGGAAATTACTGTTCCCTAACACAGTTAAGCAGCCTGGCCTCAGGGTGGCTGGGCAAATCACTGTTGATGCCCTGAGCACAGAGAGGTTGATAAAGGAGGATGCTCAGACCAAGTTCAGGCCTGATGCGTGATGTTTCCTCCATCATGGGGTTGGTTACCAATGTGAGCTCTTTCTCCTATGCCATCTCTGCAGAAAAGAGGCTACAGAATGAGCTTTTCTCAACCCAAGCAGGGTAGGATCTGTCACAAGTCAGCATTGTGCATTAGCTCTTTGCATTTTGCTCAGCTTCTCCATGGGCAGCAAGGATCACCAAATCCTTGCCCCAAAATGACAAACTCTGTGGGGTGAGGGCCCTTCAGCTCTTCAGCAGATTTTGTTTTGAAATCACACAGGGGAATACAGCTGATGATTTCAGCATTCCTGGGAATGCTGAAATGTTGAGGGCAATAGAGAGAGGCCATGAAAAGGTCCCTGGGTGTAAATAACAAAAAATAGACTAACTGGGTGTAAAAAAGTGCTAGCTTTGTTCATCAAAACTTGGAGCACAACTCAAGCCCAGAAATTCTCCAAGGACAGAGTGAATTAATGATAACCCTCAAGAACAGAGAATGAAGTCTGCAACTGAAAACAGCGTCATCTTCAGCACAGACAGAGAACAGAGCAGCGATAACTTAGTAAAAACATGAGCTAAAAGGTCTCCTCCTCCATCAGCAGGTCGATGTTTAATGCATATGTCCTATTAGGAAGAGCAGGTGAGTTGGAAAAGGTCTTCTGGCAGGTTACAAGTCTTCTATAATGTTTGAACATATTCCACCACTTCAGAGCTGTGTTCACATTTATGCTAATAATCCCTCTTAACTACCAATTCAAACACAAATTCCTGAAGCTGAAGTCCATTAAATGTATCTGTAGATGAGTGCTGCAGATCTGAGAACTTGTATAGCTCATATTGTAGTGTGAGGAACAGCAGCAACTTGATAATGCTAACTGCTTAGTAAACATAATGGAGATGAGCAGAGAACATTGAATACTTAATACAGCTCCTTTGTAAGTGCTGAAGACTGCCTTAAAGTGGTGGGTAAGGAGGTGAGGACTTGCCAGTTTCTTTTAAATGAGGTAAAGCATAAGATGTTAAATCATGCATTTCAAGATCCAGAGACATCAGTGAAAACATCTTCAAAAGAAAGTCTTAAGTGTAAAGATTTCCTGTTTGCTGCCTTCTGCCTATACGTGGACAAAATGCATCTTCATCCCAGCCTTACATTTGGTGGAAATTTGGATTTATCATACCTTTAGCTGAGTTCATGTTGGAAAGCAATTAGTAAAAGAGCTCAAGCAAAGGCCATCAATATTGCTCTGCTTGATTAAAAAACCCATCTGGAGCTGGCACTGAAGTAGCCTGCTATTGGCAGAGTTTATTTATTGCATCACTGTTCCTCTGCAAAACTACATTTCCTCCATTATCACAGGGTGAGATCCCTGTGGGCAGATATTTGGGAGATGGTTTAAAAAGCAAATATGAAATGGAGTGAGACTGCAACGTTTGTCAAAAAGATCAGCCCTAGAGGCTGCTGGCTTTCTGGGTTTTGGTACAATAGATCTAATCGAGGGGCATCAGCATCATCATTTGCTCCTTTAGCTGCTTATCACAACAACCAAAGTTGTTTTGGCTCCTCTATTTTAATCCCAGGGGTCGAAGGATATGAACAGAGCAAGACCTTATGGGAAAGGTAACGTCTTACTTGACATCATCACCAATAGCTGGAAGAAAAGCCAGCAGGAGTTCTTTTTTCAGCTCTGAAATCTTGTCAGTGTAGGGTTGTGTGGGTTGAGCACTGTAAAGAGAACAAAGGAAGGTAGAAATTAAGCCTACCTTAACTGAGCATGAATTCCCCTTTTCTTGTACTGGGTCCAGTTTTATTTTGGAGCTAAATCAGGCAGTGCAGAGGTGGAGAAGGACAGCATTTAAAATGGTCAACCAAGAGCCAAAGGTCCAATTATGTTGACTAGGAGCTGATAGTGACTGAAGAGATCTACAGTTGAGAAGGAGAAGGAGAAAAAGGACCAAGTAAGACGAAGTAAGGAGTTAGGCACCATGGATATAGTCTCATCAGTACTGGTTTCAGCTGCACTCTAATTTTCATTCAAAACAATTGATTCCAAAGAAAGCTACTCCCAGGAGTAGAACCCTTCCAATCTGAAACACTTTATCTTGGGTGAATCACTGAGTCATTAACAAATGAAACTAGTTTGATTGCTTATTTTTAAACCTGCTTTTCTTAGATTCCTCTGGAAGTGGAATTTCACAGCTCTCATGGCCCAGACTTTGCTTACTGCCTGCAGCATCTAAGAGCTGTGGAGGATCACCTCCATCACATACATTTCTGAGTGCCAGTGTTCAGAAAGGCTGCATTACCTTTCACAGCAATATATGTGCTATTTCTCACCAGCTAGGGCATTATTAAGTCTTTTTCAGCTCAAGGCTGGCACATTTCCCTTGAAGACTTAGGACCTAAAAATGAAAAACGATGGAGAAATTCTCCTTCAGTCACTGCTGTGACAAAACCCTTGGATTTCACTAACACCTGGACCCAAATTTAGTTGTGGTAGAACAGGGCATAGCAACTATTCAAGTCACTTAGCTTGGATGCAGAACAGTATCAGTTCTAGAGAGCTCAGCTACTGCTTCCTCCCAAGGTCACTTGGCCACCTGAAGACCAAATATGTTAATAAAGGCATGAGATCTCAGGGAACCTGTGTGGAGCAGAATTGAAGGCTCTGGGGGTGTTCTGGCACAGGAGGGTTTCTGTCTCCAGCTATTACTCATTTGTGAGTGTGATGGTCATGGTGATGCACTAGGACAAGAACAGTATTTACAAATGCAGGTTCTAATTTGTTTAATATCTCAGTCTATGGAGCATGAAACCATAAAGGGTCACTCTCATGTCCCTTGGAGCCCTGCAGAGGTCCCCAGACATGTCCCAGGGAGGGGAACAGCACAGGGCCGTGCAATGACAGCTCTAGGGAGACAGCACAGGAGGAGTCCTCCGCACTGGAGGAAGGAAGGAGAAGCCTGATCTCCACCATCTGCTATTAAAGCATCTCAGTTTTGCCAAGATCCTTCAGTTATCTGCAGCAGCCACCCCACAGTGCAGGTTTTGTTTTCTTGATGGTACCAAGGATCCTGCAGATAACAAAATCTGTCTGGGTTCTTCTGCTTCTATTCAAAATCATTCAAAAAGTGGCACAATGTGAGATCTGCACTGAGCCAGGACCTTGACCCTGCTGCACATCTTCTATCACAGGTAAGGGCACCCAGACACTGAGGGAACACAAAACGTGATTAAAAAAGTAGTTTTGAGTTAACATTTTAACAGGAAAAAAAGATCTGGAAAATAAACAGTTGTTCATCAGCTTTAAGCAGCTTTAAAAGGAATACGAGGAGTCCAAGACCACTGATTGTGTACATCCCACTCTGGTTTATTAATTCAGGTGTCAAAGCACTTCCCTAGGTCAGATTTGCCTTGCCTGGCAATGCAAGTGGTGGGATATAACAGTCTGAAGAAGGACATAGTTGGTAGAGCATATTCACACTATTTTTACAGCTAGATAGAAATAAGTCTGTTATTCTTTTCCTCTCTGCGTCAGGTCAAGCTCCCATGTGGTCTCCTCTATAGGAAAACCACTACAAACAAGAATATGGCCCTGAGTAAAAGAAAATAGATATAAACAATAATGTAATACAGTGAGGCTGAACAGCAGAATATGCAGAAGGGGAAATCATCGAAACCCAGCTGGACTGGCTGCCAGGATGGTATCACAGAGCTGGCAATGGAAACAGCTTCGTTGGATATACTTGTGGTCTAACTCAACTGAAATATGTTGGTCACTCTGGATTTTAATTAGTCTAATGGCCATGCCTAAAATGCACTCAGATTTCATTTATTAGAAATTCTTCAGTTGTCTTTATTTTGTGAAGAATTAATGCTAGAAGACAATTCTAGAACAACAGCAAAGAAAAACATTACTCATGTGGTAGGTATGATTTAAATACATAAACTTCTTCAGGTCTTAACTACAAAGAAATTACTGAGAAGATTCTGGATGTATTGTCTGATGAATTTATTTGTATCAAAATAATGTTTTGAAGATCAACAAGGGCTGAGGCCATATTGCCCACAAACATTGAGTGCATTTTTTGGAAACCTCAGGGACCATTCCCAGCAGCATTTGCAAGGGCAACAAACCTGCCTATTCCTCTTAGGGCTCACTGACTGATGGTCTGATTTTCTTTGGTCTGATTTTCTTTGCTTGTTTTATGGAGCACAGTACTTCCCTGTGTACGTGTTTAATGGTATGATTAACAAAACTTTCCTTCCTTAATGCAGAAAGGATGCTTAATGCTCCTCTAGCAGCCTACCTTTCTGTTTGTGTTATATGACGATTGTGCAGACAAGGAGAGGGAATACAGAATATGATAAATTCTGGGTGAGGGCCTCCCAAACTTCCTTCAGATTGAGCCTGGTGCTGGGCTTAGCAAGCTGCTCTGTGTTTGAAGATGCCATCCAGCAAGTCTTCAGCAGCCAAACCTGCACCTGCACCATGTGGCAGTCACTGGGGATGCTGGCCAGGTTTTCAGTTCTGAAGAAAATCCTGAAGTTTGCTTTCATTCTAAATGAAAAATACTTACATTCATCAGAATTTTCCTGTAAACATGGTTTTTGTTTTTATTTGGTTTGGGAACATGGTAGTGTTTCTTTTCACTCATAGTGGTTCATGTAGTTCTGATACAGCACTAACTTTTTTTCAATAGAAGGAAAACAGCTATAGTCTAGTACTTATCCTGTTATTACAGCTAATATTCTACTGTATCAAAGTCCAAGTGAAACAGCTTCAAGCTATTATGAAGCAAAGCATTTTGACACAATAGAGAAATGAGTAAGCCAAAATGATTCTCTTCAGAATTCAAAAACTTCATCCAAAGCCGGGCAAGCATTTCCAAGGCAGAAAATTCTCCTTTGGAAATATGTTATTTATTCCCACCAAATCACAGCCTTCTTTTGCAAACACAGTCTAGAGGAAGGGATCCATATTTCTCACACTCTTTCTTCTCTGACATCTGCTGGGGAAGAAGCAGTGAGCGATGCTTCTCTGCTCCAGAAGCTGCAGCCCCAGCAGGGATGGCCTTAGGGACCAAGCAACAGGCGTCGTGCTCTCAGACGTTGGCTCTGTGATGAAGGTGAGACGACTTGGAAAATAATAATGAGGTTTAATCTAATTGAAAATGCTTTCTTTACCTTTGGAAAGGCTCAGGTCCCAGCTCAGCCTCTGACCTTCAAGATCTGGCGTGGAAATTCCAGCGGTACTGACAATCATTACATAAATTATCCTCCCTGAATACAGAACAATCACTACAGTTAATACAGTTCACTAGTCAAATTTACTTTATTGTATTCCACCCAGCCCTATTTACACTTTAAGACCCAATTTGTTCCTGTCTATTAGAATACATATTGATTTTTTCAGTTTTAGAGTGCTGCAGAGCAATAGTGAGGTGAAATTCCTAGATTTATGCTCTTGCAGCAGTATTTACACCTGTAAGCAAGCCCAGCTCTCTACTGCCAGACCTACAGACCTACAGGATGGAAATATTCAACTGCCACTGGAGGTCAATTTTATAATAGTTAATAAAAGCCAGAACAGTGTGAAAAATGGCATGTAAGGAGATGGCACTCAGTGTAGGCTCTGACCACTCATTCTTAAGCCTTCTTGTAAGGGACTCATTGTTTTTTTCTTCAATATTCCACTATCAGAAGAGGATTACGGATTCTTCAGCTTTTGTTCCTCAAAAGTAATGCAGAAATGTGAACAGTGCTTTGAAATATCATGTCTGAAAGTGTTGTGCTGGTGAGTACTTTCATTTGCTGTGCTCATTCATTGCCATCAATAGTTACTGCTGCCTTGCATTGAGAGATTTTGGATTTGAAACAAACTCAAAATATCAAGTCTCTTTAAGCCCCACATCCTTCAGAAACAGAAGTCAAGCAAATAAACTTAAGCCAAAACTTACCTAAATTCTTAAAGGCAATGCCTCCAACATGCTAAAGGGAATTTATTTCTAACTTCATTCTCTTCCCAATCAACTTGGTGGAATAACTGTTGGGAAATCTCACTGTAATTGTAAAGGAAGAGCATCAACCTGCAGCATCAGGGACCTGCAGACTGGGATCTTTGCCTATGGGGAGATCATTGACTGGGAGTGAAGTGTGGATACCACAGCCATGCTTCCTTCTGGGTTTCGTTAGCAGTTCAACACTTTTGCCAGCTGCAGAGATTGTTTTTTGGATAATGGTCTTACTCACTGAAATAACGATCAGCATCTCTGCTCAACAACAGGCACCTCAGAGGAACTGTACCCAGGTGTGAACCTTCCAGCTGAAAAGAACTGGAAGGGAATAAAATGGGTGAAATATACGGCATTTTGTCTAGTTTTAAAAATACAAAGTTTTTGGAAATGTAAAGCATTTTATCACAACACTTTCAAAGTATTATTTGAGGCTTCATTTGAAAAAATAGCTGTTCTACTTTTAAAATCTGTCTTGATTTTCTGCTGAAGGAGAATCCTTAAATTGTTTACAGTGAATCAGAGCTTTTCATCCGAAGCGAAACAAAAAGAGTCAGGTGTATGCAAACAATGTTTTCATTTCCTTGTTTCATCTCATGGTTATTATTCTCATTTCAGTTAAACCTGAGCTTTGCCCTGGGCATGAAAGAATGCATGGAGTGTCCCAGTTCCACCCGAGGGTTTTCAACAGGGCACAGAGCAATTGCACTTGCTTTATGAGGGAAAATAAAAAGATGTGACAAACATTTAAAGTTAGAGATCTGCCTGGGAAAAACAGAGACAACAACTAAGGCAGACATCACCTCATTCCTCTTCCTACGAGTGTTGGGAGCTCTGCTTTGGCTGCCCTTTTTAAATCTTTCCTTCCAAGCAGCCCAGGTCCCTCAGTTCCCTCAGACCAAGGTTCTGTTAGAGCAGTGCTCACCATGTCTTCCATGCAGTGCAGAGGTCATCAAGCTCCATGCAAAAGTAAAAACAATAGGCGTGATATTGGGATATACCTAACTGAGGGATCTATGGTTGGACTAGATGATCTTACTGGTCTTTCCATTCTTAATGATTCTGTCATTCAGTGATTGGCACACACCAACATACAGCATCAATTTCTTCTTTAGAATATAGTAACAGGCTCCTTGGCTATACTAGAAGAGATATTTGCATAGTTGAGGGCAGTATTTGGCAGCACATTACAGTTTCTATGGAAATACATGTTTCTGTTTGCTTGGTATCTGAAATGCAATGGCAAATTCCACACCAGACACTTGGTGCTATAGATGACACCATGGCTGTGTGATGCTTCACCCCATGGAAAGCTTTGTTGTGTGATAGAAGGGTTCAGGCCAGTTTGAAGTACAGAGGAAGACTAATGAGCCTTTGGACAGCTGAATGCTTGCAAGTTGCTATCACACAGCTTTTCCTTTCCCTAAATGTAAAGATTCACAGTTCTATATAGGTCGTGATCTCACTAGTTTGTAACACTGATGAGATATTAAAAATAAGGGGGGGAAAAAAATGAGTAAGAAAAATGACCAAAAAGAAGTGAAGTGCCAGTGATGTTAAATCTGATAAAGACATTTTGTGGTCAAGTAATGTTTGTATCTCACACCTCAGAACAATACTCACTGTTGTGTGTGACCCAAACCTCTGCAGAAACGTTGGTGATGCCCAAGGTAAGATTCCTACTGAAATCCACAATGCTAATGTGGATTTAAACTAATCCCATTGAAATGCACAGAAGATGGCAATTCATATCCAGAGTCAGCAAAGCAACTCAGCTTTTCAGGATGTATGGAAACGTCTGTGTGAGGACAGCCCACAGAAGCTGCTTTGCTAATGAAAATGGAATTGAAAGAAGAAAAAAAAGAAATATTCTGAAGGATGCTGGCTGTAAAAATAAATCCCATGTAGGAAGCTTTACTGACAGGATAAAATAATTGTCACAGATGACTCTTCTGCACTATCAACAATAAAAAACACTTGAAATAAAAGGAAACCTCAGCTCAGCTCCCAGCTCTGCTCTGGAAATAGCAGCAACAGTGAATTTTAATCTCAGAGATAATTGCATGGGAGAAAGCAAAAATAAGAACCCCTCCCTATTTTGTTGCAAAACCTGGTAAAGCTACAAGGTTATCAATTCTGGGTTTTATATTGCATAGGTCAGTGCATGGATCTGACACCCAGAGCTGCAGTTCCTGCTGAGCTGTAGGTCCTGGGGGCATTTCCCAACCAAGGTATGGAAGGGATGTGTCTCTGTGATGTGCCTCAAACTGAACTCAGAATGCCCTATCAAAGCTAGAAAGGTAAAGTCACCAGTGGAAGATTTTTGTTGATAGACATAGCAAGCAAAAATATTACACAAATTTCATCCTCAAAATTAGAACTCTGATTTATTCCATTATTTTTAGGGTGCTTTTTTTTCCTACTGTCCACGTGAGGAAGAACTATTTACATGAAGGACAATTTGCAACAGATTTAAAAATAAACCCCTTGTGTATGTGTGCTGGTAACATTGAAAATACGTCCCTGGAGAAGATCTGAATGACCCACTAGCAGTGATGTGGTAATGATAACACTGTCCTTCATCCCTGCATCCTCAGTCTGTGATGTCATTCACATTCGAAATACAGCAGCATGCATCAGCATCAGTGCAACAAAGAGAACATTTCACTCTAAGCAGATGCTTAAACCTTGCATTCATATCAGCAGGACATAGGCAGCTGCATAAACACTTTATTGAACAGGAATAGACTTAAGGAGGCACTTACATGCTTTGCTCCACCAGGACATAAACTAGCTCTGAAGCAAATCAATGAATGTTCTCTTTCTACATGCCCATGTGTAAAACATACACCCAAACTGAACGCTAAATCAGAGCCTATTTTCTGCCTCAGTCTAAGTACATTCTTGTTTGCTCCAGACTCCACTCCTGCCAGATATTTTTCATTTCAGCTCTGCTAACAGACATAGCAGGCTTAGCCACCCCATCCTTAATGAACTTATTTTGATGGACACAATGGAACACGCTCTGCATGCTCTGCACAGAGTATGCAGAGCCCATCAACAACTACCATGCTGGTTTGCCATGGAGAGCTGAATAAAACAACACAGGTGGAGAAATTAGAAACATTAATCTGCCTCTAGATTCAGACTTCTACCAGTCTGAAAAGGAAGGTCTCCAAATTGTATAGAAGTGCACCTAGTAATAACAATAAATCAGCTCCTACCCCTTCTGTTCTTCAGCCCAGTTGGCTGTAGGTATACAGAGGCACCCATCAGGTTTGCTGCGGTTCAGGCTTTGTCAGCATTACCATTATTAAATCCTGTTTTCATAGTTTTATAACTTGCCTGTGAAAATTTACTCCAGGCTCAGGGCTGACATTTAAAGTGTCAGCTAAGAAGAGATTAATTCCTGAAGTCTATTCCTGAATGTGCATGGTTATTGGTTAAAGTTGCATAAAAATAAAAGGAATTGAAAGTTGATGGCTTGGATTTTTTTTCCAACTAATAAATGCTTCCAGCATCCCTGCTTCTCAGGGAACTTTCTAGCATTGCTTTTACTTAAGGCAGAGATGTTCTTGCTCCCCAAGTTCTCAGCCAAACCCAGCTCATTGCTTCAGGTGAGCCAAACTCACAGAGAAGGCTCCTCTGCAAATTGTGTGGCCTCACAAGAGGGTGATGCTAATGCAGCACCTCCAATACCACCCAGTCTCGCTGTCATGGAGTTGTTAAGGTTGGAAAAGACCACTAAGGCCATCAAGTCCAACCATCAACCCATCCCCACCATGGCCACAAGCCACATCCCTCAGCATCCTTGCCATGCAGCCTGCACACTCACAGCGCACCTGCTGGGTACATGCCTACATTTCAACACCTTCCTACCCTCAACTCTTCAACGTTTCTATTTAATGTAAATTTAAACTTATTCTTTACGGAGACCTCCCTTCCTTCCAGGAGTGCTGCACACCTTGGTGTTTCTCAGGAGTGAACTAATTTGGCCAAGGCCTCTCTAAATGACAAACTAAGTTTTTCTCTAGTGGGCATTTAAACTTTTGAAAAAGCAGAATGATTGTAAAGACAGTTTAGAGCCAAATGTCTGGCAGGCATTGCATTTGTCAATGGGGAGACAAGGGCCATCAATCTAACTAAATTGCTGTGTCTATATGAAATACTTGGCAATAATCAGGAAGTGGAAAAAAACAGAAAACAAGCACAAATTGTAGGCTTTGCACCCCCAGCCTTGCAGGAGTGAAAATGAAATTTTTTTGCAGCTTCCTCTCTGCTGGTTTAGGCTATGTGCCAGTGGTGCCAGCTGACATTTGCTATCTGCCCAAGGAGCATTGCCATACAGAACACAAAGGGACCTTTCTAAGCCCATTAGGGAGGGCATCACTTGCTAACAGAGCAGTAGCCATGAGATCCACTCGCAAAACTATTGCACAAGCCCCCAGAAAGCACAGGTCCTGCTCCAAAGAGCCTCCTTGTCCAGGCAGACAAAATCAGCAGTGAAATATTTTGCCACCTTGATGTCCCCACTCTGTTCATCATTCACCTCTCCACTCATTGCTGCTGGTCAGCCTGCTCCCAGCTGGGTCAGAGCACCCGGCCCTGATGCAGAGCACCTGCAGAGATCCCAGGACAGTTTGCTGTGCTAAGTCAGCCCCAAACTGGCTTTTATTGGTGGCAGGTGGGCATGGCTCCTGCTGCTTTTGTCTCCTCCTCCCTTGCTTTTTTGAATGCAGTCTCATTTCAGGTAAGCATGCTTTACTCCTGTACGTTCATTTTTTGTTCTCCCCTCATCCCAAGTACTCACGGTGATTAGATTTGGGTTACTTGGAGGTTTGTTTACAGAAATACAGCTTTTCCCCAGCCTTCTTTTACGACGATATGTCCTATCCCTACCCTCTCCCTCAAACTGCCAATCTGATTTGTAAGTGATATCAATAGTTTCCTCACACTGTTTAGGTCTCACTTTGTAAATCATATTTCCCTTTGTGCCGTACTGTCAAACGCTTCCCTGAAATCATGATGGATGATGTCCTCTATTACATACTTATCAAGCAATGCCCTGATGTACTCAGAGAATTCAAACACATTTGTCAGGCTCGAGCCTTCCCTCATGAATGCAGCAGTCACTCAGCAGGTCCCGGTGATATCTGCTCCAGGCTTGGAGGACATCAATTCTGCTGCAGACTTCAGGTGTTTTTGGTGTCTGTTATGTATCTTTGCATGGGATTCCATTTCTCAGACAGCGAGAAAACAATCAGTGAGACATACTCAGAGGGACAGCATTCTTTAAAAAAGCAACAAGGACAAGCCCCCATGTGTCAAATGCAGTTTTTTCTTATTTTGGGAAGAGACAAATTACCCTTTCCATCACCCAAATGGTCCTTTTCACCTGGAAGAATTGTATGTGAACGTTTCACAGGCACTAAAGGCTGTGTGTTCCCCAGAAAGCATGCAACACCTGCAGCCAGCAGACATCAGTAACTCAGTGTGAGAAGGCACGTCTTTGGCTGGATGAAGCAATACTCTGGGCTGGGCCATAGCCCATGGGGAGGCCCTGATGCTGAGGTGCTCCGTGAGAGACCAGCTGGGAAGGGGTTAAGGGGAGCAACTCTGATCTTACAAACAGTACGGCTGGAAAGCCTCAAAGGCCCTGTAACGTGGGCTGGCATATGTCCTCTCCTCATGTAGTTGGGTGGGTTGCACTGTGAGTGATGATGCTCTGGCGTGTAGAAGCCAATGCAGACATCAGAAGTGCCAACTATGCTCCTGTGTGACATCTGTCCCATGTGCACTTTCTGGATCTGCCCATGGTACTTAGGTTGTTATCACTCCCAGAAATGCTCACCTAATCTGTTCTTAAAATTGGAGCACAGATGTAGTCTTGCAGTGTTTTTATATTTCTTTTCAGCTTCCTGGGAGCTCTCAGCTGGTGCTGAGCAGGAGAAAAGGTTCTCTCTATTCTTCCAGAGAGGGGAACTGGAATGCCATCCCCTAGCCTTGTGGGAAGAGGGCATGGTGGAGATGTTGTCACTCAAGGATATGTCCTCCAGGCTGGCTTTTGCTGACAACAGCAGGAAGAGCTCCTGGGTATTGCCTCTGACCAAAGGTTTGGTGCTTCGTCCATCTGTTTCTTGCCTGCAAACACAAAGCATAAGAGACATATGAAGAATAGTTTGTCGAGTCCAGCATTATTTTTATTTAAAAGAGACAAATATCTACCAAGGTCCTCCACGCTGCAGGAAAAGGTACCCTGCCAGCATTTATGCTGCCTACAGTGACTTCCAAAAGAAGCTCTTAGCATGCAGCACAGCATGCCTAGAAGTGTCAGGCACATAGATCAGGTATATGTGGGACTGCCCAACCTCCAGGCTATCCATTAATTTTTATGTGTGTTTTGCCCTGAAGTCCCCATCCACAAAGGGAAGGAAATAAGACATGTCTGGGTTCTGGTGCACTAAACCTATAGAGACCTCCAGAGCAAACCTGCACTTGGTGCCCATCCAGCTCAGGTACTGCTGCTGGCTCTATCTGCAGTGTACAGCCCTGTCCACAGGCCTTGCAGACACCCACAGTGATGTGCAAGTTAATGTGGTTTCACACTGCTTCTGGGAGCAGTTGGTTTGGGAGCAGAAGAATATTTTAATGACGGTCTACAAATTGAATTTTAATTGTGAACAAATGATGAGCTTTGTCTCTGCATCAGTAGTCTCACAAACAGGATCCTGACCCTATAAATAAATGCTAGTTGAACCTCGCATTTTAAACCAGCCGATCCCCAGAGAACAATTCTGTCTTTCATACTCCATCCCCATAAATATGCCAAATTTGTCTCCATTATGCCATGTCAAGCAGGGCCACCAACAGCACCTCACCATGAATAGGGCTTTTTCTCCCTTTTCTATGTGGCACCACGAACATCCAGCACCTGTGCAAGCCCTCAAGAAATCGTCCTGGGACATGGGCAGGCTGAGATGGGAAATGGGAAGTGTATCTCCCTAGTGTATCTGGATGGATCTCATATTTCTCAGATGGACCAGCTGTCCTCAGATCAGAGCACGTACTGTTTAAGCTCTCATCAAGTGACAGAAGCAATAAGAGCAATTAAACAAAGAGGACTAATGGGAATTTTAATCTTCTCTCTGCTAAATGATGATGGATGTCAGCAAAGCATACGTGGAAGAGAATATTTGAATAAGCTCCCCCTGCTGTGTCTACTGTTACCAATGTGTTTGCAGAAAGTTTCCCTGCTATAAATCAAGCACAGTATTTTCGGGGCCCACCAGTGACACCAAACTTGTTTCCTGCTTTTTAGTAGTTGTAGTGAGATGGTTTCATCCTCTCATCTGTTCACGTTGGACTGATTTTCTTACCTTTAGTATCCATCTCCAGTGTTTACAAAACTGGAAAAGCAGTGTTAGGAAGCAGGTTCTTTACCTGTGTGTAGAGCAATATTGAGATGGGGGTTTCAGTACTACTTCTTGGCTCAGGTGGGCTCTTCAGGTGTAAAATTTTAAATTGGACATTTGACTTCCTATGTAAAAGTCATTTACCTCCTCCTTGCCAAAGTCCATTCTCTTTCCATGAACTCATTAGAGCTTACAAAACATCTTTTCATTTAGAACAAGCAGTTTGTAGCATGCAAAGTGGTGTCGTCCCACCTCTGGATCAAAGGCTTGAAGAGAGATTTTGGTGACATCCCAGTTCCCGTCACCTCATGCTGACCTTCTGAAAAACAAATGCAAAACTGCCTATTTCCTCTAAGAAAAATCCCAGCTGGTGATTTTCTGATGTCTCCAGAACAACTTTGAAGATAGTGTTGAGGCAGAAAGACTAAGCAAAGCAAGGCACTGGAATAAAGCCAGCATTCAGGTACAAAATTGATGGCAAAGCTGAATTGTTACAGAGGAAATCTATAGAGGAGCTCACAAGCAATTGAAATAAATTCAGAATGTGAAATGTAGAAAGCCCATTTCCAAATTGGCCTGAGATGTTTGCTTAAAAGTGAGTAAAAGCAACAAAGTCCCACAGCCAGAAAGAACAGCTTAAGTTCATAGAAAAGAAAAAAAAAAAAAAAAAAAACAAGAAGAAGAAAAAGAGAGGACTCTAACAAAAGATGATGTAAAGTGATTGACAATGCGTTGGACAGAACTGCAGTAACAACAGAAAGCTAATTACATGAGGAATTACCACGCTTAAAGTCAATCAGATTGAAGAATCCCAAGTTGCTAAGGTTGGGCTTGGAGACAGGGTAGTTTAAATGGATTTGTGTATCACCTTGATGGCTGCACAGCAGACCTTGCCAAGGAGAGGCAATGCACTGCACCAGAAGTGTTACTTAGCCATGGTGCTGCTGGATCCAAACTAAATGCAGTTCAGTTCTGTTTCCCCTGATCTTACTTCCCTTCAATGATTCATCAGAAGCTTCTAGATAGCTACAAAATATGAAACTTTAAACAATTTTTGCTTTCAGTAGTGCCATTAGCATAGAAAATTTAAAGCAAAGGTTAGTCATCCACTCAGACATGGTCAGCAGCCTGCCTGCTCCATGGCACTTTTCCAGAAGGTACAGAAAAATCCAGAACAGGTCATCATGCACTGCCTTTCCTGCAATGCCTCCATGAAGGTGGTGTGAATCCCATGGCACAAAGGTGCTGTGGTAACCGTGGTATCATCTCTCCTGCATGGCACTGGAGTCTCTTCTTCCTTACTCTCTCTGTGTGATATATTATGACAATTTTGTACTGAATAGCAAATGTGCTGTTTTTAATAACCATTGAGCAGCTCATGAAAGCTTAAAGTAGTGAGCTGGCAATGGGGTGGATGTGGCTGGATTTAATGTCTTGGCCCAAGCAATCTGACTTGTAATTATTGTCTAAGATACCCATGAGGCTGGTCTTTCCAGGGCTGCAAATGAGCCTTCGGAAAAAGAAAAATGTAAATAATAATATTTGCACAGAAAGGTGTGTTTAAAAACCTCCTTAACTTGGTTTTCCATGAGTAGTGGTGAGAGCACTGCACGTTGCAGGCGTGTGCCCCGTGTGCATGCTCATCTCCTTCCAGACCATCTCCTTGCAATCCCCTGGTAATTCCCTCAAGCAGGAGGAGCTGGGCTCTGTTCCAGCTGCCCTCAGGGCAAGCCTTTCCCAGCACAAAGTTGTGGCATGGCAAGGACGTGGCATGGAATAGCCTCAGTGAGACACAGACCTCCAGGAGAACAGGCTCTGTTGGGCCTGCTGCTACGTAACTGCTTGCATCAGTTAGGCAATGTGCCTCGAGGTTTGGAAAGGTAGACATACATCAGCTTAAAATGCCTCTTTATCTGGAAAAAATATGACATATTACTAACATGATATAAGAGGAAAATTGTTGGAGGCTGAAATGGAGGGGAATTTGGAAAGAGAGAAGTGCAATTTTCCCCCTTTCCTCCTTGACCTTGAGTACATCACTTGCTCTTTTGGCCTCCTCATATCTGCTGAAGGAATTATTAACCAGTGTTACCATTAGTACTGGAGCGTGGATGAAGAGAAGATGTTCGTTTAGATTCTGGTGACTGGGAAGAAATAATGTGTTTTTTTCAGCTGTTTTTCTATTGCTCATGAAAAACTGGCCGAAGTCATACTTAAAATCTCCAAGGACAGAGCCACAAAACTGGTTCTTTTTTGACAGAAATGGGCTGATTTTTAAGGTCTTAGTGAGATTAAATGTGTTAAGAGCAGTATTTGTAAGAGCTTTTGAACTCCCTTTATCTTTTGGCATAAATAATAATCGCCATTATGGTTGGTCCTACTTCATTGTTTTTGGAAAGCACCAAAAAAAATTAATAGAGACATGACTAATCATTTGCTAGTGACTTATCTCTTGACAAATTCCTAGTGGCACAGCAAGAGTTTTATCCCACTGTGCCACATGAACACTGTAACTCAGCAAGTCTTCTAATGGATTGTATTTTGGCTTTCCAAACAGCTTATGTAAGGTTTCCATGGGAGAATGAGATGTGCTCCTAACAGTGCATGAAGAAAGGTGATTTGCCTGTAAGCATGTCACCTAGAAAGGACATGGGAGTACAGGGGGAAGAAGAAAAGGATTGAATTCGAATTATTACTATTTTTTAATCCATTTTGCCTATTTACTTCTTCACAAGTCTCAGAAATAATCCTGTAGCCTGAGCCCAAGCTGAGTCCTGTTTGATGGCAAAGTATCTGAAGGTGTTCAGACACTTCGATGCTACGATTTCAGGGGTATTTTAGTAGATTACTTATCTGCCAAACAAATTTCATATCAAATCATCTTTTTTGTGGTGAGGGCAAGGAGGGGAGAAATGAGCAAGAAGAATGACATTTATAGACCTTTTTTTGACTTTCAGAAACCATTAATCCCCTCAGGGTATCTCATGGCAGGAGCCCAGACCAAAAAGGAGAGACATCCAGTTGTTGATTCAGTCGTTCTCGTGTCATTTTATTCTGAGTTAAACAAAATATTTTCTTTGGAGTCTCTACTCCTTTTGTACTGAATCACGGCTTTGCAGCACTACACTCTTCCAAGAAAAGTGGTATTGACAGCTCTATTTTAAGCCTCAGAACAACAGGCCAGTAGGATCCCATGAGCAAGGTAGACCTTTGTGGGGAAATCAAACCACTGAGATATATTTTGCACTACTCAAACATGTCAGCTGGGTTCAGAGAAGCCCAAGATTTTAGAGAGGTATTAATAAGATAGCCCATCAGATTCCTTACCTTTCAAGAACTGTACCTTTTCATTCTAACTTTGCAAGTGCAGTACTCATTGCTTGGTGGTATGACTGGCATGGAATGGTGGAAGGTAAACAATTGTTAATTTCTATTTAATCAGAAAGGGAGGAGTTGGCAAAAAGCTTCAGGCTCTTGGGACAGAAAGGGGTTGCTGTTACACACCTGAGAAAGACCTTTAACGACAACTTCTGAAAAATTACACCTATATTTACAGGGATCCTGTAAATAATCAGTTTCACTTGTTAAGGTAATGTTTGTATCTTGTACTGCAAGTTCCCTTTAAAAAGTAGTTCTTGCTATGCACAGTGCCTTTGGCTACCCCCAGAATGGAGCAAAAGTGAGTACTGAGAGCTCTATTAAACTGAACGGATAGTTGAAATTTCTGGTAAACTACCAGTACCAAACAGATCACTCAGAAGAAAGGCATGCACCTGGAGTTGTGTAATGACATGAAAATTTTAGGAAGGGTAGAATTCACAAGGAGGAGTAGAAAAGAACTCAGGCACTGCCTACAGCTTAGGAAAGGAGGAAAGATTTTGGCTTTTGCTTCTGTAGCCCCAGCCACTGCCCCACCAGCCACCGCATCACCCACCTTCAAGGCAGCACTTGATGGCCACCAGACCTGCTGCCTTCTGGTGCTTATCTCTTCCTGATGAAGCTACATCATCAGGAAGTGGGCATTTCATCTCTTGGAATATTATGTCAGCTGAGTCATTCCCCAAATTATTGCCATGCAAGGTCAGCCGTGCAACAGCTTTTCCTGGCACAGTCGTGGGAGCTCTTGATCAACTGGAGTGAATCATGCATCATGCACAACAGCCTCACACTTTGGGGTTATTTGCTGTGAAATGACCATGATTTCGTAACTCAATTTAAAGCAAGTTAAAAATTAATATGTCCACAGATGCTGGATGAGATGAACAATGCAGATTGGACATGCCTGCATGGTCCTGGCAGTGGCCCACTGCTGTTACATGGCACTTATGGGGTGTCAGATCATAAACCTTTTCATGCTTGCAAAAATGGGGTGATGAACTCCCTGCCCCACTAATCTTAAAGTTCAAAGGCATGATGGC
This sequence comes from Tetrao urogallus, assembly GCF_951394365.1. Lineage (NCBI taxonomy): Eukaryota > Metazoa > Chordata > Aves > Galliformes > Phasianidae > Tetrao > Tetrao urogallus. The sequence continues at coordinate 13,605,243 of NC_136823.1, read as the reverse complement.
TAAATGAGATAAAGAGGAGTTAATATATACTGTTAATTTTGAATATATCTTTTTTTTTTCATCAACATAGAATTGTTTGAGTCAAAAGGGACCATCTGGTCCAACCCCCTTGCAGTGCACAGGGACATTCACAGCTCCATCAGGTGCTCAGAGCCCGTCCAGCCTGACCTTGAGTTTCTCCAGAGATGGGGCACCCACCACCTCTCTGGGCAACTTGTGCCAGTGCCTCACCACTCTTATTGTAAAAAAAACATTTTTTCAAGTCTTGTAATTTGGTCTTTTGATTTCATTTGATCTTGATCTTGCTTGGATCGAGGCCCAGAGCTTCCAGATCTTTGAGTAATTCTTCCAGGCCAAAGCTGAGTGATCTTCAGTTTTTCCACCTCTAGTCAATAACGTAAATCCAAAGGTTGGAAAGTAGTAGAAGAGTTTGTGATGCTTACAGAAAATGAGCATCTGTTTAAGTAACAATGAACATATTTCTCTTAAAATTAAGTCTTACGACTGCATACTGGAAGCACATTAGAGCCATTCTGAGCCAAGTCAGCTCCCAGTGCTGTCAGGGAAAGTCTTTTGGTTGACTTGAACCAATGCTGGAGGAGTACCAGAGGCTTTAATTGCAGCTGCACTCACACCCAAACACAAAAGTATGAGCAATGCGTGAGCAACAGCAAGGACAAATCTTCCCCAGCAACGCAATGAGAGTGAAAGGGGTTCCTGTTTTGTTTTGGGATTTTGTGATGGGGTTGTTCACAGTTTTTTATTTTGTTTTAATTCAATTTTAAGTAACTGCTTTGGAGGTTTGCATTCAGAACTAGTAGAAAACAATGCTTAATTGCAGCTTAGCCCTGTGAATGATCATCTTTTCCCCTTCTGCTGAAACCTCCTGGCTATGGAAAAGTCAGGACGTAGAAATCAAATTTGTGAACAGCACAGATTGCTAAGTCATTCTGCTGCCTCTGGATCTCCTCATCCCCCTCACACAGTCATTTTCAAATGGGGGGAGTTCTGGGGGAATTCCAGAGGATAGCTCAAATAAACATTGAAATGCACATCCGGGCAAGCTGATGATCAAAGTAAAACAAGTGCTGTCTTATAAAAGAAGTGTCTAAATGCAGCATGATACGGGCAGTTATCCCTGACCTATTTAAGTGTTTCTGGCCTTGGGCAACAAAGCTTCATAGGAAATGAAATGAATAACAATACCCAAATGAGATTCACCTCTGCAATGCTAAATGTACTTCAGAGTTGGAATTATATTCATTTTTAATCTGTATAATCACATTATCTCAAGTGTACTGTATATTGAAAAGAAAAAAGGAATAACCAACAATTTTATTATGCATACCAGCAGCATGTGTTAGGAGAAAAACATACATATATGTATATATACATATTAATTATTGCATGATGGATATTTCTCTGAAGTTATCTTTTCTACTTTACTCTTGAGTTATGGCAGCTCAGGAATACATTGCATTCCCTGGAAAATCCTGAAGATAAACTTCCAGTTCAGATGAAAGGGAAAGGTAAATAGAAGGACAATGAGAAATTCAGCCCAGCAGTGCCAATGCTCTCAGTCTGAATGTTCAAGTGGTACTGCTCTCTGTCCAGCAGCAGAGGCAGCCTCAGAGCTGGGGACACAACGAGCAGCACGGTGACTTTTCCATGCCAGGAGTTAGAAGTTATTTTCAAAAAGTCTAAATTTTAGCTCCCAAATGGATGTCTGGGCATCCGGTGAAGACTTTCAATGGAATTATCACATACACTTCAGTGCTGCCTGCTATATGTCAGCATCTTCTGCCACCAGAACCTTCATGAGCCTCATGCACCACTGCACCTCCTGGTCTGGGTGCTAAAAGCAGGAAAGGATGCAAATAGCAAGGAGCAGAGCAGATTGTCCTCAGCTGGCTGCTTACAGCCCCAAAGTTTGGTGTGTAAGTGCTGAATATTCAATGCTGCAGTTATTTCAGTATGTGGCTACGTGATCAGCGATGGTCTGTGGCTCCAGTCTAAATGTCAGGTGGATTTGGGGCATTTGTGTGTCATTCGCAATGCAAAAGTCAAGGTCCTTAAAGTGAAGGGGCATAAATATGTATACAGCATAAATTAAGTAGGGAGTTGTGTGGTGTGGTCCTCCCTCTGCTCGGGACCTTCCCACACCACGTGTTATCCTCCAGCTTCTGAGCTGCAGCGACTGTTGTGTGCTCTCAGCACAAAGAAAATGTGAGATAAGAGGCATTACTGTAACCTCTGTGGGAGAGGTCTGAGGCTGACTCACCAAAATTCCATTCTAAATTGAACATTTTCGAAAGTATTGTCATGCTTCAGCTAAGTGCCCCAAAACAGAGCAGGCGCTTATTCAAAATTAGATAAACAGCATTATTGAATAATGGTGTAATCTCAGGGAAATTACCTCCCTGCGCCCTGTTCCTGCTGCTGAGGAAGAGCAGCACAAGGACTGCAGCTCCCAGCACAGGGCTGTGCACATCCACAGGGCAGGGACCGCTCTGACAGTGGGAAATGCATGGCTTTATGCACAGATGGTGTTCAGAGAATGACGTGCGTTTATCCCCCTGCTTCACTTCTGGCTCAGGATGGGGCTTGAGAAGCACATGGGAAAGGTTTTTACTTTGTAGATATCCTACTAGCAAGTGTGGGAGAAATCTTGTTTGAGTTTTCATATCCAATGTTCTAAATTTCGGATTAAAGCAAGAGCTGGGCATGAATTATGTGTTTTGATTAAAGATACATTCCCTGTGGAAATATTAAGTCTTCTCAAATGAAACTATTCAAGGGAATGGACTCATTTTGCTCTAATTCTTAGCTCAGAAATAGAGGGAAAAGTCTCTGAAATGGGATGTTTTGGCAGTGATGTTTATCACTTGGTACAAAATGCTGTTCTTCATCTCCCCAGAAATATTAACGTTGGCTGTGAAGCTGGTTTTAGAAAGAAACACTTTAAGGTAGTTGATACAGATGAGGAGTGCTTTCAATAATCAAAATGACTAACCCAGATAATGTCCCATCTTCACATATAATTGCATCCAGGTTTTGATACTGAGTCAAACGGACTTCAAATGGGCTTAGGATACGTGAGTGTAAGTACACATGTATACACACGTATAAAAGTGCTCTGTGAGCAGATACGGCCTCCTGAAGGAGCATCGGGCCGTGCACTTACCATTGACAAGGTGATGGTTCATCATGCCCAGTTCTCACATATTCACCTCTGAGCACATGGTCACTGGGGTATATGCAGGGAATCAAGTGGTCCTGAAACACACTTTGGTGATAAATAAAAGTGAACTTAATGAGCCTCGTCTTTTTCAATGAGATAGGAGTGGAGGAGCTCAGCAGTATGTGTGTTTGTCATGCTGGAGGCATCACAGGCTTTGATAGGAATGGAAATGAGAGGAAGGGAGGAGAAAGGATGGCGGTAGGGGAGCAATGTTTGGAATAGGAGCAGCTTGCCAGCTTCCTCTGAGGGTAACAGGGGAAGTGAGATGTTTTCATTAATGGATAACTGGCATTCCTCTACTTTTCAATTTTAACAAACCTTCTGATGATAATTACAGACTTTCTGTATTTATAGCGACCCGATGTGTCTGCAGACAATAGCGTCATCTACCAAGCCTTTCTTCTACCACTGCACAAATCCAGCCATTTAGCTTTCCTGCCCTTCATTAAAATATGAAAGGAGATAACCAATAAATAACTGTCATTTCCCAGTAGTAGGAAGGGAGGATTGGAATTAACTCTGGCTAAGAAGAGTCAGAAGAAAATGTGAAGGGTTGGAAAGAAAGGTGGGCAGAGCTGTGCTCAGAAACACTCCTGCTGTCAGCACGGGTAATGCTTACGGGAATAATCAAAGGTGATGGAAATGACAAGGGACTATAAAACCACAAGGTTAATGCTCCGAAGAAGGAGACACATGGCCTGCGGGCTCTCCTCTGCACTGGCCATGCCCAGCCAGGCAGAATTCCCATATAATCCTTTTCCCCGCTTTTCATCAACAAATGCACACCTTGGAAAGGTAAAAAATTCAACACGTAAACCTCCCTGAGATTAAAGAAAAGCTTAAGAAAATTGATTTTTTGATTTTGTGTCCTCTTGCACGCTGCAGGAAGTATTGGGGTGCACAGCCAGCAAAGAGCCTTATTCCTGATACATCTGCCAGCCCTATGTCCATCCCAGCACAACAGACTCTGTGGATCCCAGGCATACCCTCCAAAGCTCAGGCTCCTGGCTGTCTCAGGGCTGTAAACCAGAGCAGGCATCATTAAAAGGCACTTTAATCTTGGCTGTAATTTTTATACTGCAAAAAGCATCTGAATGATCAATTTGCATTAAAATAAGTCATCCGAAACATGGTACCTGCAGCCTCTGAGCTGCATAGGAAATTTGCTGCAGAGGTAAGCATGGGGAGGAAGTGGTTTTGGGGTGCTTATCCCCATCCCTGGCTGCCTGAAAGCCTGTTAAATTCATGTGTTTTTATGTTTTTACTGTCCTGTTACGAAACCACGGCCATCTCTTTCCTCTACCAAGCTTGAGAACAAGCTCCAAATTCCCCTCTCTCTGTTTACCTCTCTTTCCAAAATCATGGTTCTCCATAGGACTCACCTAAAAACTCCAGAGCATTTGAAACACAAAATACCTTGATACTCTGTGAAATCTGTGGAAATAAAAGGAAATAGTCCAGGAAGGTGATGGTAAACTATCTCCAGTGTTTTTCAGTAGCAGGGAAAGCTCAGAAGCATTTTCTCTCTCTCTGGGACATCGTAATATGAATAAATTCATACAAACGATGTTCTATAGCATGGAAATTGCTTTTCTGGCTAGAAATTTAAATATTTTCATGTTCACTGAGTGATCCTAGACATGTAGGGCTGTCTTTTTTAGAGTGCTGCATATTTATTGCTGATAAAGCACAGGCAGTGAGTGATGGAGCAACCCCTTTTCCGGGGCAGATGGGAGCTGTTGGGTTGGCTGGAGAGCCTCTGACAGCAACAAACCCACAGCAGCAGGGATGAGGCAGAGCCCGCATCCTCCAGAGGCGCTGCAGAGGTTACACTGCAGCCAGTCATTCTGTCCCACATCCCGGTGACGCCGTTCATCACCTGCCCTTCCCAAGGTTATCTAATGATAGCACTTTTATTGATATCCCTAATGGCCACAGACGGGGACGTTTGGTGGCAATTCTTCAAGAATTGGTTAAAAATAGCAGCGGCTCTATCAGACTAGGGAGGAAGACTGCACGGAATCTTGCAGAGAATTGCTAATCCACTCCTGCAGTTTCACTTCTCAGGCTTTGGTAATGGAAGCGTTGTTCCCTTTGCAAGACTTTATGAATACCTTTTGCAGTGAAATATTTGATGTTTAAGTCAATGGCATTATGGGCCAAGGGGAGCCTGGATGTTTATTTTCTGCATGTTGTTTTATGTGAAATCATAAGCACTACCAGTATGATTTTCCTATTTAATTTTGCCTTTCATGAAAGCAGTGACTTCTTCCAAGCTAACTGGCATTTCCAGTCATATTTAGCATTTGTCCACTCTGTCGTTCTTCAGTTTGCATTTTAATAGTTACCAGAGGAGGCTGTTTAAACTGAAAAGTAACTCGTGTTCTTTCTTTGCATGGATAAAAGCACAGAAAGTGAATGTGATATTAGGGGATGACATTTCTAAGCAGCGAAAAACATCACTGTGGTTTAATGCTGTCAGAGCCAATAGTGCATGACCACACGGGCCACTCTGCAAACACACTGCCCTTCATGGTCTGGTCCTTATGGAGAGAGGGGCACCTGCTTGGCCTCTCCTGAGGGGAAATGTGCAGGGAAGGTGCAGAGCAGAGATCTGGGTAATAGGGAATTTCCCAATGCAGAGAATATAAACACAGATTTTTTCCAAGGGCATGAATGTATCACGGCGAAGCCACGAGGCTGCAAGGAGGAGGCAGCAGCGGTTATTTCCCTTCCCATATTGCTGGCACTCTTCATCCTCGCCATCCTTGGCATCATTATTTTTTAATTGCGACGTGATTTTTTCCCTCCCTGTTTCCCTTTGCTCTGTGCCTGGCACCAGGCTGTGAGCTGTAGCGTTACACAACCTCCGCCAGCCGTCTGCCTCGGGAAGGCTCACCGTAACCCAGATGTGTCACATGAAAGAAGTTGTGCTGATGACAGTCGGAAACACTTTTGCTTACTTCTTAAAAAAACCTTTGTGCCTCCATCCTGAGAGCAATCCCTGCACAGAGCTCGGAGTGGGTGGATGGGAAGAATTCTCGTTGCTGTGTGATGGTGCTTTCCAAATGGTGCTTGGGTAATTAAGATGAGAGTTGGAAGATACAACACTGGGATGACTGATGATACACCCCTGCAGGGACAGTCAACATGATTGGGTCAGTAAAATTGCTCAAAATCATTGAATCAAAATGGTTTTGGTTGGGCTCTCTCCACAAAGACCATGTTAAAGTGTTTGCAGGGCTCGCTCTTTATTTCCCATATCACGGGGGACTCTGCTTGTGCCACTGATTATGGCAACTGATCCTTGTGTCCAAAGCAAACTGGAAATAATAGAAAGAAAATATCAGCAGTTCTGACATACATCTCATAGAATCATAGCATTGTTTGAGTTGGAAGGGACCCTTAAAGGTCATCCAGCCCATCTCCCCTGCAATGAGCAGGCATATCCTGAGGCACTGGGCAATTCAGGCATTAGATAAACAGTACAATGAATGATCCTGGAAGAAATAATCTTTGAAGCATAATGCCTAAGCAGAAGAAACGTTAGGATAAATTGCCACGTGAGCCAATAAAATTGAAAGTCAGACCCGAACTTATTTGAAATCAACGAGTCTTCTTACTGATTCACTAAACAGGCTTTGAATCAGATCATAAATAAACCTCTGTGGAAAATCTGATGAATATCAGGATAACGTTAATGAGAATGTTAGAAGAAAAATAAATCTAGTTGAAAATATCCTCCCATGATTAACTCCCCCATGCCACTGTATAATGCAAACAAGTATTTTTGCTGTTTATTAAGTCTCTGGCATAGCTAAAGGTACAAATGACTTTTAAGGAAATGACATTATCACCGGCTCCAGTTTCTCATTTCATTGTAAGTTATTTCTCATCTTAAAAAATGACTTCTGATCCTGTTATCTTATGAGCATAACAGGCAGTCCATACCCTTAGGACAGATCTTAAAAATAAATAAAAAATACATGCGGTCTGACTGTAGTATGTGGAAGGGAAATCCCTACATTGCACAGCAGACTTCTAGTTTGAATGACCATATATTGTTCCAGTGCTGAGGTCATATTCAGATCTGCTAGTTGGTGACATTCACAGTGCAGATAAGAATTAGTAGCAATTATTCTTTTTGCGTAATTAGACTACCAGCAAATACATTCTTTCATCTCCTTGTTTACTGATATCATAATAAATGGTGTCACTGCAAATTTCCATGCACAGAAACACTTGGAACTTCATTCAGTTCTTTAATAGAACAGCCACAGCTCTTTCATCCCATCCTCGTAGGAGATGTGTTCCATCCCTCGGATCATTTTTGCGGCCTTTCTCTCATCGTGCTCCAACAGATCCACATCTGTCCTCTACTGAGGACTCCACATCTGGTCGCAGTATTCCAGGAGAGGTCTCACAGTGCAAGCACAGGGTCAGGATCACCTCCCTGGCCTGCTGGCCACACTTGTTTCGAGGAAAGACGGAGCACAGATTATGCCTTTGGTCTGACGTTTTGCAGGCATCCATCTCTCAGTCCATTATGATATTCTTCCACTTCAGTTTTCTCTCAGGACCTGGGGACATAGAGCACATGACAAAAATAAATGAGAACTTGGTTTTCACCAGGGTACAGAATTCCAGAGGCAACCCTCCTGGCCTGTGATATTAAAAAATGCTTTGGACAGAGGAAATAACCCTCCTTCAAGCTTTTCAGCCTCTGGGTTGGAGCCTGACTACTCCAACAAGAGAAAAAAGAAAATAACCAGCGTGTCAAAAGCAACATTTCTATTCCTAGAAACAGACTTCTTCAATTCTTCTTAAAAGAATTTGTGAGTAAATTGATTGGAATCTTCAAATTCTCTGGTACCAGCATATGCTATGACATCTGAGTGCCACTGGAAGAAGGTGCTCAGTACCACTGGTCCTGGCAAGACACTGGACCACGGGATAACTCATTGGGGTGGCGGGATGCCAGTTAGCACTGGCACTGCAAGGGGCTCTGCAGCCTCTGCACCACATCTAGGACTCAGTCCAGAAACTCCAGGAATCAGAGAATCAGCCAGACGTGTTTGAAACATTATCTGACGCTCTCTGGTGATAATTCAGTTGTGTCCCTTTCACTATGTGCCATCAGTTCTGAAGGACTCTTTTTTTTTTTTTTTACTCCTTGAAAAGCTAGAGAACTGTGTCTCATCTTGTCACAAGGGAGTTCAAGGAAAGCTGGTGTATTAATTAGATTTCCTTGCAGCTTAATCAATCATTGCTTCAGGCTTGGGATGGAAAAATAGCAACAAATCTTTTTTCCAATTTTTTTTTTTCATGAAAAGATAACCATTTGAGTATCCCTCGTTAACAAAAGAGTAATCTTGCACTGCTACCAAAATTATTACCATTACTTATGGCTTTACAACGTACCATGTGTGTGCCTTCACAATCTATATCACTAAACAACACGGAAGTAGGATCACAGAATCATAGGATCACTAAGGTTGGAAAAGAACACTAAGATCATCAAGTACAACAATCAACCACCCCCACCATGCTCACTAAACCATGTCCCTCAGTGCCATATCTGCCTTATTCTTGAACACTTCCAGGGATGCTGACTCCACCACGCGCTGGGCAGCCCATTCCAGTGCCTCACCACACTCTTTGAGAAGAAATTTCAATTTTAATTCTAGTCTTATAACCAGTGCTACATGAATGAAGGAACAAGATAGCATTTCTGACTATTAAAATGAGAAAACTCATGGATTACTGCAGTTTTGTTGAGTCCATGTGGATTTCATAGGGTCTTTCCCATTCATCCTTTCCATTTTCTCTGAGGAGCAGCCACGAGGTTACATCCCCATAGGAGCTAATGAGTCCAACGTGCTCTGGGGAGTGCTATGACTATGGCAGAGTTCTGCATCTCTCCTCAGCTTACAGAAAAGAGAAGGGCTTGGCCCCACGCCAGCACTGCTGAGCACCAGGCCCACGATGGATCTGCAGCTCTGTGCAAAGTTCAGTAGCTACTTTGTCCGTGCTGCCATGCTAATGTGTTGGCTTGACATTGCCGCAATATGCTTTAAATTACTTCTGTGGAAAAAGCAGAGTGACTAATAATTCCAGGGAGGAATTATTTCACTTTTGGCACCTTCAGTCCATGCAATTTCCAGTGGCTCAGCAGATTAATATTTTGCATTTTAACCTTTATATCCATCTTGAGATACCATTGTGTCCAAACGAAAATGCTTTGAAAGAAACTGCGGACCTAAGCTAGCTGAAAGGCCTTAAATAATGTAAAGTTCTTAAAGAACAAACAGTTCATTATGTAGGTTTAAAACTGCTCATTTATTTGTAACTGGGCCCTTAAAGAAAGATCTGTCAAAGTACACCCAAATGTATCACTGCCTGAGTAGCCCCAACAGGAGAGGGATTTTGTTTCCCATTCAATATTGCACCACGAAGGCAATCTTGAGCAACTGATGAGACATTTTTGCATCAGGACTCCTAAGCACTCCCGACACAGTGAAATTAGAAAGTGAAAATTGCTGATGAAAATGAGAAGTGTAAGTATTGTAATGCATAATTTGTGTTTGTTTTTAAGTTTTTGAGGCATTGCTTATGTCTGGGGTAAGCAGCATATTTCAGCTATTTAATTACAATGTAAACATTTACAAACCAGGAGTGTATGAATCAGGCTGTTGTTACTGCTCTGTCATTAACATCCAATTGCTCCAAGTGATGTTTTGCTCTAGGTATGATGCTGAGGTCTTCATTCTACAGCCTGCCTGCTAACCTCAGCCTTGCTGTAACACCATTTCTTCAATGGGCAATGGCCCGACTCCCCCTGCAACAAAATCCCCCCAAATGCTGCCCTTGTCTACAAAGAGCTTTGTGAGCATGAAGGCACATCTCTCTCATTTGCAGTGTTCTCAGTTTGGGACCACAGTGGCCCAGCACTGCCTGAAGAGAGCATCTCCCAAATCTCCCAACCCTGCAGCAGCACAGACTGGGCTCTAATAGGCTGTAATTTATGTGTAATTTTGTTACCAAGCGAAGCCATTAGCTGTGCACTAGGTTACCCAATATCTCTGCAATGTCATTTATTAGGTACTTCTCTGGATTAATACTTACTGTTATTGCTGTGTTTATTATCATTCTAATGGCTATGTACATTGTGTTTATTCCATGTATCATGAACTTCAGTGCATCAGTGCCTGCATTACCACCTGGCAAGGACTGGCATGAAATGGGTTTTCCAAACGCTGCCTGTCCAGAGGCAAAGTGGCTCATTTTGACAGATGCTGAGGCCTGGGGTGGGCAGAGGGTGCCCTCAGGCTGGCTCTGAAGTCAGGCTCCTTGCAAGGGGCATGTCAGCATTCAGAAAAGCAGCACAGAGGTACCTGTTGGTGGGTATATTATTTAGAGCAATTCCAATCTCCACCCACCCATCAGAAATGTAATGCATCACAGAGGACTGCCGATCAATTAGCATTCCCTAATTGATTCTTGGCACTTTGCTCACTGCTGCTTCAGCACCACTTGCTGCAGAACCACAGTGCTGAGCTGACCGCCAGCCACTGACGCCTGGCCGCCAGGCTGGGAGCAGACCCAGCAAAATGGCAGCCTCACTTTGCAACTATTTTTTAATACCAGCTCTTTACATTTGCCAGGAAGGCTCTGCATGCTTGGTGCTTTCCTGGTGTATGCTCCTTTCAAAGGTAATCAAAAAGATGTTTCAAGATGCTGCTGAAGGAGCCTGGATGCCGATCAGCAAGAGCCGCCCAATTTCTGAGTATCCCAAGCAATGCCTAAGTGGGATCAAAGCCTACTTCAAAGCCAGGAGGAACCAAGGGTGCTGGGAAGGGAAAAGGGGTTGGAAAACAAGTTTAGGAAATGGGTGACAGTTCAGCATATTCACTTGTGACTTAGATCCCTCAGTTGCATGTGGCTAATTCAATATTTGGAAGCAGTACATCATACGATATAACCTGTTGTCAGCTATCAAGGCAACACCGTGAAGGCAACTCACTGTTACTTTGTGTGTTAGTGGCTTATAGAAAAACATAGAAATATCTGGCAAATAAATAAATAAATAAATAAATAAAGGACTGTTTGATAGCTTTCAACTATAATGATTTTCCAGTCTTCGTTGCCATAAATGATTTTGACATTGTCACTCAAACTTACTGAAAGCTAGGTCAAGCAAGGCATATTAGACTAGCAAATTAAATTTCCTTGTGAGGAGACTGACAGAACTGTGTTCTGTCGTTTGTCTCTTTCCCCTATTTCCTTTTTCCCCTATTCTTTTTTCAGATAGGTTGAGTCTGGCTTGTGGCTCTTTGCTGGCTGTTTTGTTGGGATGACCATGGTCTATGATCCACCAGTGGCTCAGCTCCACTGATGCAGATTTTTATGAGCATGGCATGCAGGCTCTTGTTCTTTGCTGGTGAAAATGCATAGTCAGTGGCAGTGACTATGCTGAAAAATAGTGATTTGTAGCTGAGAATTTTCTTTATGAAATAGTGCTCTTTGTAGCTGTTGTACTTTCCATGAAAATAAAAGGAAGGCAGTATTTTTGGAGCAGCCTAAGTATCTTTTCTGCGATCAATACTTGGAAGAATAAACAGATTTTTCATTTAATTTCTGAGTGGAAAACATTCTGTTCCAGCACCTTTCCTACCTTAAGGCTGTTGGGATAGTGAAGGTGTTTGATTTTTACCCAGCGCTTGAGGTTAGAAGACAAATTAAAATAACAGCACGTTCCAAACCAGATTGGAATATATGTGTGGGGCTTCTTTCATTTGATTTCTTTGACTGGCATATTAAATTGAACAGTCTAGTCACATACTTCACAGGGCAGCAAATTGTTCAAAGCAAAGCTTGAACTGCAAGTGAATTTTGCCTCCTGAAAACCCCAGTTAAACTCTCCTCTTCAGGGACTGTGACCTGGGCAGTGGAGAGCTGCAGTCTAAGACCTTCTGGACTGGATGTCCGCTGAACATTAAAGGGACTTTATCCCCCACCCCAAGAGCACTGTGCCAAACACTCCGTGCTCCTACAGAGGCAGATTTCAGTCTGTTTAGAGAAGGCCCAAACCCTCTTGCTCAGCGCTTTGCTTTCCTCTGTGCTGTCGGCGTCGCCAGACCTTGTACATAAAAAAGCAAAAAAATAAAGCAGTCAGTTCTCACAGCTCCAATTTTAGCAGTATTTTCACAGTTACTATTGTGGCAGAGCTCCACATGACACGAGGAAATCTAGTAGGTCAGCGGCTTGAAAATAAAGTCTAATTTTATATTAAGGCAAGTTATATAAGCGTTTGCTAATTAAAAAAAGTGTTTGCCCATCATTCTCCCAGAAGAGAAAAACACACACAGTGCTCAAAAGGTTCCTTAAAGTTAAAAACTAGAATTGCACAGAACTGCCCTTTCCATAAAACATTTCTAAGAAATTTTCACAGGCCACATCAATATTTAAAAATAAAACCAAGTGTTATGTTTGAAAACAAAGTGAGAAATGTGTTGGGTTTTAAGCAGCACAAGATGATAATGTTAGCACCTCTGCTAACAAAATCTCTGAAGCACTTGAAAGGACCCAATTAAATTAACAGGGACTTTTTGTTTTCTGCTTCTCATGCTGTAGAAGTAATTTGGCTGTCCTTGGCTGGTGCTTTCAATGGAGCTGAACCAGTAACCAATTTGCCAGCTACAGAGGGGCAGTAAAAAATGTAGAGGTCTCTGGTTTTCACTCGACGTGAATAATTAGTGGGATTGCTTTTGGAAAATAAGCTAAATTCTGAGATGCATATTCATTCAGTGGGGAGAAATAGAACTGACAGTGGCAATGTAAGCTGCAGGGTGGAGCACCAGGCACAAAGCTCCTCAGCATGGCAGGCTTAGAAATGTCCTACACAGAAATCTTCTTTTCCTCATGAGAGATGAGTGCTGGGGGACAACAGACCGCATCGATCAGCTTCTTCCTTATAAATGGTTATTCAGCCCATTTTTCAAAATGACAAAAGCTCCCAAACTTTTTTTTCTGAAACTGTAGTTGAGAATTACTTACCTACGTTGCATCCTGCTGATATATTCTAATAACCACCCAGTGCACACTCCCTGCCTGGCTATCCTTCCAGCAGCAGAATTCAGCTCTGAGCTGCCGGCTGAGTTGCACAGTGAACCAGCTTTCACCTGACATTAGGATCTTCTTTAACTGGAGACATTCATTAACTGCTCATCACAAACTACTGGCAGGGCTTGCTGAAAGTTTTGCTTGGATATGGACCGCCATGTAGGAGCATCTCAGGCTGGCTTCTCAGCTCAATGGATTTTGTTCCCTGCAGGCTTGACTGAGCAAAAACATTGCCCTCCTTCACCCTTTGTAAGAGCACTCTTGTGAGGGGCTTGCAAACCCTCACACTGCCACTGACAGACCTGGCCACCTTCACATGTTTTACAGCCCTTTTCCTTTCGTAGAGGTTTCTGGGTTCATTTAATTAATCATCTTTGTTCCGGTTCATTCTGCTTGATGATTAAGCCCATTTATCCTACGGGCTTTCTTCAAACACAGAGAATTCATATGCATGAAGGATACCTCTCAGCGGTGAGGAAAACAAGCTGCTGAGTGCTATGGCCACATTGCCAGCAGTGGGAATGTCTACAGCTGGATTGCAGATACCCTTCAGGAGTCATCAGTTAAAGGGAGCACTTCTAAAACAATGAACAAAATCCTTCCTGGAAGAATTAAAGCCATTTGCTTAGGCGACTCTATTGGAAATAATCAACATTATTATTATAGCCTTGCATTTTTAGACAGAAAACCTGATTTTCCTGGAACACCCAGCAATTTTAAGGAGAGCCTCCTTTCATGAGAGCCTTTTCCACATTTGGCTGGCTGGATGAAGCTCTGAAATGGGAATAAGCGACAGCTAATCTTCCCCTCTGGCCTCCAGGCTTACTGCAGCACTCCTCATTGGAATGCACCCCACGATGATCACCTCATTTCCTAACCAGATGAAGCACAATGGTTTCTGGCCCGCCTGGCTCCGGAGCTCTCATTACAATAGCAGTCTGGGTATTAAAAAAAGACAAATACCTCCAAGATCCTTGTCGGCCTAATACATTCTTACTAGGACTAATAAAACACACGTAGTTTAATAGATGAAGACTTACTCATTCTTCGAAAAATATCTTGGTGGGAGTGATGATAAAACTATTCCCATTCTTCCATTTTTGTGCCGAGCGTTATTTGTGTCGCTATGAATCACCGCCTCCGCCAGCAGGGGAAGGGGAAGCCGGCATGGTTCCTGCAGGCGAAGGCTCCAGCTGAACGCGGAGAGGGTTTTATGGCTTTCTGGGAAGCATTTGTATTGCTGTCATTTTTACCGATGCTGAGTACATGGGGAACACGAGCTACGAGAGATGTCTCATCGGGTCTGCAAAAGGGAGCTTCTCCCAGCGCTTCCCAAAAAGAATTCACGAAGAAGACCTCAGATTTATAGTGTGAACTCCAGAGCAGTTCTGTCCTTGGTAAAGTGGTGAATTTATAACATCCAGAGAAGTTATGCATAGTGAGGCTAGCAGTGTTGTGCATCCCTCAGCCAGCCCACCTGTGTGCGGTGGTGAGGAGGGATGGGGAGGGACATGGCAGGGCGGCCGCAGCTAAACCCAACGGGGCCTGCAGATCAGAGCAGGGCTGTTCTGAGGGCTGCAGGAACATCAGCAGCAGTTGGGTGGGCAGGTATGTCTGTGCCTCCCTCCTGCATGGGAATGTTCAGAGTGAAGGTGGGACAGCAGCTCCTGATGGGGAAAGAAAGCCAGCTGGGATGTAGCTTCAATACCCTGCATTCTATTCAGCAAATCATGTCTCGTTTTCTTTCTTTTTTTTCTTTTTAATTTCCTTCTGTATATTTTCTCTCTTCTCTCTCTTCCTTTTTCCTGTTCTGTGCAGCCCTTCATTAAATAGATAAAAAGCCACACTTGCTGAAAAAACACAGCACCTCTTTACAATTTGTTACATTTTTTTATCCCGAAGATAGAAAGTTCACATTCTGTGCTTTGCAGTGCTTTATGATGACAAGCAGCTTTATGAATCTGTGTGGGCCATGGAATTAGGCTGGAGTAAAAATTCGCTGCAAATAGGAAATTGCATCTGGTGAAAAACCCTTTGTTTATCAGGCTTTAAGCAAACTTCTCATCATGGCTACATTTGAAAAAAATGCAAAAAATGAAAAAAAAAAAAGTTTTATTGAAAAATAGAGCAGATTAGCAAGCAGGATCCCCATGCACACAGACGTGCCAGCATGCATGCAGAGCAGCCGCTGTGGTCCCGGTGTTAATGGCCCAGCAGGCCATGCAGGAGGTGGTGATAATTAGGGAGCAAAAGGCCTTTTACTACATTAAATTCAAAACCAAACAACGTGGTGCTGGTGTTTGGAAAGTCCTTTATTTCAATAGGGAAACGAAGCTTACATTAAAAAGCTTGAATGATAAAAACATTTTATTACATAACACACTTAAATGTTGCTTTATGAAGCTCTTGCTTCACCACCTAATCATTTCTTTTCCCCTTTCCATGAGTCAAGCTTTCATCTCTCCATCCTCTGAGAAATACTTTTGTTGGTTTTGGTTTGTTTTCCAAATCGGGAAAATTCTCTGAAAAAATACCTGCCTCCTCTTTGACTCCCACCTGCAAATGATATAAACAGAGGTATAATGAGACAGTAAAAAGTCAACACATTAAGCTTCTTAATTAATTATGATTTGCCTATTGAGTTAATATCATTATAAATCATTCTGCAGATGTGATTGCTTTTTCCACACATAATTGCATTGTTTATCCTATAGAGGCTTTCCATTGAGTATTTAAAGCAGAAGGTACTTGTTAATTGTAACAATCCATGCACGAGGCAGTTATTTGTATCATCTTTTCTTGCTCCAGACTTCCAGATATGCAGGCAACTCACAAAACCCCACAGAGTGTCTATGTGCATTTCCAGCACACTTTTTTTTTTTCCCTTCTAAATTTCATCTATAAACATCTTTAATTCAGGTGTGTAGATGTATATATCATACACCAGAATCAACACCCTCTGTATCTCACATTTTTGGGCCCAGTATACTGGCTTCAATAACTTAGACTATGGGCTTGGTAGATTATATTACAGTTACCTGTATACCTCTAGGAGAAACACCACTGAATTTAAACTATTCCCTAAGGTCACGGGGAATAAAAAGCATGATAACCCTTTCCAGCAGGCAGCAGTTTCCTGCAAGTACTCACACAGCATTCATCTATGAGGAATACTAGTTAACAGAACACATGTTTTTCCCACCTGATATTCCACAGAGTTTTGCAATGAGTGATTAACTTTGAACAGCTTGATAATCAGGTACAAATTAAGAAGGGGTGGAAGAGGAATGCTGGAATCACTCAAAGATCAGGCAACCTCCTCTTAGATTGTTAAAGCTCCCTCTCAGCTCTTGGGATAAGATTTTCAGTTTGCTCCAAGGCCAGCAGCTCTCAGGTAGGTGCTCCATGAGGTCTGGGTTCAAACACAGCCTGATGGCTCTGATGCCATGTAGTGAGAGGCTCTGCTCTAACCTAGCTGGGGGGAAATGGGGATTCACATGTAGGCAGGTTGTACAAGCTACATGGGAGAGAACTGGTTGGCTTTAGTCCAGTTCTCTAGATGCCTTTGGTGGGTTTGTTTTTGTTTGGAGGAAGGCAGCTTGCACTTGCACTTGTCTCACTGAATTAGGTGTTCTGGAAAAATTCAGGTGGTTGCTTTGCTATAAATCAGGTTCCATCTCAAAGGCAGGATGTAATGGTAGATCGATAGTGTTGATCTGTAGGAGTGAAAAAACTGTAGTACTATACCTCCTAGTCCTGGAGGCCCTCTTTGTGTTACCAGCTATGCTTTTTGTTTTTCTTAAGAGCCAGTCCCTGTATGATGAGAAGCTGTATAAAGCTTCCTACTGAAATTCTTATCTCTTTATGTCACCTTTCCCTCTCCATGTTTCCACTATCAGGTAGGCCTGCATAATCCTTTCCTTCCTCCAGCTGATTCTTTCTGCCTTTCTAAGGCCTTCTCAGCAGAAAAATCCTCTCTGCATCTTCTGTGATTCCTCCTCTCTTTTCACAGGGCTCAGACACCGGCCACGGGCAGTAAGACTCACTGTGCTGAGCTTGGGGGGCACATTCTGAGATTTAAGTTATTTCTGAGATTAATAAGAGCATTGACTCTTAATGACAAGATTTGTTAAGTGCCTGCTTAAAGAGAACAACCAGCATTAGCTATGAACATTTAGAGAGATGGCAAACTGGGTTCGAGCTGGGGCAGCTCCCTTCCCATATCTCCCTCCCTACCGCATTGTCTGAGCGCTGTGCAAGGCGTGCAAATGCTATTTTCCTTTCTGCTGTCAGCTCTCTTCTCCACATCAGTTACTACTTCAAATAATGCTTTGAAAAAGGAACTCTGATGTCTGCTTTCAGATGAAAAATGACAATTTCTGGGTAACCTGTTCACGCACATTGACAGGAAAGCTGTAATTTCAGGATGGCATCTTTCCCTTAGCAGTCATGAGATTTATTGCAGATGAATGGAACAACTGAGAAGTAATTTCTTAGCCACAGATTTCAATAGATACAAGAGGAAATGCCCTGATAGTCCATTGAAGAGCTACATTATACATAATTTTTGGAAGTGCTCTCAGTAGTCTGTCTGCCTTCCTTACAGAATGAAAAGGTGCTTGCACAAGCATGCTTTTTCCAGGAAAGCTCAAAGGATCTTGTTTTGTTTAAGCACTGTAAAATCTGTTCCACTCTTAGGTGAAATCATTGTATTTTGAAACAGGTTTTCAGTCTGGGTTTAACTGTAGGCCCAACGACTGGATTAACTATAGAAATTCTTGTTCAAATGAGAAACTGCAGTTTCTGCTGTATTTCTGCTGCAGGGTGTATTTCAGTTTGAACCTCGAAGCTTTCCCTAGACTTGCTGCTGTCCCTTCAGCCAAACAGAGAGAAGCCTTCAACACAGGGTTGGTACCCAAGTGGTACCCATAAACTGTTTAATAACAGACTGATGCTTTTCTTAACAGATTGTGATCAGCCAGGTGACTTTTCATGAAGAGCTCATTGTCATAGAGATTGCCATAAACCTCCCTGGCAGGCAGGACACAATGGAAGTGCTGGCAGCCCTAGAACATGGGGCCACTTATGTTAGAGTTACGATAAACACTCTGAAAAGCACTGCCAGTTATTTTAAATTGCTTTATTCTCTGCATCCCCGAACTCTGATCACTTTCAAATTGAAGTGCTCTTAAAAACTTTAAGTACTCCATTAATTTTAAATTGCTCTGAACTGCACAAGCCCAGAAACCCAAAGCGCTCTTGAAAATCTGAAGCACCACAATTACTCTAAATAACTCCAAAAATGTGGGTTCAAAATCCCTTTTGGTGTTTATTTTTTCTGTATTCATGTTTTCCCCTGCAGCGCAACAAACAGAGCGGAGGCATAACATCTTCATCCCTCCAGAAAATGAAATACACATTCACACAAGTCTTCCCCCACACTGTTGAAGTAAATAAGGAACAACTTAAAAACAAAACAAAAAAGCAGTAACAAAAACCTTTAATTATAGACAAGCACAGACAGAAAATGTGTGTCTCCTCATATACTCCAATCTACCTCATATCTTAGATGCAGATGGACATCTGCAATGCTGTTTCTCTCTTACTGATGACCTGTAAATCCAGTGCTGGCCACTCTGTTGGTGCAGTATCTGATGGCTGGGCTCCTCTGGGACACAGCAACATTTCTGATTTCCATTTGATTTGGCAGCAGTCCCCATCACAGAATCATAGAATTAAGGTTGAAAAAGATCTCTAAGATCATCTAGTCCAACCATCCAGCTCCCAACAATATTGTCCACTAAACCATGTCCCTAAGTACTGCATCTATCTGTTTCTTGACTCCCTCCAGGGACTGTGACTCCACTCTCACCCTGGGCAGCCTGTGCCAGTGCATCACTATTCTTTCAGTGAATAAATTTTTCCTAATATCCAACCCAAATCTCCTCTAGTGCAAGTTGAGGCTGTTCCCTAAGTCCTATCATCTCTAAGAATGGCGCTACATGTGTGGTTGTGTGGAATAACAAAATGAGTTGCATTAACTGAAACAGTGGGAGAGTGAAGCTCGTAGCAGGCTGTGTGTACCCAGCTCACGCTGTGTGTACCCAGCTCAGCAGCAGGAGGTGGCAGCAGGTCCCTCCCCAGAGATGTGGCCCTGCAGAAGGGTGACAATTGGTCACGCACAAACACTCAGCAGCGTAAAGATGGAAGAGCAAGATCAGAAAGTGAGATTAACTTTGAGGCAAGCACCTCTAGGGACTGGCCTGAACACTGCTGAGCTAGCAGCGAACTATACGTATTTCTTATTCCATATGTATTGGATACCCTGTGAGATGCTGTTGAAGACCTTGTGCTGTGCACACGCTGTCCAGAGGAGCACAGCTGGGTGCTCTCCCCATCCCGGGGACAGCTGCCTGCTCTTGCTGCCTTAGCTCTACGCAGGCAATGCTTAGGAGGAGCCCACAGACAGCAGCTTTCAGCTAATATCTAATCAAAAGGAAATCCCCCTCTGGCGAGGCGTGGGAGGAGCAGCACAGTGCTGTGCTTTGCTGGGGACAAGTCACACTGTGATCTTCAGCTGTTGAAGAGCACTAGGGATGAGGAATGCATAATGCAGCAGCACAACAGGTTGGGCCCCTGGTGAAGGCTTTGATTTCAGTGGCAGGCATTGACAAATGGCACCAAGAAATGCTTTGTGTGCTCGGGTGAAGCCACCTCAATACTATCTTAATTAGAAACTTTAAGAAGAGCTTCATCACAATGAAGTTATAAAAACATAACAATGCAGGAAGGCTTTTGGGCACCTCCAAGTCATTTGTTTTACATTTGTCTTGCCAGTTTTTTGTTTTTTTTTTTAAGTAATATTTATTGCAAAATAAATAATTCAGCATCTTTAAAAACATAAATAAAATCTCTGATCGTTACTTCCAAGAAACAATATCAAATATTTAGGTTTTCCTCCTTTCTAAAGTAACTGTTTCCATCACAGGATTGTGGTCTCCTGTGTGGTTCAGCAATGCAAAGCTTTAATCTTCAGTCAAAACAGCTATCAAACACTTTGCAACCCTCCCTGTCATCAGGAAACCTGCTGTTTAAAAGCTCTCAGCTTTCAGGCTCTGATGTCTCTGCTACTTTCAGCTGGGAATAAAAATATGAAAAATTGGAAAAATTGGAGAAAAGCAATTTTTCATCTCTCTGAGGAGACTGATTATTTTGGGAGTGCAGTGGCGTCCTCTGTTTCCTTTGCTGCAATCCTAATTTCATGAATGTGAGGAATTCAGGCTGCACAAGTGCTGCTATCCCTGCACCCCTGAGTGTTTCCCACCACCACTCCCTCCTTGTTAATGCTGTGCAATCAGCCAGTCTACAGGCAATTAATAGTGGCTCTGATTGCCTTCCTTATCCCCTGCTGTCCTGCTGGCACAGGCGTCCACACAGGTCTGCCACGAGCTCTTCAGGGCTTGTGCATCTTGTCCCCTTGCTGCCAGGTGGAGAGCAGTACCTCAACGTCTTTGAGAGATGTAGGTTGCTGTCCAGCACTGATTTACTTCATTTATCAGCGGTGCAGGTTGATTTTGATTATTCTTGAACTCAATTTTAACTCCATTTTAATTAACAGAACCTTACCCCCAAAAGATCTATGCTGGTATTAAGGCTGCGTGAATCCAGGAGAAATGTAATGAATATCTGCACTTGGACATTTGGGCTCCTGAATGAAACAGTCAACTGCAAAGTGGGTTGAAAGGCTCCCTGCGTGGCAGCAGGCAGCACAAGGAAAGAATAATGCAGCCTTCGTGTGGTAGAACTATAGAATGGCTTAGGTAGGGGCTTAAAAATCATCTAATTCCAACCTCCTGCCATGGGCAGGTTGCCAGTTACTGGATCAAAGGCAAGGACCAAGGCTGTTGCTTCTCTTACTGAGTTGCAATATGGAGGGTCCAGCACTCTTCATGGGGTGGTTTAACCCCATCAGTGCCCAATTGCTCACTCTGACAACTCCAGGCACCCCAAAGCTTCTGGCAGAACACCTTGGGTATTTTGGCTTTGTTGGAGGAGCAGCAAGATGATGGAGAAGAAAAAGGCTGGAGGATACTTTTACACTGTGGTTGATATGTTCAGTTCAGAAAATAGCTGGGCAGCACCACTTCAGTTACATGACCTCTGGCTTCAGGGTAGGTTGTGACAACCAGACTTTCACAAGATCTGAGCTCAGAATACTTGATTTCTCTCAGCTCTCAACAGCTTAAGAGAAAAGATTTAACCCATAGGAATGAGGCCCCCTGTGGGTGTGGAGAGCAGGCTGTTCTTCTTGCCTGCAACAACTGTGGTTGGTGATCCAAATGGAGCTGCTTGGGTGCAATTGGATTCAACAGCACTTCAGCCATCATCAGCTACTAGATAGAAAAATAATTTAAAAAAATAATAAATTTACTGTATGGAAGCCAAAGGACTGAAAAATCAGTATGTGCTGGCTGTCAAGTAATGCATGATGAGGTGCTTTGGGAGTTGATTGCACTCCCAAGAGTTGGAGCATTCTATGAAAAACAGAGGGGAAGGAGGAAGACAAGAAACAGCCTACACCAAGAAACCAAACAGAGCCCCTTCCAGCTGGTGAGGGGCCAGTTCTGTTGCTTGGGCCTTAACAAATCTGTATGATGAAGAAAAGTGTAACACTAAGTCAAAGCAGCTGCATGGAGTCCAGCAACCTGTAGAATCTGTTGAATGGTCTGGGGCTTCAATAGTCACCAACTGAGTGGAAAACTGAGTGAAACTGCCTGAGTGGAAAACATTGAAAACCATTGGATTTGAACTCTAAGAAAGCAGAGACCTTGGTTCAATCGGTATGGCTCTTACAGCAGTGAATGCAGTCTCCAGCTGTGTCATCACTCTGTTAAAAGATGCTGCTTTTCACTGCAAAGCCTGATTTCCACATTTCCACAGTAAGGGGATCCACCTCAGGACTTATGAGTGTCCAACTGCACGACCTTTCAGAAATAATACCTAATTACTCGTCCTCAGACCCAAAGCTCTCCCAGAGGCTCTCTCTAGGTCATAGCTCCATCACATCTCCATTCTTGCAAGCACAAGTGCCACAATCTCTTTCAACACATGCCTGTAACTAAAAGAAAATGTGTGCTGTTTCATCACGTTCAGTTCTGCAGGATGCTCACCCTGCATCAGGCTCAAGCATGGGTCAGCAGCAAGTCGGATCAATAGGGAATTCACAATTTTATTCCTGTTGGCTAGCAAATAATTGCCTGGTGCAGCCCCAAAGAGTGATTTCTGCAGAACCACTTGAAGCATACCCACATCATCCAGTCTTTGGCAGCAAATTCTTTAAGCTCATATTTAATTCATTCTGTGTGCTGTGTTGATTTGGCACTGATCTGTCTTCTTGAACATTACATTGTGGGATACCAAGTCAAATATTTTACAGAAGCTAAAATCAACACTATTTCCTTTATTAAGCAAAATTGTAATCTTGTTATAAAAAAATGCAGTTAGTTTTAGGAGACCTATTCCTCATCAGCCCCCGTTGATGGGATTAATGGTATTATCGCTTACTATTTTTTAATTTCTGCAATTGTTCCTCATTGCCTGGGATCCATTATCTCCCCAGGACCAAAGCTCAGCAGGCCTATAGATATCCAAATCATTCAGCTTTCCCTTAAATGGCAGTTTTTCTTCTCCTGCTGTAATTTCACTTGCTCCCCACAACCCGTGTTAAAACAGCATTAGCAGTCCTCGAAAAAACAACGAGTTCTCTTAAAAACCCTTATATGCAAATTATTTAGATGGCTGATTTGGAGATGCTTCAGCATTTATAACCACTGCTTACTGCCCCTCTGTACTTCTGCTGTTATGCAAATTGTTGTATCATCATCATCTGATGGGAATGCATCATTTGTGTTCGTTTTTCTCCCCAGGTTCAGAACAGGAATATTTGCTCATTAAAAACATTTGCCTTTCTGCATAATTACTGCCATTTCTATAATTTCAATTTGGTAGAAGTCCAAAGACATTATTTGACTTCCCTTCATTCCTACTATATTTTGAAGATCTTATTGCCCTTTTCTCTGTAGCCCATCCCTTGTATTCCTTTGCTTCCCTTATCTAATTTATCCCATTTCTAATTTCCAAATTACATTCATTGCAACTTTCCCCTTCTCTGTTTGTTTTCTGTTTGTATGCAAACATCGCTCCTTTCTTTGTTCCTCTGAGACTCATCTGATCTCTGTATCCTTTTTAGCAAACCCTCATCAACAGAGCATCCAGGGCTCTCAGGGGCACAAATGTGATATCCCATAGAGGTGTTTCTGGATTTTCCTGAGTTCTGTTCACAGTTTGCTATGCTGGATAATTATTCCACACTGTGAAACCCAACAGACATGTGACTATCTGAGATTTTTTCCAGCATTCCATGATTATCACTTGATCTTGTGGTCCCAAAGGAATGGCCACTCCTCTGTCTCAGAGATGATTCTGCTCTGCCTGTCAGCATGAGGTCTGAGAGCGAAGGCTGACTTGTTGGATATCATGTGTTTTTGCATTAGGTGACTGAAATCAGCTCTAGGGCTTCCGTGGGTGCTGACAGGTATGTAGGGATATGACATGCCATAGCATTCATGATCACAGCACTGAGACAGCCACGTTTTCCATGACAGTCCTATGGACCCATTTATGCCATTCATACACAAAGCTTAGAGATTTGCCCCAGGGAACCTCCGGGGCTGTCAAGTCCAGTCCCTGTTGTCTGACTGAAACCACCTTACTATGATCTCCAGTGATTTTAGAGGGGAAATACTGCAAAACTATTTCACCCAAAGCCTATCAGACCATGATGTCCCTGTTCATTGCAGGAGAGTCAGACCAGATGACCTTTAAAGGTTCCTTTCAACTCAAATAATTATATGATTATAAGACGTGTTGCCTCAGCCCTCATCTACTCAGCACTGGAAATCTCAGTGCTGGGGCTGCTTCCTTCTGGCCCTTCCAGGAGGATGCAGGACCAGTCTGTGCCACCAGGTGCTTGCACTCATCTCTCCCAAGCCTGCAAATCATTGCTCAGGTTTGATTGCTGGAGGCCTGAGCTGCAGGTAGGTCATGATGAAATTCATATGATGAAATCTCATGCAGCATCCCAAGATGCCAAAGGCATAGCCTCAGCCTTCTCAAGACACAGCAGTCTCTGCCAGCACCTGCCATTAACTTCCTAGGAAACTCCTATCAAAGTGAATTCCTGGCAATTAGCTACTGGCACTAACCCCAGTAACCCCAGTTTGTGTTGCATCCACTTCCAGGCAGGAGCCCCTCACTCCCTCCTTCTTTACTCCAACTTTTACTGTTGAACATGACACTATCTGGTATGGGATATCCCTTTGGCCACTTTGGTCAGCTGTGCTGGCTCCTGTGCTTTTCTCAAATAATGAGATCTCAATGCAAAATTCAGCACAAGTGGGTAGCATGTGAGTTGGTTACACACCCTGTAGGTGATTTAATCAGAAGATGAAGGCCACCAAGCTATGAGGACAACTGCCTCCTCTTTGATGGTGATGCTTTTCCTTGTATTTTGCTCAGGTAGTTTCAAACAAATTGTATCAATTTCCTTCATGCTGCATTGTTTGAATCTTAAAAAAAAAGCACACTGGGGGTATGAGTAAATGGAGAGTGAACTGTTATACTACCCAGAAGCTTCAGGCTTCCAGAATATGGCTACCAACTTTGATAATTGCATGTTCCACACAGCAGCCAAATAAGTAGTTCTCTGCTAATTTACGTCACTTGGTTGTAATTAGTTTCTAGCAATTCTCTCATGCAAAGTTCCGTATAAATACAGAACATAAAAATAGCCCCTTTTCTGGGAATTTGCAGTTCAAATGACACAGAAAGTAGTGCCACAGGAATGAATGCAGGACAGTGATAGGCCTTGTCCATCAATAGTTAGCTATCAGGTCAGGCTGATAGTAGATAAAATATAATTAATTCACAAGTAAGAAGTCTGCTTATATTAAAATTGTTACATAAATACATGTTTAGTTAAGAAAGAAAAAGCATAGCTTGTGCTAATTTTACTTTATTGCTAAATACAAAAAGGGGCTCTGTTAAAGTAAAACCTCACTAGTATATTCCTCTTTTAGAGCAGTCCATGCCTTTGTCAACCATTGAGATTCTTGGCAATGCTGCTCTTTTCTACTTAGACCAAAATCTTTGCTATGGCCAACCATAGCTGCTCTGCAGCCAGCAGTGCTGACTGTGCTCTCTCCAGTGCCTGGCTGCCAGGTGAAGGGATGATGCTCATGGAACACAGATGCTCGTGGTACCCAGGGCAGGGAAGCAGTCACATTTCCAAAGCACAGGTTACTGCGCACATGTGTGACATCAAGTTTCTTTCTGACAAGCTTCTGTAGGAAGATATTTGTTGGACATTTTTCATTCCTCAAATCATCTTGGATCTAAAATCTGCCTTTCTGTAGAGAAACAGTAAGTGAAAGCATCTCCAGGAGCCCACTCACAGTGATGACCTCTATGATACACAGCAAAATTGATTAAATGTACACTCACTTCCCTGCAGCTTCAGCAAGGCCAGCAGGTCAATCATATTAATATCAGATACTCTATTTTATTGGAGATTTCTTGCAGAAATAAATGTCAGCATGGCTGCAGTCCAGAAATGTAAAGAGTCTCTGAAGAAGTCAAACATAAATGGGTCAAATCTTGCGGTCTGACAAAGCTTTTTCCATTGACACACTTCATGCTATGGATACAATATAGGATTTGCTTTATGGCTGGGAGAAATGTTTGATCAGACGAAGTATCCAAGAACAGCACAGACACAATGCAATGAAATGCAGTAGGTGCTGGAATACAGTCCATCCCCCCTGACACTGAAGACCTTATTCTCCATCTCCATGAAGGACATGATCTCATAGGGGTAGAAACTAGACAATCTTTGAGGTCCTTTTCAACCCAGTCCATCCTATCCTGATCTTTCATCGGTAAGGAGAGCACTCAGCACAGCTCAGACATGATGTGACTGACACATTTCTCTCACCTGCTGTAAAACGAGAAGGACCACAGCCTGCAAGTTTCTGTTGTGCTGTGATCTCTGCAAGAGATGGTCCTCATTTACAAGGACTGAGCAAATTAGGTGACAGATGGCTCATAGGGCGCTTGCAGCAGCATTAGAGACATGCCCAGTTTTCCATCAGTGCCCATGGGCTGGAGACAGGGAAGTATGGTAGCTCAGGAGTTTCTTCTGCTCTGCCTTAGTGCCTCAAACCTACAAATTGAATTCCACACTCACTGCAAAACCTGAAACCTCCAGGAGACTTTAAAGCTTGTGCAGCTTATTAAGGACACAGCATATGTTCAAATGCATAGCTTCAAATATCATGATGACACGGAATAAGGTGGAAAGTAGAAAGAAGGAAAAGGTGCATGCTTCAGTGGTGCAGTCCTCTCATGCCCCAGCACTGTGCAGGTGGTGTAAATCTGAGCCTGTGCATCCCCAAACAGCTCGAGTACCTGATGCAAGCAGAGAAACAGCTGAGGCACAAAGCTACTACTGTGTTTTTGTGACTGGCAACTGCTCCTGAAATTATATGATTTGTTTACTTACATTCATCCCCATCAGTTTAAATTATGCTTCCAAATGATTTTAAAATGTTGGAAAAATTAAGTAGCTCACCAAGGCAAGATTTATGATGTGGGTAGCATTATTAAACTTATATCTCCTACTTTTTAGCACCAGTTTTTCATAAGTTAATTAGCTAAAGCTTTCATGCACCAAGAACACTAACGAAGCTTCTAACAGGCTGCAATCAAACACTTCTTTGTTAATACAGAGGAGTGCTTGGATTTACGTTTAAAGACAACATATGAAGAGTAGGGTCAGATCTTTGAAGAATATGCATTGTGCTGCATTTCCAGAGGCTGGCTTGTTCTCTGATCGCTGTGTCCATGGATTATTCCTGCAGGCTGGGTAAGCGTGCCCCTCTCTACCTGCAAATCACAGTCAGCTGCAATTGCTCTTTTCCCGTGCGGGGTTCAGACCTGTCTGCGCTCTCAGCTATTCCCATGAAGTGCCAAGTCACCATCTCCAAGTTCAACATCCAGTCCTGAGCAGCAGGGCCAGCTGTCTGAGCACAGCGTGGTAAGGCACAGCAAGTGGCACTCACTGTGACGTGCAGGAAAAAGGAGAGAAACAACAAAAATATATTTATATAGAGAAATGACAAGAAAAATGGCTCAAAACGAAACAGAAGCTCTCAGGAATAGGAGATGATACACTGGGAAGGTACATGTTTTATGATTAAAAAAAAAGAGAGAGAGAGAGAGAGAGACAGAGATTGTAAATATCAGTGTTACAGGGAATATATTAAAGAAGAGCTCCCTGGGAAGGGAGCCGGATGAAGCTCCACCACCAGGAGCAGGAGCAGCTCTCCTCAGGAATTATCAGGGGATATCAGACAGCGAGAGGCAGTCAGCATATGGATGCTGCTCTGTGTGCTCTCAGAGGACTTGCTCAACTGCAGCAATATTTACCTAGTCACCCACTTTCTATTTCAGAGGGGAAAAGGGCAGCAAACGTTAAGGAAAGAGGCCCTGTGAGAGCCTTCTATCTCTCACTGATCTGCAATCACAAGAATTTTAAGAGATGAGGGACAGACGGCTAGAAATAAACATGACACCTTTACTGGCTTATATATTTTTAGATAGAGAAACATGCCATCCCAGAGGTAGGAAAAATTATATAAAAGAAAGGTGCACTCACAGTGCTGTAGTGCTTCACATAAAACAGGCAAGGAAGTCAGGTGAACATTCAGTGAACAATCCTGAGCTGAGCTCCTCAGGTATCTCAGTGTAATTTATTGCCTTTTAAGAGCTGGCTCGACTGAAGCCTGCACAAGTCTATGCAGGGGGAGTGTATGGTGCTGTCACCTCACAGAAAGTGGAGCAATGAAACGGGAGCTAAACCCAGATGGAAGGCTGAAAAGGCAGCACGAAATGTTTAATAGAGACAGTATTTAATAAGCTGTGTACATACACCAGCCTCCCCTATGCTGGAGAGCTTTGCATCAGGACTGGAGATTATAAACCAAGCCAGTGTTGAAGTGCAGGCGTGTTCAATCAGGAATTATTGGGGAAGATTCAGAGAGAAGTTGCAGTCAATCTTGAAAATCCATTCCCATCACTTGTGGCCAAAAAATATCTGAGAGTACCTTCTATTTTCAGCTTGGGCAGAGCCAGCACAGGGCAGGGAAAGCCAGGCAGCTTCCTCCTCCTTTGTGGCAGGGTGTCCCTGCCCACCTGCCCTGACACCCCTGCATAATCACAGAACAAAACATGCTCAGGTGACAAGAGCTTTGGCTTCTATGGGGACTGGGGAATCCACTGACAAATTTCTGCTGTTTATGGTTTTTTTCCAGCTCCTAATCTTCTCCTGCGCTTGGACCTATAGGGCTCTAGCTGATATTAGCTGATTTTATTCTTCCCAGCCATTTGAAATTCAGCAAGCAGTTCTGCTTTGCTTCTCTCTTCTGCCATTGCTGCCTCCAGCAGCCTCCCAAAAGCCCTGGAGAGGCTTTTGAAGGAGCAGAGCTCCCAGCAGATCCAGTGCTGATGTTTCCACCTTGCTCTCAGCCCACCTGTGACCATGGCACCCCTTTCATCGTCACCTCCAGCACAAAAAGCTGCCAGGGGAAGAAGCATACAGACCTGCTCCCTCCAGTCTACACACAGGAAAATGGCTGCAGTAAATCAGCTTGCCAGAGGTTATTCCAGAGAGGCCAATAAAGCAATGCCTGTTCAAACAGGCTGTCGTGCAGCCCTGCTCTTTGAAACCTGCTGTTCAGAAGAAACAAACTCTGTCTCGATATGCACAGTCCTAGTGCAGAAATGCAGAAATGAAGCCTGGCTCTGCAAAACTGCCCCTGAAGTTTAGGACACGTCCTGAAGCAATGTGATAGATTGATATTCTGAGAGCAACAAGGTCCTGGGGTAGGAAACTCCCATTAAGACTGATGGGAATCTGGTGGGCATCTGGGAGACCCAGCATCTCCATGGCTGTAAGCTGGGCTTCTCCTGAACCAAAATGTGCAGCCCCTGGGTAAGAGCAAGTGGGAAAAGACATGTTAGGCCTGGGGGAGCTGAGCT
Organism: Tetrao urogallus; assembly: GCF_951394365.1. Classification (NCBI taxonomy): domain Eukaryota; kingdom Metazoa; phylum Chordata; class Aves; order Galliformes; family Phasianidae; genus Tetrao; species Tetrao urogallus. The sequence continues at coordinate 13,575,725 of NC_136823.1, read as the reverse complement.
GCTGCCTCTGTTCCATGATGTTCTATGATGTTACAGCATCACAGACCGGCAGCTGCGAACCACCTGCTGAAACAGGATTTTTCTGTAGGACAAGCCAGGCTCTGACTGTGGGTGGTGGTGGAAGCAGCTCAGCAGGTCCACGGTCTGAAAAACGATGCCCTGTGATGCTGACTAAATGCTGCAGCTTGATTTGCTGGTAAACATGATCCTTTCTGCTTCTGTGTAATATCTTTGCAAGCAGTGTTCAGGCCAAGCACCACTCAAGGCCAAGGCAGCAAGATGCTCCCGTGAATCCCAGAAACCATAAAACAGGAGAATGCCTTTTGTTAAGTGATCTGACCATTTACATTCTTTAGAAGTAGGATGTGAGTTATTTAAAATCAGTACTGTCCTCAGATCACTTGCTATTATTGTGTTCACCACAACATGCATGTAGAAATATTCATTTATGTGCATATATATGTGTATATGCACAGTGCTTGACATCATCCCAGCATTGAGTTTCTTAAGGAGAGAGAAAAATTTGCATCTCACCTGAAAGATGCTGCTCACAACAGAAGTATTTGCGGAGTAATGGGAAATGCTAACACTGCACGAAAGCTTGGAGGAGATCCAAGTCAGTGCTTCAAAAACCTACATCAAAACTTTCAGTCCTGTTGCTGCTGCTGTGTGATATCATGTACAGAGATGTCAAATTACAAGGCTGAAATCTGTGCAGCTCAGCACCTTTCCTGTCAATAAATTAGAGAATCAAAGTGAAATCAACCTCCTCTTAAAGAAGATTTCTGTGGCATAAAGAGGAACATTTTCCTCTGTTAATAGGCTTTTAAGAGAAAAATACATCCACAATTTTCTTTCTCAGCCACTAAATGTGTAGAATGAGCACATCTGGAGTATTCACAGCACAGACCTGCACTGCATTGCCCACAGTATTCTCTTGCTCTGTGCAGACTTCAGCAGCTCTGTCAGTCTGTGATGTTATCAGGGCTCTGTGCTGCTTTGGGCTGCATCTGCCGATGAGCCTGGAGCAGCTGCATCTCATCCTGGCAGGCGCATCCCCAGCTCAGGGTGGGTGCTGCACAGGGATATTTAATAAGACAAACCTTTCTGCTTCCTTCTGTCTGGGAAACCCACAGCAGGAGGAGCCAGGTGTGAATAACTGAAAAATGTCATTTTAGAGTTGGCAAAGAGGAATTCCTCACTGAAAACTTAACCAAATCCACCAATTCCTGAACAGCACAAGAGAGAACATGAGCACTCTTCTCCCAATCTTGCCCTGGTGGGTCAAGATGCTCACTAGCATTTTGGAAATAGGAAGGAGATACACCTCTTTCAAGGCGTGTGAACTTTCAGTCAGAACAGCTACAATCTCTTTTGCTCTACAATCTCTTTTGTCTTGCCAGCACCAGCCAAGCTCCTGGATGGAGCTGGATGTTATTTGCATCTTGTCTGATGGCAACAGCAAAGTCCTTATGAGCAGCATCCGGTTTGCCTGCCAAGTCTGAGCTGGTCCTTTGCTGAATTTATAGCAGATAACTTTCCAAGTGCTGTGATCCACAGCCGTGCCACCGGCGTGGATGCTGTGCAGCATGGGAGTGGTATATCTCCAGGAAGCACACGAGCAGCCGGCTGGTATTTGTTGTCGAATTGTTGATATGTAAGCAGGGAGCATGCTGTGCATTTAAATCACTTTCACACTAAATTTGGAACAGAAATCATTAAATATTTATTGTGTGCCTAAAATACAGCTCGAGCGTCCTACTTACTGATATTACATATTAATTCACATAGATTTTGCACCACTGATAATGCGTTTATTTAAAAGTGGTGACTCTGAGGCATTCGTTATGTTTGTGCTGTTTAATAGGAAGTGAGATTCGTGCCCCCATAGGAGCTCCATCTCGTCAGTTCTGTAAACCTGAGGAAGTGATTCGTGCAAAGTGATATTCCAGGGTTCATAACTACTAGGAAAAAAGCTTTAGCTGCAAGTTCTTAGTGATCCTTTGCAAACCAGTAAAATCAGCCCTTCCAGAATAAAAACACCCCAAAGCCTATAAGAAACGACCAGTTATTTCCTTAACGGTGGGAGGATGTGCATTCAGAGAAGCAATCACTCAGCCAGAGTGTAATTGCTACAAATCAATTACTACCTTCTCCAGTTGCTTTCCTGAAAGGTGAAGACCAGCAGAAAAACTACTGCAGGAAGGTTAAAACTAAGCAAATACACCTTGACTTGCAGCCACCCTGGGGATCTCAAGCAGGCACTGAATGACAGCAGCAATCCACCCCAGGTTTTGCAGGAGCCCTATGCATGCTGGAATAGATCTGCTGCAATTATTTCCAGGCTCTGGGCTAGCAGAGTAGAGTGCATTTAATAGAGCTCCTTGTTCCTCCTATTGCAATAAGACTCAGTCATTTTTAATTACAGACGCCTCAAAAGCTGGGAGCCAGTGCTGACTGGGCAGCAAAATATTGTTACAATCTGCTCACTGGTGTTTGGAAAGGATTTTGGTGCTGAAACTGTCACGGATGTGATGCTGCCAGTCTGGTCAGAAAGTGGAGATAAGCAGCTTGCTGGTGGATTTTGCTGAGTAGCTGCAGACATCGAATGTGCCCTCTTTCAGGACCTGCTGGGTGAGGCTAATTTGGTGTTACTTATTTTAACACCAGGTGTAACAAACCTCTGAAGTGGCTGCAAAAACCCAAGCCAGTGCCAAGGCCAAGTGCCTAGATGTGCTGTGCCCCAGCAGGAACGGGCGCTGCCCCAGCCTCAGCAGCAGGGCATGGGGCCAGGACACGCAGCACATCTCTACCTTCTCTTGCCTCATGCTATCAGAGAATGCAACATCTTCTCCTCTGCCATGACGTGCTCTCATCGCCCTTAATCCCTTCTCTCCTGGTGCTGGCTGCAGCAGGAGCTCTCATTTCCTTGCAGATGTTCCTCAGGTCTAGAGAGCAGCACACAGCACCCTCAGAGGGGAAGGTTTCTGAGAGGAGAAACACAGGCAAACAGCATCTCAGGAGACGTTTTGAGAGGCTGGCATGCTTTCCCAAAGCATCTTCAAACACATGACCCATAAATAGATTAGGAGGTGACCTCATTGCAAGCCCCAGTTTCCTGGCATCACGGTGTGGGGCACACCACTCTCCTCCCCAGCAGGCAGCTGCACAGAGCAGGATGCAGATAACCTGCCTTGTGATCCGAGGAAACGGATTTGTTAATCCTTGCTGCTGCCTGCTGTCACATCCAGAGGCTTTGTGGGGACAATTTACGAAGTCACTCAAGAGCTTTTGGGCTGTGGGGATGCTGCAACATACCAAGGGTGCTCAGCACTAGCTAGACCAGAAGTCTCACAAAGAGGACAGGTGGCTTGTAGCAGCAACTCCCTGGCTACAAAGGCCATGAGTGCTGTCCCTAAGGTCCTCTTCCAGCACAAGTCTGCAGTGAAGCAGTTTTATCACGAGCCACCTGCCCCACCGTGAAGGAGATGGGAGGCTGCTCTTTGGGATAACAACTTGCAAAAGACAGGCAAAATATACTGCCTGTTTTGTAAATCAGGAGACCTTGGCCGTAACGATCCATGCACAGGGCAGGGAGGGGGGCTGAGCGAATGTAACAGCATGAAGAATGCTGAGATGCAGCTGGGGCCAGTGCAAGAGCCAGGCATGCCACTGCCACAGCCAGTCTGCTGTGCTGCCTTCCCCATCACACATCACTGTGTCGAGAGCTTGAGCAAGGCCAGCATCCTCCCTGCCCTCACCTGCTCCTGCTGCAGCCAGCAGCCCAATGTAAATATTAGCTGAGTGTGCACGAAGGGGTGAAAAGAGCACCGTTTTAAGCCCTTCTGTTTGGGAGGCACAGTAATCTATATAACGCTGTTACCAAGAAACGGGGATTGTTTTCTGTTCTATTTTAGGAAACCGTGAAACAACCGGAGCCTCAGTCATACCAGGATTTCTCTCTGCCTCCTGTAAATTAGCATTAGTACCAAGCAGCAGTGTTTCATTGTGGCTTTCTGTAGCTGCAGACCAGACTCTATTTATGCCTGAACCAAGGACGTGCTGCTGGAACCTCCTGCTCATACTGCTCTGTAATGTACTCAGTGCAAAAAGCACATCATCCAGGTCCTCACTGTGAGCACCCAAGGACATCACAGCAAGTCCTCAGGAAGAGGTAGTAAATGAAGTCCTCATTTACTACCTGTAGCACAGCATAAGCAAGGCTGGCCCTCAGCAGCTCCTCTTCTTCTTCAGCTGCTGCTGAATTTTCCCATTTGAATGAGCCGAGAGATCTTTCTGAATTTAGGCAGACTTTTGGCCATCTCTTTTGGCTCTTTGTTCTCCCTCCCGTGTCACCTGCTACTATACAAAATCCAGACTTGCATCACAGAACTGCAATTCCAAAACGAGAGGCTCAGCTGAGCAAACATTTACTCCAAGTTTTGACGGCATACTGCCAAAGGGCCACGGCCATGGTGAGCTGCAGCCAGAACAAACGCTCACAGATGTGTGACTCCTGGACTTGCCATGAGCAGCAGCCCGCAGGCGATGTCTCACTGCTCAGGGCTGGCATTGGGCAGCACTGTGCCCATGTCTTCACCACCTGAAATCATCTCATCCTGCATCCCACCAAGGCCCCTCACACCCTGCAGCATTTTCAGATTGGCATCCTGCAGGCATAAAGGCACTTTTGTCTGAAAACATCAGAGCTGGACAGGAGGAAACAGTGCATGAGGTGCAGAGCTGCAGCCATTAGAGGCACCCAGCAGCAGCAGCACACCTTGCTTTCCAGTCCCACTGTTATGTGCAGTGCAGGGGACCTCATGTGCCCAAAGAGGACTGCTGTTGATGTAATAAACAGCACAAGGGATGCACTTTCCCCTCTTTTCTCTCCTAGACCATCTCCATAACTTGCTGCAGTTGGCGCATGCACGTTTTACAAAGGTGCTAACTGCTTCCAGCTTTCATAAACACACAGGCTCAGCCCTGCAACAGAGATTAATAAAAGGAGAGTGGGTTTGTTTGTTTTTCATGCAAATGTGAGCCTCCCTGTGGGAGCCATTCAGTTAAGCTCTCCCAAGTGGTAGCTATAAATGAAGTTTACTCTTTTGGAGGGCTTCTTCCACAGTGTTCTGTCCTGCCAGCCTGAGTTCAAAGGCACTAAGTGGCAGTGCCACGAGCTATGGCCTTTGCAATGCTGAGGCCTCGGCTTCAGCTCTGCTTTTCTTTACAGTCATTTCCACCAATCATTACCTACACAGATTCCTCCCATCTAATGGGGATAAATGGAGAGGAATACAAACTCTACAGCAGTGATTTCTTCTAGTATCAGCAGGCTCTTCCATTTTACGCTGTACAAAGTGGAAATAAATTTGAAACATTCACAAAATACTTCAAATATCCTTCAGCCTGTGCTGCTTTTAGTATCAGAGGCCACTTGATATCCCCAGGCTCCAGCCATAAGAGATGTGCAGCATTATTTTCTCCTGGGATGGTTCAGGTACTTCCAGGTGCATCTGCATTTGCTGTTCCCTGTTTGTCCTGTAATCAGGAGCAGGCACAGAGTTCAGGTATTTCCACACTGGGTGCATTTCCTCTTACTGGAAGATGCAAGAGAGATGGAAATGTAGGCACTTCGGAAATCATTAGGCAATTATTCTGGAAAGTGTTTCAGAAGAAGCAATTAATTCATGTTGCTGGGAACAAATAGGGGCAGATCTGGAGCCTGCTGTGAAGTGAGAGGCTGGAAGGAGCCATAGGTTTTGCAGCTCTGTTGCATCTTGAAAGCAAACTGCCCGACATTCTGCATCCTTTTAACCCAATCCATGTCCTGGACAAACAGAAATGCACACCAGTATAATATCAGAAATGGCTTAGCTAATGCTCTCATTTGTCTACATTAACCCACTCATAATGGGTAATTACACAATTACCCACAATGAAATATTTTCACTGGAAGTTACACACACATAATTTCCATGATGGCTCCACTCATGTTGTTCTCTTCCTGTGTGATGCAGACAACGGTGCCTATTGTGAGGCTGCTTGTTGGCTCATGCAGCATGTCTCCAGCCATGATTTTTTATGCAAAATTTGGAGTTTCCATGCCATTTGTATTTTTAAGAGGGGACCTTCTAGTTCCCTTTGAGGGAAATGGTCCTCATGCCACCCTTGCAGCAATGGAGCTGGAGATGGGGTGCAGATTAGGATCTCCCAAATTCCCAAATCCACCTTAGCTCCTGCAAAAGTGTCAAAAAGATGGGTGCAGTGAGGCCAATGCTGAAAGATTTGAAAGTCCTACTCCTTTTATTGCCATCAAAGGGGATACTTCCTGCAGTTGGCACTGCTATAGTTGTGCTGCTTTGTAGCAGGATGCCAACAGCTGTGACTGGGAGGTGTTTCAGAGAGAGCTGGGCATGTACAGATCTCTGGATTACAATGCCTGATGGCATTTGGAAACAGAAGGTAAGAGGCCTGAGAGTTTCTGACTTTGTTCTTTCCTTTATATAGGAAAAAAAAAAACCACTGATGATGAATCTTGATGCTCTGATACAACAACCAGGACAATTGCTGTAAGGGGCATGTGTCCCTGCTTTGCTGGACCAGCAGCACTTCCCATGAACCTTACCTAATCCTTGCCTGATGTCTAGCCAGACCCTGTCAAGCATGTCCAATTTCAAAATTATCCAGTGAGCAAAATCTCACCCACTAAAAGATAAATATAATTCTGAAAGCTCCCAAAGAAGAACATTTTTGGAAGGAGGGAGGGAAGCAATTGTGTGTATCTATTTTGCATCAATTAATTTAAGAAATCGTTTCTGACAATCTGTCAGAAGAGTCAATCTGTCTCTGTAGAAAGATAGGCAATGTCTGTGATGTTCCTACCAGCAAAAGTTGCTTCTGTCACTCCCAGCTGCTTTTATTCCCAATGATTCCATCTCTTCTCAGTACTTCCAGCCACTGAACCAGATCAAAACTCACTACTGAAAGAAAACCTTTCATTAAAAAAACGGTCCAATTTTCCTCTCATCATCTTAGTTTCAGTGCTGTCATGTCTGGGACAGGGAAGACACAGAGATGCAGCTCTCAAACATCTACTCCCTAAACTATGAGGGAGTGTGGCCATGGGAAGAAATGCCTTCATTCTCCAATATAAGAATCACCATTTTTTTCTTGAAATTCCCAAAGTCTTGTTGTGGAATTACATATACCATTATAGACACCAGTGCCATTAATTCTGTTTGCTTTGTTTTGTTTTGTTTCAATTGGCACAACTGGACTCAAAGCAATAAGAGATTTTTTGATAGATAGTATATAAAAAAAAGCATAATTAAAAAAAAAAAAAAAAAGAACTTTGCAAAGGAGGAGATCCTTGAGATGTTCTTGTCATCACATTAGTGATCTAAGAGCTCGGGGGCCAAGCAAAATGCCCCATGGCCAGGAATCAGCGTTTGCCTCCTCTGAGAAGTGACAGCCTTTTACCAACATGTGGAACAGGTGGTGGCTGTTTTGACATTTCCAGTGGAAGCACTGCTAATTAAGCAGAAAAAGAAACAAACTTTGAAAGCAGCCACCCACCACAAAAACGCATGTATAAGCAAACAAAGCCTCAATCAGATCTGGAAAGCACCAAAAATTAAAGTATCAAACACACGTGGCGTCTTCACTGATTCATCCCCAAAAGCTGCTCCCAGAAATCTGTCTAGCTCTTCAAATCATAGAATCGTAATGGTTGGAAAAGATTTCACAGATCAAGTCCAACTGTGGACCAATCCTCACCGTGCCCATTAACCGCATCCCCCAGCGCTAATTAGTGATTCGGGTTGGATGGGGCTCCGGCAGACTGATCTAGGAGGGTGTACCCAGCCCACCAATGCTCTGTAAGTCTCTTCCAACCCAATCACTCTGCCATAGAATCACAGAAGCACCAAGAAAAAACCTTCAGCATCGTTTATGAGCGCATGATCTGCGTGACCTTGCATGCCGGCCACGGGGACGCCGCAAGGTCAGCGTGTGTGGCTGTGGAGATGCTGCGGTGCCGGTGTACGGCCGTGAGGACGCCGTGGTGTCCCCGTGCGGCCGGGGGGAAGCGCAGAACGCGGCCTCCTTTCGGCCCCTCTGAGATAAGCGCCATGGCGGCGGCCGCGCCTCGCCGGCCCCCAGCGGGCATGCGCAACGGGGCCTCCGGCGCGCTCCCTCCCTCGCGGCGCTCCCGCCTTTCCTCTCCTTTCCGCTCCGAGCCGTGCAGCACCGCGGCCAGCGCCCGCCGAGCCGTGCGCGCGGCGCGGGGAGGGGCGGGGCCGGCCGAGGGCGGGGCGGCGCGGGGGCGCGCGCGGGCGCGGCGGCGAGCGGAGCCGGGCAGAGCCGCGCCGCGCCGCGCTAGCCCTAGCCCTAGCCCTAGCCCTAGCTCTAGCTCCGGCCTCGACCGCAGAGATGTTGGACCCGTCGTCCAGCGAGGAGGAGTCGGAGGAGCTGGTGGAGGAGGAGAGCGGCAAGGAGCCGCTGGCTCCCACCGCCGCTCGCCTCTCGCCCAGCCGCCCCGGCGAGAGCCCCGGCCCCGGCCCCGGAGGAGGCGGTGGCGGCGGCGGAGGGCTGCAGCCGGGCGGGCGCGCCGGGGGAGCGGCTCGGCCCGCCAGTCCCAGCCCGTCGGTGGCCAGCGAGAAGGAGAAGGATGAGCTGGAGCGGCTGCAGCGCGAGGAGGAGGAGAGGAAGAGGAAGCTGCAGCTCTACGTCTTCGTCATGCGCTGCATCGCCTACCCCTTCAACGCCAAGCAGCCCACCGACATGGCCCGCCGGCAGCAGAAGGTACCGCGGTGCTGCCCTGCCCTCTTCGTCCTCCTGCGCCCTTCGCGGCGCTGTGTCCCCGCCGCCTCCTGCCCCCCGGCTCTCCTTGCCGCCCCCTGCCCGCTCCCGGCCCCGACGCCCCCCGGGCGCCCCAAGGGCAGTCCCGGCGCGGGGCACCTTGGCCCCCTATGGGCCCCGTCCCGGTGGCGGCTCCGCTGCCGCCCAGACACCGCTCCTGGTTATGCAATATGGGAATTGGGGATGTCCGGGATTTTGGCCAGCTGGAGGTTGTTGAAAGGAGACAAATAGCGTTTATGGCGTGCGCCTTGTCCTCCTCCAAAGGGAGTCTGCAAGTTTGCACTTACTGCAAAGTTCTTTTCTTTGGGAGTTGACTTTAAGGAGTTGCAGAGCCTCCTTCCAACTTCTCCCAACGTGTGCTCCCCAGTTCCTTGGCAAAGCGCGACAGCAGGGCTTTGCCACAGAACGGCGGCTGCGATGTCCTCTCTGCGTGTGTCACGGTGGCACCCAGCTGTGCCGGGAGCCCCTCATCTGGGCACTGGGGCTGACACAGGGCTGGCTGTGCTCATCAGTGTAGACACAAAGTTTCTGCAGCACAGGGACGCAGACATATTCCAGCAAACACAGCCCATTCTCCTTTGTGGTGGGACACAGCTCAGAGTTGGACGGCAGTTGTTTATTTCTGGTTTTAGCTGAGTTTCATAGGTGGCCTTTGTAGTCTTGGTAGCATCCTGCCTCCACAAATGACCTTTATACCCAGGGAAACTCCTGGGTGAATCGATGGGAATGACATTCATTCAGCTCTGCTACACCAGAGGACTATTATTAGTCATTGCAACATACGGAGGTAGGGAAGTGTATCCGTTCTGCACGTAAAGGCAGTATAGGACAATCTGGTGCTGCTGGAAGGTTGATGATCTGCTTTGTGAGAAGGAAGCATGTGGCTGAAGATAAGACAAGGTTTAGAGAGTTTTTGATACGTGTTTTTTGCTCACAACTCTTTTTTCAGTAAGTTGTGGATTTTCAAAGTCATCTTGACTTTTGTTTCCTACCTAACTTTTTCATGCTAGGAGAATGTAATGGAATTTATGTAATTCCTCATCTTGGAGGAATCTGAGCAAACAAACCCAGCAGCTGTTCCTCATGTGAAAGTGAACTGAGGACAGAAAGGAGTTTTTCCAAAAGCAGCATCTGTTGGTGTGGGGTGTGAGGCTGGGAAGGAGGGTGAGACGCAGCTGTGAGGTCAGTGCTGTGCAGAGACAGGAAGGGGTGGAAGACAGGGCAGGGATGTGCAGATGGAACAAAGAAATGGGAAAATTGATGACCTGGCAGCAGACTCAAAGGAATGGAGAGGGTGTGTAGGACCTGGGGAGAAAATAATCTGTTCTGTGTGGTGTATGGGAAACATGCTCGGCTTCTTTATAAAATGCAGCTCAAATAGATGTCTCACAGGGGCCTAGCATCTTCCCACAAACTTGGTCCTTAAATGAAGTTTGGAAAGCTAAATTTAACTTGACAACACATGTCAAACTGAATTCAGCCTTTTAAAGGTGATTTCACTCTGGGTTTTCTTCTCCTGTATGTTCCCATATTCAGCTGTCACAGCTTCCTGGGAGTAAATCCTTGTCCATGTTCCTAAGCCTGACTCCTGCTGAAGTCATTCAGAGCACTGACAGAGCTCCTTATGGGCTCCGTGTGATTGCTGCTTTCCTCTCTCTTTTGACTTTCCTGCCAAAACCCCATTCCTCTGTTCCCAGCCTGCAGGAGACCCCAGGGTGAATTGTGTGGGACTCCTTCCCCCTTTAGCACAGAGTTTTGTTGGGGAGGTTCTGCTGGGTTCAGTCTTTGTAATGAGAACTTTGTGTATTGCTGCAAATCCAATAGCACTGCAAATAGCAGATCGCTGCATCCTGCTGAGCTTCTCAGTGCTGCTGAGTCCACTTTGTAGCTTCCTTCTCCATCTCAGTGATGGAAGAGAGGGCAATTGGTTTTGTTGTAAGTGATGCAAATGCAACCAGGATGGAAATAGCAGCTTTGCTGCATATCACTCACTGGAGCTTGTTTGGGTCCTTCTGAAAGCCTGCAGGTGGTGTCAGGTGTGCTAGCAAAATAGCAAAGAGCTTAAGCTTGTGCTCTGCTGAACAGTGACTGATTTAAGCACTGCACTTAGTGCAGAGCAGGTATGTGGGGTCAAACTCTCTTAAACCTGCGACAGTGCATCATAAAATACAGTCTTTCTGCCTTTTTGGCACGCGTACAGGTGCTGCAACGGTTAGGATCTTAGTAAAGTGAACACAGCCTTCTAAATAATCACGTATTTCTTCATTCTCCTGGGTTGACTTGTTGCTCTCATCCTGTTTTTGCACAAGTTCTCTCTTCAAACCGCTGACGTGTCGTCGTGGGACTGCTGTGACTCAGGTGGTGATGTGGTGGGACTTGCTGGGGGAGCCGGGACTGTGTGGTCAGGTGCTGCTCTGCTGGACCTGGGGAGATGTCAGAGCTGTGGGGTGTGCAGCTCTGCAGCCAGGAGAGGAAAGCAGCTGATATACTCTTCTTGCTTTCTGTCTGTTCCTTCATTGCTCCTTAGCAGCACAGAGAACAGAACACGGGTGTTGTGCTCAGCGAATTGTCTGGAATCCACAGAAAATAATTGTTTTCAGTTAAAACACTTATCATTTATTTTGCCAGTTCCTTATCTTAATTTAATTCTAGCCGATATTAAATATTTGCCATAGTTTGGCTGTTTATGTGCTTGCGGCTGATTGAATCGGGAAGCAGGTAATTAAATGGGCTGGAAGCTTGGTCTTCGGCTGTTGTAAAACTTTGCAGCTCCTGATGTGGACCAATGATTCAATTATTCAATCTCTCAAGCCAGAGATGTTATGAACTGACAGAGGGGAGGACTCATCTGATCATGCAACCCCTGCTAAAGCCCATTGTTTGCAGGAAGTATAATATACAGCCTTGCTCTGCATAGTCTAGACACACTACTCTCCCTGAAGCACTTTGCCTCTTGCACAGTTTGTAATTCCTTCTGACAAGTTGTGAGTCACTCATGCTCAGTTCACCTAAGTGGGAAGTGGTCTTTAAGTCATTTCCATATGTATTTCTTTTGCTAGCTGAAGAAGTAATTAATTTTTAGTGCGGTTCAGCAATAGGAACCCAGGCATCACAGTACTGGAACTAGCAGTGTATGAATACAGCCCCTTGTTAGCTGCTGCCAGTACTTTAATCCAGAGGAGTGCAAGGTAAGCATCCTGCTTATGTTTAGTTATGTATATGTGATTAATATATGAAGCTTAATAGATATGGTATGATCAATAAAGCTGTTGCTCAGTTGGTGTCAACGTCAGTTCTTCCAGTGGCTTTGGCAGCACCAGGATTTCAGCCTCAGAGTGATCTCTGCTGTAGTATGTCTCCAAAAATCTAGGTTAATTGGAACAATGAATTCAGGAGAGGGGACCTGTCACCCAGGGGGATGGGTGGAACCCTGCTAGGTGGGTTTTATTCCCAGCTTTCTTTCCCCCTGGGAGCAGAGGTAGAAGGGAAGGTGGCCTCATTCCCTGCTCTAGGACAGCCTGGAGCACACAGGAGGGAAAGCAGAGCTTAGGAGACTTCCTCTGCCTTGCCTGGCTGTTCTTCTGGGTCGGGTGGGCATCATTATGAGCACCACCTGTAAGTGCTGTCACTGAGTTTGCTGTGTGTGTGCAGTTGTTGGTTGAGAAAGTGCTTTTAGTGACCATACTCTGCACTGTCTGCCTGTGATTCAGGCTGATAAACAAGTCAGACCTTTCCTCAAATTTGAACACCTGAATCAAAATGTCTTACAAGTGTTTATTCAGTTTGGGGTAAGCCATGCAGTGCTCACAGTTACCGTGGTTCAAAGCCTGCCTGTCTCAGAGCAGGATGGGGAGCTTGGACTTCCAGCAGAGTGACAAATACAGGCTACCTGATCATGACCCATCGCTACGGGATGCACCATGAGCTGTGTAGTTCAGCTGACACAAGAGTGGGTGGAAAGCTGCCTCCACACACAAGTCGTGACTCTCAAGCCCTGTGCTCCATCCTGCAGACCAGAGAGGTCTGTCCACACCCAGGTGTTAGCGGCTTAGCTTAATGAAACCTAGATTCAGTCATGCTCCAGGATTAGTTTTGCTTAGTTTGCTGCCTTTAGCAGGACTTGGGGTTGATGTGACCATGTGTTGTACAAGCACTCTGGCAAAATAGGATTGCATGCTAATTGTCCCACAGTGGCCACTCGAGCTGATTTAGGGTGATATTCTCTCAAGGACAGGACACTGATTGCCTTCAGAATAGGATGAGACAGTCTACGGGTGCTAGACTGCGTGTTCCACCTCTGATCCTTTTTTAAGTGGGATTTTCAGCCAGATGCAATGATCTAGGACAAGTGTCTCTGGGTATGAACTGAATCTGGTCCTGTACCTGCGTGGAGCAGCATATCTTCTGCTTGGGCAGGGATCCTGAGGGAGTAGCTTGGTTGACTTGGTTAACTTCTTGGCAGTTGAGGGGGGAAAAAAGGGCTATTTGTTAAGAAGTGGCTTATAGAAATCCATCCAGTCTCACAAGATCTGGACTGATGCCTTATGAACTGCATCATGTCAGCTATGACTTCTGAATTTGATCCTGAATACACACAGAGCTGGATTGGACGGTGCTGGGAGTGTGTGGATTCTGTAAGTTAGTACAAAAGTTTGTTAGCTGTGAGATAAGTTTGCAACTGATTAGGCATACAGGGTGTGCTTATGCCTGCAGGGGAATTCAGTGGGGAATTTACCATGTTCCCCACTGTACTCAGGTGATTCTATTTGGTAATGTCTGAGCTTGGAAGCAAGCTCTCCCAGCTGAGGTCCCACCAGCTAATTGCTTCTACCATGGGAAGGGTTTGCTGCTCTTGTATCTGGATAGAAGAGTCTTAGGTACTGGGGTGTAATGTGAGAATCACACAAGCTGAAAATCAAGCCAAAGGGAAATTTCTCTAAGGTGCTACATATCCTTTCCTGGTTCAGCTTTGCATGTTGCCAGCACGGAGCTGTCAAGGCCTCAAGCTTTACCTTCCATCTTAGCTGACTGCTCCCACCCTTGTAATCAGAGATTACAGACTCATTGCTGCCTCGGAAGGAAGCTAATGGGGTGACGCAGCAGGAACCAGCTGCCTCGCTACCTGCATGGTGACGATGCAAGGATGAAGGAAGGACACTGAGCACTGCTTCAGCTGCAGCTGTACTGCTGGGCTCAGCAGTGCGGGGTGCCCCCAGCCCACCCTCTGCCAGCTGGGCCTCCAGGCAGGGCCCATCTGCTGATGATAGCTGGGGATGTGCAGCTGCTGGAGCAGCGAGGGTTGTTTTGGTGTGTGGCCAAGGCCTAGCTGGAGTTAGGGCTGTGCAGATAGCGTGTGGGCTCCCAGGTGGGAGCTTGTGTGGAAGGGTGAGGAGGGCTGGAGGAGGATAACCAGGAAGAAGAGATCACTTTACACCTCCATTTCTAAGGTTATTCTGCATCTCTGCTGCTTTTATTTCCAGTTCCTTAAGCTCAGACCTCTGAAGCCTCCCATTGCAAAGCTCGTGCTTGATGCGTGTTTCATGCAGAGAGATATGTGATAGATTTTTTCTGTAATCTCCTTTCTGTAAACTCTCCTCTGTCAGGTTCTGTTTCAGACCAGAATTTTTCTGTCTGTAAAGGAGTCACCCCAAAAGTGAATCAGATCCTGCTGAGTGGGACAGTCTTCCCATCCCCTATTTATAGTTCATGCAATTACCCTCCATGCATCTCGAACTCTAATTGCCTTTTTATTGCTGTTTAGCAGTGTGTTACAGGTTTCTGAATGCTCATGCCTTGTTTTCTCATTAGCTCTATTTATTCCTCCTCTGGCTCCCTTCCTCAACCTCATCAAATTTAGCATCTTCTCCTTGCCTTCAGGGCCTTGTGCGACTGCCACTTCTCTCTTCTGTTCCCATGTCCTGTCTCATGTTGCAGCTCTAGATGCTCTGTGGTCTTGCTACAGCACTCCATTGGGGCTGTCCCCAGCAAGGGGCTCCTTTGTTGGGTGAGATGGCTTGGATAAGATGTGCTGATGTCTGCTATGGGAGCTGCCTTGTGTCAGGCAGGGCTCCTCAGTGCAGCTCTGGCAATTAGTGGCAGGTAAGCAATGCAGGCTGCCTATGCTTTTAGGGTTCTGGTGGGAAACTGTGTTCTTCCAAAGCACTTTTTATGCTGGAGGGTGCCATGCTGTGGTGACACCAGCTCTGTCCCCATGGTGCTGATTTGTTGGTGTCACAGGTGCTGCGAATCAGCCGTGCTCTCCTGGGACCTTTGCAACCACACATACACAGGGCTGCTGCGTCACGAGCTGTTCCTGTGCATTCTGGCCTCTCCAAAGCTATGTGTGTTGGGCTGAGAACACACAACTACTGTTACTGGGGTTTCTTTATTAGTGATTTTCTCTCTGATGGCTAAAATAGATGTGGGCTTTGTGCTTGTATGGCACCTGGCACACTGCATCTGCACCTGGGAGCCAGCAGTAGCCTGGGTTTGTTTCATGTTGTCCCAGAGTTCAAAGTCCTTTCTATTGTTATTTGCTCTATGATTTAGCCGTGTTGTATGGCATTTCCATAGCTTGAATTAATTTAATTATCCCCTGAGGTGCTTGCTTGCTCACAGTTGTCCAGGACTTTGTTGACCTCCTCTTGTGTATTGAGGAGCCCACACGACTCTGAATCATCAGTAAACGTAATCGTGGTGTTTGATGTTTGCTCCATGCTATATACAGTAAATAAACCTGGCCTTAATACCAGTCTATGCCTCCCCTGTAGGCACCTACTTTGTTCCCAACTGCATACAGCCCAGGCACTCTATCCTAATAGCATTCCTATTGACTGGAGAGATTAATATTTCATGTGAAATTGTACCAAAAGCTTTCTCAGCCTATAGGTACGTTGTGCCCTCAGCACACCTATTAAGCATGATGTCAGCTCTGCAAAGATTCAGTGTCACAGGCTTGGCTCCCCAGCCTGTGGCTCTCTGCAGCTCACCAGTAAGGTGGCCCAAACTGTGTGGCAGTTTCCTGAGCTGCTCAGCAAGGTGCTGTTTCTTGATCTGCCATCGATAAAATATTTTGTGTTTTTTTTTTTTTCTCCTGTGTTGAGTGCTGTGGGCTCATGGGGTGCTGCAGTAATTGTTTAGGGCAGGATGCGAGAGAGGACCAGACCCATTGCTGCAGTTCAGGCACTGAATATCCATGGGTTGCCCCTTCTGCAACTGCATGTCTCCTTCCCACAGCCTGCACAGCTGCTTCCTCTTCTAATAAGGCAGTTAATAGTCTTGCATAATTCATGCTTACAAGTTGTACACACTTGCTGATAAAAAGAGCCAATGTTTAATTTACACACGTGGGGTGTCATGTAGACCTGGCTACATGAGCCATGCTGAGATGGAAGCGAGATGGCAGTGAGTTGTGAAGGGCAGGTCCTGGCTGCTGCTCTCCCCTGGCTTTGCAGAGCACGGCGGGGCTCTGCCTCTCTGTGTGTGGATGCACCACGTGCTGACTGCCCTTGTTTCGGGCTCTTGGCGTGAGCTGCACCGCATCCTGGCCTCCAGATGTTTGTCCTGTGGCTGTGGCACACGGCTCAGCTGGCTGCAGGACAGCCCACGTGAGACCAGCCGCAGAGGGGCTGTCAAAGTGGTGGAGCAGCTCAGCTGCTTAAACCCACACGAGCAGAAGAGCAAGGCCCCCAGTTCCATTCTGTCCGCTGAAAGCACAAGATTCAGTGGCCAGCCAGAAAGCAGATGGCTTGCTGTTTCTGTATCCTTTCATTTTATTATTGCAGGTCTGCGAGGGAGTTCCAGCTGCTCCAGTAGTGTGGCAAATCATCTCCATTTATCTTGTGCTGTTACGGCTCAGTGATGTCAGATGGTCTCTTTACATTTCGTGTATGTTCAGACTAAGCCAATCACAGTGCTTTTTCCATGAAAACTTAATGATGAAAGATAACACCAAGTGATATTTTTCTTCTTTAACCAATGGTTTCTTTTGCTGCATAACCTTCATGTTAATGGTCATAATCTTTCCTTGCTGTGGTTCAAGAGAACAGATGTGCTTTTTGGATATATATGGATATATATGTGTATCCAAATATATATATATTTGTACCTAGAATCTCCTTTTTCTTTTTTTTCTTTCTTTTCAGCTCTGATTATTTGCATTGCAATGCTGTGACCTATATTCAAGGTGAAACTTTTGATAAGTGTTTGCTTTGGGAAGGGAGGCACGCAAGCATGTTTTTGAGGAGATTAGAGCCTGTCAGACAGTAACACACATTTCAATTAGACGTCAAAATGCAAATCATTCAGACTTCAGTGCACGTCAAGGTGAGACTAGGAAGAACTTTAATCCGTTCTGAGATAAAGTTGAAATCCTTGTGTGCTGTAGTTATCCCCAGTCAATTATGCTTGCTAGGAGTTGTGTGCTGGCAAGTCAAAGCTGTACAGGAAAATCCTCGCATGATATTTTTGTCACTTGTTCAGATGTTTGCTGTCCCCATGTAGAACTCATTTCCTCCAAGGGCTATTCCCCTTCAAATAATAGAAAAATGACTCAGAAAGTTGCAGCTGCAGTGACAGCTCCCATGATTTTAATGGCTTGATGATTATTAGTATTGTTGAGTGTCTTAGCCCTAAGCTGGCCTGTGGTGTGTGCTGCCTCGCTGTGATGCATGGATGCTGAGCAAGAAGGCCTGCCCTTCATCCCTGTCCCATGGGCGATGGGCGGGCTGCTGAGGATGCCGTCAGTGCTCCCATCCCATGGGTGCCCTGGGCAGGGTGAAGTAGGGGCCAGGGCAGGGTGCTCTATGGAGCAGGGCATGGCCAGAGGCTTCTGAGCATCCCTAAATAGCAGGTCTGAGGAGTTTCCCATGGCCCTTGTGGCTTTGGGAGGCAGAGCCTAGAGGTGGAGTGCAGCTTGCTGAATCAGAAAGGAGACTGCTAGCCCTGAGACTCTGGGGGCTGGAGGGAGGAATTGCTCACGCAGGCACTTGGAGCAGGGCGGGTATGTGCTTGGGAGGTTTTTCTTCCCTTTGGCTTTGAGAGTTTGAATTGAAGAGCTGGAGTGGTGAGAAGGCTGGGAGATATTTTCTTACCCTCTGCTCGAAGAGCTAAGTCGCAGTTTTAGAAAATGTATTGTAAATGAAAGATGCTATTTCTGCTCTTCAGCCTCTCTGTTTTTCATGCATCTTCTTCTCTTTCTGGCTTGTCAGCAAACATTAATGAGAAAGTAGAGGGTGTGAACCAGCAAAAAAAAACAACAACTTTTCTCTGTTGAAATCATGTACAAGGTCATAGCAGTTTGTGTAGCAAATCTCACAGGACTTGAAAAATGTCCTCCTTGGTGTCATCCTATGCGATTTGTCAGTGGTGTTTATGGACTCACAGCACTACTTTGCACCAGAGATGGCAACCATACGCTGTGGTTATACATCAAGACTCTTTTTTTCCCCCAGGTTGGATGACTCAGGTTTGTAGACACAAGGCTTGTAAGTTGAATGGGGGGAAAAAAATAGCAAAATGTGAATTATGCAGCTATTTTCACAGCAGAACACTTAATTATGGTTTCAAATATACTCAGCACTAGAATAAATGATGGAGATAGAGCAGTTCTATAAATGTCTGTGTGCCTTGGAGCTCAGACCTTGCCTGGGGGATTCTCAAGCACTCCCACTACCCTCTGCCAGAGGGACAGGAGCAAGGCAGGAGGGTAGGGCTGCAAGCAAAGGGAGACAGAGGCAGAGGAACAACCTGCATCACATGGGCTGCTGCTGAATCACTGTTTACACCGCTTCTGTACCTGCTGACTAGATGCATTAAAATAGGATACTTCTATTTTTAGTTCTTACCTTGTGCATTCATGCAGATACGTGCACTGAAATTAGGCTTTCAGTGATGGGAGTAGCGTTGTGCCCACATGCGAAGTGTTTCGGAGTTACGGCACAGCAGCAATTCCACCATCTCACCTGCACGAGATGCAGTTTGGGTGTGGAAGTAAGGCAGTGTGGAGCTGAGCACCTCGAAGCTGCCCTTGCTGCCTTCCTGGCACCAGCACTGCCAGGCTTTGTTCCAGATCCTGCTGGCTGCTTCTGTGCTGATGTGCTGCCCACATGGGGACGGAGGAGCTGCTGCAGCAAGACTGAGCCAGGCAGGCTGGGATGCTGAAAATGGGGGGGGGGGGGGGGGGTGTGATGTAGAAAGTCATTACTGTGGTCCAGTACTGCTGCTGTGACATCGCCAGCTCCAAGAAGGCAGGTCGTGGTGCCTTCATCTCGGGCTGCACAGCCTCTGTGCCTTTCTGTGGGAGACATACTGCATGGAAACACCCCTACAATTGAGGAGGTGAGGGATACTGGCATGTTTGCTAAATGTAGTAAACCATAAATTAGAGATTTCCCTGCTTAAGTTTGGGATGGAAAAAGACAAGGGGTTGGAGGTGTCATGTGGAATATTCCAGTGAAAGCAAGGCTTTCTCATCTGACTGTACTGGGATTAAAAATAGCATTTGGGAAAGAGAAGAAATGAAAAATAAGTACTCTGCTTTTGAATGGTTTCCTGATCTGCATGACAGCAGCTCTGTGGCATTGCCTGCACTCACTGCTGTGACTTCAGAACTCGGCTGTGATTCCCTGGGGCTGATAAGATTATTTGACTTAATGCATCCTTTAAATAACATTGCCCAGCCTTTCCCTACCCCACATCTGTAGCCACAGGTGTTTCCCACTGGGGCTGGGAAGCCGATGCCCTAAAAGTGCATGAAACCAGGCAGAGCATCTTCTGCTCTGTCCCTGCAGGCTGAGCAGACAGGCCCCAGAGGAGAGACCCTGTGTTGCCAGAACCCCATTTCTGGCCCTGAGCTTCCTGCAGCACTGATCTCGGGGCAGTCTCGTTCCCCACACCTTGCAAGTTCCCATTAACTTTTATCACCTCTCCTTACCCAGCCTGCTCAGAGCACGTTTGAAGGCACTGGTGGTGCCTTCAGATTCAGCTCTGTTTCCCCAATAACCATTAACTGTGCTGTGAGAGTCTGGGCTGCCCAGAAAGAATGACTGAGTCATTCTGGTACTTGTTCTGGCCCAGCACAGCAGCCTTGCATGAACTGGTTTTCCCTGAGTTTCGTTTGGAAGTGGCCTGTCAGCTCCCACTGAGGCTACCCAGCAATAGAAATAGCTCTTGTGCCATGTTGTCCTTGGGGGTCTGAAGGGTCTGGCTTTTGTCTCAAAGATAAACCTGTCACGAAGGGAAGTGTTCTTCAGACCGTGCTGGAAGCAATACCAGAATTGTCTGCCTTCCTTTCACAGAGAGCCCCACTGATTTTATTAATGCCTCTGTAGGGGAGCAGGCTTAGAGGGCCATCACAGATGTGTGTTACAAAGCCTGCTTACTAGGTGGGTTTTCCCAAGCCTTTTAGAGGTGGATTCATAGTGCCTCTCTGTATTTGGGGAAGAAACTCTACAGGTTTAGGTACTTTGTATCCTTTATTTTCTGGACCCCAAACTGAGATGGAGCTCTGTTCTCTTCAAGGCTATTTAAAGCTAAGCATCACAAGACTGTGTGCAGGGAGCTCTGGCTATCTCTAGAGCTCTCCGGGCTGATTTTCCCTTGAGCTTTTGTGGAGAAATACTTGAAGGTGTAGGGTGTCTTGCAGCTAGTTTTCCAGGCACTCCATTTCATGGCTCATGTGAGGTGTTTTTTGACCACTGATGCTCTTCTTCACACAGAGCTTGCAGGTCAGTAGTCAGTCACAGCAGATCCCTGTGCCTGGCATGCTTCTTTGCTCCCTAATTGCCTACTCCTTGCCTCCTATCTGCATCCAGTAAGCAAGCTACAGCAGTAGTTAATTACTCTTCTGGGCTGAGTGCTGTATTATAGTCTGTTCTGTCAATACTAATTGTTTTATAGAAATATGAAGTACCACTTTCCCTTCCCTCCGAGGGCTTTGAGATGCAATGTGGGCTCTAATATCGTTTAGTCCTTCATTCCTGTGTGAACAGGAAAACATGATCTCCAGTTCAGAGCAGGTACTTTTGGGTCATCTTTTGAAGAGCTGCTTTTGGGGTCTGTTCCCATGCCTTTCCACTAAAGCTCTTTCCCTTTCCTGATGCCTTGCCAGTACCTTGTATTTAAAACTGGTTGACAATAACACAAGACCACAGTGATAGCTGTGATCTGTATTGGTGAATTCAGGCAGTCCTTTCTTACGCTGGGTTGAGGTTCCTTATTCTTTCTTTTCAACCTCTGGTTCAATAAGCAAGTTGCATAAAAGAATAAGTAAATGAAGGTGATGTATGCAGGCATCTTCTGAGAGTTCACGCAGCAGTACATAGGGAAAACTCTCCTACCAGTGCATGGAAAATGTCAGCCCCTGGCTTTCAGAGGTGTCCTTGCTTGTTTGCACCTCCTCCAGTGACTGGTCGCAAGTAGATATCCACTGCTGATGTCTCTTCGGCAGAGGTGTATCATTCTGCCTCTATTTGTTGTTCTGGAATAAACAGCAGATGAAAACACATTCGTTCATAATGAGAGAACGGTAAATTAAAATGTGTCCCGAGTGTGTGCAGCTTCAGTGTGTTTGCAGTGACGAATGCTTTGGGGCTGTGTTTTGATTCTCTTTGCGTCACTGGAGGTTTTGCTGTTGGCTTTGGTCATTAACAGCCTTGCACAGAGCAGGATAAGCTCCAGGGTTAGGGATTTTTGCATCTCATACGGCATTTATAAACAGCTTACTCCAGTGTGCTCTTAGCTTTTCCTGTATCCCATTAAAATAGCTGTGAGAAGACAGCTTTTTAGGCTTGGCCTCCCTGTTGTCTGTTGTAAGGGCTGGACATTATGGCAGCTTTGTGAGCAGAGGTGTGCTGTCTGGTTTGAGTTTCCATACAAGAGCTTCCCATCCCAGCCAAGCACTCACTGACTGCAGTGCAATTTTTCCGTACAAGCACTCAGCAGCGTGATGTACTGCTGCTGTCACCTGCAGAAGACCTTGTTCCATGACCTTAATATGCATCTCAGCTTCAAACTTGCTCAGTCAGGACTTGCAAAAGCCTGTGTTCATGTCCTTTGTATTGTGTCACCCGGGCTTGTTGAAGGCTGCATGTAAATTGCTCTTTGCAAACAGTTTTCTGATCTCAGCCACAAATCTGATTATGGTTACATTAGGGAATGGAAGCATGAGAAGCCAGGTCGTTGCTTTAAATTTTAGCATTAAAGGTCAAGTTCTACTGATTTTTAATCCTCTGACAGCAGCAGCAGCCTCCTACCTCATGCTCCCACAGCTTCTCCCCAAGAAACATGCGGGTTTGGCACGAGCTGTGGGTTCTTCTGCTTGTATTTCGGGGCTGTTTCCTTCAGTTCCTTATTAAAATGCATGTGTTTATCCTCATTTAAAGTGATAATCTCTATCAAAAAGCTAATGATCACAATACCTGGCTTACTTTTCCCCAACAAAGATGACAGCAGTGATACGAGTCATTATGTTGCTGATAGTAAAATTGCTACCTTCAGGCACGTCTTTATGTTAGGGTTGGATTTTTTGGCTGCCACGATTCACAAGAGAGAGACAGTTGGAAATTTTCTCCTTTAATAAGTAGTTTTCGTACCTCTCAAGTTTCTTAATCGAGTCAAGCTGCTATAGCTACCAGACTGGAAAGAGCAGAATATTCAAGTGCCTTTTTTCTTTTAATATGCATCTGTGTGTGTAAGAATATTGTGGCTTTCCAGAGGTAGGATCAAGTCACAAAGACTTCCTGGTGGGTTCTTGCTGTTGCTTGGCTATTGTGGTCCTTGCTGTAGTAGGTTTTGTGTGTTCTGTCCTCCCACTGTACCACCACAGTCACTGTGCTGGGCACTGAGGACCCCTCAGCCCCAGGCTGCAGCTGGCAGTGTCCTGCTCAGGGGCTGGAGCCACCGGGATTTAAATTTCTAGTTTTCAAAGTGAAGTCTCCATGGGTTTATAACACAGCATTGCATAAGAACATGATTGATTTTTCTTCCTTTCTCCTATGTGGGGAGGCATAAATGCCTGCATAGGAAAACCAGCAGCTGTAAGGAGTATCCCAAATGCCACCATCTGCACACCTCCCAGTGTCTGAGAACTGTGCTCTGTGAATGACGACAGCAGGCTCTATCAAGGGTATGACTTGTATTTAATTGTGTTACAATCCCTTTAATCTAGGATTATATCCAGTTGTTTTCTTCATGTGGGTTGTAGACTGTCAGATAAAAGCGGGAGCAGCTGGGAGGAGACAAATGGCTCTGAAAAGAGGCTGAAAACCTTGAGCATCTGCAGATGCTTTTGTTGGAAGCGTGAACCTGTCTCCCAAAACCATCCAGGCAGGTGCACACGCTGCCAGGACCCTCCGGCTTTGATAACTGAAGACCCTGGGAAGGCAACTGGCTGCAAATGAAATGGTGATTGCTTTCCCCTCACTGAATGAAATCTTCTCTGAGGCGATTATGCAGATTAAAGCTTCCCACTGTAATGTACCAGAATAAATATAGTGGTGGCTGCGTGCTGTAGGACTGCATGCAGTGTGGCTCTGGGTGCAATGCCTGGCTCCTTGCAGGGAGAACTTGCGTTGGTTGCAAGCCCAGGCTGACCTCTGGTTTATGGTATCAAGATGTAGTCATGGGGTAAGGTTTGCAGTTTACAGTATGTCACAGGGCTGGTCATGCCAATATGATATTTTGACTTTAAAAGGCACAGGGCCTTTTAAAAGCAGCTTTGCCACTCCTTAGCAGGAATATCTGCAGCAAGTGTTCACTGCAGCACTTGCCTGAGGAGCATGCTTGCTGGGCAGCCACATGCAGGATAGTAATGTTTTTAGCTCACTAGGAAAATAAACCATTGTCAGCTGGGGAAGGAAGCAGTTTTGGAGCTGAGGATGCAGCCAGAGCTGGCCTGATCTAGCTGGAGTCCAGAACAGGAGCCCTGTTAAAATAGGACTGGAAGGATCTGTCTGAACTCGGTGCAGGGCTGGAAGCACTCAGGTCGCTTCTGATTTCCTCACTGCAATTTACACCTGTTATTTCTTCTTGTGGGCATGGGGAGTATGTTGTTCTCCTCTTTGCAGCAGATTTCTCCAGTGCTTGGAGGACTTTGGTGGACTTCCCAGGCTGTCCCTGCTCCACATTCCTTCTGCTGTTCCTGCTCCCCATCCTGATACCTCTCTCCTGCTCCTTTGTACACTCCTTGCGCATCTGATGCTTTTGCTTTTTTATTTTTTTTCCCTTACAGTGCAGTACAACTGTATTTGTGTTCAGCTGCATTTCACTCTGCTGACAGCTGAGTAACACTGTGCAAATGACTTAATGTACCCCCAGCTATGCGCTCCAAGTGTTAAGTTAAACCATTACCCTCAGTAACGGATGGGTTTTTTTGCCAACCTGATAATTGGCAGTAGGTGCCACTTTGACCGAGGTACATGGGAGACTTTGCCATGCCTACACAAAATCATTTTCCTTTTTTATCACAGCATGATTTAACTACCCAGTGCTGTTAGTGCTGTTTGATTGGGTTGTGTGCTATGTAATTCCAAACAGAGTGTGTGCACTGTAACCACATAGCAAATTATAAATTTCTGAAGTGCAGGATTCATACACGTGAGAGCCGCAGAGAACCTCTTCCACCGTAATCAGCTCCTTCCAAGGAGGAAGGGGGGGGAAAGAGAAGGCAGTGAGAAAGGCAGTTGGGTCCAGTGTGTAGTGAGAGCAGATTTGTTGTGGGCTGGGCCGGGGGCTGCATAGTGCTGTGTGCTTCCCTCTGCTTGCCATGGCCTTGGGGTTCCTTGGGGTTGGTTGATGGCTCCCGCTGACCCTCACGGGACTCTATTTGAGGTCTGAGGTCTTGGGGCGCGAGCTGCTGGGCTCTGATGCTCCGCCCGTCGGCCGCAGAATCGCAGCGGCTGCAGAGCGGCGAGCCTGGAGCTGACCGCGGTGCTGAAACGGCGTGATGTTACCTCTGTTTCTGCACCGCTTTATGGCACTTAGTTGATGCGCTCTTTGTAGGACTTCTGTTCTGTATCTGGCTTTTTCTGAAGGATAAAATCTGTATTTACATCTAGGCTTTTGCACATCTAGAATATTTGGCCTACTACAGACGTGCCTGCAGAGAAATGCTGAGTCCTACTGTGTGTGGCTAACTTATGAGATTTAAGAAGGTGGAGATGCTGGCAGTGTGTGGCAAATTCCAGTGCTGCAGGAAGAGCAGTCTTATCTTTAAGAATGCTTGAAACCTACAGAAACCTGTGGCTGTGAGGAGTTCAGGCCTTGGAGAAGGAAATGATTTCTCAGCTCTGCAGTGAAAACATGCTGTGCTGTATCCAAAGATGGAAAATTCTACCTGGCTCCAGTCACAGTCAGTTGATACCCTGAAATGTATGAAAAGGAGACAGTGCTGGAGCAACCCACACTTACTTTCATGCATGCTGGTCAGCCTTGGTTCTGTGTGCCTGCGTTGCAGTGCCATGAATTCCCGCAGCCTCCTCTCCAGCACTATTTTATAACTTTTTAATTCAGAAAAATGAAGTGAGAGGAAATAAATCCCACAAATGGCAAAGATCAACGAGATACTGACTGCTTCTGAGGTGGACCCTTACCATACAGTGTCACTAGCAAACTCAAGATGTCCCTCATGTCTGCTGCAAACCCAGTTCGTTTATCCTTGCTCTCAACCAGCCCCCATACCGACCAAAGGCTTCAAACATGGTCTCACCAACCCATTCTCTTCCTGTATGGAGAACAGAAAACAATATGTTGAGATCTGTCTGTTTCCTTGCATGGACCAAAAGGATGGATTGTAAAATCACACTGTCTATGGGTCAGAACCCTGCTTTTGAGCAAGTATTTGTAGGGGCGGGGATGCCAAATGTCTTGAAGTTATGGTTGTAATGCTAGACCTTTCGTCCAATCCGAAGTGCTAGACCACTATGGAGGTTGAAAATCACTGCATTTAATGCAGGATTTGTTTCTGCTAAGGTACAGTGATTGTAGAATTGCTGTCTGCTTAACACAGTGAAAACTCTTTATAGTCAATTTAAGAGGTGGAAACAGCACTGGAGTATCCTGCTCCTTTCATCCACCTTGCCAAGGAATGCAGCTGGTCTTCACTGGGCTGTTTCTCTGCTGGCTGTCACCCATCCCAGCACTTCTTCAGAAGCTGCTGAGCTCTCCTGGGGGCTCTGGGTCTTTCCTCATGCTCACAGCAGCCATTGTTTGCATAGCACAGCTGCTGGGGCAGACTTAATGCAGTTCTGTACTTAATGAAGGCACTCATCAAGATGGGAGGCTTTTTGGCTTCCTGACTGCCACTGTTGTCAGCGGTTCCTGTTAACACTAATGGAAATTGCAATCTGGTGTCAGCAGCACAGCACACCCTGTGATGCTGCAGGATCGGCAGTGTGGAGGTATTCCCTGTGTGTGACACAGAGCTTTGCTGCCAGTGGTTTTGCTATAATGTTGTGCGTTCTGTGCCGGCTTAATATTCTCTTATTTTCTGTCCTGGAAAAAGCCTATAAAATTGAGGAGCATGGTAGGTGTTGGTCCTTGTTTTCAAGGCACCGCGAATAAGAGAAGTCTTACTTCTGTTGAATTGGCTTGGTGCTTCAGAGGGTTTCTTTGAGGCCCTCAGTAGCTGCATGGAGCACCAGCCTCCTTCCAGGAGTGCAGCAGCAGCTGTTGAGCAGAGGAGGCAGCCGGTGTCGCCCATCCTGTGGTCAGATCCTGAGCTGCAGAGCTGCATGCAGGCTCAGCAGGAAGCTCAGCCCCGAGGCTGCTCCTGAGTTCTGCTCAGGCTGCAAAGGGGCTACTGGATGCCTTGCATTGCTGGCTCATGTCAGACCCTGTGTGGCTCAGGATTGATATCTGCATCTTGTTGTGCATTATCTGCATATGTCTGCTTACTGTGTGGTTCCTTTGCTACATCACAGGCTTTCTGATGCCAGTTAGTTGTTTGTTGTTTTTTTTTTCCTGATGTTATTTTCAGTTTCTTTGGTTCCCAGTTGTATCTGGTTGAGTTGGGATTTGTTTTGCTCATTTAAATCCCATTTCTGAGAAAATTGTCTTAGAAATAAATCACTGGATTTATTAAGGCTCACTGGAACAGTACATGGTTTGAAAAGAAATGATCATAGTGTAGAATACTAAAAGAAGTGAGAAATTGTCTTTGCCCTTTAAATTTAAGGAGAGTTTATGTGTACCCCAGAAGACAGTATGTGGAAAAAAGGAAAATAGCAAAGTTTAATAGACAGATGCCTGCCACTTCTGATGAATGAGGCTTGCCCAGCAGCTCCGCTCCTGGGTTTGGCAGCTTTGCCTGGTGCATGCAGCAAGGGGAGGCAGCTGTGTGCTGGTTCATGGCGAAGACTTGGGCTTCTACACCAGCCAAGGAAGAAGTCCTCTCGCCAAGACTGGTGCTGGCTGTTTTCTTCCTAACTGGCAATGGCATTGAAGTCCTCAGGTACCTTGTATTTCCAACTTACTGGGCTTGTTCTTTCCAAGATTTCCTGGAATTGAGGGAATATTCATTGCTGATTGTTATGTGTGCTCTGGCAAATGATTTCTGGCTTTCTGAGCCTGCAGGCAGGGTTTTGGTTGGAGCAGACAGCTTTCTGTCTCCTGTGCACATCAAGCCAAGCACTGAAGGCTGATTGGGAACGAACTGGAGGTGGAACAAAGTTTCACACCAGTTTGTCCCTGTTCTGTTAGTGTGGGTAGGATACTTGCCCACTCAAGTAACCATCTTGTGCAGATCTCCGGAGTTTGGGAACTGCAGAAGGGACTGAATAGGAAAATAACACTAGTGTCAGGGACAAGAGCATGGATGCTTCCCCATGTGAAGCTGTTGCAGTGGGGGGGTCTGGCATTCTTTGTGCTGGGTTCATGGACCCAGCCACATGGCCACTGTTGTGCTGGGTCCTTTGGGGGCAGCTGCCAGGCAGCTCAGTGCTGGGATGCAAGGAGGCATTTGTCTTGGAGACAGCGTCAATCAGGAACGCCTCCTCAAGCACCGTTGTGTGGGTCCCTCTGCAATATGGCACAGGCTGGCGGCGATGCTGGCTGAACACCCAGCACCCCAGGTGAAGTACCCAGCTTGATCAAATGTTTTGGGTGCTCTCAGGTAAATCACCATGTTGAGGATCATCTAAGATTAGTGTTTTTTCCTCTGGGTCTCTGCAGATAACTGTTATCTCTAATGGTCTGGTGTAGGCTGAGGTTTTAATAGGACTTTTCCAGTATGAAGCAAGGCTGAGGCGAGCTGAGCTGCTGGAACCTGTGTGCACACACGTGATGTGGGATCTGTTTTGCCAATGATGGGATCACAGCACACTGGGTATGCCCCAGGAGCTATATCCTGCTCTGTGTTCTGCTGCCTGCACAAGCCTGCTGCCATGGCATAGCCGCTTCCGTATGCTTGCTGGAGGAGGAAAACAAGAAGGTAGTGATTTGATGTGTTGTGCTCATTCTTTAGGGCTTATTTTCCCCTTTTTTCATGTTTTTTTGACTCTTACAGTTTCCGTCATCTCTTCTAGGGCACCTGGGAACAGAAGGGCAGCTCCAGGATGCAGAACACCTTAGGCAAATTCTAGCACAACAACTGCCTTTCACAAAGAATAATCTGATTTTGTTGGTTTTTTTTTTTTTCCTCCTTCTCTATGCCCACATATTTTCTGCTCCTACCAACACTGAAATTATATGCTTGACATCTGTGCTGTCTCTGTTGCTTTTTGTGGGGGTTTTGGCTTGTACTCTCAGCACACAGGCACTTGCTACCAGATGCAACGAGAGGCACTTCTTCCTCCTGCCATGCAGGATAGGGCTCTGCCCACTGCCCGCTCCCATTACTCCTTCGGGGCTTTTCCATCAGCAGCACAGTGATAGCAGGGAACAGTGACCCTCCTAGGAGAAGTGACTGGAACTTAAAGCCCTTAAAATTACCCTGCCTCAGGCCTAAAGAAGAAGAATGACTCCCTTCTCTTTTAGGGACAGCCCTCATTATACTCCATTGCAGAGGATTCCTTAAAACAGCTCTCACTCTGTAACTGAGAAAGTCTTTCACATGTAGCTGTGTTTTTGTAAAGGATCTTTATGCAGGGTCACATACAACTGATGGTTGAAAACTGCCAGACTTTAGGTGTTTAATGTGTAATAATTATATCGAACTTGCTTTTTGCTAGATTTGTTAGAAAACTGGTATCTCACATTTGCCCAGAAAAGTTTGGGATGGACACTGGGGAACCTGATCACTGCAGACCCAATTTATCTTCTTTGACTTCTAAAGGGTTCTGGAACATGGAAAGCAGCATTGAGGGGTGTTATTTGGCTTTAATTAAACTGTGCAGGAGGTGAAAGACGAAAGGAAACTAGCATGCCTGCCAGAGGCACCAAAGGAAGAGGGATATTCTCCCAGGAAGCTGTGAGATCCCACCTGTCCTTACCAGATGCTCCTGAAGGTTGTAGCAAAGCTCAGACCACTTGCTGCAAAGCCAGCCAGCAGATAGTCTTTCTCTTATCTCAAAGACCGTTATCAAGCTGCATGCCTAATTTCATGCAGGCAGCTAATTGCCCTCTTTGGAGGCGCCAGTGCAGGACCTGCATGCACTGCACACGTGCTTCATATGCACCGTGGTGAACACAATTTGCCATGGCTGCATTTCATTTTTATTTACAGCACAAAATGGAGAAATGGGCAATGCTTCCTCCAGCTTCTCCTGCTGGGCGAGCAGACTCCGAGCTTGGAAATCTGGGAACTTGTTTGAGGTAAACTGGACCTGGAGGTGTATCCCCATGGGGCTCTCACCCCATCTCTGGGATGCCTAAGAAAAGTCACCAGGTTTGCTTCTTTCATTTTCAGCCTCCTGTAATATTCCGGTTGAATACAGGGGCTTGGAAAACTTGGATAACTTTAACAGTACATTGCCTTAAAGTAGGTAAGAGCAATTGTAATAATAAACCTTTCCAGTGGAAATCATTATTACTGTGAATAATGTGTCCTGATGCCTTTCTCAACGATCTACGTGCATACCAGCCAATGCCAGTTCCCACCCCTCGTGTCTCTGCACAGCAACAGGGATGCAAATGCAGCGCTCTGTTTTCTAACAGCAGTTTGCTGCTTGGACCAAATTACCTTCTACCGAACTTTTTTTTTCCAGCACCAAGCAACGTGCCCTTGTAAAATCTGAGATTACTCACTTCAGCAGGAAATGTGAGGAGGAGGAGGAGGTACGCTGAAGTTTCACACCTTTTCTCTTGTTTTTCATCTAGAAATGAGTTCTGTTCTGGCTTGAGTGATTGATTGAACCTTTTTCAAGTGCTGTCTGAAGGAGACAACTGATCTTTTCTACTGGATCACAGATATGTTTGGCTCTTAGATTTTCTTAAAACTGAGAATGTTTTCTTTCTTAGAGTTTGTTTCCTGGAAGTCATAGTACATGCACAGAATAAGGGAAAAATTCAAGCTTGACCAGTTGTTCTTAGCCACAGCCCTGCTGTGTAATAGGTTAGATCTCTTGCTGGGGTGCTTTGAAAACTGTCTGCCTTTGGGCATGACCCATTGCTTTGACTTGCCTGTGCTTCCCCTTCCACCTCACTAAGCCCATCTCAAACCGCTTTAGATGGCAGCCCTCTCTTCTGGGAGGATGACAGTTTTTCTTGGAGAAGAGCAGTGTGTGGGTGCGAGCAGGGCTCAGCACTTCAGCCCTGTGTGCCTGGAAGCTTCTTTGCCAGTTCTTGCTGTATTGTTCAGTAGTATCAAAGGAATTACCTCCCCTGCTAACTTTGCCAGGCTGAAAATGGCACTTTTCACAAGGCTGGGACGCAGCAGGAGTCCTTTAGTCTCCATTCATTTGCCCGTCTCCTCTGCTCAGTAAGAAGTGTTCTTAAAATAGCCTGTGAAATGGAGGAGAAAGTCAGAGCTTAATGATGAAAAAAGCACAAAAATAACTCCAGTGATGGTGGACACACGTACCTTTTTGTTCAGAGACAGGACTGTTTGTTGTTTGCAGATCTGAAGTGTCAGTCCAAGATCTTTGGATCACATTAACGCTTTCAAATCAGTGTGAGCTGCTGTATACATTAACCAGCAAGGACGATTAGTTCTGCAGTATGTAAGGTCTGCCTGGAGTTGGAACATTGAGATGAAAATAGTTCAAATGGTGATTTGAAAGCATCCCTCTAAAAAGTAGCTTGCTTTCTTCTCCCACAGCCCACCATCCCTGTCTGTGAGAGGTTCTCTGTCTTCTCATTCATTTAGCTGTTTCTGAAGAGAAGCAAAGTGCTGCTGTTCTCCTTTCTAAGACAGGAGATGAGGCACAAAAGAAGTGAACAGTAGGGCAGTTGGAGAACAAGGACTTACCTGGGAGCTGCTCTCTGAGGCACAAGCCAGCACAGCCAACCTGTGTTCCCACCCTGTCCTTCACCCTCTTCCTGGGCTCATTTAAGTTCTGGATAATTAGCAGTCCTTGGGTTGTGCCTGGGATCTACCGGTGCCTTCCTCTTTGGGGAAGTGTTTGATCTGAGTGAAAAAAAGGAACTGTTTACAATGGGAGATGCAGAGCTGGATGGATACACCTGTTAGAGACAAGTAAGTGGTAAGGACAGTAGGCATCTTCTAGTGTCCCCATCCAGGTTTCCCATGCAGCAGCAGGGTGCAGATGGAAGATGTCGGGGGAAGGTGATCATGGCAAGCCCCAAACCCTGACTTTGCTTTGCTCTTACAAAAGCACACATCATTGCATTTCAGAAAGTGGGAGCAACCATAATAATGTTTAATGTCATTCATATGTGTCTAAAGAGTGGCATGATGAATCAGAAAAGAAATGGCATTGAGAGAACAGAAAAGAGTGAGCATTTATGCCCCTGCAGAAGAGCGTTTTCTGCAACGAGCAGCATCGCTGGGAGCTGAGAGGAGCAGGCAATGCATTCCCTCTGGCAGCACCCTGCTCCACAGCAGGCTCCAAGCACTCATCCTGGAGTAAGGGAGGTGCCATGTGTGTGTCCCCTGGGAGCAGCAATGTCAGAGTCGGTGAATCAGTGAAGGGCTCCTGTCTGTGAGTGTAGGCACAGGGAGGGAAGGGCACGTGCCTGCCTGCTGTGCCTGTAAAGATGCATTGCGGTTGTCAGGAGCCAAAGCACAAGGAGCTCTCTGCTAACAAATATTAAACTTCCCTGAAACAACCAGAAAGTATGCTGTTAGGCAGCTGGGAGGACTTCGCTGAGATGCACGGTTAATACTGCTTGCTTACATTGATAGCAACAAGCCAGTGACATTCAGCAGTCTGCAAAGCAGCCATATCTGCCTGGGAGAGATGGCAATTAAAAAGACAAGTGCTGGGGACATAAACCACCCCATGGGGCCCCTCTCCTATCAAAGAGAGCAGCACCAGCACAGGGGAAACGTGCTGCAGTTCTCAGCTGAAGGACAGCCTGCTGGCTGGGTCTGTAGGGTTGTGCCCGTGGCTGGGACTGTGGGGCAGGTGCAGAGCTAGAGGTGATGTATCAGTAGAGGTGGTCAGAGATTTAGTGCTGCATACAAAGGTGATTAAAAAAAAAAAGCAGTGGCATGTGTGTTCCTGAGCATCTTCCCTGAAGCAGCTGCTCTAGCTCCTTTGGGCCAGGAGTAGTTGCCCCCCTTATGGCTTTCCCCTGGGCTCTGTGCCCTCCAGCACCAGTGCTCAGCTGCTCTGACCCCTGTCACATCTCTTCCTTGTGCATAGTTCAAGCCATGGCCAACTTTCTGACTGTGGAAGCACTGACGGCGAGGGATGCTCATTCAAAAGCTTGCTTTAGCTTCCTCCTAAATTACCTGGTGCTGAGGAGCAGTAAAATATTTATTAGATGTTACAAAACCAAGCCCAGAACAACAGCCTGCTGAGCTGTTAAATATTCCTCCTTGCGGTGGTACTGGAACAGCAGGTGTCCTAAGGAAATAGAGCTTTATCTGCTCCCGGTTGTGTGCTGCAAGCTGATTGCTCTGAGACAAAAGAAAGATGCTCCCTCTGGGAATTCCCTGCGGTCTTCTGCTGAGCTGCTTCTTGCCAGACACAGGTGGTGCTGATGCTGACACGGTGCCTGCAGCGTGAGGGGCTTCCAGGCTCCTGGCTCTGATATCCCTCTGTGTAAAAGCATCGACTGCTGGTTTGTCAGAGGCTCGTTGAAGTCCTTGTTGGATGAGCCTCATCTTGTTTTGCTGATGTTCCATGATTTGCTTAGGACCGTGGCAGGGAGATGGTGCGTAACAGACTTTGTTCTGCTCCATTTCTGAGGTCAGCAGGTTGTTTTGGGCACACAGTTTCTTGAATGTCAGACCAAGAAGGCAGGAAGCATTTGGATGCCCAGGTGATCCAGCTGCTGCTGAACTCTTCCCAAGAATGTGTTCTGCGACAGGGAACTTCTCTGCCACGTGTTTGCCAAAATGCCCTGCGGTTGCCTGCTGGTGCCGAGTGCTAAGGGTGCCCTGCCTGGTACCAGCGCCAGTAGTTCACCATCCCTGGGTCAGTTAATTGCCACTTTAACATGCACGTGTGTATTTTGGCTGCCAGATAAACATGTGCTGCAGATAAAGGCTGTGAAATGCTTCACTGTACAAACAGGCTGTGACGGTGACTTGGGGCATTTACTTGGGTCCAATATGTGCAAGCAG
The DNA here is from genome assembly GCF_951394365.1 of Tetrao urogallus. Classification (NCBI taxonomy): domain Eukaryota; kingdom Metazoa; phylum Chordata; class Aves; order Galliformes; family Phasianidae; genus Tetrao; species Tetrao urogallus. Next base: position 13,542,235 of record NC_136823.1, on the reverse strand, counting down.
GGCTTCGTGCAGTTTCTGTCAAATGCAGAAGTGGCTGTTGTTTCTTGTGTAAAGGCTACTGGGCCTTGCAAGTGGTAGCGGGAAAAGCAGGAGGGGCTGGAAAATGAAGGGAAGGTCGTTAGAACCACAGCAGTCCTGTTTGCTCCCGGCTCTTTTCATCTTTATGTTTACAACAGAGTGCACTGCTGAAACTAAGTTTAATATAAAAGCAATTAATTCTGGCTCAAACTGACTTTCTAGATAACCTCTGTAACAGTAATATGGACACGGATCAATACAGCTGTGCTGTTTCACAGCCTGGTGGAAGAACGAGGGTCCTGTTAGCCATGGGCTGGTCCATGGTGCATGTGTACTGTATCAGAGAGGCTCTCCCTTGCTGTTGTTTTGAAAATGTGTCTAGAGCTTGGGGTGAGGAGGAGGCAACTGACACTCCAGTAGAGAAAAACCTGGTGATTCATTTCCACAGCCCCCGGGAGCTCGTGTGCCAGATGAGTGTTGGGATCTTCTGTGGATTTCAAGAAGCATCATTTGTTTTGAAGGTAGCCCGTTTAATATTGAGGAAGGAGCAGAAAGTATTGCTGCTAGGTAGTATTACAGGAATTGAACAAGCAAAGACTTGTGGAGATTGTACTAAGAAATAACCTGGGAAAAATAATAAAAACATCATGCACATTGATAAAATCCCTAATGAAAAGCCTCTTAGCTCAGGAGATCTGTGCTCCTAGTTTGTCTTGTGCCTTGCCACACTGATTTCAATGTTGCCTGCAGTTTTCCTATTTCTTTTCTTGGTTTCTTATGGCTTTTATTCTGTCGCCGTTCCTGCTTGACATTCACAATGGTTGCTAATGCAATATCGTCAATACATTTAATTAACGTCCTGATTTTCTTCTCTTCCAGATAATTAAATGCTTAATAAAAACAGACCTAGCACCTTCCCACAGGTATCTCCCACTTATCACTGCATTGTCTCTGTCTCGTCTTGTTGCTGACCCAGTTTTCTTTCCAATTCCATCAGGACATTCCGTCAGCTCAGATAAGTCTGGATCCTGTTTTACATCTGATGCTGTGGGTATTGCCCAAGGGTTCGTGCTGTCTGTAGTGCTATTAGCAAATGCTACGAAGGGTTTTAGGTGTCTGACAAGGCAGGTGGACTCTTCTATCCAAAAACTGAATCCTGCCAACCTCACGAGCAGGAGCTTGGCAGTGCTTTTCTGCAGGGCTCGTTTCAGTATGACCAAGCTGAGGTGGGTCAGTTTACAGGGATGGTTCTTGTTCCACCCCTGGTGATGCTGAGCCTTGCTGTGTGTGTCAGACTCTGTGAAGTCCGGGTGCTTCTTAGACTGCTGTTTTGAGAGTGAGAATGACCATTCTTCCTGGCACCCACACTGGTAGCAAAGGCTGTTGCATGCTTTCTGAAGTGGAGATAGCCAGACTTGCTTTATGTAGCTTTGATGAACACCTCTCCATAAGCATCAGGATAAACTAATACCAGATTATCACATTAAATTGCCATTGCTCACTAACCCTCCTCAGCACGGTGTTGCAGAATTAATTACCAGTATTTGTGGTGTTCGTTACCGCAGTCCCTAAACACCACGCACGGTGCATCATCCAGACGTGCTGATATTTATCGCCACATTTTCCAAGTGGTCCCTCTCCTGCTTTTTATCTCTAGCCGTGTTTACCAGGCTTCATTATACTCTAGTCATTTGGATCTCTGTAGTTTTTGATGCTTTATTCGAAGCCATTTAGACCTTTAGAGCCATTACTTTTATTTCTTTCATCCGTTCTAATGGGCTCTCTCCTTCTGCTGGCATACGAGCAAGAAAAAACGCTCCTCTTACCCTTTCCTAGACCTTCTGGTCATTAGTAAATAATTATCCTAATTTCTACTGCTCTCTTTTCCCTTTCAGTTTGAAGTTGTCATGTATACATGTTGTTTTGTTCCTTCTCTTTTGTCTGAATTAATTCTTATCCTCAAACCTGAAGTAGGTGCATAGCAAGCCAGACACAACAACGCCGAAATCCTGCAGCCCTTCAGATGAGCGTTACCCACATCTTAAAGTGTTTTACTGCCATTGCTAGTACATTATTTATGTACCTGCTGTAACGCTGTGCAATGAGCTGAAAAGGTGGTGGTGTTTTGGTTTTTTTTTTTAGCTGTATCCATTTTTAAATTGACAGATAAATTGGCAAAATAATGGTGTGTTATCTTACAAGGCTGAAATAATGCCCTGTGAACCTTCTGTTGATGTCACTGTGCCAAAATTAGAGTTGTCTTGTAAGTTGTACTGGTTGCCTGCTGGGCAGAAACTGTTTTGAGCAGTGAAGGGACAGCAAAGTCTTTGTTTTGATAAGGTGAACAGGTTTGCCCTTGAATTCGCATTAAATGGCATCAAATTCTTTCACCACTGGTCCTGACTGAGGTTTCATCTGTGATAAACCAATAGAAGCCAACAAGCCTAAATACATAAATAAATGAAAAAGATTCCTTGTCTTCTGGAAAGCAAAGTGAGGCTAACTGGGGAGAGAAATACTGTGTCTGCCAGCCATACACAAAACAGTCTACTTTTGACTTTGGTGTCCTGAAGTGGTAAGAGTGTTGTATTAAAAGCAGTAAAGGTGCGTTTTGTGGTGGTGGAGTTGTTTAGAAATGATGTTCGGGGTAATTTTAGGTGCTTGTGATTCTTAAATGAACAGAATAAAGAGTAAGCGTCTACGGACAGACGGCTGACTCGTCATTCTCATTCCACTGCTGGCCCCAAAGGGGAGCAAAAATGCATGTCATAAGCACCTTGCAGAGATACTGTAGGAGAATATGTGTGGGTTTTTTTCCCTCCTGTATGAACCTTTCTTGACTAATGTTGTTCTTTTGGTGTGTTTTTCAGATTAGTAAGCAGCAGCTCCAGACAATCAAAGATCGTTTCCAGGCCTTTCTCAATGGAGAAACCCAGATTGTGGCAGATGAAGCATTTATAAATGCTGTCCAGAGCTACTATGAGGTAAGCAAAGGTGATTTCATTGCTCATATGAATCACTGTTCTCATCTTTTTTATGGACAGGGTCAAATTTTGAGCGAATGGACTCTTTGTACTTCGCACTTGCCCTTTTTTTGGTGCTCTGTTGACAGTTTTTCCTTTTTTAACACATTGCAAGATTTGTGAAGCTCAGGGTGTGCAGATGTGTTGTCCGTAACTCAGCAGTGGCTCTCCCATGCCCCATGGCATTTCCCATAAGTGGATTGTGGGGCAGCTCATTCTTCCCCCCTTTGCATTGGGAGAGATCTTCCTGATCTTCTAACCAACCTGTTTTAAAACACGAGTGCTCTAAAGCAAAGGAGGAGTGGGGGAGGTGTACATCACCAAAACTAGATGGCTCTAAAGAACGTGGAGCATCTCTCATAATTGTGCCAAGGAATGATTGTGTGCCTTCCTTTTTTCACTTCTTTACGTGCAGCCTTTTTAAAAATCTTTTCTCAGAAGGAAAGAGGTTCTGTTTTTGCAGGAAATCAGAGCTTGTGATTTGTATGAGGAGGATTGCTTGTTGTTTTTTTTTTTCTAGCCTTTCTGCAAACCATTTGTCTTTTCCCTAGAGCTGTACTGTCATAAAAGGTGAGGATTTTGAATTGCCTACATAAAATATTTCTGTGGAAGTGGAATCTGAGAGGACCAAAATCAGATACTGAAACTGAAGAGAATTTTAACTCTATAAGAAAAAAATTGACAGCAGCTGCTTCTGTGATAGGAAAGCACAAATTATCCCTGGATTAAATCTATTAAACTGGCCTAATAGTTACTTCTCCATCATTCTCCATACAGGAAGGAAGCTGAGAGTAATTTACATCTCTTATCAGGAAAGAAATTGTCAAGGGATCCTCAGTTTATCACAGCTTTGCTGAACAGATGCTCTTAGAGAAAGTTTTCAAGATGGCGTGAGCTGCATTTTAGGATGTAAGAGCAGCATAATTTGTTTAGAGGAGATTATTGGGCAGGAAAATGGAACTGCTTATAAACAGACAAAATGCATTCCTGTTTCACTGGTGGCTCTGTCTGAAAGCATCTCCTGACCAGCTTCAGAGTCCTGTGCTATATAATTACATCAAGTAATCAAACTTTCAAACAACAGCTATATGTTTGCAGTTCAACTGGATGCTTCACTAGAATTGCCCTGCATAACTCAGGCCACAAAAAGCATGATGCATCCCTGTTTGTCCGTTAGAGCAACTTTCCAGGCTTGGTTCCAGTGTTGCAAGACGAGGCTGTGTGCAGCAGTGATATTGGCTGTGACCTAAGTCAGCAAGCTGAGCAATTTCTCAGCTGCAGGCTGTGCTGGGAGCTTAGATTCTGATAGCTCTCACCTGTTATCTAACCTGAAAGCCCCTGTGCACACCCAGGGTGTTATCACCAGTGTTCAAACTGTAAAGATAAGAAGGGTGTGCTGGTGTTGTTGCTGCACAGGCTCTCAGAAGTGGGCTGGTCCTGGAGGAAGACCCACTTCCATTCCTGATGGACACCTGTGTTACTGAGCATCTGGGAACATAGAGTACCATGTTGCTGAGCAATACAAAAATCTACCACGTCTTCAAGTCATCCGTGAGCTTTTTAATTATTGAAAGCTGACAGATACACCCCTGTGCTGGCACACCTTCTTCCCAACCTGCCACATTTGTCAGTTCTCAGCATCATTAATAAAACAGCACTTCTCACTTGGCATTGACTGCCCTTCTGCCTTCAGGGCTTGGAGGGGGGAGAGCTAGCACACCATTCCCCTGTCACCCTCTCACCCCTTGGCTCTCTATGGCTCCTGTGGAATCTCCTGCTGTGCTGGGCCCTGTTACATCTGGACCCTCTGTTCTTGCAGTGGTAAGAACACCCTCATCAGCTGTCTTCTCCCTCCTGCTGCTAATGTCCTGCACCTCGCAGGGTGGCCTGCAATGATCTGGTCTGGTTTAGTAGCTTGGTGTAAGTCTGGTTTCCCCATGCGTGGCTACATGGATCCATGCAATGCTGTTGATCTGAAGTAGGATGACTGGACTCCTGCTAGCAAGGCAGAATTTGACTGGGTGGACATAGTTATGCAATAACTTTCTTATTAAAGCATTTGATAGAGTAAAATATAATCCTTCTTTCCTGAATGGCATTTACTTATCAGGCAAAGCGTGGTGTGGCCTGAAGACCTACACTGCATCACAGTGTTTCCATTCTAGCAGACACAAAGCAGGAGCTTTACCTGATTACATTAACATCACACCATACAGATGCAGCCTCTGTCAGTCTGGCAGCATGTGGTTGTTGAGTGGGAAGTTGGAAAGCACGCTGGTGATGAGTTAGCGCTTTTCCTGGCAGTGAAATGCTATTTGCGGTCCTTCAGGAGCGGGGGGGGGTTGTTTTTAACCAGCACCATTGAACTCACTCTTTCCTCACAGGTGTTTTTGAAAAGCGATCGCGTTGCAAGGATGGTGCAGAGCGGAGGGTGCTCAGCCAATGACTCCCGAGAGGTCTTCAAGAAGCACATTGAGAAGAGGGTGCGCAGCCTGCCCGAAATTGATGGCCTCAGCAAGGAGACGGTCCTGAGCTCCTGGATGGCAAAGTTTGATGCCATTTACCGCGGCGAGGAGGATCCCCGCAAGCAGCAGGCCAGGATGACGGCGAGCGCTGCCTCCGAGCTCATCCTCAGCAAGGAGCAGCTCTACGAGATGTTCCAGAACATTTTGGGGATCAAGAAGTTTGAGCATCAGCTGCTGTACAATGCTTGTCAGGTAAGGTCCTCCTCCTAGCGCGGGGGGAAATGGGTTCATGGGGAAGTGATTGGTGATGGAAATGCCACCGTTATAAACTGGAGACTCTGAGTCTGACGAAATGAGAGAACTTCCAAAAGCAAAAGCATTTTGGTTCGCGGTGCGGTTTGTGCACTGCCAGTTCTGTTCTGGCAGTCCAAGCAGGCCTCCTTCTCTTGTGTGTGTTTTTTTCTCTTAGTTGGTTTCTTGGAGGTTTCTGTGGGTATTTTAGATAGTCTTTATAAAAGTTTTCTTTCCTGAAACCCCATAGAATTGCTGAGATGGGAAAATTTCATTCCTGAGCTCTGTGTCTGGTTGAGCAGGTCTTTGATGGGGCCCAAGAGGGCTGTTTTGCTGTGACTTGCTTGCCTTTATGCTGTCACATCACCCACCTAAATGACAGAAGCACTTTATTGCAGCCTGCAATAACCTTATTAGTGTTGGAAGCTCAGCTACCCTGAGGGCGAACATCTTATGCAAACTCCCTTGTTTAGGGGAGAGGGAAGCAGTAGATTGCAGGGCAGGGCTGTGTGCCTGCAGAGCAGAGCCTCATTTCCCATGGCTTTTGCTTCCCAAAGCAGGGAACATCCCAAATCTCCACTGCCTTGGGGCTGCTCTGGTTGCAGCAAGTTCCTAGATGGATGCAAACCTTTCCCATGTCTCTTTTTTCGCCCTCAGAGAGATCTGGTTCCCCAGGGATGCTGGGCTGGGTGCTGCAGAGCTGCTCGCATCGCTCTGCCTGGCCCCAGATTGTGGTCCTTCCATTGGGTATTGATATCTCAGCAGGATAAAGAATGGCAGTCACAGGAAGGGCGTGGTAATGCTAGGGACAGTTTTCGGAGGAGGAGTAAAACCTGTAATTATGGGGATCAGCTTCTAATTGGAATAAATACATTTGAGACCAATTCTGTCTTGTGTCTAGACATTTCCAACTTGTTCAAGACATGCGAAATTATTTTGGATGTATTTTTTTATCCTGTAAGGAGCTTAATTATCTCGCATTTGTTCTTCATCTCAGTCCTTTATGGCAGAGTGGGGAGAGGATAAATGTCCCTGACTGAGGCTTGTTCGCAGCAAAGGCAGTAGCAAGGACTGCATCAGTCCTCATAAATTACGTTTACAAACTAGATTTTGTGCTTCTATCCCCTGATGGAGAACTTCTGTAAAATCAAAACCACGATGTTGTCAGTGGTGGATTGAGAGCTGAGTCAGTTTTGCAGTTGTTTTTTCCTAACCTGTACTCACTCAAGCCCTCTGTCTCCCACCCTCCCTGACCTGCACACAGCTCGGGAACTTGGATGGCTTTGCGTAAACATGTAATCTTACTCTCTTGCTTTGTGGTTCCCAGGGATGCAGAAAGCAGTATTTGGTCTCTGCTGCACTACTCTGTAGATGATCTCTGCTTTTGAGAGCCTCTCTGGCTGGCACCTTGAACCCAGTGGCAATTTGTACTGGCTGCTCCCTGCAGATTGCCTTCTTGTATGCAGCAACCCATTTCCTGTTGCAGGCTGTAGCTGTATTCTGGAAGCCGAGAGTCTCTGTCTGATATACAGGGGTGGCAAACCTGTAATTTGAGCTTCCAGAGAATGACATAATTTCTGCTGGAAGTGAGTATTAGCATGAGATTTGCTCATTTCTTAGTACCTGCATAGCAAGGATGAGCTGAGCACTTCGGTCCTGCCTTGGAGCACCAAAATTGCTGTGGATGTCCACTCCTACCTAGTTAGTCTGTTGCAGGAGATATAATTAGAACTTAGCAACCTGAAGGTGTTTTGTTGGATAAGGTTCCATGGGCAGCTCCCAGCACAAGCCAAAACTGCAGATCACTCGTCTGGAGTATTTTCTGCAGCAGAGCTGCTGGGCACAGTGACTGATGTGCACTGAGCAGTGGTTTGTGCTGCCCCTTTTCCTCTTCATCTCTTATGATTAAATGCTTATGTTGGTCATGGAATAGATTTCCTGAATTACCTATGGCTGGTGGAAGACCCCGGGTGCAGCTGTGTATGGGGGAATGGGTGCAGGTTCTGTACTTTCAGTTGTGCTGTGGCCATGGCAGGGCTGGGCGATGCTCCTGCACGATTTCCTTCCAGCTTCTCTGTCTCCCCTCCCCAACTTTGAATTTTCATCAATTCTCATTTAACGTATCTGCCTGACAAGTGCTTTTTTGCAAGCACCCTCCCAGGCTGTCAGCCTGTGCTGCAGATCAGCAGTGAGCTCCCTGTGCAGCTCTCAGCCTGCACATACAGCAGGAGCTGCAGCTCAGAGCTTTGTGGCCCCTCACACCTGAAAATGGTCACTGCTTTCATTGAGTGTTTTATTTCAGTCCTGATTTATTTCAGTCAGTCCAATTATTTTGCTTCCCTGACTTGGGCTGGGTAAAATGGTTGGGTACTGAGTTAAATTACTGAGGTATGATTTGTTTCATCTGAGTTAATTGGAAGTTAAATCTTTTTCTTAATAACCTAATTGAAACTCCCGTCACCTGTTTCTGAAGAGCAAAATACGTTGTGTGTTCTGTTTGTGGATAAACTCTAAGCAAAAGGAAGACGTTGGTAGGGGAAAGAGTGAGCAGGAATGGTGCTGAATCCCAAAAAGTTGCTTGAAGTTCATTGTGGAGCAAGGAGCCTTTCTCTTGTGTGCTCTCCTATTGCATCGTACTCACTAATTGCATAAAGATTGCATCACTGGAACTGTATTTCTGTTCACATCTGAAATATTATTTCATTTATGCAAGAGGAGGATTTCCAAAGGGATTTTTTTCAATGCAGTATCCCCAGGTGGTACGAGATGAGTGAGTTCTTAATGCGATAGAGATGATACAGCAGGATCTGAGACAGCAAAAGGGACTGATGTGGTTGGAAAAGCATTTAGGAAACAAAGATGGGAAGCAGTGCTGTAGCAAAATGCATTTGGAGGAAAGTGTTGTTAGGCACAGCCTCTGACTAGAGCGTTTTAAATAATACAGAGACACTGAAGTTGTGCTTTCTGGCTTTGCATAACACGCGCAGTGTGGATTGGCGTTTCTGCTCCACCGGGGTTGGTGTCTCTGCTGAGGGAGAGGTGTTGGAGGTTTGGGGTTCTGCTCCAAAACTCAGGGCTTGGGCCTTGCGATGAGCTGTGGAGGAGTCATGCAGGAGAAACAAATGTTATTTTAAGGTGTTGGGTATTTCCAAACTCGGCTCTTTGCTGCAGTCAGCTTTTCCTTCGGCCCAGCTCTCTATTTCACACTGACTTTGATGGCTGAATTGCAACAGCATCTCTGGAAATCAGGCTGTGGTCTTGTTATTCCCCATCTGTAGGGCAGTGATTTACTTCTCTATCTCATACTGTGTCTGAAAGTCATTTTTAGCACACACTGAAGAGGAGATGCAGTCGAGTGCTGTTCAGTTAATCCAGCTGCAGTGATCCCATCCAGAGCCAATCTCTGATAAGCTGTGTGCTTCTGTCTGCCCGCACTGGGCTCTCAGGCTGTCCCTGCAGCATTGCCTGAATTCACAGGCTGCACAATCAGGCTTTCTCTTCCTCCCAAGGCCTGAAGCATTCCATGGCATTTCTGTTCTATCCGAAAAATGTCTGTGCTAAGCTTCCAATTTCACCTAATTCCCTTAGAATGAGAAACAAGTGGCTGAATATAGGCATGTCGACCTGCTGAGTAATACATAGTAATGCATGGTTGAAGGTCACGTTCTTTCAACATCTGTTCCTGTCCATCTGGGTTGTAGGTGTAAGTTGCATGCACGTGTGTGTGGTACAGCACAGAGCACATACCAAGCCCCTGTATCACCTAAAGGGATCAACGCCACTCTTCTCTGCAGTTATTTTGCGTGCTTTAAGGACCTGTGATCTCAGCTAGAAAGCTTTTCAACCCAAATCTTACCAGCCAGAGCTGGCTCAAAACTGGAATGCACTGTTGTGACTTTTATTTATCCAGCTGAATTAGGATGCTGTGTCCGCAGGCTGACATCTCTCACAAAGCAGAAAGCTCCCTTGCCAAAAAAATTGGTTCCAGAGCTACTAATAGAAAAGATATTTAGAATTTCTGTCCCAGATCAAATATTTGATTTTAGCTCAATTCAGAATTATAGATGATCCACCACAGTGGTATCTCTCCTACTCATCCTTCATCCTTTTGGGTTGGATATTAGGAAAATCTTCTAATCCAAAAGAGTGGTGATGCACTGGCACTGCTGCTCGGGGAATGGTGGAGTCACTGTCCCTGGAGGGGCTCCTGAGCCATGGAGATGTGGCACTGAGGGATGTGGTCAGTAGGCAGTATTGATGGTAAGTGAGTGGACTAGATGGCTGTAGAGATCATTTCCAACCTTGATGATTCTATGATTCCACAATTCATCTCTTCCATTCAGTTGGTTTTCCTGAACCTGATTTTAGTGTGGTGTGTTGAGACCTGAGGGTGATTGTTGGCAGAGGTGCTGTGGTGTTGCTTGGAGGATGTTGTCTGCTTTGTTCCAGGGCTGGAACACATTGGGGCAGAATGTGAGGCCTTCAGTAACACAGACAGCAGGATGAAGGTTAGGCTGACCTCAGAATTGAAGCTTAGTTTGTGTCTCCTCCCAGAACCATGCGCTTATCTCTTTTCTGATGAAAAATTCCCAGCCACACCATGCAATGAGGGCTGAGCCCAGGGTCATTGCACACAGCATGGGGTTACCTGTCTGTGGGCATCTGTGCCTTCATTTCAGGGATGCTTTTTAGCATCAGATCACTATTTTCTGCTCCCCGTGTGAGAATTTTGGAGAAGAGAGCAGTTCCTTTTCATTTTAGCTTCATTCTGGAGCTCAAAGTCTATGAAATGGCCATCAGTAGTGTGCTGGATGTTTAGTGCTAGCTCTGTTGACCCTTGCAAAGGGCACAGCAGATGATCGCACAGAGCCAAGGGCTGCCCGTGTTCTTTGCCAAGGCCCAGAGCATTGGCCTGAGCCCATTTCCTTTTTTCCTACCCCCTTTCACTCCTATGAAACACCTTTTGGTCGCTCCACTGATCCCTGCACCAGCAGCGTCATCCCCTTGCCTCCCTTAGAACAAAGCTGCCGCCAACAAAAACGGGCTGAGGGGCTTTCAAGACGATCAAAAGCCTCAAAATCCATAAAGCATCATACTCTGTTTTCAGTAATTCAGTATTTATTTCCATGGAAACAGAAATGGCAGCCCAGAGCCTTCTGCAGGGTTGTAATTACTCTTGTAGCAGCCCATGGCAGCCACAGTGTGCCTGTCAGCTGCAGCCACTCCGAAGGACAGCCGTGATTTAGGGCTGGATGGGAAATTGAAAAAGGAATAAGCATTGGGAAGTGAATGGAATTTCCCCCTTTGTAATAGTGCAGTGTGGATGCACGCAGTGACTCAAGAAGAAGGGAAATTGCCCTTCTTTTGCTTTGAAGAGCTGTGTTTGCATGGGAGGGAGGAGGTGCTGAGAACTGGGGGTAAAGCAGGTGATGGAAGGATGTGGTGGCAGTGCTGCTGGCCTGGTGTGTGTCACATCACTGCTGTGTTTGGGGGAGGAAAATGCATCAGTCAGTCTGTGCCAGGGCAGTCTGTGCAGCACTGGGTGTTGGGTCTGTGCAGGACGTGTAAGGACGCCTGTGTGGGTTTGTTAGCTGTAGGGTCAGCCCATGTTCTGTGCTGTAATGGACTGAGAGAGCAATCTTGGCCCCTGTAATTAAATTTAAAGCAAATTAGCTTTTCTATTAAACAAAATAAATCTGATGCAGCCTAATGCTGTATTCTCCAGCTATGGCTGATCAATCGCTCCTGCAAAGAGAAGGCAAATGCTGCTGAGCAGATGGTCTTGGCTGAGGCATGGTCAATTAAACTAATTAAAGATACTTTCATTTAATCAGAGGGTGTTTTAACCCTGTTAGCTGCCAGTTGGGATGTATGTTTTTGTGCACTAGGAACTTCAAGTTCTGGCCCCGCTATGGACATCTTCTGGTTTTACAGTCCCTTTACAGAAACCAGATTAGGATACATCCATAGAGCAGATGTTTAGCAGGGAAATTATAATGTCATGCAACAATAGTGAAAACTTGCAGGGGAAAAATGAGTTGCTTGCTTCTGATGCTCACCAGAGATATTTATGGGATTAGAGAAGTCTTCTGTGCTGAGTCCTTCCCATGCCACCCCCTGGCAGATGGGTACGGGTGCCTTTCTGCAGCAAAGCCAGATGTCACTTGTTCCACCAAAAGGTCAGCAGTCACTGGTGCTTGCTGTAGCAAGTTATTCAAGGGGCAGGGAGAGGTTTTGGTATCCATAAAGGCTCTGGGCTCATAGTAGCAGCCTCTCATTTCAGCTCTCTTCTGGGGTACAAAATGTTTTTGCTGCAGAAACCCACAGGGCTAATTCAAGACAAAGTTCTTTTTGATTTGCTTAATGGAGCACACAGTCATTTGTCACAAGTGGACGCCTTTACCATTCCCTGTCCCACATCCCTTCTGATCTCCCTGATGCCCTCTCCTGTCATCCCAGTGACTGGTGACCCCAGCCAACAAGGCAAATGTGACCAAGAGCTTGCTGCTCTAATGGAAGAAGCACGCAAATTATCTCAAGCTGCAGCAGAGAGGACTGACACACACAGCCCGTTAGTGACACTGTCAATGGGCAGCACTGAGGGACTGCAGCATCCCTCTGCATTTCCAACAGCTCGTGCAAATTAAATTACAGTTGTGCTTTATCCAGAGGGCCACGTGGGCAGCTTCATGCATCACACCAGATCTGTCCTACTCAGCAGTATTGATCCCTGCAGGTACATTGGGGTTGAAGTGAGGGTGATTTTCAAGATGTTCATCCTTTTGTGAAAGTGTTTTTTTTATTCTTCTATTTAGTGAGGGTTTTTCTGTGGTGTGGTGTCAGCAGAATGTTCTTTGTTGTCTTTGTGGACTGATTACCACTGAGATATCTCTTCAGTTTTATTTTTGTTTCAGTTGGCCCATGAATACTTCTCATCAACTGCATTCATGCTGCAAAGGAATGCGTAAAATAACCATGGTTACCTTATGAAATATCAATGGCTTGACATTTTCAATCTACCTTAACCTCTCTATTTAGGGACTGCTAATTCTCTTCTTTCACCAGCAATCTATTTGTTGGCATGACTTTCCTGCTTCTTAGCCAGACTGACTTTTTTTCACTGAATCAGAAGCCTCATTTCAAATGCATATTTATTAATATCATTCCGATTTCTTGCCACCACCTTGCATTTGGGAAAGACTAAGCTAAGCAGCCTATTCCTGCCATCTAGTAGGACCAGCTGGGAAAAAAATCCAAAGGACTGAATTGTAGGCTGATCTGCTGATGCTGACACTTGCAGGCTAGCAGAGAGCTCTGGGAAGGGTAACACTTTCATCCTCAGATTTTTAGCTGGAGAGCTGTGTCAGTGCCTTCTGCCTGTGCTGCTGCCTGGCAGCTTCCAGTGCTCAGCTTTGTCACAGGAGCAGATCAGAGCCCATGGGAGGGCAGGAAAGTGGACATTCCCTGGCACAGCTGTATGCAGGGAGATGCTGAAGCACTGGGGAGGGTTTTGCAGAAGCTAGAGAAACAGGAAAAGTTTTTGAGCATCATTAAATGTGGCGGTATAAGGGAAATGTAACCTGAAAGCATTTCATTGGAGAGGAGATTTGGGATGGCAAAATAGACATTACAAAGGTGCTTCCCTTTGTGTTGGCAGAGAGGAAACTGCTGGTGAAAAGTTGGGGAGCAAATGGAGAGGTTACTGAATTCAGGGAAACCTCTTTGCACTGACAGCCCTAATGATCTCCACATCCTCTCAACACCCTGTGGGTCTGCCCAGGGCAAAGCCAAGACAAACCCTGTTCAAAAATGGTTGGGTATGGTGACAAAAGGCAGTAATTAAAAAATAGACATTTTATCACTGATCTCCCATTAAGCAGTCTAGAATTTAACTGCAGTGGGTTTTGTGGAGGATTTTGAGTTCGGCTTCTACGTGGCCTGGTTCCTGAAGGTGGGACTCACCTCTCAAAATATCATGTTTATTTCAAGCCATCCCTCATTGCTCTAGCTTTGGACTCAGAGCAAGCCATCAGAAGTAAAAAGAAGTTCCTCAGCATGCCTTGTGTTTTTATTAGGAAAGGAAAATGTCACCCCTCCTCTTTGTCTTTCCCTCAACCAAAGATGGCGAGCAGAAGACGTGACAAAGGAATGACCCCACTGGCTCCCTTCTGAGAAAGCAGTCTTGTTTTTTATTTCGGCAGCATTTGTTCCCTGCAGTACATGTTCCTGTCAATCAGCCCAGGAGGCCTTCAGAGACAGAAGGGGTGTTATCCAGACCTCTCTCTCTTTAAGCAACTAACTGCTAACTGCAAAAGAACCCATATGGGATGCTTAACTTGAGGAAGGCTGGAATACTTAATAAGACATAACTGGTGCATGACCCTGCACTATGTTAATGCCTCTCTCTTCCTTTTAACTAGAAAAACAATGCAGCGGCTAGAATTTAATTTTGCTCGTAGGTCTTTAATTTGAATTCCCCATGAAAATCTCAGTGCTTTGCAGCTCTTTCAATCCCCACATGTGCATTTTATCACAGAAATACTGCCGCTTTCCCAGGAGACCCTCAGTGCCTTTCACGTGGGCAGTGGTGACGTGTAACAGAGGTGATGTGTAGCCATGGCTCTTTGTGGCTGTGCTGGAGGCTGGTGCCAGGACTCCATGGTCTTCATTCCCACCAGAAACATCCAGAAGTCCATGGTCTTCATTCCCACCAGAAATATCTTATCTGAGCATCAGGGCTGCTTTTCTCTGAGCTGCTGCAGCCTAATGCCACACAATTCTCTTTCAATTTCCTTTTTACTGTCTGAAATAGAGCGATCATTCTTGTGACATGCGTCATCTGCTCAGTGAATATTTTGAAAGTTCCTTATTAATGTTTTACTGTGTTTTCTCTAATCTTCATTTCTGAAAGAAATGGTTTCTCCAAGGCTGCCTCTTCCCCTTTGCAACCCATATGGTGTTCAGTATTGCAGAAAAGAGAATTATTTAAAACCAAAAAGTTATTCACCAGTTCTTTCCTCCACTCTCTGCATTTCATTCTTCAGACTACTGGTGTTGCTGTGCTACATGACAAACGTTTCATGCCACAGCTTGGGATGTGATAGACAATGTCATTTTAATTCAGAAGTACTTTGGAAATCAGATGGATCTGGCCATAGAAAGCACTGCATGAATATGAAATACTGCTGGGTTAATCTTCTGGTCTGCATCTTAAAAAGAACCAAAATAAAAATAAAAAGTAGGTGTATTTCTTAAGAGAAATGAGAGGTCAAGGATTTCTTCAGACAGATGCCTAAACGGGCACATATTTGTTCCCACTGAGCAGGCTACAAATTGGGAAGTTATCAACAAAGTGAATTTCCTGCATCTCAGGGGCTCAGTGTCAATATCCCTACGTAAAGGGAATGCAACTTACATAAGCTGCTCTTTACCACACTTTCAGTGTTGAGTTTTCGTATTCAGTATCCTATGTTCTTCTGGATCATCTGATCCTGCTTGTTTTGTGAGAAATTAGAGCACAGCTCAATGGGGAATTCAATGCAAGACGTTAAAATACAGCCTCTCGTGTTGAAAAGGCAGCTCTGATAGTGTTCTATAAAACTGCAGGCCTCCATCAAAGAGGCTTCACTGTTTAATGCAGGAAGTGATGTCTCCTAGCAGGCATGATTATGGGTCTTTGTGTCTTGTAGCTTTTGCCCAGTTCTTTTATCTCAGCAAAAGGTGGCAATAAGAAGCTGGGAGGGATGTAGTGATGACACCATCATCTTCATCACTCATTTGTGTAGCCTTTGTATAAAAGCCGTTGCAGTCAGCAATGAAAGGGAGAAAGCAGTCACATCCCCTTGTTTCAGTGAGGGAATGATGGCATAGCAACCTTCCTTTCCAAAAAGTATTTTGATATTAAAGGCAGTATCGAGCCGAAGTTCACACAGCATGGGGAGAGTTAAAAGGTGAGAGAAATGCATGCAGCTCTAGGAGTTAAGCAGCCAGCATTAGGTTGGACTTAGAGGGCCTGTGTGCTTTGCCCATCCATGGATGCTGTAGATCTGGGTACTGTGGGCGTTTGCCATTGAGTTACCGCAAGGAAGTCAGCCTCTCCTCACAACGTGGCACTACACCTGACCCTGAGCCATTGGCTTTTGGGGAAGGTTTTTAAGCCTAAGTAGCTTCATTAGTCGCCTTGCTAAGTTCAGAGAAGGCAGTGAGAAAGTCTTGTGGGCGGTTTGAAGTATAACATTGTAATAGCGGAGTAATTAAATGGTCTCTTACTTGTTCTTAACACCAGTCATTTGTCCCGCTGATATTTCTGCTGGTTAGCTGCCAAGCTGGTGTTGTGTAACACTGGTGAAATAACTGCAGGCACGTGCTTGACTTCCAGGAGCCTTACGTGTGTGCAGAGCTGAGAACAGAACTGATAAAAATAGCCACAAAGCCGAGATGCGGTTTCATGGTGAAATTATTGGCACATTAATTAAATTGGTGAGGCCGTTATGTCTGATGAGAATATTATTTGCCAATTGCAGTATTTTATTTTGTTCTAAAATCATTTTAAATCTCAGCCTTCTTTTTTTCTTTCACATGGAGCTTATCAGCACTGCAGCTCCTTCATCACCGTCCCTGCTGTCTCCTCGTGGCTTGGAGTCTCTTCCCTCTCTGTGCATACCCAAATTCTCAAAAATATAGAAAATAGCCTTTTCCATCGTTTTCCAATTTGGTTCTTCATTCACCTTTCTGCTCGTGTATTTTCTCTTCAATTGGCCTTTTCCTTCCTCGCAGTAGATTTTGGCTGGGAACGGTTGTGCTCAGATGGTTAAATAGCAATTGAGGGTAAATTAGCTGAAAGAGCTGTGACTGCCACTGCCTAAATGATTCCAAAATAACTTTGTGGAGGAGAGTGGCTGTCAGGTCAAGGGAAAGCAGCTTGTTTTGGATCTGCTTGGGGTGAACAAAGCTGGAGGGGATAACACAGGTTAGATTAGTGAAGAGCAAAACGCTATAAATAATGGGTTATGTGCTGTCAAGGATCTGTGATAAATTATGGTGATGGCTTGCAAGTGTACAGCAGCACATGCTCTCATTAACATCTGCAGTATTATGAGGAGGCCTGCATGGTTTCTTTGAGGCCGGTGCAACAGCTTCCCTTAGGGAGTCCCCACTGACAGCATGGTCCTCAAAAGAGGAGGATGCTGAGGGATGCCTTGGGCCCCTCCCATGGGTGCTGCTGGAGCCCATTTCCAGCACACAGCCCTGCCCCTTCCTGGGCTTCTCTGTTGCCAGCCCTGCAACTCCTGGTCTTCTTTATTGCCACTTAACATAGGCAATTGTTCAGGGTCACTGCCTGGTCAATCTGTTCTGCAGTTACCTATGGCGATTGCAAAACAGCTGAGAGTGCCTGGCAGCTGGTAGAAATTTTATTTGTGTGGATGAGAAGAGGCAAAGATGCATCCAAAGAGATAATTGGGATCATTAAACTTTCCTATCATAATGCTAGTTGCAGTTTCATCCCTTGTAGGTCTAAAAACATAAGCAATATCAAGTATCTATTTTTCTCCCAAACATACCTGCAAAACTAATGGATTTGTCATGTCAGAGTATGGCCCACTGTAAAGCTGTAGCATTCTAGTTAGCGGTGTGGGGAATCACAGAATGGCTTCGGTTGGAAGGACCATCCAGCTGCATCCCTCAGACTGCATCTCAGCTGTGGAGGGGCAGCGACAGAGGCAGAGCAGAGTCAGGGCAGTGTGGGATACAAGGCCAGGAATGCAGGCAGCCTGCCTCAGCATGGCTTCGTGCTGCACCAGTGTGCACAGCAGAACGGGAGCTCTCTCCACTGTTGCATGAAATTACTGGATGCCAGACATGGATCAGAAGTAAATTGCTGCTGTCCAAAGACAGAGAGTTCATAAGAATCATCAATAACAAAACTTTCTGTGTGGGTTAGTGCTGTGCGGAGGCTGCAGCTAGCGGGAAGGGCTGGTGAGCAGAGGAGACGATGGGGTCAGGTGATGTCCTGCTGGAAAAGGTGTAAACAGCATTAAGCCAGATGTAACTGGAAGTCAACAGGGACAGACTCTATTAGATCTGAGTTGGCCTGCCCTCAGCATGGTCACCCTAGATAACAACGGGGGATGTGTTGTCCGTCTCTAATGTGGTAAGAAGACCTCTACTTCTGCATCAGAACATGAGATCCGTGCTATAGAACTGTATTGGAAAGGCTTAAGAGTCACGTGAAAGGGGGAGGAAGTTTGGCTTACCCGGGAAATGGCTTGAGGCAATGGGATCTGTTCACAGCAGTCTGGAACCACGCATGTACACACACAGGGACATCCTTCAGGGTGCAGGCAGGGAGGTGCCAGCTGTGCTCCTGGGCAGGCAGTGCTGGAGGAACAAAGGTTGCTGCAATTTCTGTCTCCTGAAGGCACACACCATGTGTTTTTCAAGTAGATAAGCTCTTGTAGATAAGTTTGATTGCAAGATACAGCCTTTATGTAGCAACTGCAGGCTGTTTTATGGGCGTTATGCAGGAGAGGATACTGCTTTGCCAGATTAAACTTGTTATAGATTCCCATCTGCACAGAAGCAGAAGTTACAAGGTTTGTGCTGTGCAAATAGTTATTTGTTGTACATTTTGGACTAGACATGAAATCTAGTCCAGATGACGCATGTTCCTAGTGTGTGTTATTGTGCAGGCAAGAGAGCTGCCAGCAGTGTGCACCTGAGCAGTTCTGCATGATGATTGGGGTGCAGATGGGAAGTGCTTTCCCTGCCAGCCCTGGCCACAAGATTCTGCACAGCACGTTCCCAGTACTGCTGTCGAAGGAGGACTGCTTATGGGGAGCAGCAGCTGCTTTGTGCCGGGCTCATGTTTGCCTGTGGATGGTGTTAGACTGGCAGTGAGTGGGGTGAGGTGTGATGGCACAGCCAGGTGCTCTGCAGACAGCTTAAGGTGGAGAGGAA
Organism: Tetrao urogallus; assembly: GCF_951394365.1. Lineage (NCBI taxonomy): Eukaryota > Metazoa > Chordata > Aves > Galliformes > Phasianidae > Tetrao > Tetrao urogallus. The sequence continues at coordinate 13,523,481 of NC_136823.1, read as the reverse complement.
AAATAAATACATGAAGAGGGTAGGGTGGGTTTTCTGCTTAGCCCATTTTATCCCTCTCACACTTACGTCTCATCCCCTCTTCAATTGATCTTATCCAAGGCAGCATCTGGCCCAGCAAGGCTGCTTTCTCAGCCTACTCTATTCACTTCACCTGATGGGAAGCACACATCTGTCACAGGTGGGAGGTGGTTTCAGAGAAGCTGGAAGAGGATTGCTGCTTTTTCCCAGTGGAATACAGAACAGGCAGTCTCACTTCTGTTATCAGTGGTGCTTTGCAGCATAGGCAGCTGTTGTTCCTTGCCAGCCCTGGGGCACCCTGTAACCCCAGCATGCCCAGGGCCATCTTTTGGATCTCCTCCATCATTCACCTGCATCTTGAGGACAGGATACCCATGCCCCTTTTGTCAGTTTAGCAGGGAAAGCAGGAGCAGATACAGGCAGACCAGCAAGTGATGGTCTTGGGGAGACCATCCCAGCTGTGTGCAGCAACAAAGTTTTTTGTAAGTTGTGGCCAAGCCTGGCCCCCACATCCCTAAACATTAAGATGCAAGGGGGCAGGGCTGAGAGGAACAATCTCTGCAGGCACAGCTTGTTTGTAGCAGCTCATGCAAATCTGAGATGAATTAAGAGCTTCGGAGATCTCAAGGAATCAGTTGAATTGTTTCAGGAATGCTTCATCTCTGCTCTCAAGCTTAGAAAAGAAAAACTGGGGACAGGTCTAAACGTTTCAGAAACAGAATGAAATATTATTTTTTTTTTTAGATCACAGAAAATATAGTAAGGAAGACAGTCTGAAAACGAATGCATTTTGAGGGGGTGGGGACATCTTTGGATTTCACTCAGCCAGCAAGCAGGATGATTCATTTATTCTCTTTGTTTCCACGTAGGGCTGTGGCATGGTCTGCAGTTCGTTCCTTTGCATCTGCAAAGCATGGGGCATGTCCCTGCACCTCTCCCAGCTGTGCCATTGCCCGGCAAGAGTTCTCTCACTGCACAATTCTCAACAGCTCACAGTGTTTGGGCTGCAGTCCCTATTATTTTTCCCCATAGCTGCAGCTGGAGGGAGAGAAGGACACCGAGGGAATTGCTTTTTAGCATGGAGATGCAGCAAGGAGAGCTGTCTGACCCCATGGATGGTTGCACGCACTCAGTATTTATTCCTATGCCCTGGGCACTGTCTGCAGCCCCTTGGTTTCCATAAATCTGCTTTAGCAAGCAACTTGATTAATAGAGAGAAGTGGAGGAAAGGGATTTGAGATGGTAGGTTCTGTTTGTGTACACTGCCACAATTTTATAGCCTGTAGCATCCGATGATACCTTCATTTGAACTAACAGGTTGACTATCGCCGCACAGTTTTGACATGGTTGCAGTGCAAAATGCAAAAAACACCAAATCCTGTGAGAATGCTCCAAGCATTTCTCTTCCCTTTGATCTCTTCCTTGGTGATTTTCCTCTGTCTGAGAGGAGATGCAGCTGCCATTGGAGATGGGCAGCACGAACGCCGTGGATCAGCAGGCACATTTGCACTCTGCATCCGGATTCCAGCTGCATATTCTGCACTCTCTTACCTGTTCTTCCTGCATGTGAAGTGTGTTGCCCTCCACAGGAGTTTAAAGGAGAAGGCGGAGGATGGAATACAGATGAAATGTGTTCAGGGAGGAGATTTTCACCTGATTTTTGCAATGCACTGCTGTTCAGAAAGTGTCAGGAGACCTCAACAGCAGCAGAAAGTGTAATGCTGTACTGTCAGGATCTAATATATTTTCCTTCACTCTGTAAGCAAAAGCCTTCTGCCCTGGTAACATTTTCAAAGGAAGGAGGTCATGCCATGCTGAATGTAGCTCAGAGTAAGCAGCGTTTCCTCGAAAAGCAGGAGGTCAGAGAGCTCCTTTCAGATGAGATACCTGGAAGAGTTACATTGAGACCTGACCCATCACCCACCTCATGTTCTGTCCTAAATCAATCAGTCTTTTGTTCAAGAAGCTCGCTCTGGTGAGGAGTGGATCTGGTAAGGCCCCTCAGTCTGCAAAGATGTGTCATTTGGGATGGCAGTGCACTGTAAAACTTAGTCACAGCCAACAAATTACTGTATGAATTGCAATCCCAGCTAAGCTGAGATATGATCCATCTCAGCTCGTGAGATGTCAGGAGAGCAAAAGTTCTAAGGTGATGAACATGGCAAATAGCTCAGGAGAAGATCCCAGGGCCATCTCCTGCCAGCACATCCTTGGCTGCTGAGGACAAAGGCAATGTGAGAAGGTGCAGTGTGGGGTGTAACGCACAGGAGGCCCCTTTGCAGGTGGTCCTGTGGACTGTGGGCCTGCCCCATCATCCTAGCCCCTCCAGGAGTCACAGGATGTAGTTGCCTCTCCCTCTCCTGCAGTACTGCTGTGTCTTGGCATGTGACACAGCTGGGCTGGCCCAACCTGGGATGTGTGATGAAGAACAGCAGAGATATGGCACTGTCCCAGCCCCACAGCCCCAACACTGCAGAGCAGCTCAGAAGCTTCACCTGATAGTTTTCCCCGTGGAGAAGGGTGTTAACGATGGGATGTGATCGACTGCCATTTGCTGTTGCTGCTTTATTATCTCTATTTGAATTACCTTGCAATAACTGCAGTTATATTTAACGCCGTCTGCACGGCTGAATTTTTAGGTGGCTGATTTTCAATTGCAGATCTCTTAATTGCATCTCACTTCGTATAATATTTGCAGCAGGAGTTAATATTTTCTGTTATGGCAGACACAAGGTTGGTGCTGTCAGGCAGGAGCATCCCTGGCCCTCCCTTATCTCGCAGCCTCTTGCTGGTGGACTGGGAACCAAGGCCACGTGCCATGGTGGAGCTGGAGGGAAGCTACCAGGTGAATGCTAATTATTTTAAAGAGAGGTGGCTTTTCCAAAATGCAGTGATAAGTTAGCGATTGTTGCATGGCTAAAAGCATTGCTTCTATTTAAAAACAGAAATTTCCCTTAGATGTAAATTTCTCTGAAATCTTACAATGCATAGCACAACATGTTAGGGCAAAGAACTGACCTTTTTATTAGCCTATTAGGTGAAGCTGTTAAGGTGGTGTGAATTCTTATGTGAGATTCTTAACCTGGCCTTACAGGTTACGCAGACACCTCTGGAGGTGTTCCTGCATCCTTAGTGTGTCACTCTTAATCCCACTGAGTGACAATGTACTGCAGCTTTGTTTTGACTGCAGAGGCTGAAGCCCATTTTGAGTTATGTGACCATTGTATTTACCATTAATTAAGATTCTGATCAAGGGATTGGGATCTGAGGATACATAGATCTTTCTTCCGTATAGTTTGGGACGAGTTAATTGCAGATAATTCTAGCTATAACAAAATATTTAGAACTGAATAGTAGTTTATTGTCATGTGTCAGAAATCTAGATTATTTCCTTCATATTAATCGATTTGAAAATGCTAAGCTATGAAGAAACACAAGCAGACTAAGCATAGCAATCTACCTTGGGCTGCATGAGCTCTGATTCCGGATTTGGAGCTCCGATTTCTTTCATGGTGCCATAGCTCAGCATGTGCCCCAGGCAGGCCTAAAAGCATCCTTACGCAATACATAAGCAGTGAGTATTAAGGCATGCTCAGAGGTCAAGAGATTCTGGTCAGCTTAGTTTTTAAGCCCTTTCAGTGTTGTACACCTCTTATGGAGGATCTTGCAGAGGGATTTGTGGGGTTCAGAAGTTCTCTAGAGACAGATTGGAAGGCTGTGCCATTCGAGTGGAAGTGTTTTCCCATCCCTTTGGTTTTTTTAATGGCCTGCCAAACGTTTGCAAAGGGAGACAGTGCCTTTTCTTCCCCCTCTCCGTTCTTCTGCATCTGTTTTTCATTTATTTTGTTTTATCACCACTCATAAATCTGTAGCTATCTCTGCACAAGCTGCCAGAAAGCTGCGTGCTGGGTTTGCTTGCCTCAGCCTTTCCCAGCCTTGCAGCACGGAGCATCCTTGCAAAGCTGGGGTTGAAGTGTGCTGGTACACTGAGATAGCTGGGGGGAGGAATGAGGGGGGAAATTTCCCTTTTCAAAGCCCTTCCGTGCAGGGAGCCTGGCTGACACCTCTATTTATGAAGCCACCAGCACGAAGGAGGGCATGAGAAACCTCTACACTTCTCCATGTATGTGCATGCAGAAATGCTGTGCTCCTCCAAAACGTGTTGGAAACCTGCTCAGCTGATGGGGTAAGCATTTCTCAACAAGGCAGCATTTAGATGGAGGGTTTGGGCCTGGCTGTTGCGTGCTTACATGATGTGCAAAAGCCCAGCCAGCTGCAGAATTTATGGCTCTGCTATTGAAGTCAGCACTCAGCAGGGAGGGGCTGCTGGTATATCCTAGTGAATATTTTCACTTGCATTTCTAGTACAGCCCCAAAGCTTATGAGCTGTGAAATGAGATTTCTCTTAGAGGGGAAAGCACCAGCCCTAACCAAATGGTGCAAGTCCTTTGTGCTGTTTTAAATCAATTCCCCTCAGGACCCTTTGCTTCCTTACAGCAGCGGTGGTTCACTGAGTAACACAGGAGCTTGCTGGGATAAAGGGAGCAGGCACTGATCTGCAGCTGCTTAGCAAATGGCCAGGAATTTGGAAACGATGGGCATCCTGCAGAAGGTCGGGTTTTGTGTGTGTAAGAGCCAAGTGGTGCAGGGCTCTGCTCCAGCAAGGGCAGGGAGTTTGTCACCTTGCGTGGTGGTTTGCTTAATGAATTCTGTAACATTTACAAACAACAGAAAAACCCTCCATTGACCAGCCTTTGCCCAGCGTAAAGCCATCTGGGCATGCGGCAGTTTCACTGCCAAACAACCTGGCCAAGAATTAAACCAGTGTTAAACCTCTCCCGTTCTCAAATATCTAATGAGTTATTGGAATTTTTCACTGGGTTGATGGATTTCTTTTGACTTTTTCCAAAGTTTTTGAAAATTGATTTCGGCTGGAAACTCGGAAGCTTTTCTGCTTGAAATCTTGTTTCTTGTACTTTTGTACAAAAGAAAAAGTACTACTTGTACTTTTTCTGATCACAAATATTGTGCCCTAGGAACAAATGTTGGCAAAGTAATAGATGCAGGTTGTGATTAGTTGGATTGATGGAAGTTTACACTGTACTAGAAATATTTAGCACTTCTTTTGGGCTAAAGAACTGATTTTAGGAAGTCTGACTGGTCAGAGGAGAGGTAGCCTTGAGCATCACTGTTGCACAGCAGTGCAGGGGTGTATTGATGTTTAATCACATCAGTCTTAAAGCAGCTTGCAGAAGGCTGGTGCTGTCTTAAAAAGCCTCTCCCTTTGGCGGCAGCTATTTATGTATTCTTCTGTCCTTGCTAACAGGCAGGGTTACAAGGGCCAATTCGAAGAGAATCCCCTCATCACACATTCCTTGCAACTTTGTCCCTGGTTTCGGGGAAGGGTTTTGCTGCAGGGGAAGATGGTTTTAGGGACATCCTTCTCCTGGAGGAGCAAGGCACAGCACTCAGATATCTTTCTTTCTGGCTAGAGATCTTTTGACATCTGTGGAGCTGACCCAGTGTGCCAGTTAGGGTTTGGAGCAAAGCTACTGCCTCAGCACCCTTCTGGAGATCCTTCTGGAGCAAGCTGCAGGCATTCCCTTTGTTGTTAGACTGTTGAATCCAGGGGGTTTCAGAGAGGCCCCATCACAAAAATCTCCCCTTTCATTTTAATCCATGGGCCTGGAGTGGGTAAATGAGGATCAGCTGCTTTTTGACAATCCATTTTTTGGCTGCAGTCCCTGAAAGAAGGGATTGCCTGTGTGCATCAGGTGACCCTCTCAACAGTAAAAGCATGCAGTGAGTTGGACAGACCAAGACACAGCCATTGCAGAGCCCTTCTAAATAGGACACAGTCCTGTAGCAACCCCCAGCCCCATCATGAGTTGGAAAGGAAGGAAGATGTGCTCAGATCTGCATTCTGGCTGTGTTATGCCCAGCCCCTTCTAAGCTGACCCAAGAGGCGGGCAATACCTGGGACACTGTCCTTGCTCCCTTTCCCTCTCTCATTTCAAATCCCAAGGCAGCTGGCAGGCTTTGGGTTGCAATTTGCTGCATAAAGGATTAGCACATTGCCCAGGGTATTATTGACGTAAGCTACAAGACAGTTTAACATCCATCACACTCCTGATTGAAAGAGAGCACGGCATCCCACCTGCATGTTGGGAGGGAGCCTGCAGCCCTTTCTGCAGTCTAGTTGAGGTATCAGCTGAGCTGAGAGCTTGATGATTCTTATGGGAAAGAATATTTCTTTAATTATTGGAATTCTTCTTGGGAAAGGATGCTACAGGTCAGTTATGACTGTGTTGCATGTGGGGTTTGTCCTGGAGCACTCCATGGTGCCAGACACCTCAGATACTAATGAGCCTTGACTGATTGATTAATTATTAATTGAAGGGGACTTATGAATTTTTCAGCATTTTCTCTCATTGTGCATTACAAAGTGAAACCTCCCTTTCCTAGACAAAGATTTCTCCTAAAGCTCTACATCAAAGCTGCAACATTGTCACCCATGTTGTGTTCTTGTTCAACCTTCACCTCCAGCATGTTTGCTTTGAAAAATCTACCGTTTGCTGAGCTACATAGCTGCTGGCATGCCGAAGGGTGAGAGGCCTGGGTCTTCCTCTTGGTGGCTTTTGGCACCATACTACATAACACAGTGATCTGGCTGCATTTTGGGTGGGTGAGTGGCCAGATCAATGTTCAAAGGGTTTCCAGGAGCTTGACGCATGTTGTCACTGGAGAAGCATTTCATTAAGTCAATGTGTTGGAGAATCAGTGCAATCACTGAGCTGGTTTTAGTTCACTATTTTATGAGGACATCAGCTGTAGGTTCGGCTACTCGGTGTCGGTAACCTTCCCTTGTCTTGGTTGGGTGGGGTTCAACAGAGTGTGGGTCAGGAACCTAGAAATCAAAGTGGCTTTATTCCTCATGCAGCACAAAGCATATCCCCATGCCTCTGCATTGCCAGCACATTTAGAATGTGGTTTTCCAGCACTGCGTTGTGCTCTGCAGCAGCGTATGGTGCAGGGGGATGGCTGCACTCATAGCCACAGTGAAACCTTCCTCAGAGGGAGGGGAACACCCTCAGCAAGCCCCACTTATTGCGACTTGGTAACATGTGCTCCTCTGGCTGGGAAGGGATGTTAGCATTAACAGTGACTGGCAGGGAGGGATTACGCTGTTAAATGGTCCCAATGGTTTCTGGCTCCTCTCCTGTGGCTGATGGCAATTATGGCGACAATACCTGTCACTGTGCGCGGTGTGCTGTCAGTGCCAGGCTGATGGCTGCACGTCGTGTCGCTTCCTGTCCTTACACATCCTTGTTGCATACTACAAAGCTATTTCCAGCGGTGCTGTTCGCTGTGACAGTTTAAAAAGCAGGAGCTTCACGGTGCTGAGAGCACGGTGCGTTGGTCTGCTCCACTAATGTTTGTAAACATTCGGCGTTGTGTTTGAATTGCGTGTGTCTGTGGGGACAGAGCCCCATCCACGCTTGGTGGCACAGCTCTGGGTGGCTTTAGGTCGCGCTGCTGGCAGACTGCAGTCCGCCAGGCTCAGCCTTTCCTCTGCGGCATCACGCGCTGCGGCGAGCCCAGCGAAATGGCTCCGGGCATAGGGATGGATGAAGGAGGGAGCAGGGCAGCCCAGCATCGCTTTTGGAGCCAGGGCTGCGTTCGTAATTGTTGGGCTTTAAGCGGTGATAAACTGAAGCCTTAAGTGGGGCTTTAAATCTGTAGCGCTTTGCTCCAAAACCACTGGAATGTAAAGTCTCCATTAACACTGTTATTGCCCTGGAATGCTCCTGGCTTTTTCTGGGGTGAGTGGAGGTGAGACGGGGCTGTGCCTTTAAAAATCACAGGGCTCAGCCCGGTAGTGCAGGGAGGTGTTTCCCAGAGGAAGCAAACAATTTCAGCATGGACTGGGAGGAGTTTGTGCATCTTACTGCAAATCTTAGGGCTCGGTTAGATGGGTTTGTTTCCCTTCTCCTCCACCTTTGAAAGCAGCATCGAGACTACCTGCCATCCCTTGGGATGCTACAAGGCAAAGCTCTGCAGCACATTTGTTTCAGAGTGGAGGAAGCCATGGGGTTCTCCTGCATGCAGGTGATTGGTTTTGCCCAGAATTAAATGCTGCGTGCTCCAAGTTGCATCATAGAATCATAGGACCATTAAGGTTGGAAAAGACCTCTGAGACCACCACATCCAGCCCCAATGCATCCCCACCATGCCCATTAAGTCACGAACCGGAGTGCCACATCTCCATCATGAAGGTCTTCAACCTCTTTTCTTTAATATTAGCACTCATTAAAATTTATTCACATTTAGCAGTTTATAAAGTGGTCCTTTCCAAGATCTTTTCCTTTCAGTTAACAGTCACCATGTGGTTAAAAGTAGGCATACACCCCACGATGCATTCAGTGACAGACAAGCTGTGATTCTGGACGATTTTGGGCTCCACTCGAAATCGAATCTGCATAATTTTATTTTATTTTTATTGTTTTACTTTAACAACTGTTACACCGATGTTGATAATCTCTGCAGGGCAAGCAGAGAGAACTAATGTTGTATGCGGGCAGACATATGAAAACATCTAATTTACCAGCAGGCAGTTGGGTAATGATCAGTTGAGAACTGCAAATCATGTACGTCATCTATTTGTGGTGTGCTGCTGAAGAAAAGCCCAGCACATGTGACAAATCATATACATCCTGATATTTATAATACTTTTCCCATTTAATTGACTGGGGCAACCTTCTGATTTATTTCCTTGCTTTATTCGTAGCATACCCATAGCATAGTCATAATGCAGAATGAAACTAATTCAATTTCTCCTTGACTCTGTAAATTATTTACGTATTTGCCTGTCAAGTATTTGAATATAAAGTGGGCATACATACAGCAGGAAATAAATAGCTCATTCTCTAGTTAAGAAATCGGATTGTAATGACGTTAGGGTCTGCATTGCCCTCCTTGGCTGTTCGATATCGCTTAGATAGCATGGATTACATTCGCCCTGTACCTGATTTCACGAGCAGAGTATGTTTTATGGGCACCAGCACAGCTCTTTTAATAGCCCTCTCCAGTGTTATGGCTGTGTAAAACGTACGTGGTGTGCTTTGATGTCAGCAGGAGCAGTGACTGAGCTGTGGGAGCACACGGGGATTGCAGCCTCACCCTGCTCCTTGCACAACAAGTGGGAGACGTTCTGTTGGCTGTCATGGGCTGTCGCTGAGCTTCTTTGTCATCACTTTCCGACAGATGAGTTCTTGCTGTGGAGCTTTTTTGCAAAGTCATTGAAAATACAGCCTGGAAATACTCTGTTTCCTTGAAGTCTCGGTTACCAGCTTGGCAGCCCGTAGCTCTGGGGAGGAGTGCGGTGCCCATCCAGCTGCTGCTGCAGGGTGCTGAGTTTGTTGCCTCCTAAGAGGAGTAATCTGCGGTCAGATCTCCCCACGACGCAGTTTTTGACACCTGTAGCATCACTGCAAAACCTCTGCAAAATCAAGAAAGTACAGAAAGTCGGAGACAGTTTGCTGGCTCATTACCATACTGCAAAACATCTCCAAAGCAGCATCCTTGGTTTCTATATTTGACGTCTGAGCTATTTTGGGTGATGTGTGATTAGCCTCAATTATTGCAGCTCGGATGGAATTCGAGTAATGCCCCCTTTTTTAGAGCTAAGATATGGAAGTCTGGAATTGTGCATTTCCTCCCTTTAATTGAGCACCTTATCACATCGCCGATGTGCGAGCATCAGTAACGTGATGTTTTTGTTTAGTAGAATTGCTGAGGAAGCTGTGCTTTATGGCTCCATACTGGTTTGGAGATCGAGAAAATGGAGGTGAGAGTGGCAGGTTGTGGAAGGTGTACTGGTACAGCTGCATTGAGTGAAACTGAGGTGGCTACTAGGGATCATTGAAGCTTCAGTGAAATTTGGATCAGGGTCCTAAACCGTGTCATTTTCCTGCTTTAATTAAAGCTGTAACGGAGGCTTTCAAAATGTTCAAAATGTATTTTCCCTCAATCTCAGCTGCAATGAACGTCATCTCTTTGGAAAATCTGCACTGAAGCAATTTGCAGCTGTCCTCCTGCATGCACACTGCTCCACACAGGAGTGAGCATGTCTTGCAAGAGGACACAGGTTACATGGGCAGATGCTGGTTTGGGGGAAAGCAAGATATTTCTGCACACTTGGGAAGCTCTAACAGAATTGCTCGTAACTCATCAGCCTGAGAACTGAAACTTTTGTCGTTGCCACGGCTGTAGCTTTCCAGACTGCACTGCACCAGCCTTGCTCTGTTCTGTAAAGCAGTTTGTCTCCGGAGGAGGATAAAACACAGGGAGGTGGTGAGAGCAACCCCAGACCAGCATTTAAATCTCATTTATGCATGGCTGTCACAGCAGAGCTAACGTACAGCAGCTGGTGGCAGTGCTGTTTGCTGGTGGCCAAAAGGATCAGCCCTTGAACCCTGGCTGGTTAAGACACAGGTTGGGAGGTCCCTGTCTATAGGCGGTATTTCAAAAAGGGGCAAAGATGGGCTTTCGGAAAGTGATTTATGGGTGCTAACCTTGGATTCTTGAGTTGCCTCTTTCCTCCAGAATAGCCAGAAGAGGGCGCTTGGATGGGAGAGCCAGCCATCCTCTGTGGAGTCACATTTACAAGAAATGAACCAAAATGGTGAGGTTTAGCACCAGGCTGAGCTTGGTTTTGCGCTTATGGGTGGAGCAGCCCCACTGCCAGCCATCACAGCATGTTTCTAGCTTTGTACTGAGGCCGAAATGACTCTGAAAGGGTCTGAAGAGTGGTCGGAGTGGAAAGGTGCTATAAGGTTGCTGCGTCATTACTGCGACTTTTGACTTCTTTGGTGTCTGAATTTGATTTTGTGCTTTTTTGTTCTGTGATCTATACTTCGTATTCCCACTGAAAATAACATACCTACCTCTGAGTCCTACCAATGGAAAACTGCTCGCTGCAGACACTTGTGTCTTGCTCATGCGCTGTAGTTGCTTCCTTAATCGGCAGGAACAACTTTTTATCTTCAGAAGATGATTGGGGGCCAAGCAGGTGCCTGAACTACAGCGCTGGGGGAAATGTTGTGGAGAAGCTCTTTGCTGAAGGCTGCAGTCTTTTTCTGGGTGCCAAGCAGGAGCAGGAGAGTGTTTGGTTGGTGACTGGGCCTTGTGTGCAGAGGTCGTGCAAGCATCTACAACAGGGCTAGCACATTCCTCTGCTCTTGTCCTTCTTGGGACCCTGTGAATGTGGCACGTAGACTTTGAGTGATCAGCCTGAAAGACTGGACGGCTTCTGAAGGTTCTGCATTGGTTGACTTTTAACCTTAATATTTTTGTTTGGTTTTATGTAGCTGGACAACCCAGATGAGCAAGCAGCACAGATCAGACGTGAGTTGGATGGACGTCTTCAAATGGCAGAGCAAATTGCCAAGGTAAAAAAGAAATTTTACAAATCTTCTGCACTGACAAGTGTATAAGTAGTTTGTTACTCTTCCCAGGTCTTGCACTTCCCTCACAGATTTCTCCTCCCAATAATCACAGTAAAAAATGAGCAGTTCTTCAGCTATGAAGAAAGGAACTATTGCAGATGCTGTTACAATGTGATTTTCCTGGAATGTCCCTAATGAGCTGAGATAGTTTAGGTGCTTTCAAAATATTTGGGTGTATTCGTGAGTCCTCAGAATTGGGAAAGAAAATGTCTTGAACTGCTGCAGCTAGATATGCACGTATACATCTGAACCCTCTTCTTCAAATTTCCTTGCTGGCTGGTAATATATAGCATGTAACAGGAAGCCAGAATTGCCCTAAAGAGTTTGTGCAGTACACTGGGCTGCTGGGAGCCACAGTTCCCTGCCTGTAGGTACATTCTGCCTCTGTAAGGGTACTGCACATTTGCTGTCTCAAACATGTTCACACTTGGCATGAGGACAGGCAGGCTAGCATTGCACCCCTGTGGGCATCGTTGTCATCCAGAGCAGCAGACATGGGAGTTCAAGACAGTTTTTGTAACAACACACCCAGCAAAGTGCCCCAGGGACCCTTCTGTAAGGAGACATCTCCCTAAGAACAAATCACACCTCTCTCAGTGCAGATTTGTTTGGCCTCTGGTTGACCACTTGTGGAGAGAAATTCTGGGCCCTGTTGACATCAGCACAGCCAAGATTTTATCCTTGCTTCCGATCAGATGCTCTGAGCTATAGATAAAACCCTAATGGAGCTGAAGACATTGGGAATGATCTATCTGGCTTCTGGATGATCTGGGAACTGTTACCATATGGAAAACAAAAAGGTGTAATCAGAGAGCCTTAGCTCAGGCTGGGGACCCACGTCCCTCCCTGTGTGCACAAGAAGCTGTGTCCAAGTGCTGAGGCTTTCATGAGAAAGGTAACACCAGAAGCAAACTGACTGCAGCTGCTTTCCTTTGTTCAGCACTTGGCCTTCTGCCATTTTATTTTCAGGACAATATTTTTTCTTTGCAGTGAGATGTACCCCCCTGTGCAGTGCACTGCTGCTCTGAGATGGGTAGCCAGGCTCTGGGTATGAGATTGAGATTGTCTGATTTTGTTGCTTTGTTTTGTCTTTATGGCATGTGCATAGTTCAGCAGCAGCCAGCAGAGGCTGCAGCTTCACGAGTTATTTTTGCAAACAACGATTTGCCTTTTCCACTCACCCCCAAGGATACTGCAAACAAACTGTGCTACTGCTGGACCTGTGAGAGACAGTCACACCAAGGTCCTAAACACAGGCTGACATTTCCCAGTGCAGAATTCAACCTTCAAACACAACAGTGCAGCTTGGAGGGAGGTTAGTAGTAAACATGACTTACTTGTTTGGCAGTCATTGATATTTAATCTCGTTCACACGGCTGCTGGAGGCCTTCTCTCCAGAATGTCAGATCCCACCAGCACCTGTCTGCAGGAATCCTTGTTCTTTCAGACCCATGAATGCTGCCTTTTGGAGGCATCCAAATGACCTTTTGAGTCCTTCTCTGTATCCTTCTTTCTGGGCAGGACTGCTTTTCCTGTAGCACAGAGTAGGCTCACAATTCAATTCTGTGAGAGGGCAGTGTTTCCAATTTTATCTCCAATTTGCAGCTTTTAACACAGTTTTGCTGCACAGGGAGACTTGCAGTGCTCATTGAACCAACACCGTGCTAAAGGCAAGTTAACTCCTCATTAGGAGGACATTTATAGGTAAGAGGCAACAAAGGCAGTGGATTCTAAAAGCACTCATATCCCGGTGCTGCAGGACCATGCTGGGTAACTTAGGACTGTAGCTGCATCTCTGCATTTCCATCATCACATCCAATCCCAATGAAACTGCTACGCGTCACTTCAAGCTACCTGCTTTTAGCCTCATTATAAGAAGCTGCTGGTGACACACAGTGAACTGTCTCAGGTCTTGCTGTGTTTGTGAAGAGGTTTTTGGGGACAGCGCCAAAGTTGAGTCCCTGGAGAGAGTGGCAGCAGCAGGGTGAAAAAAGCAATCATGTTTGAGCATCGTTGCTTCGGCAGTAGTTTTCAACATCTGAAACAGTTGTGTTTTTTTTCTTTCTCTAGAGGTGGCTTGCAACTTTCGTAATGCCTATGCAGTAACACAGACTGATTAGGTAATTTATCTTACACCAGCTCTAATTTACTTGAGAGAATTGCTTCCCAAGATTGAGACTTGAAACAGAAGACTCTATGGAGTAAACGCAGCCGTGAGCTGTGCTTGCAGTGGGTAGGCTGTTGAGTGCAGTGGAGTATTTTTCCAGCAGCCTTATAACAGTCTTGTAGAATGAACGTGACCTTGTTTTCTTTTTTAGTGTACATTTTACAAACTGCTTTTTATTTTGTTATGAATTGCAACTGAGAAGATGCTTTGCATGTCAGCCTCAAGTTCTCTGGCTGCAGATGCTGCTTTGCTGTCGTACACCTCATACAGTCTTGCTGTGAGATGTTCAAAGCCTGAGCACATTTGGGGAATGGGCAGACATATCTGAGGGTGTAGGGCATAGAGCAGGAGCCCAACAGAGCTGAGGCACAGGCAGCAATTCAAAGCAGAGAGCATGTTCTGGAGCACATCACATTTTCCTCGCAGTGTCGTGTTGGTTCTCATGGTCTTGTTAATAGCAGGCAGCATGAGAGGATCTCCCAGTGAAGTCTCCAGGATCCACAGGCAGAGAACTGCTAGCATCAGGGTTATCTCGGAAGGAGGCACTGGCCCTGACAAGTAGTGAAGAGGGTGTTCTACCCTTTCTGCAGTTGGGTACAAGCAGTCCTGCCCACATATTGCTGTTTCGCCTCCCTGGGCTCCTCTCACAGCTTGGGCTCAGTAGTGTTTTTTCAGCTGACACATCTGAGAGATTGGGGGAAAAAAAAGTCCTGAAGTGTCTGCATGCTTTGACTTGTTAGTAAATTGCTGTCGGTCGCAAAGTTCAGCAGGGAACTGACCTGTTGTTTCTGAAATTGGGAATTAATACATAACAAGGAAGCCATTTGCAGACAGGAAACAAATGAAGTGCAAGTGCATGCAAGAAACAGCAAAGTTGGATAAGGACCAAGTAGTAATGCTATGGGAAGCTAATGATAATGGTTCTGCATTACACAGGGGGAAGCTGTAATTTGTCATCTGGTTGGTGGGCGTTCCCCCCTCTCTGCACATGCTCCCGAGGGATTCTCCCTGTGCTGATTGTCACCACGATTCATTCTGTTGTTTTTGTTTTTGAATCCAAGGAGCGCAAGTTTCCCAAGTTTGTGTCCAAAGAAATGGAAAACATGTACATCGAGGAGCTGAAGTCCTCTGTCAATCTCCTGATGGCCAACTTAGAGAGCATGCCTGTGTCTAAAGGAGGCTCGGAGTTCAAGCTACAGAAGCTGAAGCGTAGTCACAACACCTCGATAATTGACATGGGAGAAGAAAATGAGAACCAGCTGTCCAAGTCAGACGTTGTGTTGTCGTTCTCCCTGGAGGTGAGCTTCACACTGTGTTCCAGCAGGCAGCCTGCAAAAGTGGTGGAACAGAAATTTCAGCAGCCAACTTCTGCAGAGTTCAAGCTTAACAGTTAGGTGGAGAGAGATCAGTAGGAGTCATTTTCTGATCTCCATGAGGAACCTCTCTGAGTTACCAGAAGCTTTGCCTGTAGTCAGATACTGTCCTTTCTGGCTTCTGATTATCTTGCTGGAAAAAATTGTAAAAGATAAACCTGCTGTAAAAGAACTTCCTGCTGATGCCTATCTACTGGCTCAGAAATCTGCCTGTTTGTCTGACTTCATAAAGCTTGTTTCTGACTGCACAGCAGTAGCTCCAACCAAAGCCCCTCTCCCTGTATTGTTTCTAAAACCACTGCAATAAATGCAAGGATTAATTGGGCCTCTATGTTTTGCAGTACCCCTGAGATGTGCACAGTATCCTGGCTACTGCAGTTTGTTTTCTGCAGCACTAAGGGAACAAAACCAGAACCTGAGGCTGACAACTCTGCCTGTATAATGCTACAGGGGTTCCTCATTGGCAGTTCTAGTTCTCAGTGTACTGAAACACACTGTAAATGTCAGTGTTTAATTATTGCCAGTTAGGGGTGCCACTTTATTTCTCTGCAAGCTTTGCTTCCTCTTTGGAAAATCATTAAAAATTGCTGAGGTTTGAATGCACCCAACAGATTGTGTGGAAATACTGTGGTTTGCTGGCTTGCCGTTTGCTCTGTGTTGAGCTCTGAGTTTCTGCTGTGGGTTGAGCTGTAGGTCTGTACAGCCCAGCGGGTGGTAGAGTGCTGCAGGGACACACGGTTTCCTCTGAAATAGGCTGTCTCTGTCCTGAAAGAAGTGCTGCTATAGTGCTGTTTTCAGCTGAGTTAATTGTTCTGTGCAAACATATCTGTGGTCTAGGCGAGGCATTTACTCCATGGAATTATCAGCATCTCAGAGCACCGGTACAGAGATGTTGATTGTCAATGGTTTTGTGTTACGTTGTCAAAACAAGCACCAGAATGGGGTCAAAAATGTAGGATGCAGAAAAATAAGAAAATCCTGGGTTTGTGTAGTTTCCTATTTCTCTCCCTGCGGAGTCTCTTGCTCAATACACTGTGCCAGTGCAAAATGTACAGTGCTGGTTGTCAAGTCTCAGAGTTTAACTCGTTAGAGGGCTGAAACCATCTTTATAATATTCAGTTCAGTCTTTCTTAAAATAGGGCCGTGAACCCAGAGACAATGCCTTCAGTGGCAGCATCAAATAAAGCCTGACTTCTGAGTGCTACTGTACAGAGGAGCAGAGAACTATCACAAAGCCTTGGACCTCTCTGTTGGAAAAGCCTGTGTAACGTGTATAGCTGTGAAAAGACTCATCCTTACAGTGGGATGTCAAAAATGCTTTGCTCCAGCTGAACTCTTCCAGTGGGAAGCAGCAGCTGAGCGAAGCATTGACTTCAAGAGGTGGCAGATCTGTTTGCTGCTCTGCACACTGAACTCTTGCTCATCAGAGAGGAGCCAAGGCAGGCCTGCCAATCTCCTTGCAGGTCTCCCTGGTGCCCCTACTTGCCCAGCAGCACAGGGAGGACCCCAGCTCTGCCTGACCCATGGGATCAGCAGCCAGTGAGATCTGAGGGAAGATTCTCCTCTCACACCACCTTCCTTTGCCCGCAGGTCGTCATCATGGAGGTGCAGGGTCTGAAGTCGTTGGCCCCCAACCGCATCGTGTACTGCACCATGGAAGTGGAAGGTGGTGAGAAACTGCAGACTGACCAGGCTGAAGCATCAAAGCCAACGTGAGTCTTGCTTTTCATGTCACTTATGCAGAGCATCGCTCTGCGGCTAAGAATGGCACATAAGCCCTGCCTGACTGAGGGAAAAAAAAGTGTTAATGACAGGCTTATGTCTCCCTGTAGCATGTAACTTTGTGCCTGTACGTAAGTGCTTTGCTAAGTAGGGATGGAGTTAAGCAGGCGCTTAGATAAGTGCTTGTCTGAGTGTCCATCTGAACTGTTGCCATCAGGTGTAGGTACATAATCTCATCCTTACTGGCTTACTGGGTTTTGGTGGCCCTGTGAGGAAGGGAAACAGCAGCCACAGCTGGAGGTGGAACAGAAGAGTAGGGGAGGGCTTCAACTCGCTTGGTTAAAGTTGTGTCTGAGGCCATGGTGCCGAGGTTAAGTTCGAGGGCAGAGCTTTTTTCTGTCCTCTTTGGCCCAAACCCTACAACTCCCACCTCAGCCCTGTACTTTGCTTTTCCTGTTTCCTCCAGATTTTGTATTAGTCTGCAAGTAATAATTAATCATTGTTAATTTGGAAGAAGAAAATGATGAATGGTTTATTTCCTTTCTGATCTGTTATATTCGTGACTTGAAACACAGTTCATGTGGCTTTGAGACTGTTTTCCTCTTGTTTACCATAGAGATTTCACTCTTTAATGACATTTTGAGTGCACATCCTCATATAATTTCTAAGTTGAAATAAAGCTCTTCCAGAGATGCTTGGTGGTGCAGGAGGGGCTGCCCTTGGGATGTTCCCTCTCTGATCCCATACCCTATTTCTTATGATGGACCAATCCCCAGTGACATTTCACCAGGAGCTTTCAAAGCTCATGGAAGGAAAGAAGCTTGGAGCCAACTGAAGCCGTGCAGTTGCATCACATGCAAATGCACGAGCAGTGCAGGCAGATGGTTCAAGGGAGGTGCTCTCATGGAGGTGTCAGCTAACATCTCCCATCAGCTGCCATCCTCCCGCAGAGGCACAGAAAATGCTGATGCTTTGGACCCTGCGCTGTACCAGAAGAATAGGGATCTGCAGTAAGTGATTTAAACACAACATTCCCAATCAGGGGAAGTACTGCAGCCTAGCTTACTTTTCGAAACGCATTAAAATCTGCTTCAGAGAAGGAAGTAGGAGTGCTGTATGTGGAAGAAAATCTCCATACGAACCTGCATGTGTCACTATTTTAGGTTTTCTTGTTGCTTCCTTCTATTTGGAGGAAATTACTGTTCCCCATATTAAATAGCAGACTTGCTGGTTTACATGTACTTTCTTATCTCAGTCTTTTCATTCCACTGTTGCTCTAAGAATCTGTCCTTCCTTATACAAGCCTTCTTGCTGTCAGCATTTATACAAGTGTTGTTTTGGAAATAAGGGATGCAGGAGTGAGCTCTTTAATTGAATGGGTCTTTTTATCGTAATGAAATGTACAGTGTCTGGGCAGAAAGCCATCAGCCCTCAGGAACATGCAGCCAACACTGAATGCTATGGCCTGGTACAGGTTATGTAAGTCCATCACCCTCATCTCTGTGCTGACTTCCTACAGAGGTGCAAGTCAGGTTTGAAGTATTATGCGTTGCTCCATCACTTGGGCAAATATATATGAAAAAGCCCAAGCACTTGGCAGTTCCATTTGTTGAGGGTCCTGGGATTTACATCCAAAACCAAAAGACACCCAAGCCAAGACTCTACAGTAACATTCCACAGAAACCTGAGACCATCACAGAAAACGTTGCCTTTTTCCTCCTGTGTGTTAGAAGTACACTGTTCACCTTGCTTCCTCACGCAGGGGACACAGAAGCTGAGTGAAAGCAGTTTACTGTACTTACCTTCTCCTCTTTAGACAAGAAGAAAAGAGAGAATGAACCAGATGTGACGTGTTTGTCATTTTGCTTAATACATGACTTGAATGCCCTCAGGTATTCCGGTGATGCACACAATCATAGGAACTGCTCAGAAAAGTCCTTGGCGTGTTTTGTCTGCTGTGTTGCAGACAAAAGATCTGTGCTGAGCCAAAATAGACTTCTGAAATGTCCCTTGGATGCCAGCATCACTTTCACTGAGGTCATTCACACCACATTTGCTCATGTACATTTTGTCATAAGAAAAACACTCACTGGTGAAGAAACTAGATCAGGCAGGGCATGCTGAGCTACCCCATGGAGCCCCATCATGTTCCCCAGACCTGAAGTTTTTGTGTGTTTTTGCTTTGAGTGCTGCATGGCCTGGGTGTGTGGGGTAAGTTTGGGGGATATTGAGCATACTGCTACAAAAGTGTGAGTATTGAAGCAGGGGAGTTTACCCCTGCACATCCCAAGTCATCTGTATCTCAGAGGCTCAAAAAATAGGAATGCAGCTTAAGTATCTGTGGGCAGATTAACACTGAAAAGAGTTCTGAAAAGAGGCGGTATTCTCTCAGATTAAATTGTGATTCCTTCAACTGTGAGCCGTTTTTGAGAATCAGATGTTCATCTTAGTGACTCTAGAGCCTGAATCCTGTTAGTGGAGCCTGGAAGAGGCAGGGTGAGCAGTGGGGTGTACCAAACAGTCAGCTTGGTTGTGTACAAGGGATTTGCCTCTCAGGATGGCAGTAAATACTTGTCCTTTTTTCTTCTTAGGCTCCATGTTGGATTCCTGACACTTGAAGCACAATCCCCTCATGTAAGGATTATCTGTCTCAGCACGAGTACTGAGGATGGCACAGTTCTAGAGAAAGGCAGACCTGAAATAGCAAGGGTTATTTCAGATCAGGCTTGCAGTGTATTATTAGTAGTGCTTTTAATAAGTTGTGTAAGAAAAAGCTTTTGTGTTGTGCCCTAACCCACAAATGCCTCTGTATAATATCCCAAATCCCAGTCCAGGCAGGATTTTATTGCTTTTTGCACTGGAACAATATTCTTGCAGGCCCTAGAGGGTTTTATTTCCCTGCCAGTTGTCTTGATATCTGCTCTCTGCAAAACTCAGAGAGTGAGGTGGCTTGTGCACATCTCCAGCAATGCCCTGCCAGGAGCTGCTTTTCTGATGTGGTTGTTTGCATGGCTGGAGAACAAGGTGGCCAGTGAGTCCGGGAGCAGCACAAAAGGTCCAGTGACAGCACCTCTGTCCTACAGTCTGCAAAAAGGCTGTGGGATATATTGGAATGTTGACCTATGCCTGTAGCAGTGCTCATGGGCTGTACCAGTGATTCACCTCTTCATAACACCACAATTCTTGTATGTGAGCAGAACAAAAGAAAGGAAGGAGACCTTAACAACAAGGTCCTTCATGCCTTGTAAATAAATGCTGTATATCCACTTGGAGATACTTTAGCGTGGAAATGAGTCTCATTCTCCCCTTGTATACAATAGTGAAAATCACTTGTACCTGCACTGAGCTCAAATGAGCTATCTGGGTTAAAAGCAGTAAGCACCTGGTTAGGGGAGAATGTGCATGGGGTAGTACTGGAGTGAAGACACTGCACTCTCACCTCAGACCACGTCAGGTCTTATGTTGCTCATTACAGTCAAGGGCTTGAGCCTTGTCTCCCTCCAGAAGCTCACTCTAATTTGAGCAATGTCTTTCGTAAACTTTTAAACTTCTCTGTCTCTGCCCCCTTCCATTCCCTTAGATGTTGTGCCAGGAGACAGATGCCCTGCTTGATCCTTGTCATTGCTCCCGATGCTGCTTCCTGATTGACTTTCAGGGTGCTCAGATGGGTGTGTTGTTTAGCTCTGCCCTGACAGGCTGCTCATGCTTGGGTTCTCGCACCAAACCCTCTCTGCAAGCTTCTTACCTGATGAGTGTCTTAGCTTTGGATCGGTATGCAGCATGCTGCTGACTGTGAGCCCAACAGGAGCTGCACCACATCCTCCCACAGTGCCCTGTGAGGGTCTCCTTCTGGGAGGTGGGCAGCAAATTGCAAAATCCTGCAGGAGGGGCAGCTGCAGGGCAGGGGTGTCCTCTCTCTTTGCAGCAGGGGAAAGTCTGCTCTTATCATTTGGGAAAACCCTGCCTCAGACACCGCAGTTTGAAGTGATGCTCAGTGGCTTTGCATGGAGTAGGAGCGTGCTAAGAGCGTTTTGTTGCACTCAGTGTTTTGTTGGCACAGCTAGCTGGGAGATGCTGCGAGCGTTCCCCAGGGTAGAACAGCAAAGGTCCTTTGGAGATGAGCTCACATTTATGAATTACAAATAAATACTGCATACTGTACTGTAGTACAAATTTAACTCCATTAAACTTATAAAGGGGTTTATACTAACATGAGCAGAAGCAGCATAGCCCCTAGTTCCCATTGTGTATCCCCAGCACAGCTGGTGGGTACAGTGTGTGCCTGTGGTGCCTTTCCGATGGGTGCAGTTCATGATAAAAAGCAAATAGGAAATTTTAGGAGGAGGCTTTTTTTTTTTTTTCTCCCCCTCTTCGGATTTGCTTCAGCATAACGATAAGCTGCCGTAATTACCCAGACTGATTGGCTTCCATTTCCTCTTGCATGGTTTTGATTCACAGCTGTGCAGATGTTTAGAGCTCTTTTTCCTCAGAAAACCTACAGGAGCCTTATGATTGTGTAAGAGCAGGTGATGGAGCCCTGAATACAGCTAATGTGAGACGCCAACACCTCTGGGATACCAAGCTGACCCCAAGGGTGAGGCTCTGAGCAGTGTTAGTCTTGGTCATTTTTTTGCTGTTGTTTATTTTGGGGTAGCAAAGGAAAGTCATTCACACACCAGGCATTGTGCCTGTAGAACGTCTCTCTTCTGTGACTGTTACCTGCAAAGTGAACTCGTATGTGGACCTACTGCTCAGCAGCACTATTGATAACTGTTACACTAGAGGCGGCGTTGACGAGTAATGAAATCTTGTTTCAATAGACTTGGCTCTTGTAGTTGTTCCTGTAGACTTGCCTGTGATATCAAGTAAATGCAAGCTCTGGCTGTGTTTTTTCTGACCTTTGGAGCGTATGTGGCATTGCTCTTGCATGGATTTTTTGATGTCTAGTAAGGGCTGAGCTCATGCACCTTTCTTTCACTCTGTTTTCTAGCCAGCTGTCTAAATTCCTGAGTGTTCCTATGCATTTGGGAATTATGTATTCCTGTGATAGCGCATACATTCAAATTTAAGTAGTCCAGAAGGTGTGATGATGCCCAAGGCAATTTTCATCTACACCCGTCTGCTGCATCACTCCCATGCATGCAACCAATGTTAAGATGGGCTAGGTAAGGCCAAAAGGACATGGAAATGAGCCTAGGATCCAGTGTGCTAAAATATTTGCTAAATTAAGAAGAGAGCTGAATAACAAAAGTCCTGGGCTACATTCAGTCGTCTTATTTAATAACCATGATTGGTGTACAAAAAAAAACAAGCCATGCCTTCATCCAAGTTCTGCACGTCACCTGCCGAGTGCAAGGCAGGGGATCAGACATGAAAAGTGCCAAGTTGTTGGTTTATTTATCAAGTGCTGTGTACAAGTAGAGCACATTATTATTTAATGAAGGGTACAGCATTGTAGGAGGATACAGAGCATGGTTTAAAGAACAGCTTTAAAGAAGTGCTACTCTGCTCACTCCTGCCTGGACAGAGCTGTGGATGAAGGAATGGTTTAATGGAATGGCCAGCCTTGACTGTCATTTGTCAACATGTTGGCTGTCTTTTATGAAGATGAAGGTGGAGACCTGTTTCCTTTGTGAACGTGCTGAGGTCTCCTAGTGAGCAGCAGCCCTGTGTAAGCAGCACCAAGGGAGCTGTGTACTGTTGGCACTGCATGGGCAAAGACCTTGTACAGTTTTTGGCTTGGTTTACATCCAGGAGCTAGTTTGCTGCTTTCTTCTTCTTAACTTTATAAGGGAGAGTCTCGGCTATGTGCCAGTAATCTGTGTTTTCAGAGGGAGGGCTTCTCTTTCCTTTTCCATACCTGAGTTTTCCTTAGTTTGGATTCCTTTCAGGGTGGTAGCACTTAATAGAAATGATTAACCATATCTGAGTTAAATAGTTGTTTGTGTAAAACATGTGGCTTTGTGGCTGGCTCAGTGGGACATCTTTGCACTGATTCAGCAGCAGAAGTCTTTACTCAGCTCCTGCATAGCATAGCAGTGAGAACATGCATGGTATTGAAGTGAGTTTATGCCAGGAGTGCTAACAACAACAGGTAGTAAATGCATGCAGACTGATTTCATGAATGAATCTTTGATTCCTTCCGTATCCATAGCAGGCACACTGATAAAGTATTGTCAAGCACGCAGGGTAGGCAGCCCTTGTAAAAGCAATTATTCTTTCAGTTCAGACCTCCCAATAAAAGGTAGCTGGGCTTACATTTCTATGCCCTCCTGCTGAGCTGTTTGCCTCTAATTGTAAAATCATAGTATTAAGCAGGAGCACAGGGCATTTTAAAAGCAGTCATCATTTAAATCACACCAAGTAATCAGGGTGCTTATTTCTCCCATAGAGGCTCTGAAGGTTGTGGCCTTGCCATAAATTCTCCTCCAAACTAGACCCACTTCTGCAGTAAAAAGCAGAGCCTGGGTGTGTGCTCCTGTGTGCACTGGGTGCCGCTGTGCTGGGTACAGGCATGTCAGAGGGACATCACTGGGGCAGGAATGCCATCTCGTGGCCGTGAATAGCTATTATGTGATGTAATCCATCTCACATCCCTTTCAGCAGCTGCCTTGTGTGCTGGTAGCAGGGTGCTCAGCAGGATGGGGTCCATGTGACATTGAGATGGTGTCTCAGAGCGGTGGGAAAACATGAACCGTCCCTGATGGCTGGAGGTTTGGAGAAATCCCTGGCTGTGGTAGGAGCTGATCCATCCTTGTCTGCTCACCTTTTCCATAACACATTTAGTGCTATCTGCAGTGGTGTTTTTGGGTAAATAAGCACACTTTCCATAAGCAGAAGAATTTTTGATGATAATTTGTATTTTTTTTGGCATTTGAGTGATGCACCCTCCTTGGGAAGGAGTTAGGATGTCCCAGGAAAGCAAGGAATCTCAGAAAGCCATTGAGTTGCCCATCAGGGCAGGTGTCAGTGCCCTGTGTGCAGCAGGAAGGCAGCCACAGTCTGTGTGCCTTACTAGGGCAGTGACTTCTCTGCCACCTGCACACTGCCTATGTCAAAGTCAGCAGGTCTTACCTTCTAGGAAAGCTTTGAGAGTGCCTGATTTGTTTGTGCTGTCACTCCCACTTCAGCTTATTCCTTGGGGATGGGGCTGAAAGGCCGTTCTACCAACAACAGAGAGGCGAGGAAACAAATGTGAGCAAAAATAGGACACATTGTCCTTCTGTGTCTGATCACCTTGGTTATCACTTCTGATACCAAGCAGCCATCCTCTTAGAGCAGGAGGAATCTCAGAGGAGACTGAGCAGGTCTTGGGAGCCAGACTGTGTGATGGATACAAACCATCCATAATCCATTTCTGTAGGTGGAGTAGAAAGACACCTGTCTTCATGCCCAAATTTGATTTCCTAGAGAGGACACTTTTGAATGGATGAAACCAGCATGTTCTCTGCATCTAACTGTAGCCATTGGGGTTTTCATTTCAAACCTTTCTGTGCACCTGCAGCAGTGGATGGACAGGGGCACTTGGAGGACAGGCTTCCTTTCGTCTTTTTTCAGCCTCTCGGTTGGGGTGGAGCAAGTTAAGGCCTAACTCCAGTGCATCTTAACTGATGCACTGATGTAACTGTCTTAACTCCATTTACAATAGCAGGAGCCCAGGACAGGTAACGTGGGCACATCTGCATGGCAGACCCCAGGAAGCAGGTATATCGCTTTTTTTGCACAGAGGATGGTGATGCACTGGAACAGGTTGCCCAAGGAGGCTGTGGATGCCCCATTCCTGGAGGCATTCGAGGCCAGGCTGGATGTGGCTCTGGGCAGCCTGGTCTGCTGGTTGGCGACCCTGCACACAGCAGGGGGGTTGAAACTGGATGATCATTGTGGTCCTTTTCAACCCAGGCCATTCTATGATTCTATGATATTATTCTCTGATCTCTCTACAAGTGATGTATCACCAGCTGACCTAAAGGTAGGTCTGTAGTCTTACTACAAAACATGACAAATCATTTTGTAGCTGTCCCAGCCCAGCATCTCAGCCTGGCTTTGCTTTGTGGGCTTCTCCTGCAGAAATGGGACCTCACATGGATCAGTGCCCACTGAGACAAATCTGTGAGTCACAACAACATGTGACTTAGCCATGTGTTTTCCTAAAAACCCTCAAAACCCCTCCGTTTTTCTTTTCCCTTAGTTTTGTTTTTTCTTTTTGAAATCCCAAAGACACAAACCAAAAACCTTAGCTATTAAATATAAAATACTAGCTATTGCCATTACCCACGAGAGCAGCAAAAAATATATCTGTTTTCCTGGAGGCATTGCCATGCCCTAGTTCTTTTTATGACTTCTTTGTGGGCCAGCTGCTGAAGGTATGGGTGCCTTCTATGCCATGCATTGCAGACCCATCTCCTGCTCTGTTGTTGCCTTGCTGACACTTCCCAGAGGCCACTGGTGCAGGGATCTGCACGTGGGCTGTGCTGGCAGCTGTGCATCATTCCTAGAAATTTGCAGAGACTCATTTCTGAAAATGAAATTAACGTTTTCAGCCCGGCGGAATGAATGCTGTCCCTGTGCCAGGTTGTCCTGCTGAGCGGAGTAAATCTGTGCTTACTCTGCATCACAGAGCTGCTGCTTCACAGGGAAGTGAGGAGGCAGCTCAGGAAGCTCACCAGGGACTATTACCTTAGTCATCAGCTTCTGCCTACTGTTCTCAAATAGCTGGTGTATGGGAAGAATTAGAAAATATAATAAAAAGCTTTGCAGCAGGCTTCTTCACATATAGTAACAGTTAAACACCGTTACACTTAATTTATTCCTTGTTGCTATCTCAAGAAATTGGTAAAAGTGAACGACACCTCAACACCGCAGTTAGGGAGGCGAGTGTTGCTTATTCCACTGGCTGCAGGAAGGCAGGTCTGCTCTGTGCCTTTTCTGACGCTGCTTGAGCTTCAGGCATCTGTGATGTGTGCCCCAAGAACTAAAGCTGCTCCCTGGTTAGGTCTCTTCTGGGAGGTGGAGAGCAGGCTAAAGAAGGAAACCATCATTTCTTAGGCAGGAGTTTGGGAGAATGTAAATGAAGACAGACTGTAGCAGTGCCGCCACCTTCCTGCACCAAGCAGCCATACCAGTTTTGCCCTGGACAGGACCACATACACGTGGTGTCCCCCACGGTGAGGTGGCATGTCCCAGGCTCATGCTGTGTATGTTGGCTGTAAGGTACATCTGCAGGGAAGAGTGTAGCTCTCCTCTAATATTTTTTACTTTTCTTTTCTGTTTGTTCCCCGTTTGTTTCATGCAAGCTGCTGGGCAAACTTTCAATAAATGTACTGGAGAGAGAGAAAAGGTGCCCTCCGGCAGTTCTGAAGCCCATGAAAACTGATCATAGATCACTTTTAAATGTCAACCCCATCTAAAGCAAGTCCTTCTCCAGCTGCTCCCACGTTAGCCTGCTGACAGGCCGAGCTGGTTAGCGGGGACTGATCCATGGCCCAGTGATGTAATTCAGTTGCACTTGTTCATTATTTACAGAAATCATGGGTGTTGATGCTGTAGCTGGATGAAGTTACAGGACCGTGGATGGAAGAGGGCTCTCACCTTTGTAAAATTAGTCAGGGGCTGTGTGGGCTTGCTAGAGACAACAGGATATGAATGATAGGATTTAATTAATTCCCCTGGGTATTAATATGTAAGTTCAGCTTGTAAGGTCATTGGTATGAAAGTTTCCCTTAGAGGCACGTAGGCACTGGAGGTGAATAGGAATGATGAAATCAATGTCTCTCGAGGACAACGGAGAAAATTCTTAACTCAAGTAAGTGGGCTGCTGTGAAGAGAAACAAGCAGACTCAGAGATCTGCTGCCTGGTTCAACGCAGTAAGGACAAGACCCCAGAAGCCTTATCCTTTTATCCCAAATAGTTTCTCCTACATACTGAGCAGTGTGCAATTAGCAGCATCGTGGTCTTTGAGTGATTTTGTCTTTAGGGCTTCAGAGTAGTACCTTCCCTTCTGGATATACTATTTGTTTCATTCACAAAAATACTCTTGATCTCCTAGGCAGGCTTGTTAATAATGTTGATAGTACCTTTAGGGAAATATTTTCCTAAAGCTTCCACATAGCCTACAGTGATGATCTGCTTATTTTGCTTGTAAAAAGTAAAGCAAGTTAAGCTCTAATAAGGTAAAACAGGTTGTCAGGTTAGCAGCTGGGGCAGATCTCACCCTCTGATTTTTTGCAGCCATGAGAGTTTAGCTGCTGATACCAAATTTGATGCCTAACTGGAACCCCTGGAGATGCAAGTAGGTCCAAATGATATCACTGGAATACCGCAGATGGCACAAATAGGATTATAACTCTAGCACAGTCCATATGCATGGCATAAATTCCTGGCTAACTTCAGGTTTTGGGATACATTAGGCAGTAAAACATGCTGGGCTGAAGGATTCAGATGGGATTCAGGAAATTAATATGGTCCTACCTGAGAAGGCATTGTCAGGATTTTGATGCTTGCATACTTTTTGTGTACTGCTTTTATCCTTTGGCTTTGCTGATGTACTATTGCTTTCAAATGTAAGCGTGGATTCTGACGTGAGGAAGAGATGGTGGCTATTTCTTGATAGAATTTGCCCAGAATGGGTCCAAAGGCACTTTCCTAACAAATCAATTTCTGCAGTAATAACTTGCTTAAGTATAACATGTGAAAATGAAAGCACTACATCATTATTCCCTCAAAAGTATCCTAATGCTTAACTATTGTCCAGAACTAATTTTGTGTACAATAACTTAATACACAGCACAGATAAACTGCTTACTTAGATTGAATACAAATTGTATTTCAATGATATGAATTATGGCCTTATTCTGAGCATCACTATGGCAACTAATGACATCACTGCAGGCTTCAGCCTGCACAAAACCCAACTTCTGAGGGTCTCTGTTTGCTGGCATGGATCTTTTCATGGCAATTGGGGTATAAATATGTAAACGCCGCATGCTGTCAAGGGTTGCTATGTGTATTTATTGTCATTGGAAAGATTTATTCCCTTTGTGGTTAATGTTGTTCTCGTGAAGGAAACCTAATGAAAATTACTGTTTGTATTTGGTTAGTAACATTTGTTGATAGCATATGGTCTGGGAGTGCTTCAGCAAATAAGAGATTTTTAATAGTAAACAGAGATATGAGTTCTATAAAGCAGCTGCTGTCAAAATAACACAGCGTAAGGTTGGATATTTTATTACTTTCTCCTCTTATCCAAATGAAGATTATCTTCCAATTTTTCCTTGCTAATGACAATGGGGTTCTTTTCAAGGGAGAAATCATGATCTACAATTAGAAAATCAGGCTGTTTCTTGGTTCTCATGTTTCAAACATACATTAGGAAGCTGATGCATCACATATGAATGAGATGTGGTATTGGCATCTGACTGGAACTGCAGTGCTGTAGGTAATTTCTGCCAAAGACATGCTCCGTGGCACTTTGATGCATCCTCCTATAAGATGAAACATAGAACAGGACACTGGAGAAGAAAACATCAGAGCAAAGCTGATGAGGGAACTAAATTTGTTAATCAGCTCTGCACTGAACATGCTCATCTGCTGAACTTAGTTGAACTAGATAGGCTTGGAGAGCAAAGCATTAAACCATACTCCTTGTGCACATAAGGAAACAATTATTTTTCCCAATAATTTCTAAAATACAGAAGCTGCTGTTTGGTATTTCTGTCTGAAGAACACGTAATCTTAGTGTTTTCCTCGTCATTTCAAGGGAACAGAGGACCTAATTTGAGGACGGTAGGAAATGCAAAAGTCATAAATAGGATGAGGATGAATAGGAGTGGTTAGTGAGATGCTGTAGCTCTCATCTGACTTGCACTACTTTAGGCTGCAATGTGTATTCCATCACATCGCTCTGATGTGTTTGTTGCTCATGGCACATTGTTTGTTCCTTTTAGTCTGTAAAAAACACCTCTGTGATTCGCCTTCAAGCTTGCTTGTACACTTTGCATGAGTTTTGAAGTGCAATGAATATTCAGGGTCTCTGGGAAATCTGGATCATGATGAATGAAAAGAACAGAGACTGTAGCTCTTATCTGTTAGCTTCATGTTGTGCTTCGGCATGGTCAGGTGTTGAGGAGCATCCTCTTTGCAGCAGAGCCATCCTCTCAGCCATCCCTATGCCCTTCACCTTCAGCTGAGCTGTTCTCTTCTAACAAGGGCAAGTGCTGAGTCAGGAGTGCCTTGCTTAGCCCTGCCTGGAAGTTTGTGTCTCGCTTTATTCTAATAACTTCCTAACTCTCTAAGAGGTAGAAATCTTGAAACATGTCTGCAAACTCTCAAACATAAAAGCACCATTGTTTCTTAGCTCTTAGTGTAGAAGGCATATTTTTTTTCTTTCTCTGCTATTTTTAAACTTGTTTAAAGCTTCCAAAGAGACATTAGTTCAAGTTTCACTTAATTTTTGTTCCAAGACACTGTTCAGTCTGTTCTTGTTTGCCAGAGGGAAACATTTCCTGAATCAGAAAAACCCTATGCAGGTGAATGATTTGAGATGTTGGTGTGAATGGTAACACTGCTGAGCCTGTTTGAAAAGCTTTGGGCTTTGGGATGTTGAGCTGACTTTCACAGATCTCCTTTACCTGTGTTCTTTCTTTCTTCTGTTCTTTCTTACACAAGCTGACTTGTGTAAGTTCTGGGTGACTTTAAAAAGAATAGTTTTCCTGTAACTGAAATAGAGCTCAGCTGGGGATGGTAATGAGTAGAAGCAACCCAAGATGAAATTAATGTATTGATTCTTGAGAAGAGGCCTCTGAAGTTCATGAACAGGTTCTGCAAGTTTGGAGGGGTCTGCTGGGCACATGAGACCTCCAGAAGTTGCAACAAAGATTAGCAGTGAGTCCCAGGATTTGGCAGTGCTCCCTCAGGACCAGCAGGTTGTCACCACTGATTAGCTGAAGAAAGGAAGTAAGTGAACTAGAGGGATCCATTTAGAAAACATAGCAGGAAAGCTGCTAATCCAGGCAGGGTGGAAAGAGACGACCTTTCCCTGCCACACAGTGTGGTTACGAGCACAGAGAGCCCTGTGCTCTGATTTTCCAGCACAGCAGCATCTCCTGGTCCAGGACTGGGATACTGTCCAGGTGCTTGCCCTGGCACAAGTGTTGCCTCTGTCTGCAGCAAGTGCTGGCTATGCTGGGGTGTGAGAAATGAGCACGGGGTGGTGAGTGCAGCAGGGAAGGTGGAGTGGTACCCATGGGAGCACATGGCTCTGTAAGGTACCGGTGTGCAGCTGCTGCCACCTCCTGCATCCCGCGAGGATGCTCATCACTGGAGTGCAGTTGGGCCCTCCTGGCTCACCAGGCAGCGGCTCCAGCTGAAGCAAGCTGCTCACTGGGGATTTGAGGCACTGCTTTCCCAAATATCTGCAGCAGGACAAGGACAAGCCAGGGTCAGCTTTCTCTGTGCTGGCTCAAATGGCTGTGCAGTCCTGTCTCAGCTGGGGGTGAGAACAGGGCCCAGGGGGAAAGTGTCTGCAGCAAAATGCAATGAGCTGGTCTTCATGTGTTCTCTGATGTCCTGCTTCAGAGGAAGCCTCTTATGTGGCTGATTGGAAGACTTCCTCATGCCTATCACTGAATCTTCCCTGCGGGGCTTCAAGCCCGTGTATCCCTAGCAAGCCTCCATAGACTTGCAGAAGGAAGGTGTCAGCTGCAGGGAGAGTTCCCATTGCAAGGCTCAAAATGGCAACTTTGGCAATCCATGTGAGCAGGCTGTGGGTCCAGCCCTGTGCCTGGAGCTCATGGTATTGTATTCCCTAAGGAACTGTTAGTTGCACATATTTTCCTACCATACTGCAGCTTAAGGCTAACAGCCTTAACTGAACCAGACTTTTCAGGAAAGGGTCTTAGGATGCACTCTTGTACACTATCCTGTGATTCATTCAGCTTCCCTAGCACTGCTTTCTAAGCCTCAATACCTGCCAGGAGGAGAACTCTTGGAGTACAAATAATAGATGGTCCTTAGGGTTCTTTGTGTGCTTGAAAGGTGGCCATTTCCTGGCCCTTGCCATCCCCTCCCTATGCAGCTGGCATCCTGCTCTGCAGTCCCACCTAGCTGGATTTACTCTTTGCATTGTGGGTTGAGCCTAAATCTGGGCTAGAGGGCTGGGTTGAGCCTCAGAAGAGGACCCAGGTTAAATGTGACATTTCTTCAGAAAAGGAAAACTTGACTGTGAACCTGGAAATGAGAGGTTAATTAGCCAAGAGAAGAGCAGAGGCATGAGTGATTACAGATGTCCTAGGTGCAGGTGTTCTCTGTTCTCAGATTCTGTTGTAACTACACAGGCTGTCACTGCCAGAGACATATTGTTCTTTCTTTCTAAGTCAGTTCTCTTAATTTTGATTTCATGCTGCTTCCA
This sequence comes from Tetrao urogallus, assembly GCF_951394365.1. Lineage (NCBI taxonomy): Eukaryota > Metazoa > Chordata > Aves > Galliformes > Phasianidae > Tetrao > Tetrao urogallus. Next base: position 13,492,289 of record NC_136823.1, on the reverse strand, counting down.
AATACCATCTTTTCTCCCAAAAGAACCATCATGGTTTTTTCCAAACATCTGTCCCCTCAGTTCCCTAAGAAGATAATTAATACCCTTGTCACTCAGTCAGCCCAACAACTTCAGCTTGTGCCAGGCACCGCATTTGTGGTTAACCATTGCCCACCCAAGCAGCAGTGCTACTGGCCTGTGAGTAGAGCTGAGCATCTCTCTGTTTTTGCAGCTGGGGCACCCAAGGAGACTTCACGACAACCCACGCGCTTCCTGCGGTGAAGGTGAAGCTGTTCACAGAGAGTACGGGTGTGCTGGCACTGGAGGACAAAGAGCTTGGGAGGGTAAGGACATTTTGAGTTTAACAATTTTTCCTTCTGGCCCTCCTTTTCTAGAGAAATCTCTCCCGTACGGAAATATCTTTGGAGGACAACATGCTCTGCTTCTTTGCCAAGCTTCAGGAGGGAAAGAAAGCAAGCTCTCCACTGCTGGAAAGTAATGCACCTCGCATGCTGTCTTTGTTGTTAGTTTTTAATGGCAGCATTTCAGCTGGCTGTGCCTGCACTGAGGAAAAGCGAAGAATCTTGTGTGTGATATTGGCAGTCCGGAAAGCTTTAGAAGTTGCTTACGGAAATGGACATTCCTGAGGCAGAAAAGGGGATTATGCTGTAGCAAAAAGAGAGGATTTAAGTTTGGCAGGAGCGTGTTAAGCTACTCTCATATCTACTGAACAGCCAGTGCACAGCTTGAGCATCTGAAAGCACTGATGGCAGTACTTACGGCAAAATGCTTGAAATCCTGGCTCCCCCAGGGACTGTGGTTCAGCCACTGGCTTCAGTGGGATTGGGCTAAGGAGTGGAAGTGAGAGTCCACTGCCCCTGTCAGTGGTGTTAATAGCAAGGAGCTTGCATTGCCCTGGCACCAGCCATCAGGACATCAAAGCCGCTCTTCTCAACCCATTCTGGGCCCTCATCTGTGGCCCCTGCACCAGAGCCCTGGGACTGATGTCCCTCCAGCACCACAGCCCACTGTGTCTGTGGACAGTACTTCTCTGGGGTTTTAAGACACTTCACTTAGTCTCCTTGGATTTTTTGCATCTTGCAGCTGTTCATTTGTCACAGTCCCGTGCCGAAGCAAACTCTGCCACCCCCTTCCTCAGCTCCCTCGGCAAGAGAGGCTCCTCTTTGGTGGCATGGGCTGGTGTCCCTGTTCCTTAGCTGTACTCAAAGTCTGGGAGAAGAAAGCAATCTTGGAGACGTTGTACCACACACGCAGGGTGCAGCCTTTTATTCCTACCCAGAGAGAAAATCCCGGTCCAGAGTCATCCCACAACCTGGGTATAAAAGGCTGGAAGCTGTGAAGGAACTCATGGTCTGACCTTGAGGTCATGGATGGTAGGAACCTCACCAAGTCTGATGTGGATTCCCCAGGGCTGGCATCACCAAGGATGCTCCACAGCCACATTGTGACTTTGAAGCACTAACAAGATTTTTCACTCTTGTTGTTCATGCAAATGCTAAAGGTTCTTTTAGGTCTCAGTGAGTCGTTGCTCTAATTTATATCTTTACAGCGGAGAGCACCACAGATGATTTTGTCTTCTATAATTTGTGTTCATTTTGACCATTTGTCTTTTCACGTTCTCGTAACACCCTTTGTTCTTGCACTTGAGAGAGAAAAAAGCGGAGTTACTCCTGCTTTCCTCGTCTCATTTTTCTCTCCAAGGACAGTCGTGTCCTCTCCAGACTTTCCTCATCCATAACTCAATCCTTTCTCACTGCCTCTTTCCCTTTCTCCCCCTTTCTCCCCCTTTCTCCCCCTTTCTCCCCCTTTCTCCCCCTTTCTCCCCCTTTCTCCCCCTTTCTCCCCCTTTCTCCCCCTTTCTCCCCCTTTCTCCCCCTTTTCCCCTTTTCTTTCAAAAGAAGGGTGACCCCAGCAGGCTGCAGCACTCCAGCTGAAGACCCGTGCTTGCTTTGAGGCACAGCATCATAACGTTTTCAGGATTATTTTCTAAACCACGCTGTTCCAACAGGTACCTCCTTTATCCGCTGCCGCCTGCTGAGCAGAGCAGAGCTTTTCACCCAGCTATACGCAATGCCACTGAGAGCTTTTTTTCCCCAGCGTGGTTACGCTCACTGCAGACCCGCTTGCTTTGTAAGTCTGGTTTCCACTGGCAGCCACGAGCAGCGCTGACTTTGCTGCTCTCGGGAAGCAATTAGCCCTGCACCTTGTTGTGGGAAATATGTCAGGCCCCTGCATGGCCCCGTTGCCCCGAGGTACGGAAGAACTGGCCGTGCCAACGCACGTGAATCCTGATCCGGCGGGAAGCCATTGCCCCCGGGGAGCTCCTGAAATCCCAAGAATGTGGGCCAGCAGCAGCGGGCACGGGGCGATTTCCTGTGGCCGGCGGCCACCGGCGCTTTGAGCGGGCTGAACTTCAAAGGGACGCGCAGTGCCTGCAGCGGCCGAGATGACGCGTGTCCCATCGGGCCACGTCAGGATTTCTTTTTAACAGAATAATGAAACCAGGAGCGTGCTAAGCCCCTGATTTAGCTGTTTGAATGGGCATGAACCTGTCTGCGAAGAGAGAAGGGAAGCAAAGTCTCCGTGGAGCAGTTTTATACACAAAAACACCCATGCTCAGCCGCCCTTTGAGAAGAGGCTTTGTGCTCTGCCAGGCCGGCACAATGCTCACTTTCTATTGCAAACGTTGAGCTGGCAGCCAGCCGGCGCTCCTCACTGCGCTGCTTGTGTCGAGGGAGAGCTGGAAAGAGCTCCCAAGCCCCGAGCTGCTGGATGGGCAGCTGAAGCCATGGGAATCCATCCTGGCCCTATTGAAGCCAGTGGCAAAGTGCCTGCAGACCTCAGCCAAGGCTTCATCCACTGTGAGGAGGGGAAGAGCCATGAATTGCAACAACACTGCACAACGTTTATGCTCCTTTTGATGAAAAAGAGTTAGAAATCAAAGCAGAGAGTGTAGCAAACACCCCGAGTGGCTCCTGCCTTGTGGGGATGTGCAGGTTAATGCAAGGCCTTGGTATTGGGTCATGCACAGAGCTTGGGCCCATCCATGTTTCTAACAATGCCCGTGTGCAGGACTCACTGCTTTTCTTCAGGTTTTGCTGAAACACGGGTATTTTTTCCAAGAGGGGTAAATTAGAAGAAACTGATGTTGCTCAGTTAATCTAGGTGACTAATAATGGATTCTTGCCAGAGAAAGCATGATTGTAATTCAGTAAAGGAGGTGTGAAATAATGTTTATGAAAAAGAGTGAACTTCAAAATCTACTGATGTTAACCTTAGGCTTTGGAAGACAGAAATAATTTTAAACTCAATTATCAGAGGCTAATAGCATGAGGTGTATTTTAGTGGGAGGAAAAAGCCTGCTTTGTTGGCTCAGCAGTAAAGGTGGGTATCTCTGGAATATGAGTATAGTTTGTCTGGAGTTTGGCAGGAACCCGACAAAGCATGAGTGAGTAATGAGTGATGGAAGCACAGCAAATAACGAGGGTGAATGCTGCCATTTGTAAAGGAGTGTGCTTGCATAAATGTTAATGGATTTAGAGGAGATTCATCTCACTGCAGTATACTGGAGACTGTAGTGAATTTGCATCCAGCAAAGTCACCTTTGAGAGAGAAACTGTTGGAAGAGGAAGGGGCGTAGGAGGCAGAGAGCATCAGAGAGGGCATCATTCTGATGTGAAGACAGCTATAGCTGTGCTGTGCTTCCATTCACTTTGCAGATAGACATTTTACAGTCACAGGGTTGAGCCACTTTAGAGGACACATGGAAGTATGAGGAGAAAACTGTGACTGCTCTTTAGTTCTTGAAGAATATTCTGTGGCTTGCTGACAGAGTGAGATGCTGTGCTTCATGGGATGATGAATGAGTGGAAAAGCACAGCTATGAACAGAAGGCATTACTTGGAGCCTTCCAGTTTCTTTGATTAGCCGAGCATTGCCACTGGTATTCATCTGCACAGCTCCACTCAAATCCCTAGTGTTGCACTGATTTGCCCCAGCTGGAGATTACCCCATCATTTCCTCTCTGCATGAAATGAAAGCAGAAAGTGCTGCAGCCACTGCTGTCATGATATGTGCTGCACATTTGATCTGTTGTTGTAGCGCAGTCAGACTCACTGACCTGTCTACAAGGTTGTCTACTGCAGGTAGTCTTGCCAGGAAGCAAAATAACAGAGCAACTTCATCAGTTTGATGGTAGTGATTGATAAACCATTTTAGGTATAATGTTCCATGGAGGACCTCACATGGAAACATCAGGAAGGTTAGAGGCTCGCCAAGTTGTATGGCTCTGGAAGTGGAGGTCTGCAGCAAGCAACGTCAGCAAAAACTTATTGGTGGTTTGCTGATCACATCAGCCCATCATCACTTCTAGAGTGATTTGTCTGCATAGCTGCAAGCTTGTTTACTGTCCACTTTCCTTAAACAGCTGCAAGATGGGAACCGATAAATGCAGTTCTGTTCTGCCCAACCCTATAAACAGGGGCACATTGAGGACTCAGAGAATATATTAACTAATCTCAAAATCATAAGCTGCATGTTAAAAATTAAAACAACAAAGAGAAGTTAGTCTCAGTGATGGGAACAGAAATTTCCAGACTGCCTTTCAGAGCTCTTCTGCTCTGCTGTTGTAAAACTGACATTGAGAACAGTTTTTAATGTTGTTGCTTTTGATGCTTGCAGGTTGTTCTGCATCCCACTCCCAACAGCCCAAAGCAGTCAGAGTGGCACAAAATGACAGTTTCCAAAAATTGCCCAGATCAAGACCTGAAGATCAAGCTTGCTGTACGAATGGACAAGCCCCAAAACATGAAGCACTCTGGGTAAGTGTCCTTGGCTGAACTCCATTTGTTTTGCATGAGCATTAAAAAAATCTCTTTCTTGAGATTCTGAAAGTGAATCTTCTTCTCAGGTTCACAGGAGATCAAAAGAAACGTAATGGCATTAGTTTGGTCATTTATGAGGCACTTTCCATATTCTTAGCATAGGTATGCATTCTTAATACATATCAGCCAAACAATTTAAATTTTAAATGCTATTCCTTGGGAAATTGCTAGATTGCTTCCTTCCTTTAAGGAAATAAGAAGTGAACTGCCTAACAATGGTAGGTTGTAAAAGTTTCCTAAGTTATTCTATGTTTCCCCGTTTTGACTTCTCACAACCTAAAAAACAGTGCACCTTCTGCTTGAAATAACCTCCAATGTGATCATCATTATTTACACAGAGGTGCACAGTTCAGCTAAACAGCGGTTGCCTGGAGGGAGGCAAGAGAATGTAAGTAGGACTAACAAAGTGGGGTGTTAAAAGGGGAATCTCTCCCCTCTGTGCATCGGTATCAGAGGATTTGGGGCCAAGGGAATCCTCCATCTTCCTCCCCAGGCTTCCACATATCCCATACAGGGACAGAAGAGGTTGTGATGCTGTAGGAATTTTTGTAGTTCAAGATTATGTAATTCCTGTGCACTGTAACTTGACCTGAGCTGGCCAAAAGGGAGTTATTCCTATCTTTCCCTGGTGCCCAGAAGCAAACACTGAGACACGCTTTTCACTGGTAGTGCAATTACAAATTAGATCATCTTTGGAAAGATCTAGCTAATGTCATTGTCAAGGCTTTCCTCTCTTTGCTCTTAAGAGCTGAGGATGTGATAAAAAGTAGAAATTATCTAGGAAAATCACTGCTTTGATTAACTCTTTATCCAGTATCATTTTTGGGCTATAAAAGTAATTTTGCTTCATTTTTGTTTTCTTAATGTTTTGTTAGGCTCAATCCATTAGATGGATTAAATCACGCATCTTTCTTTTAATTTCTTTTCCTCATCCTCCTGTCTTCTCTGTTAATGAGATCAGAGCCAATAGCCAGATGTGAAGTTTAATTTTTCCAGTGTGAACACAGCACCAAAAGCAAAAAAAAGAACAGTTCTCCTGTCATGCTTGTTTCCTTGGTCAGATCTGATGGCAACAGGGCTGAGCAGTCCTGACTTTTCTTGTGCTCTTTACAACTAACATTTAACATACAAGATGGTGCTGGAAACAATGTGATTTGTGATATTAGCTTGCTACTATAACCGAGGTTGTCTTTCTGCTAGTTTTAGTTGCAGCAGCCACTAAGACAATTATTTCCCTGTTCTCAAGCTCAAAGCCCACTCAGTGCCCACATGAGCACAGTACATGGAATTTTGTGGCTTAGACATTCACCATGTACATACTTTGAATCTCTTCTAGTATAAAAAGCCACCAGCATAACCGAAAAGGAACTGTTTTCTATTTATGGAGCCAGAACCAAAGTAATTATAACGATACGTAAAACATATTAGTGCTGAACAATGTCTTTGTAATTACTCCTAGTCTGGTGCTGCTGCTATTTTTGCCAGTGTTTGTATTACAGTGTCACAGCAGCTGCTTCATCACAGAGATTAAATGCTAATTTTGACATTAATTTTAAAAGTTAATTCTTCCTTTGTGGAACGCAGTAAATTCACTCCTTCTTAGAAATTATTCAGTTTGCTCATAGCCAAGCAATTTCAAGGAATTCATCTTCAGCTCTTCAGCAAAGTGACCTGGTTCAGTCAGTCCCGTGTATGGTGGGGTCCCTGGCGCTGCCTTTGATGCAGTAAGGTGCCCTCTCGTTGACACTTCCCCTCAGCCAAATGGTTTTGTGAAGGCTTAAAGCAACACTTAGGGTTTCTTTCTCTTAATTCTGCCACTGCAAATGTATTCACCCATCTGACCACATAGCAGCTATTCATTGGCATTAAAGGGCTTCTGGATTCTGAAGCTGTAAAAAACAAGAAGGAAGAAAGGAATAATACTGTGTAACATCGAGACTCTGGGAGCTTTTTGTGTCTCTTTCTTTACAGGTTATTCGTTCAGGCTAGAAATAATCACATTCAGTAATGCTGCCAAACTTGAGAGTCTTGTAATTACTCCTTCTTCTGCATTAACTTTGGTTTCTAGCTGTGAAGAAAAGATACTGTAAACAACAGCTTGTCATTTGTGTACTGAATTCACTTATTCTTTTCTCCTAGATATTTATGGGCCATTGGTAAAAATGTTTGGAAGAGATGGAAGAAACGATTCTTTGTTCTGGTGCAGGTAAGAGATTTACCTATAAGTGACTTTAAATTACAACATAAAGTATTTGTTCTGATCTTTTACTGTGCTGTGTAGCTGCTGCAAAACTGTGGTTCTGCATAGGTTCTTTGTTAAGTCCTGGGTCTTTTTTCTTTCAATTGTGGACATCGTCTCAAGGACAGCCCTGTGGCAAATCACTAGCTAGGAGTTCTGTGATGCAACTGAATGCTTGATGAAATGGAGTAACAGTTTTAGGGAGGAATTCAGTGAGATGGGAAGGAAGCTCAGCGTTGGCTGGAGGTACCTGAGTGCAAGTGCTCCCTTTTCAGCCTCCAGGTCAAGTTTAAGGCTCTTGAAATCTACAGAAGTTTCATCGTTGGCTGCATCAGAGTCGGTATTTCAGTCCTGATGCTTATCTAATCTTCAAAATCATTGCTCATTCTTCTTTGCTTTTCTTTTCTACTTTCTGCCATCCCAGTTTCAGTAGACCTGTATGTTATTGGTTAATAATTTCAAGTAAACAGATGGAAGTTGTCTTTAGACGAGCTAAGAGGATCTGGTCAGTACTTGATGTGTTAGATCTTCCCTTACCTTCCTGATGGCAGCTGAAAGCACTGAACCCAGAGAGGTGTGGGGCCCTGGTCTGGGTGGCTGCATCTTCACCCTAGCCTGATCAACACTGCCAGAGAGCACATTGGGATCCATCTCTCCCTCTCTCCTCCCCAGGCTGTGCTGTCTCCGACTATGAGAAATAAAAAAAAAAATTAGATGGTTGCCTGTCCAAGCAACATATTTAGATTTAGGTTAAAAATGATGAGTTTAGGGCATTTGTAAACTATTCTCAGCAACTTCTCATTTGCAAATAGACCCTTCATGCAGGGACCAGCCAGGTGGAAGGGGATCCCACGCTGGATGAGGGTCCCAAAGAGGTAGAAGAGGCAATGATTAAGGAAAAACCGTTGAGGAATGCTGCACAATGAGCCTGTTTTTATGCAGGGGTTCAGGGATTGCTTTTCTGTGTGCATTTTCTTCTCTGTGTTCTGTGCTGAAATTAAAAGTGCCGTGGCAATGTGTGATCACCTGTAAAGCAGCTTGTCCTTGAGAGGAAGCTCATTTCTGCAGAATTCTCAGGAGCATTTTCCTTGTGAGCAGGAGTTCTCCAAGATGGGATCCTTTTTCAGAGAGCGTCCGTGTGTAACAGGACTATTCCTCTTTCCTAAAATAGCTTCTCCCATATCAAAGTTTGTCAGTACTTCTGTGTGTGAGGCTCTGCAGGGGTGGCCGCTAATCCCCATGTTTCTCTTAGGAGCCTTCATCTGGCCTTTCTGTGGGGTTGCAGTTCTTTCTCTCATCTTCAGTTGCTATATATTTCTCAGCTTGCAGAGGAACTGAAGCGCTCAGTTATTCCATGTTTTCTTCTGTTACTAGGTCTGTATTCGTCAGTTGGCATATGCAAGTAGAATTTGGCCAGAAAAGCAGTTCATTTGAATAAGATGAGCAGACTTTTGCCCCCAGAGAGTCTCTGTAGCCCACCTCAGATATTCCAGCTGCCGCTGCAGCTCCTCTGTTACGTTACCGTTTGCTCAACATTTGGTGCAATGTAAAGTGTTCTGCCGTACATCAAATATAAACAAGAAACACTCTCTATGCAGTCCCTCAGATGTAGTTTGAGCATATTGAACATGTCAGCAGGCAATAAAGATGGAATAAAAATACTTTGCTGTCCGTATGTTTGTCATTTGCTTTTCATGCAATGCAAAGGATGGGTGCTGATACGAGCAGGGATTGGCAGTAAAGGTGTTGATGTCCAGAATGCTCTGAACTCTGCTGAGCACAGACAGGGAGTAGCCTCAGCAGGACAGTGAGCTGGCCTGGCTGCAGGAAGAATGGACAAGGATCGGGCTGTGTTTTAGGGGCTCAGTCAGCTGCACCAGGCTCCTGTTGGCACCAGTGCCAAGAGCTGGAATCCAAAGCATGAAATCTCTTTGGGATATCGCAGTGAGGTCAGCATGTGGCGCTGCCTACAGGTCAGGGCTGTAAGTGTGGATGAATAAATATTTCCTTTCTCATCCCTGGTCTCTGTCCCTTACTTGTAACATCTTCTGCCACACCTCTCCCCTCTCTTGCAGAGTAACCTCTTCCCCCCCCTCCCACGTCCTCTCTTTCCCTGATTCAAATGGAGGCAGCTGGCTCAGCCCCAGTTCCTTCAGTGCTCTGCAGTCGTGTCTGGTACCAGAGGTTAAGAAATTCATGGTAATAAATACTCAGACTCCTCATCCTCATCTAAACAAGGCACAAAGGTGCCAAGCTGCATAGGCAGCACTGTGGAGGAAGGTGTTGATGGCAGTTTGGCTCTTTCCTGTCAGCTATGCCTCACCAGTATGAACGGAGGCTTTGCACATGTATGGAGAAAAAGGAGCTCTACAGGGAGTGTTCCCACTGATACTTGGCTCCTGTAAGCCCTGCAAAGAAGGGAAAAGGAGCAGTAACTCTTGTAATTTGGGCGGAATAATCCCTCGCACCTTCTGTGTCTGTGGAAGCTGTGCAGGAGATGGTTTGTTTGGGTGCAGTGGGTGAGAGCAGCTCCTTTGTGCTGCTTCTGTAGCTGGGCCTCACCCCTCCAGCACATGCACTGCTGGGCAGTCCTCATTCCTCTCTAGGTGAGGGTGGGCAATGTGGTGCGGCATGGGGAGCTCAGGTGCGTTTCTACTGCAGGCACCTGTGTAACACAGGGGAGAGTTTTCTCTTCCGAATGAATCGCAGTCCTCTCCGCACACTGCCCACCCTTCCCGTAGACACCCTTTGAGATGAGCAGCAGAAGAGCAGAATACTGATTAGATGTAAATTACATGGCAGAGACTCGTTACTTGCCTAATTTTAAATCCTGAGATATGCAGTGTGAAAGTGATGGCAGAATATGGCCCTGAGCTTAGATGGAAATGGTCCGCAGCTTCGCAAGTGAGGAAAATGCTTCGTAAAGGCAGCAGTCATGCCAATGGCAGTGGTAAGAGAAAGCAATGGGATGATTTAGGGCAACGTTCTCTGTGACTGGTTGGGAAAGAAAATGTCTATCCAGCACAGATGTTGTGTTTCATAAGTTGCTATATCAGCTAACTGAGCACAGCATACAAATTTCAGCCAGTTTGTCAGTTGGACCCTTGATCACGCAAAAGCTGGGATTTTTGGTAGCTGACAGAGCTTGCATTAATTCTCTGCGTGGTCTGATGTGCTCCATTGGCAGTAACACTGCTGCTGGTTTTGGTGGGCTTTGCCAGTTCTGTGATAGGAAATCTCCTCTAATGATTCTTAAGGGCAAGCGAATTAATTACATTGAGATTTCAGACTGAATCTGTTTTCCTCTTGTCATAACCCCATTTCTGTGCGCTGGCAGCATATGGGAAGTAACACTCCATGGTACCTGGATGACATGTCTGCTGAGTAGCTGGGAGCAGATTTTGTCTGATTGTGTCTCATGGTGTTTGCAGAACGTTGTTGGATGCAGATCAACTCTCTGCAGATTAAAACCAGTTGCAGTGTCTACGCCTGGATCTATTGTTCTAGTGACAGACTCCCCGCACTCATTATAACTTAGAGTAATGGTGACAGCTCCTGCTTTTAGCAAAACTCAGCTAACTTGGGTTGAAATTAAACAAAGTGTTCAGTAAATCTGCATAACCAACTGAACTAGGAAATAATTCCACAACACCGCGGTGTACGACACTGCAGTCCTAGCCTGTGGTCCTCAAATCAAAGAGAATGACCTACAGCTGGTCACTGCAACCATACTAAATCATGTTCCTCACTGGGAACTGGGCATAGGCACTGAACACTGAGAAACCCTTAAGTGCTGGTGGTTGATAGAAAGCATTTGGAAGCTGCTGGTTAAGGAGCTACGTGTCTGCTTGCACCTGGATGCCTGTACATGGGCGAGCTGGTGGTGTGGGCATGGCATCCCATGAGGCAGACCTGCCCGAAGAAAACACACGTGCTTGGAGGGAGAAGCTAGGACAACTGCTATGTGCAATTGTTTAGGGATGAATGGATGTGCTGAGATGTGAAAACTGTTGTTTTCACATTTGTTTCTTTAAGCTAGATCATTTCCTCTGCTCATTTGTGTCAGTAAAGGGCTCGGGAGGCAACATACAGCTGCAACCAGAGGACAAGAGTCTCCCATCAAAGTAGAAAGCTGTATTACAACTGGCAGTATCTTAGCACAGTTTCTCTCCCTTGGGACAAAATGCATGCTGTTAATCCAGGAAAGGTCCGTTTAAGAATTTAACCCAAGTGGGGCAGTGTTATGTCAACACTGGGAAAGAGGGAAACGGATGACTGAGCTGTGTTGTGCTCAGAGTGCAAGGGACAACAATTAATGGGTTTGAGCTGGATTCTCAGGCAAGCATTGCTGGCTAGAACAGGAGTATTTGGTGGAAAAACAAGGATAAAGTCAGTACTGGTTAATACATACCTACTATATTTATTAATCACTCGGATTGCATAGCTGGTGACAGAATGTGGTCAAGTGCCAAGAAAGTCAGATCTAATTTAGCAGCCTGGGAATAGTGAACTTTGGCATTTGTGTCCCGCTGCCTCTTTCCTCTTCTCTCAATTTCTTTACCTTTCTCTTTTTTTCCCCCGTTCTGTTCCTTCTGTTCTTCTGTCTCAAATTATTCTCTAAACCACTTTACTTTTTAATAAGGAACCAGCCAGAACAGCCTTGGATTATTTCTCTTCTTTGAGCTTCACTCAGTTCAGCTTCCTTAGCTGCTCCTTTCCTGGCCCTCATCTGGTCCCTGGATCAAATCCCAGTTGCTTTGAGAGTTTGTCCCTCACTGGGCAGAGATTTCCCCTCAGTCTTCCTTCAGCTTCCTCTCTATCCATGCTTTTTTCAATTACTCAAACCATTCATCTCGCCCATCCCATCTGCTCACTCGCTCTCATGCTCAGCTATGGTTCAGTGTGAACTCAGCAGGCTGAAAGATTAATTTCTGCTACTGACTGTTTCTCTGGTCTGGCCACTTTGGAGCTTCTGCAGATGGCAGGCTCTGTATTTTAGAGGACTGATGAGAGGCTAACTGCAATCTCCACTTGACCCTGCAGCGCTGTTCAGCAGTGAAACATGACAGTGTCATAGCAAGCTTTCTAGAATCTCATTTTGTAAGATTTTTCTCTACCACTATTCATAAATGGAAGGAACCACATCTTGCTGGTGGCCAGAGCACAGCTTGTTTCTGACCCCAAGCAGTAAATTGGCATATCACATCTTGAACACAAGGTGCTGGCTGGAGTTTTATTTGTGCAGGCACTCTGTATGGCACCATTGGCTCCTTTTCCAGGGGACATTAGTAACAGTCCTGGCAGGTTGCATGTTGTAGAGTGACCTGTAGGTTTCTCTAAGAGATCTCTTGTAATAATCTTGTAGAGCAGCTTCTAAGGAAATCATGTGGAACCGAACAGGAGAACAGTTTGCATTGCTCTTCTCCCAGAATGGCTCCACCAAATCTTTTGTCCACATCTGCCCACAGCATGGGTTGGAGTCTGATGATATTTAAGGTCCCATTCAACCTAAGCCATTCTATGGTTCTATAATCTCTCTTCTGTAGCTTTTAATGAGAGAAGTATAAGCTTTGAAGTGCCTGTATATTTCCATTTGTTATGGTTGTGTTGGTACAGTTGCTTTATTGATAGAGATTAACAATATATGCTGGAGCCAAAGGTGCAGTGAATTATTTGAATGTGAGGAAAAATTTAACATTCAGACCTCAAATTCAGTGTCAGAACAGAAGAAATTCTTAACTACTGAATGAGTTTTACCTGTTGCTTAGAGCCTACGGGACAAAAGGGAAGCATGATTTGTTTCAGTGTTTTCAGTCGTGTCAGCGTAGATTAGCAGTGACTCATTTCAGGAATTGAATTTGTCATCGCACAGTCCCTGAAGTTCAGGCTGTCTGAGGCAGAGGAACCAAATCCTTGCCGTTCGGGTGAAATCCCCAGGATCGTACTGTGAATAAAGCGCATTCAGGAATTTGTCCAGGAGATGGCAGCAATACACTGTTATTCTAACTGAATGAACGCTGCAGGAGTCGTCTGAATACTGTGCAGAGGGGCAGCGGGTTATTTTTAGATTTCTTCGTGTTAATCTTTTTAATTTTCGTGTTGCCGGTACGACGGTACGCATCCAAAGTTCATAGCATATAATATGCGCTGCTGTGCTCCTGCTATTGGTCTGTTACTTGTCAATCTTTCCTCGGAGCTGGTAGCTTTAAGGAAGTCGCAAGATGCTTAAAGCATCACTTTCAGCCTTCCTCCCACAAATGTGTTAATGATAGGGTTTATTCTTAGGTGGATGCTGGAGCTGTTCCTGGAGGAAGGCACGGTGCAGGCAGGCTGGCAGCTAGCAGAGCCCGCAGAGGGCAGCAAGACACCGAGCGCTGGCTGGGGATGCTCAGCCGGGTCCCTTAAATAAATGGCATTTATTAGTGAAATGTGCCACAGAAATATATGCTGTTTGTAGATTTGTAATAGAACAGTTAACAGGCAAAGTCCCCCAGCTGCTCGGGTGATGCAGAGAGTGCAGCCACTCACGTGGAACCCATCTTTCAGGATCTCTCCCAACTTCCCAGAAATGACGAGTATGATCTGTTGCCACCCACCAGAGTTTGAAAGATCCCTCAGAAGTCAAAGTTTCCTCCAGAGGTCAAGAAAACGTCCACACTAATAAAATTACGTAAAGCGTCCAGGATGTGACACAACCTTACCAAAGTCATTTGAAATCATTTGACAGTAAATTTCCCCGTGAGTTCTTAGCCTGGAGCACAGAGAATCCTCTCCTCTCCGGCCGGGCTTCTCACTGCCCATCCAGATCGTGGTGCGGGGAGCACGCGCGGGGCCTTGATGCGGGCTGATGGCCCCCCAGCGGCGATGGGAGAGCCCGGCCGAGCCCCGCAGCTGAGTCGGCTTCCGTCAAGAGCTTGACATTGAATGTATCGTGTCATGCAGATGGTACCTCAGAGGAGTGAGAGCTGCCATTTACAGCACTGATGACAACAACTGCCGAGATCAGTGGGATCTTAAGATTGCTTTAATATGACTGGCACCTAGCAATTTAGCTCACATTGTTTGTGACAGGGTGTCACTCTTGCACTTGTCTGGGGATGAGTGATAGAGCTTTCTAACGCGCGGTTCTTCCTCACTGGGAAGAAATCAAACCACTGTGTGTACCAGCGTGGAGAATGAGGATATGTTAAGAGAGTGCTCTAAGAATGTGTGTTAGAAGTTCAGCCTCGTGAGAAATGATCCCCTGACACCCCAGTCCCTCTCAATGCATAAATGCACAATTTGGATTCCTTGTCGTGATCACCTGATGCCATCTTAACTTTGTCATTTTCTTCAGGTTAGTCAATATACATTTGCTATGTGCAGCTACCGGGAGAAAAAAGCCGAGCCTCAAGAGCTGCTGCAGCTCGACGGATACACTGTGGACTACACCGACCCGCAGCCAGGTATGGCACCAGCCTCTCTCTGCTGTGGGTGCTTGTGATGCCTAACAGCCCCTGGCTGGGATGCTTTCCCCCTGCTTGCAGCCAAACTGTGATCAGCATCATTGTAAATATGTTTGTGTTTAGGCTGATCATTAGCTATGCATGACTTTACTATAAATAGATGGGAAGGAGTTGAGCGGAGTTGCACAAGAGGAGAGGGAGGCTTGTCTTTTCTAGGGAGCCTAAGTGAATTAGATGCTTAACCCTCATCATGCTGTGGATAAATGAGATGGCGAAAGACACTGTAGGTTTGTGGTCAAGACCTTGCTTCCAGGCTTATTCTGGTGGTGGGGAGATGGGAAGATGGGCCACTGAATCAGGGCAGGGATAGAAGCATCCAGCAAAGCAATTCTTGTGCAGGCAGAGCACTGGCTTTGCTGGGGGCATCCCCAGTGCATCAGGACTGGGGGTGGCCAGGGGAAGCCCGTCATCAGCCTCAAAGTCTTCAGATGTCTGTTGCCATTTTCAAAGGCTGCCTTTTTCTCCTGCCAGGTTTGGAAGGTGGCAGAGCATTCTTCAACGCTGTGAAGGAAGGGGACACGGTGATTTTTGCAAGTGACGATGAGCAGGACCGCATCCTGTGGGTCCAAGCCATGTACCGAGCCACCGGCCAGTCTCACAAACCTGTGCCACCTACCCAAGTGCAAAAGCTAAATGCTAAAGGAGGAAACGTTCCCCAGCTAGACGCCCCGATCTCTCAATTTTGTAAGTAAATAAGTTCTCCTAGACAGCAGAAGTCTTTGACGGAAAGATTTTTCTGCACTGATGTAAATCAATATTCACACACATGTTTCTGACTCCAAAACAAATCTTTTTCATTATCATTAAGCTGCTTTTTACATCAGTGGGTCCAGAACTACTTAATCTGTCTGCTTAACACAACCAAGCCCGAGAAACCAAATTCCCTGGGGAAATTGTTAATGAGTATTTGAAAGTGCAATACTTGATGGAGAAGAGACTGGGATCTGAGAGCCTGCAACCCAGCTTGCTTTCTGCACACACCCGTCTTACCCCCACACAATAAACTGCAGACCCAGATCAGAGCAATTCATTAGTGCCATTAGCTGTCTGTCAAATGTATCACGTGCTCAGAACTACAGGTGCAAATCTTGCAAGTATGAAATGCACACACAAAAAGAGGTCTCCTGTTGAATATTCAACTGTAGGAAAGCATATGGTATTTTTAACAGGTTGCTTTGCAGGCCAGTTAGATGTGAATTTAAAGCAATCATCTTTTAAGTTGTGGCTGTGCAGTGTGTCCTGTGCCGTTATACCCAATTCAGTTAATTTGAAATTTAGAGCAATTTCTTTTGTCTTCTAAATTACATTTGACTATAAACCAGACAAATCCCTCCTCACTGATTTTTCTGGAGGGTTTCTCAGTAGTGTGCCTCGAATCCCTTTGTTATGTAACATGCAGCACTTCTTGCTCATTTCAGCAAAACCGAGTATGAGTAAAATAATATTAGCAAATTCACCCAATTACACCAGATCTTAGCAGTTAAAATTGTAAGGCTTTTCAGATTTTGAATACGTCATTATAAGCAACTCAGAAAATCTACCCATTGCTTACTAATTTGAGCATCTCTTATATCATTTTAGCTTCATGTCAGTATTTCTAAAGAACAGTAGCGCAAGATAAACATCTCAGTGATTCGTTTTACAGCAGAAAACAGCTGCTTGCCTTTTCTTATGTGTGTCCCCTCCATGTGCCTGCATATTTTGGATTCCCTGCTGTCTTGCATTGCTGCTGCTGTGAATGAGGACGTAGCATGATGCAGCTTGGTAAACATAGGCAGTATTTTCATCTCAGTGCCCCTCATCCTGTTCAGCCCATTCATGTAAATGATTCTGGGGGCAAAAGGTTTGAAAGGTTGGGATTGAGAAGGAAGAAAGCCTCTCAGAACACTGAGATGGGACGTGGGAGTTGGCCTCCTACAATTGGGTTGCATCTACCTCTACCCAGAACGTTTAGTCCACAAGTTCTTGGGGTGGAAGAGGAGACACTCAGGGCCATTAGCCTTTGGGTACGTTGTCCCCATTCACAGTCACGTGAGGGAAGCCAAATCCTGCTTGGTTTCCTGGGAGATCTCACCCGGGGCCTGCAGGATATGACCTCAGCTTCTCTCACTTGTGCCAGCTCCAAACCCAGATCATTCAGGCTCTCCCATGCTGTGTTGTGTTGCATTGTGCCAAGGCATGGAAGCTGGTCAGCTCCTCGCTGCAGTGATAACTTGCTTCTTCTGCATCCTCTGGGCTGGGCACATCGTTCCTTTGCTCCTCAGTATTCCTTCCTCCTCCCGCTTTGGACCTGGATCCCTTTCAAACCTTTTTGTGCATAGGGTCTCCGTCTTTCAGGAGGAGGAAGGAAGCATGCTATAGAAGCCTTTCATCTCAAGAGCAAGATCTGCTCAGTTTTCATATTTTAATGTTTGTATGCAGCAGTGCTCGTTTGAATTGTCAATGGGTGCAGCAGTTTAATAATGAGAGGCAGAAGTGAGTCATGCATGCCATACATGATGGCTTACACGAGTCTGAAATGCACAGATACATACCTCAGCTCCTTCAGTCTTTAAATTCAGTCGTATCAAGTACTGCATTTTTAAAAGGGTCTTGGTTTCTTATCGGTTGTTTTTGGTTTGTTTTTTATTTTTTGGCCTGCAGAAAGGTAAGGACTTTTGCGAGACATTTTATTCTTGTACATTTATCTTTATACCTGTCATGTTTTTGTGTTTATTAAGGCTATGGTAAATGAAGGATTTGCAAAGAAGTAAATGTTAAGCAGTTTGATGAGTAACTGTTGCTGTAGCGTTCATGTTGTAGCAGTCCAAAATGGCACACGCACATGCATGCACATGCAGAGAAAATCCAGCCCTCCGCTCCTGTGCCGGAGCTGTCTGTTAAGCAGAAACCTGGAAGGAACACATTTTGCTGTTGGGAAAACTTGGGAGCAATAGTGAATTCGTTTGGTTCCCACCTCATTTAAGTGAGTAAATATAAACTTAGAGCACTACTTAAATTCTCATCCACCATTCGATAGCAGAACTTGACTTGGAAGCAAACAGACAGCTCCAAACAAGGGTGGAATAAATTTTATTTGCATTTTAAGTACTGAAAAAATAGATCCTGCTATTCATTAATTTTTGTATGACTCTACAGTCTCTTTCATGTGGGTGAACAATGCCCTTTAGAGCGAAAAGTTTTGCTTTTTTTTATTTTGCTATAATTTAAAAGAAAAAATCCATTACCGCAAAGCTGTGCTTTTCTCCAGTAGTTGCATTACAAAAGAAAGAAAACAAAACTGTTCTTGTTTAATGTTGAAATCATGCACAGTATTGTAGTCAATAATGCTGCCAATACATATGATACCTTTTGGTAATATTTAAGCTTCATAAAAGTGGTCACTTGTCTGAAAGCACCAATCTTTGTTCATTCTGTGTTAGTGATGCATTGAACAAAATTCCCAAACATGCTCAGTGTTCATTTTTTTCAGACCCCTTTTCTTTTCAACATGAAAGATTGGTCAGTAATTGTCTTACATATCACTTGTGCTTATATTTCATTTCTAATGTCTGTTTATATTTAATGACTGTTAATCACGCCATATGCAAAGAGTTGGTTGTTTTGAGAATTTGTAATGATTTGTTCCCCCATGATCCGTAGCTAGGTTTGTTGAGCTTCATAAGAAATTTTCAGCTGTAAGTGTTGTTTTTTTTGGTTGATTTGGTTTTCTTTTAAGTTTCTTTTTCGTTCTTTGCTTGAACCCAAATATTTAGCTGCTAGGTTAGGGCTCCTGTCTGCTTTCCTGAGCCTTGTTGCTAGTCTTTATGTTATTCTGGTTTGTTCCTTCTTACCCTGCTAACTTCTAGCTGGACTCAAGGGTAAGTGCTTCCCTGTAGCTAGCACAGCTCAGATAATCAGACTAGATTATCTGACGTATGCAATGTGCTTTTTTTTTTTCTCTTAAATCTTTCTCATGTTTAGATTTTGTAGTACAAACTTTCCATGTTATTTTCCTGAATTTAGGTTTGAAATGTAAATTTCCATACTGAAATTAGGATGCATGTGATGTTTGCATAATTGCCTTCTCTCCCTGGCTTTCACATTGGCATCAAGTGATCCTCTTAGTAAAGCCAATCATTAACATCTCTATTTTTCATTCCAAGATGTAAATATTAATTAACATCACAATAAAACTGTAAATAATACCTTCTTTTGTTTCATGGAATTTACATCTAGTTGACTGCTTACTGCCTGAAAACAGATCATTTTGCACTCTGACAATATCCTTTCTTTCCGTTCGGATGCCGAGCTTGGTGCAACGCACCAGCATGCGGGGCTAACCACGGACTGCTCAGAGCCTAGAAAGGTAGGGCAGGAGCCCGGCGAGCTCTAGACGAGGTGCAGGACTCCAAGAAGCCAAAACCCACCCCTCCACCTCCATGCACGAGCCCGATCCTCCAGGTTTGGTAGTTCCACGCCAACACGACGGGGGATTATTTTGGCAAGGACCCCAACCCGCTCTGACTTAAATGTGTCAGACGCAGAGGGGCTGCTGCATCCCCTAAATTATTATAACCAAATATGTTAGTGGGGGTCTCAGCCACCCAACCGTTGCTGAAGGATAAGCCAGGGGAATTGTTAATTTGTCCTCAGTCGTTACCTTTTCCGACTTTAACGCCTGCTCTGGAAAAGATAAAAGCACGAAGTTGTGCTGTAAAAGAGCTTCTCCTTAATCTTTGTTCAGGCTTGAGTACGCACTGTACAAATCTACTGGTGCCAAAAGCTTGCTTCTCTAATACCTGGTGAGTGCCTGCTTTCCTTAGGAGGGAATAGCATCAGTGGGTCATGAGAGCTGGCAAATATGTATCCGGAGTATCTGAATGCAATTATGAGAAGGAACAGGCGGTGTCATCCCTCCTGGCCATCCAGCAAGACTCCTTTTTTTTCTCCTTTCTCCTTTTGTTTCTTTTTCTTCTTCTTTTCTGTGTGTGAGTATGTGCGTGTGTGTTAACTATACCCCTGGGTAGCAGGCAGAATTCCTTCTCAGCAGACACTTTCTTTTTTCTTTCTTTTTTCTTTTCTAAATGTTTGGATTTCCAAAGAGGATTCTTACCAGACTTTATTGCTAAAAGTTCAATTTGACGGAAATACAGATTTTTGCCACTTTGAAAGAAAGAAAGAAAGAGTGAATGAATGAATGAACTTGGGTCTGGCAACATTACATGTATTTGCACTACAATGCATTGCTATCCTATTAGATTATTTTATTAGTTTTGTGCTTTAATTGCTTTATTTTTGTTAGATAGATAGAGATATCATGGGAACGCTGCTGTGTCTTCTGTATTGTCAACTTGCAGATGCTTCATTGCAGGAATGCAGAATCAGAATGTTAATTCAGTTCTCACGTAACTTGCATGAATTTAAAAATAACCTGTAAATCACTTTTACATGCTTTAAGAAGCATGAGGCTCTAACTGATAAAATATAAATTCACGGGGTTCCACAGTCATCCAATTCAGAATATTTTTAAATAGTTATAAAAACGCTGTGAAGCATTGTTTTGCATTATAAATAGCTCTTCTAAAAACGCATCCTTAACTTAGTGCACAAGGAGTTATGTCAGTGCATGGTACAAATTCCCATTCACTTAACTACCAAGCAGCAGGTAACGTAGGTTTCAATTCAGCGCACAGTGCGTATGGTGATTTACAGGAGCATTCTTAATTGTTTCTTAAAATCGTAACTCAAGCAGGAGAGAATTTGTTTGCAGCAAGATGCCATAAAACAGAAGACTAAACAGCCGATTAAACACCAGGCTATCTTGTAAGACAGGATAAGATGAGAGGAGGAGGCGAGCTCAGGGAGGCTGCAGGCAGCGCGGCATGCGAGAGCTCTTTGGGAGTGGCCGTGCTGTGGTGCTGCTGAGAGGGGATGGGTAAGTCATGGCCTGGCTGCCAGCAGCTGGCTCCTCACCAGCACCCGGGTGTTTTTAAGCCCAGCGTGTGGATTTTCCCCCAGAACACCGATAATGGCTAAGGAAACCCCTTGCTCCGCTCACGTCCATCCCAAGTTGCAGCCCATGCTCTGGCAGCTCATAGGAGCACCTCTTTGCTCTTGAGCCCCCGAGCCCAGAGAACTTCTCCCACTTGCCCGACTGTGCCAGTGAAGACTTTTCCAGACGTATCTGTAAATGAATAGCTGCCATCAATCATTGTCATTCCTTTATTTCATGTCTCCTGATGAGGTTGACTAGTGTCATTGTTTGTTACTGTCCAAACCACATCTTCATTCTTGTAATGTCAAGCAGATATGACAAGCACACATTTTCCAGATGAGTAAGATACAAAGTCACCTTTTAATTTACAGTTCTTTGGTTGTTGTTTTGTTTTGTTTTTTGTCTTTTTTTTTAACCAACAAACGTGTTTTAAATTTACTGGATTTTTAAGTTGCCTTTGGTACTAGAAGTCATTCATTAATGAAAAGAAAGAAATCCCAAGTAAAAAATTCTTACAATAAAATGGCTACCTGCAGCCTTTTATAACAAGAATTCTTTTATGGAGCTTGTCCCCCGTTATTAACTTCACTGCTCTCAGAGCAAAATCTGCCAAAATTATCACTGCAGCCAAAGAAATGCAGAGGGCAGTGAGATACATATATAGAAAAACAAAAACCAGGAGTGAGAGATTTAACTATTTTGTCTCTTCCTTTTTAAGCAACATTTAGATAAAGAGGAAGAGAGCCCTCGCAGAGCAAAATGGTGGGACAGTCCTTTGTTTTTCATTACTGTTGTTCAAATCTTTGTGTTCCCAGCGCTGGCAAATCCCGGCGGCTCTGATTTCAAACGCTTGCACAGAGTGTGTGTTTGGCGGAGGGCTAGTTAATGGACTCGGTGTAAGATGCAAACTGGATAAAGATGGGCAAAATGAAAAAGGCAGTAGTTAAGAGGAGACAATAATGTAAGCTCCCAAGTGTAGCACAAAAGCTGGGGTCTGTAGTTTGGAAGAAGAAAGGTCTGTGAGGCTGTGCTGCCAATTTACCTCTCCTCGCAGCCTCCCCTCTGAGACCACCATCAAACACCTTTCAGCTGCACTTGTGTGCAGCTTGTCTAAATATGTAAGATAACTTCTGTGGGCCTGCAGCAGCATTTTGTCTGGGAGCTGAACAAAGGAGCACCAGCTAGCTTGGCACAGCACCTTGGAAAGGGATTGTAAGTTACTGGAGCATCGTATAACTTTCTTTCTTTGGTTTCTCCTTTCTTTTTTGATTGGAATAACAGAGTAGGGTCAAAAAAGCAGCCGTATTTGAGTGAAACAATTAATTTAAAGCACTTACAAATTAGCTGTACAGTTTGGGTACAAATATTAGCCATTCCCATTTTGTTAAAAATCTCATTTAAACTCTGCAAGGCATTTTGAACAAGGGTGGACTATATGTGTAACTTTATAGGCAGATGTCGACAGTTCAGCTCTGTGTAGTGGAGGAACACTATATTTAGATCCCTCCTTTTTGTGTTTTCTAGGGATTTAATGCTTTTGGTAAAGTTTGATTCCTAAATTTCATTTTAAATTTAGTCCCCTGGAGAAATCAAAATGAAAATTGCAGATTGCACATTTATTTTCTAATAATTAAAGGAAGCTGAGTTTAAAGTATGGTTGTCCTTTGAAACCTGCTCCTGGTCCTATTGAAACCTGCTTAAGTCCTATTCTTAAGACTTTTAAGCCTCTAGAGCAGTACAGATGTGGCATTTTAATGAACTCCGTGTGTGTCTGACCATCCTCCAGACATCTCCTGTTCCACACACCTGCTGCAGCCCCGTGGTTGGTGCACGTCCAGCCCAGCACCTGGGGACTTGGGGTGAGGGACCTGCAGCACTGGGCTGTTGCATGGAGAGCTGCTCATCTTCCTTTCCATGTCAGAGAACCATGCTTTGAATCACCGAGCGAGCACAACTCATGCTCATACTTCCTTGAAGTGCATCTTGGTCATGCAAGCTCATACAGTGCCATGCTCAGTTCCTCCTTCTCCAGTGGTTGTTCTGAGTTAGGGAGATTTGGGGGAATGGTGTCCAGCAGGTGCCCAATGCAGTAATGTGCACAAGGAGAATTGATAAACACAGGTACAATTGCCCTTGAGCATTATGGCCATGAGCCATTCAAGTGCCATGCCAGTGCTCAGCAATAGCCAAGAAATTGCTCAGAGAACACAAAGTGGTAGAAACTTGATTAGTTTGGAGTAAAAAAATTCATTTCCAACATGCTTTCTCGCACCTCTGCTCAGGAAAGTTCACCAGCTAAAGGGCTAGGGGACTCTTCACATTTCCAGCTGATTTACTCAAATCTCAGAGCCTTGCTTGCAGAGCAAGAGGATTGACAGTGTATCAGGGCTCCTAATTGAAAAGTAATAAAATCTCTGAGTGAAGCTGGCAAATTAAGGCCTCCAGCCAATTTGTCAGCTTGCAGTCAACTCCGAGGAACCCGGGAGAGCAATAATCCATTAAAAATAGTCTGATGATATCTGCTAGAGCATTTTGTGGGCTCTAGAGATAGGTCAAAACCAGCACGGGGGGAAGTCTTCGGGAGTGAGCTCTGTCAGATGGATCTTGGCCCAAAGGGACAGATGATGGGGCAGAAAGCTGGAGACTGGCTTTGCCGTGGCAGTGATGCTCTGGCTGAGGAGATTGTCCCTGTCCTCCGAGCCCAGCCCTGGTGCTGCCACCTCAGTGTTGGTTCCTCTTCACTGAATGCACAGAGCTGCCAGGAGGCAGAGAGGAGGCTTGGGAGCAGGGAGAGGCAAAGGGGAGGCAGGCAGGATTCAGTGCATGGGATGGAATGGAGGAATGGACCAGAAAAAGCATGGAACTGGATGTAAAAAAAAATAGGGGAGAGGGAGAATGCAATTGAAATCAGCATTTATTCAGCAGGGTTTTAGTGAGGAAAACTGCCAGCTACTGCTGAATTAAGTATTGCTAGCAGCTAATTGAAATGTTACATGTTTTAATTTGTCTGATTTCTTTCCAGTGGGTGATGTTATTTATATGGTTTGTATATAGCTAACGACAGACTATACAGAAAATGCAAAGATTGCTTCCAATGATCAGCAATATCTGAGAGCACAGACATGAGCGAGGCAGTTAGGAATGCATGCCATCCTTCACAGATTAATATAAATAGTTAAATAAAACATACATAAAAGAATACTATCTCATTATCATTTAAAGCTCCTTTTAATTTATTTTTTTTTTCTTTTTAATTAAGGATTTTTGTTTCTTCTGGTAAAGAGCAATTTTGTTTTGAAACAAATACAGTTACCTTACAGTACTACTGTGGAAAACTGCATTTTTGTGTCCTTTCAGCCACATTGTTTCAAGGCCACCCAGTTCCCTTAGGAGGCTATAAACAGGGGAAGGATTTAAATCCCGTTCTATTTGTCGAGGATTTGGCAAGAACCCATATAGTAGGAAGCTGAGCACAGACAAAACCGAGTGAAAGGTGTCTTTTAATTCCCCGGTCAGTGGTGGAACAAAGACTGCTCCCAGCAGGGTCCCGGCTGGCCGCACCCAGGCTGGATCAGTGGCTTCATTTCAACCAGTGTACTTTGAGTTAACTACGTTGAGTTTAATTAATTAGCCGCTAGGAGTTAGTGCCCATAAACGTCACCGAAGCAGAGAAGTGTGAGTATGGTGAGACTGTTAATTCACCCAAAAATGGCAGCTCGGGATCCGAGCAGAGGGAATTCTGTCCCTGTCAGGATGACTGGCAGCTCCAGCACACTATCAGGTTACTTTCTCAGTGCTAACAAACTACACATCAATTTAACTTATTAGCAGTGTTTAAAAGAGCATCTTTTTATTTCTTTGAGGTAGCATTTAACGTTGCCATTAGCAAAAAATTGCCATGGGGAGACAAACGTTGGCATTTGAATAAAGAGCAACGTAACTGGTTTGATACCTAGAAAACCTAGTAAATGTAGAGAAAAATGCTACAGCTATAACTTCATTAGAATGGCAGAATCTATTATAATTAACCACAACTAACTAAATAGGAGCTAATTTACTTATCTGAGCCAAAACTCTGTTAATTCATAGCCTATTGTAAGATACAGAGTAAGTTATTGGGTTTGTGTTCTGTTTTTAAGTACAGAATAAATGCACTATAATGAGCCATTGACAGTGCAATAATATTGTCCATAAATGATGCAAGTTGACAATGGGAGGTGAAGAGTGTACTGTGTAGCCTGCAAAGAGAAAAGTTAATGGCAATGTAGGGAAGAGGAGATATTTAGCTTTCATGCTTCATACTGTATATTTTTCTGTTGTTTTTGTCAACTAAAATATGTTATATCTCTCTAAATGGTGTCTTTCTCTATATGTATAAATGAACAGATGCAGATAGAGCTCAAAAGCATGGCATGGATGAATTTATCTCTTCCAATCCCTGTAACTTTGACCACGCTTCACTCTTTGAGATGGTTCAGCGCCTCACTTTGGACCACAGACTTAATGATTCCTATTCTTGTCTGGCAAGTATATTCTTTGGTCTCTAGTGATATAAACACCAACCAGCAAAATCAAAGCTAGTGCGACTGGGGGCTAATCCCCCATTGCTGGAAGATTCACTTCTGTTTGCACCAGGTTTGAATTTGGGCCGGAGGTATTTTCTTTTGAGAGGCTACCTCCAGTGAACTGACTGCTATTCTTCTCCAGTAGCACTGTCTTTATCATTTCTGTTTGCAATGTTTAAAATGTTTCTTCCTGCAAAGACTCCTGTGTGGGGATGTGCAGTAGAAAGCAGAAGCAGTGTTTTGCAGCCTCCCACACTGCCTTCCAAGTGTTATGGATGAAAGAACAGGGGAAGGATGACGGTCTGGTACCACCTCCCATGTCAATGGAGTCACACCAGGAATAACTGTTGCCCAGCTCTGTGTCTCGGTATGAGCAGGGATCCCAAGCAGGTAACAGGTGGGACTAGATGGATCCTGCAGTCAGCCCTTGCTCATGTAGTTGCATGCCCATTATGTTTGTTCCATTAGTAAAGATTGCAGCTCTCAGGCCACTGCTGTATAACATTGCCTGTATGGCAGTGGCACGGAGATGCTCCATGACTGCTTGTTATCTTTGGCTGGGTGCAGTGCTTGGTGGCTCTTATTGAGAGTTTAAATGACGAATAACTTTTAGCAGTACAACCTGAACAATGAATTTCTAGTGATTTGATGAGTGGGAGTAAAGAGGCTCTTAGTTTTTGAGAAAACAACAGAATGAAGCCCCTCTAGAGAGTGCAGATGAGGCCTGAAATGCAGGACCTGTCCTGAAAGGTGTGAAGAGACCCTCACCTGCTGCCCTCCTCATGCTGCACACAAGTCTCCACACTGGGGTCTCATTGCTGGCTTCTCCTGCAAAAGAACCACTCTGACAGTCTCCATCTTTTGCCAGCTGTGCAGTCCATGGATCTGGCACTGTTGAGTGGCATTCTTTTAAAAGCAACAAACTGGGAACACATCTGAGTATCACCTTCCTAATGATAGGCAGGGCTAGGAGGTGCAGTTGTGGACGTCCCCTGAGGTAAGGATGGGTTGGGGAAAGGCTTCAGTTTCCCAAGTGGTGTGAGTAGGCTTGGTGGGAGAACTGTCTGACCTGCAGCGGGTTTCTCACCAGCTCCATCAAGGCCTTTGCTACAACAGGCAGTAGGTTTGGCATGCAGCTTCTGCTCCCCACGCATGGCTCTAGGAAGACCATCCCCATCCATGCATGTCTGACAGGTTGGCTTGCAGCTGCTTTGTCTCTGTGCAGCCTCGGGCCCAGTGAAGAATCTGCAGCCTTTTAATTAAATTCATGGCTGAAGGATAGTCACAAGGCTGAAAATTATTAATAATGTTTCTCTTCAAGACACCCACCAGCCATACATCTGCTTGTTATTGAGATGTTTAGGTCACTTGGTAGAAGCTGCTGGAGTGATGGCGTCCCCTTCAGCACCAAGACTTGTGCCTCTTCAGAGCAGAGCATCACCAATTAGTGATCTTCTTTCAAATCATCCGTTACTGAATGTTGTGAAGAAGAGAATAATGGGCTGCGTTCACCTACACTTGGATTTCACATGCTTCTTTATTTTAGTATGATTTTGTCCTGATTGTGAAGTTGAATCAGTCTGGCCTCAAAATTTGAGTTCAACCGCATGGAGCTTTCATTGCTCTTGAGGTGTTTGTGGGAAGTTGATGATCCCATTGTGCTGGCTTGCCTATAGGAGCTGTGGGCCTTTGGTAAGCCTGCTCTGTCTGCTCTGTGTGCTGCTGAGCAATTGTTCTTCCTACAGGATGTTCATGTGCAAGTCCCAAAGAGTTTTGCCTTGTCCTACATCTTATTTTCCAATGCCAACTTGGAGGTACCATGGAAGACATACCCAGACACAGTGGCTTACCCTGACACAGGGAATAGCTCAGCTTTGCCTCCCTTCCATGGAACCAGGTTAAACAATGTTAATGCGAGCCCACTCACTGGCTGAGCCAGGCATCCCTATGAAAACAAACAGGCTGTCTGACTAATCTCAGCTATGGCAGAAGTGATGTTTGCTGGCAGAGAGCACTGTGCTGGGAAAGGGGAAGAGCGTTGTCGGCATTGCTTACTGAGGCTCTTGCCCATCGACCACAAGCTGAATGCACAATTGCTTTCACAGCTCTTCCTGGACTTTCTGATAGGAAAAGAGTATGTAACTCTTCCGGCCTTATATCAACCCCACACAGGGTGGAACTTCATTCCTATCTTCATGGACGCTTACGCTATTTCTGAGCCTGCCTTTCTACTTTTCCGAAGACTTCCCAACCTACTACCAGCATTCAGCTCGTGCAGCTGGATCCCTGCTGCAGCAGTTGTGTCAGGATTCGTAGAATTCACATCAAAACACCCAGCTTATTGCAAGATGTGATCTTCCAGAATGCCCAGCCTAGTAGTGATAATGTGTAAAGGGGTCGAGTGAAAAGGCCCATAAAGCAAGCCTCCAAAATGAAATTATCCGTTTTTTTTCTCCATGGTAAATGAGAAAATGCAAGTGCTGACAAGTGAAAATTTTCCCTCAAAACTCCTGATTTTCACAGAAACTGCACTCCACCATTTTGAAAATTTTCCGGTGTTTCACCAAACCTGACAGGCCCAGCTCAGAAGCTCCTGCTGCACTCCCCAGTGGTGCCAGGGATGCATGGCGTGATCTCAGTGCCATTCAGCTTCTCAGTCACAGTCATTGAGCTCTCTATGCTCTACAGCCTTCTTCTGGTGCCCACTCTGCCTTTCTCAGTGCCGCTGAAGACATCTGGGAGACCAAACTGAGCTACACCTAGCCATGCTGGGTGAAATATCCAGTGTGTCACTACCAGTTGTGTTTGCCAGACTGGTGGGGTGACAGTTGGTTGTGCCAGGCAAATCTTCATCAACAGCCAGGATCTGCTTGAAGATGTGGGGAGTTTGTCTGAATACAGCCTTTCATCAGACCTTAGATCATTTTCTTTCTGAGGCTGTGAGGAGCAGCACTTCCTGCCCCTTTGTTCCTCCGTTCAGTTCTTGTTTGTTTTTTTTTTTTTTTTAATTTCATATCTCTGCCATACGAAGGGAAACCTTCTGGTCTTCCTTGGTCTGGATTCTCCCATGGCTTCTTGTGTGCTCTCATGAGATTCAAGGTTTGAGGCTCATTACTGAACTTAAGAGCTTCTGCTCAGGCTTCCCTGTGTTGCACCAGGGGAGCAATCTTGAGGATTTGCCCCATCTCTCCTGTCTCAGTGCTAGCACTTCTCAGGCTCTGGTGCAGGGGAGCAGTGTGGAACACAGCAGGTCGAGCTTCCTTCACCCCAAACTATGGATTTGATACCCAGCTCCAGGGAAATTAGTGCCATCCGTTCCATTGATGTCAGTGGTGCTAAGATTTCACCCTGTAGGAAGGATCGAGTCCTTCCTATATATTGGGTGAATGTAGCAATTTAAACTGCATTTCTACCCTGGTAACCAAATCCACACACTTATTTCAGAGCAGTTATGGTATTTCTATATTTTTCCCATACCTAATTACCAAAGACTTAAAAGAAAAGAGGCAAGGTGAGGAGATGGTCCAAGGATGTAACAAACAGGCAACATAAAGACATCCAGAATCAAGCACAAAGCCTTTAACCAAAAAGCAAACAAAAATATCACTAAAAAGCAGTGAAAGCAAATATACCCCTCCCAAAAAATAGCCTTCCAGAGTGCTGTCCCATCTGCATTGTTCTGTATCTTCATTTTGAAATGTGCACTTCCAGTGATCCCAGAATTGTAGCTACTCCCTATATCTATCATTTTCGCCTCATTATTTTAATTCTTTTCTCAATCTGTTTTGGAGTTGGCCCAATAAGGATGAGCAAATCCTTCTCTATGTCTTTGAGCTCTTAATTGATATTTCTTCAACTCTTTTCAAAGCAGCTATTTTGGCATCTAGAAAAGATTTGGTGTCATCTGAGTGGTAGAAAATATATTTTAATCTTTCACAGCAGTGTTGTTTCTAAGATGTAGCATTTGGGGTAACAGATGGGGTGGCAAAGAAGTTGCCTATAGGGGCAGTGCTCTGCCTCAACTACTCTCCCGCCCGCTGCAGGAACTTTTCAATTAAACGATGAAAGATTTTGCAGCTTGATGCATTCCAGAGCTGCGTCTTAGCAATTGTTTAGCACCCAAATTTCCATGTAAATATTGACGGTTTTGCAGCGTTTTGAAAAGCAATCTACAAGAATATTCTCGTTCTCGCTAACACCTTCGCTAAAGGCAGAGGCACGCTTTGGCTGTCCCGGGACATTCACCGGGCGCTGTGCAGTCCTCTCATGGGACAAAGTCCTCCTCGGGAGCACAGACGTGTGTCACCGAGCCCTTAGGACTGATGGGCAGCAATTGTTGGAGGTTTGTGGATGCTCAAGGAAAGCTGGAAGAGCTGTGCTTGCTGCGATGCCGAGGAGCGCTGGCCTGCCAGGTGGTGGGCGAACTGAGCGCGTCTCCAAGGGTACGCGATGAGAACGACGCAAAATGTCCTTTTCTGATGCTGTGGATCTGCCTTCCTCCATCTTCAGGACATTCCTACGTGCCAAATGCAAGAGAAGTCCTTGTTCACTGTAATCCTCCATGTTCTCCCCAAGATCACTCTTCTCACTCCTGGCCAAATGTGCAGTCTCTTCCCCAAAATGAGATTACTGTTTAATGTTGCTTAAATAATCTAATCTTTGTCATCTCTTTAAAGGTGTGAATCTTCTTTCTTTTTTTTTCTTTTTTTTCTTTCTTTTTTTTTTTTTTTGCTAGGCACTGACATGAACTGGCCTCACTTTTCAGCATTTTAAATGACGTTTCCTGTTAATGGTAGCGTAATATCTTTTTGTTAACAGTTGCACTGAATATATGCTGTGATAGGTGATGATGTGCAGACTGTATTGTTTAAGAGTGACCTCTTTCCTTTTTTCTTAATGTAGCCTTAGGTTTGTATTTCCTTTATTAGAACAGTTGACCACTACACCTCCAAATCTGATAGCATTTGTATTTAATAACTTATATTTAAAATCAAGTCTCTTTATTTCTAAACAGGGCTGGTTTAGTCCTGGCCAGGTCTTTGTGCTAGATGAGTATTGTGCACGTAATGGAGTGAGAGGCTGTCACAGACATCTCTGCTACCTCAGAGATTTGCTAGAGCGCGCAGAAAACGGAGCTATGATTGACCCCACCTTACTTCACTACAGCTTTGCCTTTTGTGCATCACATGTTCATGGCAACAGGTAAGGAATTATTCTTGGCTAGCAGCTCCCTGCCAGCAAGGGATGACTTTGTCAGATATAGGTTTCCTTGGATATGTTTTCATGCTGGATGTTTGGCAGCAGCGCTTCTAGTGGCATAGTCGGTTTGTTTGTTTGTTTCATTGCTTGTTTAATGTAAGCAATAAAAATGCACATAGAGGATCCAGAGAAGAAGGTTGGTAACTTTCTTACCCAGACACCTGCTAGATGCAGTTCTGGACAGGATGGAGTTGAAGTACATGTGACAGTCATGGGTCGAATATAACGTAATGGGCGTAAGCAATATCCTGCATTGATTTAATTACTGCACAAGGGCATCTGACAAGTTGCAGCAATGAAATTTTCAGCAGTATCAAACTTCAGTGTTCAGAAGTGCTTGAAGCCCTCAGGCACCTCTGTCTGATCAGCAGTGTGACGTCAGCCCTTGAATTGCTGCTATTGCAAAGGAATTTCAGTTTAAGCAATAGCCCTTTCCTTTCTCTCCAGTATGGGAAATCTTTGATGGCAGGGAGTGGAGCTATGCTTTTTCCATTTCTAGTTATTTTGTTGTAACGTGTTGCAGCTTCTTTTTCTGCTTTTTTTCCCCCGTTAAATTGCATTATCTACTTGGAGATATTGGTATCTATCCTGCACATGCTGCTGAAGAAAAGAGTGTTATAAAATAATAACATGTTTTCATAAACCCTCTGGTAAATAACATCCTGAATTATGACACACATTGCCCAGGTTTCACGTTGCAAGTCTGCCACTTGCTTTGCAGTTAGTTCCATACATCTTGTCATGGAAACCAAGTTTTTGCTTCCTTAGTTTCTTTTTCAGTTATGAGTTTCTTTCACTTGTTTGTTCCATCTTTGCCAATTGTTCTTTGATGTCACTTATTTGCTTTCAGTTTAGTTTCCTTTTCTTTTGCTTTGTGGTTTTTATTTCATGTTTTCTTCTGTTTCTTCCACTTGTGCTGCTGGCCTCCCCCCCGCACATCCCAATCATTCCCCAAAGCCACCACATGGCAGAGTTGCTTGGCGGGTCACAGCCAAGCACAGACGGCGAGGGGGGCAAAGTGTCTCAGCCCTCCGCTGCTGAAGTGGAGACAAAAAAGGATTCCAAAAAGGAGTCCAAAAAAAGGAAAGATTCCAAATCCCAGCCGAATCCAGAGCCAAAAAGGTAAGCGAAACGCGCAGTGCACAGCAGTGTGTTGTAGTTGGCAGCGAGCTCCTCGGTCACCGAGCACATTGGGCAGGCAGCAGGGCTGTGGCATGCAGGGACTGGGGACGGGTGTGATTCAGGTGTGTTCAAGGAACTGCACGTGGACCCTAGGTTTGTAGATGGGACCTGGTCCAACTCCTGTTTTCCAGAGCTGTGTAATGAAAAGGAAGTTGGCTGCTGGTCATGGCTATTTGGTGTAGCCCTTCTCAGGGTTCAGCACAACAGAGCTCAGCATCCTCTTCTTGTGTCAGTGGCAGGATGTATCTGAAGGTGCTGTGATGCCTTAAGCCCTATGGGATGTGCAGACTCCATGCTGTGCCTCTGTGCGTTCCCAGAGATATGAGTGAATGCTGGGACACAGTCAGGTGCTTCCAAACATGCAGCTCTGTGAAGCTGGCCTGGTAGATTTGATTAAAATATTGCAAGAAGGGAACTGTGTGCTTTTCTCCATCTTAGTTATGGCTAGCTGACGGCTGAGTCCAAACCAAATGGTCTGAGGTATATCCCTCTCAGTTGGGGCCATGTCCTGGTTGTCTCAGGGCTGCTGGGGCTGCAGCACTGTGCTTCTTGCCAGGACCACGGGCACATGTGGTGAAGAGTTTGGTACAGAAACTGGGTGGTGTGACATCTGCTATCAGGAAGTCAGAGAACCTCAGGAGGTCCACAGGAGAAAATATGACTCCCTTTCTTTCATTTCTACTAATAGAAATCTTAGTGGCTGAGTGGAAGAGTCATGGTTTCTTTTCGGAACACTGTTTAGGCCACTTACATCCTTGCATTTGAGAGCTGGCTGGCCGATATTTATCCCTGCCGTGCTTACTGGCAATTACGGCGTGTGTAGGGCTGGGTTTTCTTCTGCATCCCTTCCTCCCACATACCATTCCCATCCATTGCCTAGGGTTAGCCAGGGGCTATGCTCTGCCCAGCAACCTATAGAAGAAAATTTCCCGTGTATATTTCGTAGAGGTGGGAGCATGCCCGTGCTTGGGACTGTGCAGCACGCAGCACTGTGCCTGATGGAGCATCTTGTACACCGGGTACCACTGCATCCGTGGGCCCCAGTGCAGGGGGAGGATTCAAGTTAGGAGGCATCTTTCTGTTTAACAAAGGCTGCTTTCCTCTGTCAAAACCGAGAAAGTGTTGATTTGATTTTCTTTATAAAAAGAAGTTACTTCACTTTTTAGACAGGGGAAAAAAAGAAAAAAAAAAAAAGAGAGAGAGAGAGAGAGAAGAAGTTGGGTAGTTTGATTTTCTCCGGAATGAGGTTGGCTGTCAGTCAGAATATGCCACCCAGCACCGAAGGTCGAGCGGGGAGTTGATTTCATGTGGCTATCAATCTCCTGTATTAGCAGCAGACAGTGATGGAGCTGAGGTGGGCTGTCTGTTTGCATCGCGTTTGTGTAAGGTCAGGCGGCGAGACAACAGTCGCTCGCAGTCAGCGGGGAGGTGCGGGGCGCTCGGATGCCGGGGACAGCCCGGAGCTCGGGGCTGACACGATGACAGGCGGCAGTGCGGGCGCGGTGCCTCGCCTGTCCGGCACCGCCGTGCCCGGGCGGAGCGGGTGGCATTGCACCTCCAGCTTCGGGCTGACCCCGCCGCCGCGGCAGGTGACGCGGTCACAATGCGATTTTGGGGCTGGTTTGGAGCCGTGGTGCTTTAGATAGGGTTTCTTTTTTTTTTTTTTTTTTTTTTTTGCCTCCCTTTGGGCTCCTGTAGCTTATTCAGAGCCCTGAAAGCCCGACATAATCTCTCCAAAAGAAGGCTGCAAATCACTGCTATTTGCATGACAGTCCCCTTGGTTTTTCTGTCAATTTCTTCCTTTTTGGAATAAAAAACCTGTGGTTAAATGTAAATTGCTTGTCCTGAGTTTCACCTCCTGCAGATACCTGTGTGTACTGTGCACAGGCTGTCGGAAAGGCAGGAGCCAGAGGCAGGAAAGCCCTCACTGCCGAATACTCGGGCATTTTCTGGTCCCTCCTTACTTGCTACACAGCCGAACTGAAGGCTTTTCACTGCTGTGGCCACCAGCGATTTCATAGCAGGGTCTTGCCCACCAGGTACCGCTGATGCCTTTGTGAAATTCTGCTGTTATGTGAGGTTTTATGATTTCTGATGTCTATGCATGCATGAAATGCAAGGAACACGTAGCATCACTCGGACAACGACAGCACAGACTGTGTGGTTTCTGATGTCTGTGTGCTCCTGGGACCATTAAGGCTATCATTTTCCATTACCAACAGTCCTCCAGAAAGTAGCATAAGCAATGGACTGACGTAGTTTAAAGAAAGCAGAGTTCCATGTCTAACTTTCTTTGTAGATGCTCAGATTGGCACCAAAAAGGACGCTTTGTGTCCTCTTGCTAATCTGAATCTTTTACAAACTGATTGTGTGTGTGCTAAGTGTTAGCAGACGTTGATCTTATCCGAATCAGGATGCTGGCCTGAATCTCCTGCAATCTGATAGCATCCTTCTTGGTGAGCTGTTCTGATAGCATCCTTCTTGGTGAGCTGTTCAGTGGCTTTTACCCAAAGCCCTGACACCCCTAAGTCTCCCTGCTAAGTTTCCTGGTATGTCAGTGACCCATGCTTCCCTCTGTGATCTGTGTTTTACAGCATAAAACCAGAAATAATATTATTGTCACAGACCTTGGATGATCAAAAAGTCTGCGTAACACTTTCATACATTCTTCCTTTGTTTTCTAATTACGTATCTGGCTAACCCATATAAAGGCAAGATTTCCATACCACGACTTTAAAAATAAAAACCAAACCAACGAAACAGCGCGTTTTGGTCCTGGGAGAGAAGTGCTAAATACATCAACACATTGCTGCGCTCAGATGAGCAGCCCTGCCTGCAGACCTCACAGGGCATAACACCGTAACCCCTCGTTAGGTGCCGGCTCCGTGTCGCGCCAGCCCCGCAATGACACGGCGTGTGCGGCGGCCGTCTGTCGGATGCAATCCGGCATCGCCCGCGACCGGCAGACACACGGCCGGGGCTGACGTGATGCGTTGCAATAGGTGTGGGATGGCAGTGCTCAGAAGCCATTCGGTTCAGCCGCGCGGCGTCAGGGGTGTGGATGGCACATGGGAAGCGATGAGCCGTGACTTGGCGCTGGCATGGAAGGGAGCGGGAGCACGAGGAAGGCGGGCTGGGAGGATGGAGCGGCTCGCACCTGCGGCGGCATGGAGGGAAGGAGAGCGGGCGGCAGAATGAGCCAAACAAAGGGCTTTCAGCCGGTGTGAATTCCCAGGAGAAATTGGGCCAAACTGGTGTTGGCTGAATAAGCTTTTTCAAGGGGTGTAACCAGGTGGGATCTTTCAGGTCGGCTTTGCTAGGGGCGATATAAGAAGGCAGGACCCCAGCTGTGGTCCCGCATCCCGACGTGGCCCAGCACCGGTTCCCCCTGTGAGCTCCTGCCAGGCAGCCTCCCAAAGCCATCCTGACACGTGCTGTCCAAGGCGCTAATCATCCGTGTTTACTGCATGGCTCATATGTGCTGCACCTGGCAAGCAGCAAGGGAGCTGAAGGCAGCACGTGTTTTATATTTGAGTTGTTACTTAAAAAATCAAATTATTTGCATCAGTTTTTGACATTGTTTTTTTTTCGCTGGCTGTGAATGCCAGGGCTCACAGTGCGTGCAAAGATCTGTTTGCTACGTGTAAGCAATATTTTCCCCAGTAGAAAAAGTGTAGACAAGTTAAACATAAAAGGTGTAAAAGATGATCTGTCTTTCCATTCGTGAGCCTCCATGGTATTCCGTACAGGCTTATGTCAAAGAGATTAACCCACTGGAGCTATACTGTATATTTATAATTGCATACAAATGCATGCTATTGCTTCATATATTAGTCTTTGTTAAAAATCATTTTGATATATTTGTTTTAGCAGCATAACTAGCCCGGGGGGCACTGGGTATAATTAGAAAAGGGCATGGGGGGAGGCGGGGCTAGAAGAATAAAGCAGTGGCCTTAGGATCACAGGTCCTAATTATAATTTATAATTAACCCTGGAATTTGCACAAACCGTCCAAGCTAAACAAGGACTATCGTTTTCGCTGTTTAAATTGCAGCCCCTTTTTTTAATTTCACCACCTGCTTTGTTGGTGTTGTTATTTTCGTGGTTTATAACTTAAAAACAATGAGGAATAGGGAAAGCAGCATTTAAAACTTTTCGTGTGAAATATTTACATTGGGAATTGACTAGTTTTGAGCCAAGATAATGAATCTGCAGCAGAAGGAGTGATTCGAAACTTGTTTACTTATAATTAAAAATTTCCTTATTTATTTTTCTTGCCTTTTTTGCCCTTCTGCTTCCCTTTCTGCCCACAACTTATGGCACACACCTTGAGTATCCGTGAGCTGTAGAGAATCAGATGAACTGGTGTCCCCATTTAGATGGCGATGTTTGTTCTGTTTGCAGACCTGACCCCATAGGTTCAGACTCATTTTGTCATATGTGGCTCTGCACAAATCATGTACGTACAGAACTATTCTTCACCACTTTGCTTTTTTCTCATTGCCCATCCCTGCTTAGCTCGCTGTTACAAGGATGCGGTTTAAGATTGTGTGAGCGCATTCGTTTCCTCTGGCTGTGTTTTAGCCAGCCTTGCTGCAGAAATGCTGCTTGCTGGAGGAGTCGGTGCTTCTGCCCATCAGATAAGATATCAAATGTAAAGGTTGAGCTGGAGATCACTGTTAAAAATGAAATCACCAATAAGCATCAGGAACAAGTTGGTAAGACCTGAACTTCTCTTGTGGATTTTTTTCAGCCCCATCAGCCACGTAATGGAATTGTCTAGAGCACAGAAGTGAATCTTAAATGCTAGGCTACGTACCCTTTGTGTTCTTGCAAAGGGAAAATAAATATGTTCCCTCAAAAAGATAGCATTTTCAAAGTATATTTGACTTGCATATTTAATTAGGTTTTAAAATTATCCAGCTAATAAATTAAGTGCGAGGCTTTCGGTGGTGTTTTTCCAGTTCTATGTATATCCTGCATTTGTCACTAATTAATGAGTTCCTAATGCTTCAGCTTCTGAGAAGATGAGCAACAAGATTAACATAACTAGTAAATCCGAAGACGTGCAGCTGGGTGATAGTATTTGAAATTTGACAAAAACATGGGAAGTATTATTATTTGTGACATGGCTCAAGATGGGGGATTGTGAGGAAAGCAAAGATGACAGAACTGGTGCTAACCACTGTGACAACAACTTGAAAAGCAGCCGACATGACATCTTTCCTATCATGCTGCCGAAAATGTCAACTTTGTGAAGGACAGTGAGAAAATGGTTTGCCGAAAATTTGAAAGGTAGATTCGAGAGATGCTCATCATGTCAGATGCAATATAGTCCACAGCTGGGTGAGAAAGGGAGTCCTTGCAGTGGTGATGGCTCTCTCCTGGCAGGCCCTTCCAGACATCCGCGCTGCTCCAAAAATGGCTACGGCTGACCTGTAGCTTGTCTCAAGTTTGCTGGAGCATGATCCAGGGTAGCGGCACGCCGCTTGTGTGTGGGTCCTGTGTGGGGGCTCCAGTGGGATGGACTCTCCTTCCTCGTGCCACATGCTGGCTGCTGGCCATGGGCTGTGGGGGCCAAGGGGCACCATAGCTGAAGGCAGGGCTGTTTGCTCCTGATCTTTGTTCTCCAAAGTCCGCCATGCCTCCTCACGTGGGTCTGGTGCTGTGGAAGCAGGCCGCGGACGGTGGTGGCACATCAGGTGTTTGCACTGTTCCTTACGTGCTTGTTTCTGATGAAACACGGGCCCTTCACATGCAGTGAGGGTATGAGTCGTGTGGGAGGGCTGCGGCCCGCCTGCGCGGTCAGACATGTGCTGACCCTGCCTCGACCAGCACCAGCAGCGGGATGCCCAGTCACTGCTGCGGTTCTCGCATTACTGCGCTTTGCTTCCAGTTCAATCCCTTCAGTATGTCTTTTAGGGCTAACGGTGGTCTTAAAAGCAACCCTTCCTCAGATAAGCACTGTCTGCTGGGGAAGCAGACCTCACCTAGACCCACCCAGGTGCCCTGGCGATAAGTCTCCCTGTTGGAAGCTATTGACCCAGCAAAGGGTAACATAACTTTCAGACCGTTTCCAGTCCATCAGCAAATCGCTGCCAGCGTGGGTGGCTTTCACTGCCTCGTTTGTCAACGCTGACACAATTAACCCAGTGACACCGCTGGTTGTCGCGGGTACAGGAGTGCCAAAAGTCAAAGGAGGGATTCAGCCCTGCCCTTCATGTACAGCATGTATCACAGCCTGCCCCAAGTCATTTGCTTGGGAGCAAACCAGGCACTGCGAGGTGCACAGCACAACAAAAGGCAGGGGTATCTCTGTCAGAGTATTAACTACTTGATGGAATTTGGGAAGAAAAATATATTGAGCATCTTCAGACATTAATTTCTGCTCAATGTCTAATTTTTTTTTAATTTTTTTCCCCCCGTGGCTTGCTCATTTCTTCAAAATAACTATTCCTAATTAGGTACTAATGAGACCAGATCCATGCTTCCAAAAATGTTTATGAAATGCGTTCCCTAGATGAGACATTTTATCCAAGTTTTAGCCTAAATCTTTTTCCCTTTTTTTTTCCTTAATGCACAACTGAATTTGGCAAATAATCAAATAACAATTTCTGATGAAATTTTGTTTGAATTTAAGTACAAGCCCTGATACTCAAGCGTTTTTTCTCTTTCCGCGTTTTGAATTTTATTTAACACAATGCTTTAAGAATATGCAGTCAACATCATATAAGGCTTGCTGGTTACTCTCCTGAAATGTTTTAATTGTGTTCACTTGTACTGGAATATCAGAGTTTGTACTTGTAATGCTGAGAACTTTCTAAATATGGGGTCAAGGAGAAGAGATGGTACGGATTTTATTGCTTTTCATTTTTACAGGGTTTTATTTTTGTGTTGTGTATTTTTTTATTTTAAGTTTAGGGCCTTTGATTCTTTAAGAGGAAAATAAAGCCAACCAATTAACCCCTGACAGGAGGTTCATTAGAAGCTTTGTAATCCCTTGCCAAGTCTTTTGTATAGCCGAACCAGTCTAGTACTGAGGATTTATGCAGCTTAAGCTGAACACTGGAGGAGGCCTTTAAGTAAGAACATTTGTTCAATTTTAAGACGCCTGACATTACCTAAAGAGCGCCTGTGCCAGCGGAGTTGCCCAGGAGTACACAGATCTGCAGATTTTGCTCATCAGGGCTGGGAAGCGGTGCTGCCGATTGTCTGGCGCGCCGAGCCCTTTGGTGATGGATTAGGCTCCTCTGCCCGTGCTGCTCCACCGTGCGATTTGCCATCTGGGTGCAGGGAAAAGGAGGGCATGGCTGCTCACAGCTGGGTCTGTGGCAGGAGGACGGGAGCATGGGGACACCCGTCCCAGCCTGGGAGAGCCGTAGCAGTGCTCGTTGCACACTGTGCTCGGTGACGGATGGATGAGGAGCGCCCGAGGCAGACTCAGTGCCTGAGGTCTTACAATGCAGTCCTGTGCACGCAGCAAATGCCAGGGTGTAGCAAATTCTCCCTGAAATTCTGTGATAAAACCTGTTCGTTGTTATCACTCAGGTAAAAAATACTTACCGCTTTTTAGGTACATTTCGGCAGAATATATTGAAGACGGTTGACTTCAAGAAATTATTGTAATAAGGTGATTCAGTGACACAGAATTTTACATTCTGTTCGTATAGAAGCTTGTTGTCAATATTCCTAATGCTGTGAATTATGTTAAATTAACGGCTGAATTTTTCTGCAGAAATTAAGTCCGTGTTTTGCCAGCAATGAGCCCAATCCCGCTGTGAAAGCTGGCGTTGCGCTCCTTGTTGTATACCTATGTGTAAGAAAGGATTCTGGTTTTTTGTGTATTTTTCAGGCTTTTTTGTCACAGAAAAAAAAATACGGGAGGGTAGGGGGAGGGGGTGTCCATATACAGATTATCATTCTGAGAGGGGGGTATTTTTTGCTTTCTTGCTCTCTGATACCTTTGCGGTTGTGCTGCTGTGACTGCTGCGTCTCAGCTTGCTCTGTCCTGGGTCTAATGGCTGGTGACATCTGTGTCCCAACCTGCAGCATGTGCTTTGCTGCGCAGATGATTTCCTGGGGTCGTGAGGTGGAGTCTGAGTCATTCATGGCATTTCTCCTTCAGGCCGGATGGGATAGGAACGGTAACCGTGGATGAGAAAGAGCGATTTGAAGAGATCAAGGAGCGGCTGCGTGTGCTTCTGGAGAATCAGATCACGCACTTTAGGTAAAGGCAGAGAATTGAGGCTGAATGGGAGAGGACTGATTTCTTCCAAATTCCCTCCTTTAATCAGGAAAGCCAAAAGGCAGGTTTTGAATGCCTGCAGGAATAAGCAGCACAGACCTGAGCAGGGCAGTGACGCTTGTGCTGCAGCGTGTTTCTATCTGGAGAGTGCCTTGAAAGAAATAACCTTTAAACGGGTATTTCAAACCGTCTTGCTTCTGTAAGCAGAGTAATGCTGATTTTTTTTCTAAAATTTAACCCCTATTGTCTTATTTCTGTTCTCAGTTATTAGCCATTTATATTTACTAGCATACAGAAGAGCAGGGCTTTCTTCAGGGATGTCGATATTATGGAAACGACAGATCCTACCCTCCTTAAAAAGGATAAGATGCCCCTGTAGCACACCAGCTTCATTCTGTTGCACTTGCGGGTGGGTGACATGGGTTAGCACACAGGGTCTGTGCCAGAGCCCCTTGAACCTGGGTCTCCCTCTGGAAATAGCTGGAGCTTTGTTTTATTTTCACAAGGAGATGATAGTTAACTCTTCCTTAGGAGACCTAAAAACTCCCCAGGTAACACCAAGATTTAATAAACTAAAACTAGCTGACCTTCCCCACTGCCCATAATTCTGTCTTGCTTTCTTCCATCTGCACCATGAGCCCTTTCTGAAAATTACTCAGTGGAAGGAACACTAAGATCGGGACCAGAGAATTGCTTGAACATATGTGGGAAAGCATATTCACAGCACTGGAAATGTTGATTGACACACCTGGTCTGATGTTAACATGCTGTGATTTTTCTAGGTACTGCTTTCCATTTGGCCGTCCAGAAGGTGCGCTAAAAGCCACTCTATCGCTGCTGGAAAGGGTAAGCATAAAAATGACAAAGAGTAGTTAAAATTACTTGCATTCGTAAATCTTTCCGTCCAGTAGAGCTTAAGGAACTGTTGTTTTGCAGAGGATGTCTAATTCTGGTAGTTAATATTGAAATACTAGATGGGACTGTTGATTTCTCCTGCTTCAGCTTGGAGGCCAGGTGCAGTATGGCCCTTACCACCAGTGCAGGTGATACCTGTGCTTGCATAAGGACTAGCTCTCTCTGATGAGCATTCATGCTGCAGACCCTTACAAGCGATGCCTTGTTGTTAACCTGTGCAGCGAAGCCCAGACATGAGCCCAAATCATCAGAAGTGCAAACTTTATCCAGCCTTGGGGAAGCTGGGATAAATGTTAATGTCTTGCCCTAGGAAATGGGAAGATTTTGGAGCATGACATATGATATGGATAGAGACAGGGAATGCTAGGGAAAGGGTAGGTGCCACATCTCAGTCTGGCCAAGGTGACCCTGTCGTGGGTTCTGCCTATTGTGTGCTTACCCCGAAAGCCACGCAGCACTGGGGCAGAAACAGATGTGTTTGTTGGGCTTGGAGAAAAAGCAGTTATGTGTGCCTGATGCCACAACAAATCAGATTTTCTTGTGTCAAGGTTCTGATGAAAGACATAGTTACTCCAGTCCCTCAAGAGGAGGTAAAAACAGTCATCCGTAAATGCTTGGAGCAAGCAGCTCTAGTCAATTATACTCGACTATCAGAGTATGCCAAAATTGAAGGTAAGGCTCTTTCTTTGTGAAATTACAATTTTGTTATATTTCTAGGTGGCAACTGTGGCTGGGAGCTATTTGAAAGAAACTCATTTGCTATTTATTCACTTGTCAATAAAACTGATGTGATTATGAATCATTTTTGTGATGTTTGCTTTTGAAGCAGTTAAGAGTGAAAACTGTGTAAAACATTTCTTTTTTTTCTGGAAAAAAAAAGAGGGGGAGCAGTTAAAAGGAACTGTAGCTTTTTTTTTTTTTAATATCTTTAGTGCATTTGGCCAGTGGTGTATCATTCAGACTCACGTAGTGGTTTAAAGAACAAATTGAGAAATACTTGGGTTGTCATCTTTGCAGCTGAAGGTATAGTGCAGCTAATTGTTTGTGACAGTGGAGTTCAGGAAGCAAATGAAAAATAAGAAGCTGAAAAGCTGTTTAATCTGTGCTTAATCATTTGTAGCCGATTTAAAATGTCTTTTTCTGGGAGTGTTTCCTTGTCTTTGCACTGTGCATAGCAGTCATCGATCAGTTGGTCCTGTGCTTGCATCAGATTTCTTTCTTGTCACTCTAAATCCGGCATAGCTGATATTATTGACCTTTTAAGTTATGGGAGAATAATAACCAGTGACCAGAGACACATGTAGCCATCAAAAAGACATTTTAAAGCTTGCTGGAGGACACGTGTCAGCTGAAGCTCTCTGATCCAGTAGTTCTTTACATGTTGATCAGTTTATGTTGCTACCTTTGTGGGCTGCTGTTCCCAACTTGAAACTCCTACCCAACTGTATCCGAGTTTGCAAGTGCTTAAACCCGTATGTTCCAGATGAATGGTATGTTCTGCTCTAGACTTTGGGTTTCTGTTATGTGTGATGTGAAGCTTTCCTACAGCTGAGATTATCACTGTATGCCTCTGGGACAATATTGAGAGGAGGAAAAAAACCGGCTCCCTCTGATCTTTTCTTAGTTCTTGTTTACGTGAAAAATTGGGTTGTTGTATGACAAATTGTCCAGGTTCTGTACATGACATGTCCTCTCTTTTTCCATCTTTTTTTTTTCTGTCTAACGATGCGAATTGTGTACCAGTGGTAATGAATTCATTGTTATGCATCCAGTGAGAAACACTTAAGAATTGGGCACTAAAAGGATGTTTATCAACTCTTGACTTGGTAATGAGTGACTAAAATAGAGAAGGAATGAAGGTTCCATAAGCACTGCATTATCAGACAATTTATCAAAGTACTCAACTTCACAGGATATTTTAATTGGTGTATTCTGTAAAATGCAATGTTTAAATATGTTTGAGAGGCTGGAGAAGGACTGAGAATCAAAAGCAGCTTTTCTGTTGATGGATGCTTCTACCCAGTGCTGGCTCCCTTAGGTTCTCTGTGTAAATATCACTAACTCGTTGGTAAGATTTGCTCTCTTCTTTCAGATAAATCTATGCAAAAACAAACTTTATGATCTGTAAGTAAAAATGCATTCATTTCCAAAGTAGAACAGTTAGTGTGTACTTTTCCTTTTGTGCCTCAATTCTTCTTGGTTGTGTTAATTACCTGCCCTCTTTTTTGCACTGTGACTTTTAGGTCTGGGAATACTTTGAAGCAACGCATTTTTTTTCCAGCTGCCTTTTCAGGGAAATAGTTCATTCCACACTACCTGCTCTCTTCTGCTTTTCTCCTCCTTTATCCGTGATTGGCCACAGCCACTTTTTTATCCTGTTTCTATAAAAGTGGTTGTAACACCAATTTCAAAGCATGCTGGGCTTGTTAGTTCAAACAACCCAACATCCACCAGCTGCATGCATCAGGTTTTCTCTCATGAGCATAGTCCACTGTGTGTTCCAATAGTTGCTTAGAAGAGCAAAGAACAAATTTGCCTCGGTGAGGTGCATCCCTGGATGCCGTGCGTGGTTTTGAAATCTTGCTTTCGAATGCTGACGTTTGAATAGCCACGTGTTGACGAGAGTTTTGTCAGAGGTGGAAAACAGAATCAGTGGCAGCAGTGCTCAAGGCTATGTTTATGAAGAAATACCTGTGAAAGCCTTAGATACTGAAGGCTGAAATCCTTAGTATCTCGGAGCCTTAAACCAGTGAAAATCTATTTCCCTCTATTCATGACGTTTTGATCATATTCTTGCAAACAGTTCTGAACAAACCTCTAGAGTCATGGTCACAACCTATCTTGTGACTCATGGGCATGCTGAATGGTTAATCCAGTAGATCTCCAATATAACCCTTTTTTTTTCCTTTTTTTTTTTTTTTCCCTTTTATCCTGTATGTATCCCAAAATACTCTGCGGCTATTTTCCTTTTAACCTGATATGAAGTTTTCCTCTGACCTATAACCTTATAACCTCTTTACCTCTGACCTAAGCCTCTTGCATGCCCAAATCCTCTTTTATAGGGAAAAAGAGAGAAATGTATGAGCATCCTGTCTTCTGCTTGGCCTCTCAAGTGATGGATTTAACCATTCGTGAGTACCTACCACCCTCCTCTCCATGCTGTCCTCACTCTCTCTGTTCTCATTACCTCGAGAAAGTCCAGATCCAAACAAACTCACTCTCCTTGCTTCAAGTCTTTTAGCATTGGCTTGTCTGTTGCTTCTGTCTGTGAACCCAGTGTGAGAAGTCCAGTCACTTTTTATCAGCCTAAAACAGGTTAGACGATTTAGCCATTTGTTTGTGATAAACTCAGACTGTTTGTAAGTTTTTTCAGTTACTCTTTATGTCTGTGACCTGAATGCATTTTTACTTTGCTTCCATGTAACCCCAATTTGTAAAGTGCTTGTCACTGGTACACAATCAAAGGGCAGCAGCTACACCGGGGAGAAACGAGCTAGCAGTCAGGTAAAGGACGTGGGGAAAAGCCGTCCCTTCTCCTGCGTACACGATCTGTAATGAAGCCTGCGTATGAGATCATGTGAGGCTGTCCTTCCTGCGTGCATCAGCTCTTACATGTCTCCTGGCCGTTCTCTCAAGCGGAAGCGCTGTACTTGCTCTCCTCCTGGATTTTTGGGTTGCTTCTCTCCGCTGAGCTCTGGAGGGGACACGGGTGCTGCTCGGAGAGCCCCTGTACATCAGCAGAGCTCGTGCTCTCCTATTTCCTATTGGTACAGCTTTCTCTTTCACCTCTGTGAAAGGAGATTCTTTTGGTAACACCACGTTGCTGGGCGGGGGGGCGAGACGGGGCAACTTACCTTATTTTCAAATGTCATATATCACGCATTACTGGGGGGCCGTGCGGACCACTTGCTCATTAATCCTGCCTATCTGTTCTTGTTTCTCTCTTTTCTCTCCTTGTTGCTTTCTCT
The DNA here is from genome assembly GCF_951394365.1 of Tetrao urogallus. NCBI lineage: Eukaryota > Metazoa > Chordata > Aves > Galliformes > Phasianidae > Tetrao > Tetrao urogallus. Next base: position 13,447,551 of record NC_136823.1, on the reverse strand, counting down.
CTTTCATATAGAGAATCAAAAGGATGCAGGTGAACAATTGTATATGCATTATAAATTGCTAGGACTGTTAAGTTATATTTATTTTGTTTTTCATAGCTCCTTAAGATATGTACTCCTTCAGGCTGAAAATGGAGATGCATTAATACTTAAGGAGTTAATTTGTGCTGTCTACATAACCTCTTTTGTCTCCATCCGTAGAATAGAGTGTAGATTAGAAGTACCTTATAGCAATAGAGTTTCTTCTTAAGAGACAGTTTTAATGGACAACCTAGCCTTTGTAAAAGGAAAGTATCTTATTTTCCTAAAGAACTGCAACTCATTTTTGGTGCAGAAACGTTGGTGAGCTGGCCATTAACTTACCACACCCAGCAGGCACATTTCTGATGAAACTAACGTTCATTTTTGGTTTTCATAACTTCTGTTTTATGCCCTACTGGGAGAATTGGTTTGATTTTTGGTTTGGTTTGGTTTTTTTTGTTTTGTTTTGTTTTGTTTTCAATTTTATTGTTAATGTGTAACAAATGATCTGATCAGAGAGAAGTCTTGTTTGTCTCTTGTTTATAACTTGTGGTGACATGTGGTGAGGCAAAGGTTCAGCACAGACCAAAGTGCCTGAAGTGCCTGTCTCTTCAGAAGGGGTTTTGGAGGTCTGTAGCCCCCTGTTCTTGTTTCTGTTGTACGCCACAGTCCTGGTTTGAAAGTCCTTGAAACCTGAACTGTTCATCCCTTTTTGTGAGTAGATTGTTGTGTTATGTGAGGGGAGGAAGAAAAGGATTGGTTGGATTCCAGCTGTTATCAAAGGGAAATTGCTTTTAAAAGGCCACACGAGGGGCTGGGTTTGTTCTGCCCCAGCTTCCCCAGACCCCTGCAGTCAAATTTGACTCTGGATCTAGAGCATGACGCTAATACCAATTTTGATAAAGGAGTATTTGGGAAATGAAGATTAATTCTTCTCTGCAACTACAAGAGGTACAGGTCCAGAAGTTGCAGATACAACCATTGCAAGCACAGCTGTTTCCAGTGGCTGCAGTGGGCTGTTGTATGCTAGGCACAATTCTTGCACTGGGCATCTCTCTTGGTGGCTAAGGCTTGTCACACGTGTCAGGGTTAGGAATTGAAAAGGGCATGTCTAGGCCCAGTTTGTTTAAAAATACAACTGCTTCTCAAAGCTCAGAGTGAGTAAAGGGACACGGTAGGATGTGGCTGCCCTGCTCTGTGCCCACAATTCTCCCAGTGTCTTAAATGAAAAAGTTTTGGGCAGTGTCAGCAGGATTCAACTTGAAATCAGTTCCTCGGATGAAGTGGAGTCAAAAGTGAGTAGGTTTTGACCTGACTTTTTATTTGTTTTGCCGAAAGCAAGGATAAAAAATAAGATAATGGAAGCAACTTAAACACACAGATGTTACTCTTTCATTCTCCTTTCACATGAAAAAAATTGTAATCTTCCCCACCTAGAAGTATGGATTTAAAACAGAACACTAAACAGAACTATAAACCATTAATTAAAGATTAGTGGGTTGTTTTAATTACTGATCAGACAAAACTAACAACTTTATAATAAGTGTTTGGTCTGCATATTCATGTCTGTTGGGAATCCATTTTTCTTTTAGAAAAAAATGACTTCTCCCTCCCGTAAGCACAGGAACTGAGGAGTGCACTGCACTGCATTGGAGTTCATAGGCAGTGAGGCATCACAGGCATTGGAGTTCATAGGCATCCATTTCCATGAATGCCACTTCACCCTGCTGGAGCTGAGTGCAGGCAGCCTTAGAGCTGGTGCCAGCCATAGTGACAGTTGTCAGCTTGACCATTTGTTGTGTTTAGCATAAGACTTGGGTTTTTAGGTTTTTACTACTTCTCTTATAGTGACTTGGTTTTGGCCTCTGTAAAACAAAGTCCTGTGGTACCCTTGGGGATGAAAAGCATCACTCGTGTTTCCTATTTCTGAATCTCAGCCTGGGGAGTTCCATGTATCTGCAATATTTAGCAAGTGTGCTGGAACTGTAGGGGTTGACCTGCCTGTTTGTTAAGCTAACCTGGGATAAGAGGAGGTGCCATGGGATTTATCAGCTCATCCATCACTCAGCAGTCACCCCAGCAACTGTGATAATGCACGAAGCTCAACAAGAAAACCACACGAAATTTCCCAAATAAATATGGATGCAAAAGGTAGGAAAATGTTAGTCTTTGAGGCAGGAATGGAGACTGAAGTTATTAATAGATTGTACATTTTACTACTGATGTAGCCCAGACATAACTGCAACCTGCATTTGTCTGCTTACTGAACTGCTGCTTTGTTTGGTTCCTGGAGGTGGCATTCAGTTGGGTTTAACAGAGAGCTGTTAGGCAAATTGCTAGCTTTCCTCTCTTGCCCTTTATAAAACATGTTTGGAGCAGCAACAGAGTTGTTACTAGAGCTTCAGGGGTCGCAGCGATCTGCTGTGCGGCATTCTTTCTACAAGGTTCTTACCAACCGCAGAGCAACTTGCTGCCTGAAGCATGAGATAGAATTCAGATGTGCAAGAACTCATCACCAAGCTGAATAATTACCAGAAAGTCAGGAGGTTCTCATTTCAGTATGTTGAATTTTGAGAGCTGAGTCTCCTTCTAAGTTGAAAAAAGCTTTTTGATGAATTTTTCTTAATTGCGCATCTTGGTTTAAGAGAAAAAAGTTATCATCACTGAAGTCCTTTTCAGGCACCCATGAATCATTTCATGAGGATAATAAAGGCTGTTTCGCCTTTTCCTTGGGCTGTGTCCATTATTCTTTATCATTATCTTGAGAACAGCAACTCTATCATTGCCATGATTGGCTCACAAATGGATGCACACAATACTTACACAGCAAAGCCTTTGGCAGGACTCATATTTTTAATTATTACAGGGAAATCACAGAGTTGGTAGCTGTGCTTGTGAGAAATATGGAAAGCCAACACCAGTGCTTGCTTGTTGAGGTTTAATTCTCAGCGTTGTGGTTGTGTTAGCCCTTCCATCTCACAAAGACCACAGTGCTGAGTGAGAAATGCATAGTTGGAATATATTGTGGTCTGCATACAATGAATTTTATGGAACATGCATTCCCAAAGCAGCACTGATTTTATAATACAACTGTTATGCTCATTGCAAGCTAAAGCACAGCATACAACCCCAAAACTCTTACTTGCCAAGTAACTCAGGTTTCTGCAAGTGTTTTATTTGCAAGTATCAGGCAGAGGTGTAAAATGCAGTCTCACACGCAAATTTGTCCAGGAGAGTACTTTAGAGAAGCCCTTTGCCAGGCTGTTAGAGAGGAATAAGCTTCTCCTGCCTTTAATCTTAGTGACCGATGCATTCAAATCTCACCAGCAGCTCTTGCTGCTTCCTCCTCATCCTTCTCTGCTCCTGACTTTTCCCTGGGGCAGAAAACACTTGCACAAGTCAGGCCAATTTGACACTGTGGGGGCTGGATGTCATTGAGGGCTGAAATGTGTTCACCACTGGGGCCCATGGTAGCACCTCTCTCTTTCAGCATGAGCGTTTTGGTGGTTGGTGGCACAGAGGTGGGCTCACTTTTAGGGGCAATTTTGGGTCGTGGTACACAGAGATGCGATGGGGCATGGAGTTCCTGGAGGCCAGCGGCAAAATCTCCTTTCCAAGCATTACCTGTTTTGCCCAGCAGCCATCAGTGAGTAATCAAATTGATTCCTTGCTTATGTTTCAAATTAGGCTGAAAGTCATTAGCCCAGTGCCCAAAGAACAGTTATTTTTGTCACCTGAGGCTGAAAGGTGTTATTTCTGGGGACAGAACCACCCTGGGTAAACGCTGAGCATAGATCAGGGTGACTCCATTGATAAGCAAATAGATTTGCTTATTTGCTATCAGAAAACAACAACAACAACAAAAAAAAAAAAAAAAAAAAAAAAAAAAACCACCCCAAAACCAGAAGCTTGAATCTATGAGCCTGAATTAAATCACTGCATATCTAAAAAGACTAAGTGTGTGTGTGCATGTGTGCACTGTATGTGTGTTCGTGTACGTGTGTACCTCTGTGTATGGAGAGAAGGAACAAACCTAACTTGTACTCTTTAAGTAATGGCTTACTCAGATATTCTTTATTGCTCTGATAAGTGTTGTAATTCTGTGAGATTTAAAAGCAATCAGAAATCTACTTTGCACAAGCCAACCCGTTTTTTTTTTTCCCGCTGGAAAATGCAATCAAAATGGCAAGGACTTTTGGCAATAGAATGTCCAGATAAATATGCCAGATTCTTTGCAAATGGAATTATTAAAAATAGTCACTATGCTGCTAAAAACTGTTATTAAATGTAATAGAAACTATTGTGTTAATATATTCACAGTACATAATTTATTCTCTGAGTGCATGTAAAAGGAAAGGCTATTTTCTTTGAATTTTTCCTATGCTGATATTGTAAACTATATGACAGATGGGTCAAGTCCTGATTGCAGTATTCTAACATTTGGAATAGCAAGTAACATATTTGATAGAGCTGGCAAGTTTTTATATATGATTCAACCCAGAATATAAAAGCCACTAGAATTCCAAGTTGAAAATAATTAAATGAGCTGGAAACGATCAGGAACCACACATTTTTAAGTGACAGATTTTTTTACATGTTTAAATTGCACAAGAATATTTTATAGCTCCCTTTAACCAACAGTGACGTTTAATTCTAAAATGTGTAATTGATATTTACAAAGCAATTAATTCCTGCGGCTCGTTATTCTATTGCTAAATGTACCTAGGCACGGGGGCACTGGCTTCAAGCGGTCGTTTTTGGTCACCTTCTGTGAACTGCAGTTTTAGCTCTGTTTCCCAAACGGAGGTTTCCCACTGGCCACATGAAGTGCAGTCCCACACTTGTGTTGGGTGCTTGGCTTTCTGATTGCGCAGTGCCGTAGGATGTTAGAATCTGCTGACTCCTCGAATTTTTGTTGTCAAACGGTGTCATTCCCGTGTAACTCCTCAAGCACCAAGAAGCAAAACCCAGCGGCTTTTTCCATGTGTATTTGATCATTTCTGCTTTTGTTCCTTTCGAAGTTTCCATCCTTTTGTCACTGTTATGACGTCATTGTCTCTTTACTTTTGGCGTCCCTCCGTCACGCACCAGCAGCCCGTCCATCCAAGCCTAAGCCACCGGCTGGGCCGCCGGCATCTCCTCAAACGCAGACTAACATGATAAATCATATGCTCAAAGGCATGGCCAAACAGACGCCAAGTACTGTAATAGTCTTCCTTCCATTTATTCAGTGGTTTTCTAGCCTGGCAGTTGCTTGTTTAGCCTTAGCAAGCTAGTTGTCATGTGCAGCTTTATAAACCACCTAGCGCGATGTGGTAGGTTTGTAGAGATTTAGAGGTAGCATTTATTTCAAAATGTCCACATTTTTTTTGTCTAGCAATGTCTGACATATGCAACATTTTCAAATATCAACGTCAGCACAAAATAACATTGTTGTTGCATAACATTTTGCATGAAAACTATAAATATGTATGAGCTTTACATGATGTTGGATGAAATGTTTGATAAGTATATCGTATATGTTTCATGTAACTGTCAGTGCTCCAGCTATCTTAGCGGAATATTCTGATGTATAGTAACTTAACCAGGGAAATATTTAAAATAAGAAGAAAAAAAATTAAGATTGACATCTGCTGGCTGCCAAAGTTGTATAAGCATCAATATTTTCTTTAAAGACAGCATCTCTGAGCAGTTGTTCTTATTAACACTTTTGTCTTTTAGTTGTATTTGAGAGCAGATCAGTGTTGCAAATGAGAGTGGGTCTGATGCTGCTCTGATCGATGGAAAAGCTTCCCCTTGGCTTCAAAGGTGCAGAAGCAACCAGAGGGACATTTCTTTGGGATCTCTTTGCTTAAAAGGAAGTTTTCTTGTAACCAGTGAGGTGTTGGGTTGCATAGGAAGAGGGACAATGAGTAAAGCACTAGTTCTCTGATTTTAGTGTTTGCCCAATGGAATATTTTAAGGACAACCTGGGAGCGTTATTGATTCCAGTGCTACAAGAGATGAAAGGGAAACCAGAGAGGAAACCCTAAGGCCCCTGTGCATGGTATCCATCAGCAAAAGTGTAGCATTAATTTGCCTTGATGCATCCCTCAGCTGAGCTGAGCACCTGCAATGCCAGATCTCTGCTGGCCTGGCTGCTGGGCTCCTCTGACAGCAGCACCACATGCCTCTCTCACAGCCCCTTCTGAGAAATGTTCCTCTCCTCTTCATGGGAGATTTTTTGCCTTAAGAATAAATCCAGTGAAGACTGGGAGCAGGTGAGATGTTAAAATGGAGATTTGAGTCCTCAAAGCTTGCCAGGCCTTCAGCAAGTTGGGGTTTGTGTTCTGGGGCTCTTCAGAGCAAAGTGGGACATCTGTGTGCAACCACAAGTTGCTGTTCTGTCAGCAAAGAAAACCTAAGCACTTAGGTATGTGCAAACAGCTGATGCATGCAGGAATATGGAGCAAGGTGCTCACCTGTCTTTCACTTAGGCATAACCCAAGCTGCTGGCTTAGTGTTGGACATCCCAAGGTGAATGCCTTGCTGGTGGAGGAGCTATGATTCATGCACCTCTAGCATTTGGCTTTGTTGCTCTCATTCAGGCTATTGTATGCTGCTCGTGGCAGCGCACTGATTTTACGGCCCTTTGGGATTTTTTTGGTACTTCACCTGCTTATGAAGTCTCCAGGTTTAATATCACAGAGACCAAAATGTTCATAGGTGGATAGGTATGGGCTGGCTGATGTAGCTCCTGAAGCATAATCCTGCTCCTTGCCCAGTCTACTAAGCAGAGCTGGGTTTGCAGCCCATCATTAGCAGGAGAAACACCTCTGCAGGGACCCACTGCAGCACAGGCACATCCCCAGGGAGCAGTGGTCCTGCCCTTCTTCTCCTTGGAGCTGGGAGTGCTGGTGAACCACCGTATCAGGTCACAGAAGCCCCGTTGGTTGCACTCAGCCAGCTCTGTGGAAGCTGTTGTTCAATATTTATTCTCACTGTTTTATTTTTCCTGTTATTCCTGTTGAAATACTCTAAGTTGAAAAACTTAGATGTTCCAGATTGTTAGCACCTCAGATTTGTAATACATTAATACCAGTTACCTGGAAGAATATGATTTGAGTGTTTTTAAAAATCTGTTTAGAAAATGCTGCAAAAGTACTCAATAGATCTAAAGCACAAGCTCCAGGATTTAAACTCCTTGGTTTGTTTGCAGGGTTCTTGCTGTAAATTTGCATCTTCTCCCATATAAATCTTATGTATGAACGCCTGGTGGGCGTTACCACTTTCCACTCCCCCCAGCATGCGTAACTTCTCGACCTTTGTGGAGTTAAATCCTGGAGCAAGCCAGACCTGCAGCTTTTGCTTTCAGTAGCAGGTGACATTTAAATTGCTCGAGTTTAACGATTTGTTAAAAGTATGGAGAGATTTGTTTCAATTGATCATAGAAGTATGTTAAGTCATACAGACACGATCTGCAATGCATCATCTACTCTGTAGGATACATACTGTTCATATATTAGTGGCCAGATGCTGTCTTTAGGGAATGTAATGTTCTTATTTGAGCTAATAAAGTGCCACTGCCTCACCATAAAGCAAAACAACTCTGACTATATTGTGAAATTTGGAGCTGGAGCACTGTATTTTCATAGTATAATAACGAATGTGGCTTTCTGGTTTGCACAGTACTAATTATACAAGCATTTAACATATGCATGAAAAGATCTTTAAAGCTGTAGAGTATTATGGGATTTTTTAAACCTCTAAAATTACTTGCTTTACATCGAGCTTTTCACTCTGCCTGCCTTTTAACTCGACTTCTTGTACTACAGAAAATGTAGGCCGGTTAGTCACACCAGCTAAAAAGTTAGAAGACACAATACGTCTGGCAGAATTGGTAATTGAAGTCCTCCAACAAAACGAAGAGCACCACGCAGAGGTGAGCAGCGGTGCCCTGTGTCCTGCAGCTCTCGAGCAGGGTCCGGTCGGTTGCTGGTGGCTTTGCGTGCTTATGGGATGTCTCCTGAACAGGTGCTGGGTTATCTTTTTTAGAGGGCAGCCATGGGGATGAAGTGTGATGGAGGCACATGGGACAGGTCAGGAAGACTGCTTTTCCATAGGGCAGGGAGGGCCAAAGGGGGAATTGATTACATTCTGCTGTCTGCTGCATCAGTCCGCAGCACCAGCAAGAGCCACGTATGTTCACCACCAGCTCCATACTAGAGCAAGCCCATCCTCTTAACTCTTCAGAGTGCTTTAATGGAAAGATTCATGTTTTAAAAACACTGAAACCATGTCAGGGGCAAATAGATGTTAGAGAACACTGAAGCTCGACCCTGGAAGCACTGAGCCCCGTGGCAGCTGGCAGTGCTGCCAGGACAGTGCCACCTCGCAGGGACTGCCCCAGGCAGCGGCGTTGCCCACCCATGTAAGTATCTGCAGGATCGAGCCCTGTGTTGGCTGTAAATCTGGTGCTCTTGGCTAAGTATTGGAAAGTTGATCGTTCTGAATATCAGAGCGAACAGTTACTGTATATGACTGTAGGAATTGTTACACTCATTCACTCTTTTCTCTTTTCCTTCCCATTTTTGTATATACTCACTATATTTTGCATTAAGAGCGTTTGATAAATAATTTCACAGTCACCTAAAAATCATTCCGGTGTATATTAAATTTGCAGTATAACTTAACTTATTGATAATACACAACAATCCACGACACCCAACTAATGCCTGCTTGCATATTTAAATTTCCTCCCTGTTTTTCTACTGTTCATTCAATCTTGGATGATCCTGTCAGGGGAAAGAGGTATGTGACTAAACCGAATGACACGAGTCACTCCTGTCATATTTCGTGCATGCCCTCTCAGTGCCATGTTTCCTACTGGGATTTTACCTGGTTTGCCCTCGCTTCCGTAACTTTGACCAAAGAATGTAACAGCAACTCCCAGTCGGCTGCTTGTGGAGCTGGTAGCCTTACACAGAGGGTCAGTGTGGCGTAGCAGTCCAGTCCATGCATGTAGCAATGGGTATATTTTACGAGCGCTGCAGTTACATCCCAACACAACCCTACCCGCCTGGAATCTCTCCTCAGCCTGTTGTTACCTCTGTTGTTTTGCATTCACCTTGATCTATAGTACACTGTGGTGGAGGTGGATTGAGTTCTACACAAGTGACTAGAATGGTAGTGTTCTTCCTCTGGTTTTGTCTGTATGTGCCTTGTACTGGATATACAGTATTTATATGTAGAGAGAGAATATACGTGGTGAAGAGCAAAATGAACCTCGCTTTTGCAAAAGCAGGGGTTGCCTGAGAGCTCTGCACTTACACACGAGCTGCAGGAGCTTGCCCGAGGATGATGAGTGCTTTATTCCACTCATCACCAGCTTAGGCTGTGTGTGCAACCAGCCTGGAAACAGCTGATTTTAAAGCACCAGTTGTTGGGAAAATAGTGGACTTTTGCAGCAGGCAGCTAGAGGGCCCGTGGTGTTCAGCCAGCTATGCTGCTCTGATCCTCACATGGAGGAAGATTCAGAGCTGTTCTTCAATGTCTTCTGTGTCACAAGGCTTTGATTAGAGACAGAAGGTTAATGCCAACATGCGTAGGAGGCATCCTGGCCCCTTGTTCTGAATGGTGACCTGGAGGAGTGACATTTATCTCTGTCCAGAAGCCCAGCACTCTGTCGGTACGTTATTGAATCCCTGTCCCAAGGGTTTTTGTGGCATTTCAGTAGTGTTCAGGCAGTGGGCCAGCTCTCTGCACACTTGGAATTGCACCCAAAGGAACAGAGAGACGAGAGCCTGGCTGATTTATCACACCATCTTTATTATGCGTTACAGCCCCATTATCCTGCTCCTCTCAGTGAGAAGTGCTGAGATACTGCATGTTTTTTCAAATTATTCCAGATGAGATTTTTTTTCCATCTTGTCCTTCTGCCTGGAGGTGAGAAGGTTCAACCTGCAATGTGAGACTCCTTGGTCTGCTTTGGATGTTCAGCAGAATTAAATGGCATCACTTGCTGAAGGAATGCCTTCTTCTCTGAAAATCATGAAATTTTTCCATTAAAATACACCCCTTTTTTTCCAAACATGGACATCCAGGCAGACATGCTAGTGAGAACCCAGAAAGCAAAACTCAGAGCATGGAATATGTTCAAAAGCCATTAGACCGAAAGTGTTGTGTCTTATCAGTGGGGTTAGTCCTACCCATCAGAAAGAAGCACAGACAAAAGTGCAAAAGAGACAGTGGTGCCTTGGTCCTAGGTGAGAGCAGGAGGTCTCTGCCATTGCAATATCTCTCTCACCAGATATCTTCCAGCTCCATTTTTGTCTCCCTGGATGACTGATGGCACATGCCAGAGGCCGTGGTCTTCATGTATTTCTGAACTCATGTTCTCTCTCTATGTATACATATGTGTATATGTATATATGTATTTTAACCCTTTGAGGTCATACATATATACATGTGTATCCATGTGTAAAACATACAATAATAGGTGTGTTTGGCTAGAAAGAACACTTTTTTTTTTTGCCTTTACATTCAAGTAAAGCAGGTAAGTAGATGGTAAATACAGAAAATGTTACCATCTTGAAGGAGCTCTTCAAAGTGTGGTGGTTTTTCTCCCACTGCAGGAGGGTCTGTCCTCTGAGAATAGGGAGGAGGAGGTTGGGGAACCTGACATGAGTTAGAGACATGTGGAGATAAAATTTGACTCAACAGAAGGGAAATGGTGACTGATTTGGGCATTATTTCCCCCCTACACCCCCAAACAATGTGCTTTTCTTCCTCATTCTTTTAAAATAGCTTTTTTTTTTTTCTTGTTCTTTGTGGAAGCAGGTTTTATTGCAGGACTCTGCAGCAATTATGTCGGAGTTGTTGCAGAAGATGCTCTCTCACTTCCCCTCTCTTCCACCCCCAGGACCTTACTTGCCACTGGCCTTTGGCTACTCTTCATCATAGTAGACATTGGGCTGCCCAAACATCCCAGGGATGGAGTTGCTTCACAGCACAGTTCATCTCTTCCATGCCCTCACCATAGGGCTGGTCCAGTACAAAGATTAGCTTGGGGTTCATTTGTTTTTTTTTGGCTATTTTACATCTGAGATGTGCTCTGGGTGTATAATGCCCCACGTCACATCCAACCTATGCATGTCTTATCACCAGTTTATATCAGCTCATGGAATAATAGCAGAGTGATGTCTGTCTGCTTTGTATTTTGAGGGACCAAAGGAATGGAAATAGTCCCAAAGACCTCCTGACAGCATCACTGCCTGGTGAGAAGTCAGTCCAAAATAGGAACTGTTATAGGGGTCTATGGCACTGACCTGGTTTGGGGGTATGAGTCCCTCCCTGTGGCCAAGAGAACCCACAGCTGGACTTGTTCTCTGTGTCTCTCTAGAACAGCATTAACCAAAAACATTCTGCTTCAGTTAATCAAAACAGAACCCTAAGAAAACTAAACTCTATCGTGCTTATTCACATTTGCCAAAAGCTTCCATCCAGGAGGCAAAAAACCCCTCCCTGAACTCAGTTCCTCTGAACTGAATGCATTATGCCCAGTCTTTTCTGTTCTATCTCTAGTCTTCCTCCTATGCTAGAGGTTTCTTTCTCTTGCAAAGTGCTGAAAGCCATTTCTCAGATTCCTTAAGTCACTGAGTAATTTTCTGCTGCTTAGAAATTATAGCACATGGTCCTAACGACAGCCCTTCTCATACTGCATGTTCCCAGCCAGAAGTGATTACTAAACACGCATGCATGCGTCTGGAACATTCACATCTGAGCCATGTATGATGTGAATGTCACGTCAGAGGGCCCGTCCAAGTGAGTCTGAAGGACCCATGTGCATGAGAATGAGTTACTTCACTGATCTTTTTTGGTTTTCAAGATTAGATATATATTTTTTTTTCCTGCCTCTTTGAAAATACAGGCTTGTAGACTTATTTATTTATTTTTTAAAATCTTGGCATGTTGGTAATGGAGCTTTGTTTCCTGATAAGTAGCATTAATGAAGGTGGTAGTGTATTTAGATGACGTGTGTAGCTGGCCATGTAAAATGAACAGTGCTGTAGTAACTTCCACAGGTGATCCTTGAATCGCTTCCAAATAAGAGTGAGTGGGACTTAGGGCAGATTTTAATGTCTTAGGCAGCTTTTAAAGAGAAATAGAAGTAGTGAAGCCAAATAAAATTTAAACTGCTGAATAACAGCATAAAACCCACCCACAGTGAAGAAACTCCCCAGTTTCTATCATTTAGAATACAAATCAGTTGTTTTCTGATGATTAGCATAACTAAAGATGAATTCAGCAATTTATTGTAAATTGAACAGACAGAACCTTCTCTGCCATGTTACACCTGCCTGCCTTTATGGTGGAGCCCTGAATAGATCTTCTGCAAGAGACCTTTGTATGAAAGCAGCAGTGCCTAATTCCCATGATTAGCACTGTGTGTGCAGGCTAGCACTGGAAAGCACTGTTCTCTTTACAATAAAGGTAGTTTCCACGGGGCGCACATTTTTTGGAGATCCGTGGCCTAGCGTCCGTGACTGTGCTTGACTGGAACTAACACTCTGCTCTGTTATCTTTTTCTACCAAGGCCTTTGCTTGGTGGTCAGACTTAATGGTTGAGCACGCGGAGACCTTCCTGTCGCTGTTTGCGGTGGATATGGATGCTGCGTTAGAGGTGCAACCCCCCGACACGTGGGACAGCTTTCCACTCTTTCAGCTTCTAAACGATTTCCTCCGTAGTGACTGTATGTATTGTATTTTGGTCGTTTCTTTTCAGTGGGCGGCTCAGGTTACTGCTAATACTTCTCTGTGCTGCACAGAGAGCTGAGCTGGGTAGAGATGCACAGTGCAGACTCTTAGCATCGGCTTGGTTTGGTTCCACTCCCACTAGAAAAAAGCAATTCTCTGATGCACACACAGACACCCCTAAGTCAAATGCCTCAGATGAAGGTGAGAAGTTGAACTTTTATTTTGCTTCATCTTCTCAAGTCTTTTGTAACGGCTGCCTGACAGGCAGGGAATTATGTACACCGTCATTAAATGTGTGTGTTGTTTTATATGTGTGTACTGCATTTATTAAGCTTGGAGCAAACCAGTCCCTACTTTAAAATACCTCACCGAAGGGAGGAAAAGATTTAAATTAAATGAGAGTAAGAGGAATTCAGAAGCTTAGTGCTCTGTGAAATAAGGCGCTTCTCCAAGGCATGGAGAAGGCTCACGCCTTCAAACCCCACCACTCACGAAGCAGGGATTCATCTTCTGAGAGTGTCATGGTAGTGAGTAACTGAATAAGAAACAGTCCTCCTACCTGCAAAAGCCGTAATGTTTGCCATGCAGTATTTCTTACACGCATTTTATTCGCAGGAAGTAACAATGTATTTGTAACCTGTAAGTCTGACATTAATGGGAAAGAAGATTTGTTGTCTGTTAATCTGTTTCAATTAAGAAGCCATTCCTGCTGTCTTTGTCGTGAGCTTTGGTGCACGATGCCAGCTCCTGTTCTGTTCTCAGTTTCTTTCCGTTCACTGACAAACTCATTGTGTAATAAAGTGCCACGCTGTGGTTTGTTACAGAGCTTTTAGTAACAGTAGTTTCTTACTATACTTTTATTTATCTATTCTAGATAATTTGTGCAATGGAAAGTTCCACAAACACCTCCAAGACCTGTTTGCTCCACTTGTTGTTAGATATGTCGATCTGATGGAGTCCTCAATTGCACAGTCAATTCACAGGGGCTTTGAGCGGGAGTCATGGGAGCCAGTAAAGTAAGGAAACCTCCTTTGATACAATCGGAATTTGGGTGCAAATGGATGGAGATTCGTACAGAGATGAATTAGCAAACATTAGATCGGACATGCAGAAAGTGCTTGATGTTTTCTAGTTGAATGCTAAGAATAGAAGGCCTGAACTCTTCAAGGTTTTGAAGTTAATGAAGGAAATGATATTTGCTTTTTGAAATGCATTGCTGCCTCAGTTCAAACTGTGTGCTTTTGGATGTGGAAGCATGAAAATGTGAAAACTTTCTTAGCTGGCATGGCTTTTTGGATCCCATCCTACGAGGCCTTTTCCAGCGCTGCTCTTGAACTCAAATAACTCCTTTTCAGAACAAAAAACCTTGCTTTGCCATGTTCAGTACAGCCCCAGAACTTGAGTGAGTCATTGCTGTATTGATTTTTCCCAATACTCATTTTTTCTACCCACCCCATGGAGGGACAGCACGTCACCCCCACGGCTGGTGGTTGTTGGCTGCATCCCCAGCAGCTCAGCTTGTCCCAGCCTTAGGCAGCTCCAGGGGTGCAGGAGGGACCAGCCCGGAGGGGATGTGATGTGATGAGCCACCTAGCAAAACCAGCTCCATTGGATGTGGAAGAGTAGGGGGTGGCCAGCAAGAAATTAGTGGCCTGAGAGAAATCCAAATGGAACTCAGGAGCCGGTGAATATAAAAACGTGGCATTTGCTTGAGATTGCTGCTGTTATTTCACAGGTTTTGAAGCACTGCTGAACCCTGCTGTGCTTGCTCTAGAAACTCATATCGGGTCCTGTGAAGGAAAAGAATAGACTTTTCCTTCTGTTAACAGTCTTAAAAGGGAAAGATTGACCCTATGCAAATACCACAAGGCTGACAGTGCCCCAGACTGGGGACTCAGACCAGCTGACTTCTGCAGATGTATTTTCCCTGCTTCTTTGTGATTCTCTAGCCAAAGTTAAGTGGCACTGTGCTCTCAGAGGTTGCTGTGTAAAAGAACGTGTGGTCTTTCAGGGCTTTTCACACCAAATATGTTCGGTTTACAAGGAAAAGAGATTTTGTTCAGCAGCCAGCCTCCCATATGCAACCTGGAATCTGATTACCCAGGTTTTTTCTTTTCTTTCGTGAGCATCCTCAGCATCCATAAGGATTCTGCCTGCCAAATCACAGGCCTTTTCTTGACACCTGATCATCTCCTCTGTTTTGAGTGGGGTTAAGTGGCTGGCGTTCAGGAGTCTCTCTCACTTTCCATTTGCTGTCTTTGGTCTGCAGGCTAACAAGATTAAAAATCCTAAAAAATCTTGTTTCAAATAAGCAGATGTGACCCAGAAAACATAGAAGAAATAGATCTTTCGAGTAGGAGAATGCCATTTTTACAGCCATTCCTTCAAGCAGAATTGCACTTCGAAGTTAGCATTACCTTCGGTTTCAGAGTTCTGCTTTAGCAATGAATCTGTTTGTATTGCCTGTCTGTTATGAAACAGAGGCAGTTAATTCAGTGTAACTGTCCACCTCGTTTGGGCAGTCACAAGCAATTCATTCTGCTTTTTCTCTTTTTTTCAGAAGATGATATTATTTTGGCATTCAATGACTTGTGGCATAACTGTGGATGTACATGACTACTTGGCTGTGATATTTGCCTGTCAAAATGCTTTGTCCCTGGTATGCCAATATCTATCATTTTCAAGTTATCTTTGACACTTTTTCA
Source organism: Tetrao urogallus (assembly GCF_951394365.1). Taxonomy (NCBI): domain Eukaryota; kingdom Metazoa; phylum Chordata; class Aves; order Galliformes; family Phasianidae; genus Tetrao; species Tetrao urogallus. Next base: position 13,432,093 of record NC_136823.1, on the reverse strand, counting down.
AAGGTCTTTTCTCCGTTATGTTGTAGTGGCTTTGCCCTTTGGGGAGCTTCAGCTGCAGAATGCTTTGAGCATCACAGTTCCAAGCAAAAGCCCGGGGTGGATTATCTACGTGTCGTACAGCCTTCAGTATTAAAATGCTTTGTTCCAGCAGGGAAGTGGGTGCTTTTCACAAGAAGCTCATGTCCTTCTGGTGAAAGGATGAACTCTGGGTTTTTTTTCACTAGTTGGTGTTTGTTCTTGGTCTCGCGCACAGAGGTGTGAGTTGCAAATGCTGCCTTTGTGCAACCAGACCCAGCAAGGGGAGGAAACGGCAAGCAACAGAGGGTGACACATGCTGTGTGAAGGCAAAGGGGGGTGCTGTTCCTGAGACCTTATGACACCTTTGAGGCACTGTTCAGAACTAATTGTTGAGGATCTTCATCGTTTGCCTCCTGGGCAGACCAACTGCTCTTCTTTGGCGGATCTACAGTGAACTTGCAGGAAAAACTGAGGTCAGAGATATAGTTGGTTTCATTTGCCTTCCTGTATCTATTTCCTTTTTACCTTATGTGTCTACTGAAGCACAGTTGAGTTTTCAGGTCTGTGATGCTCCAGTATTTCAGACCAGCCAATTCCCATCCAAGTGGTGGCCTTCTGCTGCAGACTGTTCAGCAGAGCCTTTCTGGAACTGGGCCCACTGTCAGAATGTGGCTCCACGGCTTTCCTCTGCTTTGAAGAAAGGCCTTCAGGTTGGCCAGGAAGGGCAGGTCATTATAAATGTCTGCTGCACAGAGCCTCCTGCAGCCCCACATCAATTCTCTGCAGTGAAGTGCAAGAAGGAAGTCTCATTATCTCCTTTGAGCCAGGAAACTATTCCACAAAACAGAGACTTTGAAAGGGTATCTCTACATCATGCTTGCAATCACGGCTGAAATATGTAGCCCACCATAACCTGACCAGATGGCAGTTTGCAAGCATGTATTTCTTCTATTTTCATTGCTGAATACTCTGCACCTTATGCTACAAAGAGTTAGGTATAGAAATCACAAACAGTGAGGGAGATACTGTGAAGTACTGAAAACACGGGGGAAAAAGCACCGATGTGACGTGCTCATGAGGGCTCTGTAAGCTGCCTCTGCAGAGCTGCTGAATTTGCAGGGGGTCCTTGCCCTATAGCTAGAGCAGCTGGTGTGCTCGTATGAATCCATGCAGAGAAGCGTGGAACACTTGTCCCTCGCACAGTCATCCAAATATGGAGGATACAGAGCAGGTCTGTTCTCTGGTGAGCTGAGAGGTCTTGGAAAAGTAGGGTTGTGCAATGGGTTTTTCGTGCTAGCTTCCCAGAGAATGCCGATTGATCTGCAGCCAGCAGACACGTATGTGTGTGTGTGTGTCTCTGTGCGTGTGTCTGTCTTGGAAGATCTTTCTGAGCAAATGCTAAAGCCGGTGCGGGGACAGCCGGTTTGAGCTGCTCGATGAGGAGGAGGTTACTCACTGACCTGAGGCTGTCCCTGCTGCACTCTCATCCCGCCTTTAACATCTACTGATTGCTCACTAACCCTTTGCAAACTTTATAAGTTTATCTTTCACATAAAATGCAAGAAATGGAACTGTGTGATAATATTAATCATTGGAAGAGGATGTACTACAAAGCTGTAGTGCTAGTGAAAAATGTTTCCCCTTCAAAGAAAGCACTGCTGTAGTGAAAAAGAGTATTTTCGTTACTATTCTGGGTGTCAGTCAGAGAGAGGAAGAGCACAGGTTTGACTGCCTACTTCACTATAAGCTCTTTGCTTCACATCAAGGCTTTTGTGAAAAGATTTGCTCTCAAGCATTTGCTCATCCTAGGCAGGAAGGTAGTGAGCGTTTCTGGTGATGGAAGAGACAGGCGTCTGCCTCTTCAATCCGTAAACCATCACGTAGGACCTAAGCATTACATCAGGGCCAGGGCTCTCATTTAGCTCTGCTCTGAAACCAGGAGACCCTTTGGTAAAAGCACAGTGATTTCCTGCCCTCCTTCCAGTCCTGGGGCAGCCCTGCAGGAGTGGCCTCTGTGCATTGCTACGTGTTTCCTGCCATCAGCACCACAGCAAAGTGAGCGTGGGGATGCTGGCACGGTGTGCTGCCAGTCTGTCTGCATGAGAATTCCCTCGCAGGCAGCACAGGTGAAAGCCATCTCCATTGCCAACAAATGGGGTGAAGCAGAAGAAACCAAGATAACAAGCAGTATAGCTCTGGAGTGTACATCTTTTCTCAAACATATCAGGATCCAGTCCCAAAGCTTCTTAAATGAGACAGCCCTCATCTTGTTGATCCAAATGCCCACATTCCCTGCCTGATGGCTGAGGTTATATATAGCCATCTATATTAAATAGGCATGGCTAGCTTTTAGAGACAGTTTCTTGTCTTGGACCTGTGGTTTTTATGGTCTGAGCAACTGCGGGCTGGAACATTTGTTGGTAATATTAATCATTTTTTACAGGTCTCACTGGAACTGTTAGTCAGATAATTAGATGAGTTGAACCTGCAAAATTGTGCATGTCAATTCAGGAGAATATTTTTAAAATTAGTTACTGTATGTTAACGTAATATACGGCATTAGTTTGCTGTTCTGTTTCCTTTTAGGAGTACTAACTTATTCTTGCAACATATCCTTGCATCAGCAAAATAATGTGTTGTATAAAAGAAATATGTTTCCGTGTGAATATAGTATACTGTTTACTCTAGAAGTCACATTTTATTAATACAGTGTTTTTATTAATATAACACTGTCACTTCTTGAATTTTAATATTAAAACCAAAGGTCCTCTGATTTATGTATTTACCATCTGGCTAAGTTATTTAAGTTGCTTTTCCTTATACATTTATATGTTGTCCACCTCTTGCTATTTCTTTATTCCACAGCAGTATCTAACCACATGCACTGCCATTTCTGAGGATTTCACGCACTCTCCATCACTGTGAAGTCTGTCTCATTCACTAATCATATCTTAATAGGCAGATACAGTATGAATGGAAACAATGGGTGGCTTTGTTGCATTAGTAAATTCTCCTATCTGCTTACTGTCTCACAAAGAGAGCAAGCAGATAAAGTGAAGTCCAATCTACTAAGAAGCATAGAAACAAAAGAAAACGAGAACAGGCTTTTTTTTTTCCACTGGAAGAAGGATTTGGATTGTGTTTTTTCCACCAAAGGAAGCCTGGATGCTAAAGTTGGATTTATGCACATCAACAGAGAAGCTTCAGCAGTACAACCCAAAGCTGAGAGCCTGAAGTCCTGATTCCACTTTTACCGAGCTCAAATAATGATCCAGAAAAGATGGTGTTTTGCAAACTTCAGGCATGTGGTGTTGCTATACCACACATTGTTTCAGGAAAAACAATGTTTCAGACTAAATTAATACACTAGCCCATTTTTAAAAGATCTCTTTTTGCATAACAGTTGCATATCTGAAAATGCTTATTAAAGTCATGATGCTCAAGAACACTTGGTTCGTAAATTAACTTTTGATTGCCTTAATCACTCCCTGGCCCATTTCCAGCCAAGAAACATTCATATACCAGCCCTAAATGTATCAGATGCAATTCATTCAAAGTGCACGTATTAGACCTGGACAACCTGAGAGACACAGAAATGCAAGGTTGAGTTTAGGGCACAAGTCTTCCTTTAGGAAGCGATTAATCCAGATTTTAGCATAGCTTTGTTATTTTTAGAGTACAGAAAAACGAGTGTTTTTGGAGTGAAATTCTGGCTTCGTTGAATTTAGTAGCAAGAAAAACTCTGCAGAACTTCGGCAGTTAGTATTTCAAACTGTGTTTATTATTTTGAGTCCTGATGCCAAGAAAAGCACCCTGACTTTTCTGGGAGCTCGCTTCGTTCAGCTATTTCATGTATCCATCCAACCTGAGTGTCTTGAACTGAGACTCACTTCCTTACCAGATAGGTTTTTCCAAGTAAAGGTTGCTTCCTGTACTTTGAAATGGTATCAGGAATTGAAGGTTAAGTTATTTTGTGTGGGTGTTTGAGTACTCTGTTAATCTGCTACTTTGTGATTCCTCTTCTTCTTTCATTCTTTTTTTTTTTTTAAGTAACTTGTTTTTTTATTGCAGACTGCAAAAACAGTACACTTGAGCTTCCATACCCATGCTTCTTTCTGAAATGTTTTGCTTTAGTTTCCTAACTGTCGTCGTGCTGTGAATTCTGCAGATTTGTTTATAAGTGTCACGTGCTTCTGCTACATCTGCATTGTCACTGTTATGGTATTTTTTCTTTCTGTCTGTTTCTTCCACAGGAGTTTAACAAGTAATCTGCCCAATGTGAATCTACCAAATGTGAATCTCCCTAAAGTACCAAATCTACCAGTTAACATCCCACTAGGCATCCCACAAATGCCTAGCTTTTCTGCACCGTCATGGATGGCTGCTATTTATGATTCTGAGTGTGTATTCAGTTCAAATTAGATCTCATTTAAATTTAAAGTCATCTTGGCATGGATATGTATTGTTTGTTTCTGTGCATTATATAAAACTTTAAAGAGTGATACAGTTAATTAGACGTTTTCTGAATGAGACACTGGTGAATTTCTGGCAAGTGTATTTTGAGGGTTTTTTGTATAAATCTTCAAAATTTTCTTACTCCCACTGAGAGTTTGAGCAAGTATCTTGCTTTACAAAACAGCTGTCACCAATGGGACACGTTCTGGCCAACATATGAAACACGGAGTGCATAATGGGAAACGATGTGTCTCAGAAAAGAGTTTTGTCCAAAAGAGAAGATGAGCCAACTTCAATGCCAGTCAACCAATTTCTGTGGACCAGATGTAGATCTAACACTGAATTTTATTTAATGCAAGTTCCACATTCCCCAGATGATAATTACTGTCTTGATTTTGATGAAACAGATGAAACAGGAAAAACTCTTATTCGGGTTGTGAGAAGGCCCAGAGAGCAATTGAAGTTCCACGTCCATCACTGTAGCCTGGGTAATCCTTTGGCCAGCTAAAGAAAAATATTTGCAAAATGAACCTTTGACTGTGGATGGAGAAAATGGGCACTGTGTTAATGCAGTTGCCCCCTAGGAGCCTTGGGCTCTACTCTGGCTCCCTGTGTGAGCTCGAGGTGCTCAGGAGGGCAGCTCTGCTTATCCCCATCTGAGTACACATCGGGCAACTTCTGCTCTTACTCCAGTTTTCCCCCTAAAGGTCCCAGCCACCAACCAATGCAGAGAGGAGTAGAAGTGGGCTAAGCCCAGACTGCTGCTTTGGAGGCAGCTGTCTCCTAAGGTGTCCTAACGCAGGACTTTGGCTCACTCCATTTCTCCTGGGTTAACTATAGTTATGTCAATATGAGATGGTCTCAGTCAGCTCCGTACAGATGAATTGCTTTTTCCCTACCGTGTCCTTTCTCTTAAAGGATAAAACCAAAGAAGCTTCCCAGATTCTCCCCCATCACTGTTACTGGAACACCCTAGTTTACATCTACACCTGGGGTCCACCAAATGCCTCTGCCATGCACAGACGTTGCTGTAGAGCACGTGGTAATGAACCATAAGTAAAGCAAACACTGGTATTTAATTTTTTATTAGATTATAAATGTTTTTGTTTCAAAACGATACAACTCATATTCATGCTAAGAGAGCTATATTAAAGGCTAGATTAGGCAGTTGCCTGTAAAGAATACTTGAAAGTTTTAATCTTTTTCTCTGTGCATGCTGTGTGGTACTGCCCTTGAAAAGATAAGAATCATGTCATGACAGAAAATTGGATAATCCCTCTGAAAATGTGAGCATTAATGGTATATTGCAAGCTGCCTGTGTGACTAGAGTAATTGCAGCGCTCACGAGCAAAATATTAACAGTGCAACTTGGAAGCAAATCTAATATAATCTAATATGTTGTTTACTCGCATGTAGTCCTAATCAAAAGTGAGAAAAAGACCAAAAATAATAATTCTAAAATTTTGAAACCAAATGGGTGTGATAATGTTGCTGTGGTAAATACCAATTACTGCATTTGCACATACTTAATTATTTCAGACATAAATCCGTGCATTTCCAAAACTGGGTTTAGACTGCTAAAGCTTACTTTCACCCGAGCAGAGGTTTGAACCAGGAGAAACCAAAGATCAGTGGCTAGATGAGCACTGGAGCCTTCTGCACACTTGTCCCCTGGTTGAAGGAAATGCCTGATTCTTTATCTTTTCACTTTCCTGGTTTCCTTTTACTCACCCATCCCCTCCATCAAGGATGTGTTACCTGTCGCTTAGTGTCAGATCTGTTTCTCTTGCCATGGAGATGACCCATCCTCTCTGTCGTTCTCCCTGCTAGCACAGGACCACAGGGCCCCGGCATGTTGGGACCATGGTTTTCACCTTGTGGTAGCCACGTACGTGTTGGCTCCGATTTCCTCTGGCATTAACTCAATGCAGCTGGCATCTGTCACAATAGAAACACCCTCCCTCATCTGTTTCTATAGATGATGTCGGCACAAGTGGTGATGCATGGTGTGCTAAATATCTTACAAATTACTGTGTTAGCATTAGTGGTATGCGAGGAGGGGGTCGAAACTCTTAAAGCTCCCTTGGCAATTGTTCTGAAAAAAGTGAGGGAGATGGAGAGAGGGAGGGAGAAGGGCTACGGATGCATAAATTTCTCTGCACAAACAGAGCACCATCGAGTTCTATATTTTTGTTCTGTCAGTGGAGGGTTGGGAGATATAATTATACTGTGAAAAGAGCCGGTGTAGCTGCAGGACCAAAGACTTCCATCTGGGCAAGGGTGTGGGTTCGAGAATACAAGCTATGGAGAGAAATTTAGAGTTTTGTGACGGGCCAAAGATGTTGCAAAAGAAATTATAAAAAAAAAAAAAAAGGAAAATCTGTTGTCCTATAGATGCCTTTGCAAGAGGCGGATCTGTGGAGAGGTGCAGCAGTCAATCCAGCCAGAAGTCCTGGCTACGAGATGCCCAGCGCCCTCAGCTCCATGGACTTAGCCCCGTTTTGTTCCAGCTGTTAAGAGCTAACGCGTGTCCTCGCGCACCACTTGTTAGCACTGCCCTTCCCCGGAGCCGGGCCCTCAGCGGGCGGGACGAGGCCACCTAAAGATACGGTTTGGAGGGGGGAGGATTGCATGAGACCCCACATCTTAATAACTGCATACGTTCCGGTATGGTAGTTATTATTGACCGAGGATTTTCTACCGCAGTTTCTGGCCTTAGTTCTTAATAATCGCATACGTTCATGTGGTTATTAACTAAGGCTGATTTTTACCATACACACATTCTTCCTGTTGATATGTGTGACTCGGTGTTGTCTCACTCATCTGGTCTGGAGAGTTTTGTGAGTTATGACAGCAAGGTAGATTAGGCAACTGTATGGTAAAACTCAAAATCCTGATGGTGGAGATTGCCAGCGTTGTCCTGTGTATGAAACTACTGTCTGCTCCACACTTGTTGCAGGAATGGTCTCCACATCAGGTTACAGAGAGCCTGATGCCACCTATGACTTTTGTTCTCCTTTTGCCCTGCCAGCAATGGATCAGGCACCTCAGAAGACCTGTTCTGGAAACTAGATGCACTACAGACCTTCATCCGGGATTTGCACTGGCCTGAGGAGGAGTTTGGGAAACACTTGGAGCAGCGCTTGAAGCTTATGGCGAGTGACATGATCGAGTCCTGTGTGAAGAGGTACGTGTGCACACGAGCTAGACAGGAGCTCACAGGGAGCAGCACTTGGTTTTGTCTCACTATCAGAGCTTTACTCATGGCCCCAGCTCACCTCTGCCCAGCACCAGCTGAGCACAAAGGCACCCACTGCTGTGAGCTGTGGGCTCCACAAGCACGTCTGCCTGTTGAGACTCTGCAGAGTGTGTATTCATATGGCAGTGATGAGTTGATCGTTGGAATGGATGATCTTAGTGGTCTTTTCCAACCTTAATTATTCTGTGATTCTGTATTCACGAGAATGCCGTAAGGCAGTGAACCACCCACAGTTTCAAGCTTTACGGGCTGTTAACTTGTTGGCACCTCACGAGAGGTTGAGTCTTTGTAAGTGCAGTTTGGTGTCAGCAGGGCTGAATGCTGAAGGCATAGCCCCGAGTAAGATCCCAGCTAGAAAACACAGATCCATGAGGAAAAAAAAGAAAAAAGAAAGAAAATAAAAAAGTGGTTCCTAAATGGTGATAGTGTAGCTTGGCACACAGGCTTCACATCTGCTGTTGAAAGAATAAAGCCAGTGTATCATCAGCGCGTTGCAGGATGCTCACCTGCAGATCTTCCAAAAGAGAGAGGTTTCTTTAAAAACTTTCAAACACACAGGCAGCTGTCATTCTGAAAACAAAATGTTAGCGTTAAATTGTCAAACTTCCCACAGTAATTTATGTTCATTTGGTGTCAGAGCTGATTAGGCAAGAGGAAGAAATGAACTTTGCATTCCATCGCGCAAAAATTAATAGACAAAGAGACAGACCAAAGGCAAAACTAGTGCCAAATCCAGCTGGTACTGCTAATAATAGATGCAATGTGTGATGTGGCTGTTCTGTACCGCAGTTGCCTGGCCACTCTGCAAGCGTGAGCATGGGGTTTGTTGTTCACACGTTCTCACAGTCTGGATATCCACCGTCACCATAGAAGAGGGCATGGTTGCTCCCTGAGACAGAGGCAGGAGGCTCGCCTGCTGGCAGCAGGCAGCTGAAGGCCAGCTCTCACCCTACTGAAAGCAATGAAGTGGCTGTGGTGTCTTTTGGTTTGAGCAAGTTGCATTGCACCAGCTGGTTTTAGTCCTTTGGCTGGCATGAAAGCCAATCTTCAGTTGTCAGGTCATTATTTAAGAGTGAATGCAGCGTTGTTTGTTCCTGTAAGCAGCAGATGTTCTGCTGGAGCCAGCACAGGGCAGTTTCTGGGCTCTGCTCCTTTTGAAACTCGACTTTGCCCCATCCCAGGAGGTGTTCAAGGCCAGGTTGGATGTGGTCCTGGGCAACCAGATCTGGTGCCCGCTTGTTGGCAGCCCTACCCATGACACAGGAATAGAACTAGATGATATCAGAGGTCGTTTCCAACCCAAGCTGTTCTATGATTCATGATACAACAGGCAACTTTGCTGCATCTGCAGTGCAGCTGTAGCCATGATGATCTGCAGAAATAAGATTAGGTGAGGTTGGCTGAGATAACTGGGAAAAATAAGCACATTTCCAGGTACATCTGAGGAAGGATTTTTGTGCCTGAGAGCTGGCTTTTTCCCTATTGCTCCAACCCTTCTGCAAATAAGTTGCCCCTCTGCAAAACCCTGGCCCAGCTTGTCATGGTAAGACTATATATAATGGTTCTGAGCGCAAGTAAGTAGGAATATGCTCATCTCTGTGAGGAGATGGAAAATCCCAGTCACTTTTGGTCCTTTCAGTAATTATCAAGATTCTAGTCCCCGAGTCCAGGCTAAATCTGGCACTGGTAATTAAATCAGTTCAAATGCCACTGCTGATGTAAACCAATATGCTGCTTTCCCTATTTATATCACCTGCAAACAGGGCCTGGCTAAGGTTTCTTTAGCAATTTCAGTTTGACACAACATTTTTCTTCGCGTCTGTCTCTGAACTGTTGAATGCCATGGAGGAGCCACCCCGCCTTCCACGCTTGGTTGTATTTCGGGGCTGTTAGGAAAGCAGCCTTTGCAAGGCAGGGCTCTTCTGCTAATACATCCAGGCAGCAGGACCTTCATACCAGTTCGGATCTGATCCCAAGAACAGGAGTTTCACATTTGTAAATTAGTTTTCATTTGTGTAAACCTTGGGGGATCTTTCAAGTTCGGAGTTACTCCTGAGCTGCAGATGATATTATTTGTTGTTTCTAAATAGAAGCTTCTATGTTAAGTTGTTGGCAGATTCTGTCTGATGTGATAATTGTTCTGTGCTAGGTTAGATTAGTGAAGTACTTCTGGAATCTGCTGAGGGGCTCAAGAGAAAGATGATGCAGTGCCCACCATACTGCGGGGCTTCCTGATGCTGGTCACATACGGCTTGGTATTTTCATACACAGCACAGATCAAATTCTGTAGTCTTTGCTTCCAAAAAGCTCTGTGTGGGCTCATATATGTTCATCTGTACATAACTGAGCGTGTTAACTGAGATAGGGGAGGTTTAGGTTAGATATTAGGAGGAAGCTTTTCATGCAGAGGGTGGTGAAGCACTGGAACAGGTTGCCCAAGGAGGTTGTGGGTGCCCCTGAAGGCATGCAAGGCCAGGCTGGATGTGGCTCTGAGAAGCCTGGTCTGGTGGTTGGCAACCCTACAATACTATAGCAACCCTACAATCCTATAGCAGGGGGATTGAACCTAGATGATCTTGTGGTCCTTTTCAAACCAGGGCATTCTATGATTCTATGATTCTGTTCTCAAGGAGATGAGTTGGATGAACTTTGAGACACTTAGAAAGTTTTGGCAAGCAAAGAAACTCATGCAGACCCAACACCATAGGGATCCAACAGTGTACTTTCAGTAAAGCAATGAAGAAAATTTGTAGTAATATTTTTTGTAGTAGATGTCATCAGGCAATAGTAGCTTCCTGTAATGCACCAGGCTTGCTGTTTGTGGTTGTAAATCAGCTAATGCATCCAAATGATAGGTGTACGTTGACACTGCTGCTTGTAGCATCATCACGCTGTTTATCAAGCATGAGAAAGTCACAGTGTCTCTGAAACCGTTGCACACTTTATAAATAGTGTGTATTCTGGGGAAAGTGTTTCTTTTTAAACTGGAAAAGCACTTTTAGTAGAAGCACATTTGTAACGATTGTACTGTAACGCTCCCAGTAGCACTCAGCTTTCTGTTTTGTTGAACTCTTCTAAGCCTTGTGTTTCACATTGTTACTAGCTTCAGTATTTTAAAAAGAAACTGAAGCATCTTTTTCTGCTTTCCTTAACAGAACCAGGATTGCATTTGAAGTAAAACTGCAGAAAACCAGCCGATCAACAGATTTCCGAGTCCCTCAATCAATATGCACCATGTTTAATGTCATGGTAGATGCCAAAGCTCAGTCAACAAAGCTTTGCAGCATGGAAATGGGCCAGGAGGTAAAAATGCAGGTTCTTCTTTTCACAGCTTTTAAAGGCAACGTAATGAAATTTCCTATCTCCTGTTGTGCTGGGTTCAGAGATGTGTTATCAGTTGTGAATTTAGCCTTCATATAGAGTGTGTGGATGAATATGCAGGGCGTTGCTCTCAGATAAATCTGATAAATATCTACACTCAGAATCCCAGTTAGGATTAATCTTTTCAAGGACTGTGGTGTGCATAAGGTACCTCTGAAGCTTGCTTAATGTGAGGTGGCCATATGTATTAAATGATTAACCCCATTTTGGAGCCAGGTATCAGCAACAGACTTCTGTGTATGGCTGTTTTCTGGATACAAGCACATGGAAAACAGCAGTGCCAAGTTGTTGCTGAGATTCTTGAATGGAAAAAGAAATAATAACTTACATAAGTAGACTGAAATTCCATTGTGACTTCCTTGAATATAGGCTGTAGTTAGCAAGCTTGGTGATCCTGAATTTCTGGGTTCTTAATGACTTGAGTTGTTAACTGGGGACATTTTGGAGATCAAGCTAATTCCAGTAGCTTGAATGCAAGCTCCTTGCATTCATAAAATCTCCAGGTGAAGTGTTTGCATGGCACAACTGCCTCCATTTGTAGCATAACCAGGCCCTCTCTGCGTCTTCCCCTGCTCACGTGTGATGCTCAGGGGTTGCAAATTTGCCTGAGCTGCTGCAGGATGTGTTGGGCATAGCAGCACTGAGCCTGTGGCAAGCAGCACTTACAGGGGTAAGAGGTTTTAACAGCGGAACTAAGAGACCTGCAAAGCAGATATAAATTAGCAGTGCATAAGTTACCATGTAGGGCTGCAGTATGGTGTACACTCTCCCTTTTTCTTTTCTTCCTTTTAATGTGTGTTTCCACACCCCATCAGTTTGCTTTTCATTTTGGCTACCCCTGCCTCACCTTCCTGAAGCTGCAGGTTGAGGTGCTCGTACAAGGGAGGGGTCAAGGTTAAGGAACAGGGCTCTGCTTTTGGGCAAAGGGGCAGAATGCCACCGCTGCTCTTCCAGTCCCAGTGGTAATGATGGAACTGACTTTTTAGGGTTTTTAGGGAGATTTTGGCGTGGAACAGCCTTCTGATTTTTTCCTTGTGTGCACTGTACGTGGGCAGGCAGACTTGGTGCACTTTCTGCCCTCATTCTGGGGCTCCCTCCCACCTTGTGGCCTTTCTCTGAAGCCCACCTTCAGTTCTGCTCACTTTATCAGATACTTGAATGCATTTTGAGAGCACTACCCTGTGAAACAAACACCCATCATTTCATTTCCATTTCCTTGTCTCTAAAGGCAGCTGTTAAAACATTTGGTAAACATACTTTACCATCTTAAATATTTATTTTTCCTCTGAATTTTTAATACATCTAAGGGGATAAATGTATGTATTAAATGTTTCTCAGTTGGTCTAGTATGTTTCTATTTAATATCTAAGGTCAGATGGTCCTTAGAGAAATACAACGTACACACAATCTGTTACATGACAAGGCAAGATACTCATCACATAAAGTCAAGTTGAATCATTGTAGTGCACTGATTACGGATTGTAATAATAGAGCTAATAGAAAGCCTCATTGAACTCTGCCAGCAGCAGTGGCTGCACTGAGCAAAGCAAACCAGTTGGGTGATCTTTAACCTCAGGCATTTTCCTAGGTAATGCAGAGGGAAGTGTTGTTAGAAAGGCTGGTTTAGGAGCCAGCCATCTCTGAATGCTGCTCTGGGCATCACTTCACTTGCCAGCACAGGGGCTGCCCCAGATTTTGTGTCCTAATGGGAAGGTGTGGTCAAAGCCCTTTGGACACTGCCTCGGTGTTTGCCTAGGGCCCTCTCCGGCTATCAGAGCTGCGTTTTTATTCCATCAGTGTGCTTATTTGCTTTTTAAGCATCCTCTTCTGGGAATGGAGAAGTGCAGGAGGGTGCCGTCACCTTTCATCTGACCACCTTGGTGCTGAGCCCTGCCTCCACTGGCCCTCTTCCACACCTCCTTCATTTCTTCTCCATCCTCAGAGCCCTGGCAGCCCTCTGGCTGTCCTTGTTCTTTTCTCTGTCTCCTCCTCACCTTCCCAATCTGACCACCTGTGGTTTCCTTCCTGAGGAGTCAGCCAAAAGTCTTCCACACACACACAAAATACAGTTCCAGAAGGAAAACAAGGTGAGGAAGACAACCCCAATACACACTCAGCTCCTGTAGTATTTTCCTTAGCAAGTTCTGGCCTTGTGTTCTGAGGACATCAGCAGCTCTCACCCATATCCAGCTCTTACCAGTCCCTCTCAACCTGCAGCCAGGTCTCCAGCTATGTCAGCTGTGCCAGGTCCACCTGCAAGCTGATAAGGCCTAACTATATTAAACACACCAATCATGGGTTACTGTGGCTTGTACAAGGGACTCGTATGTCTTGACATCGAAATGGAATCTCCAAATGCAAACGCTGCTTGTTGGTTTATGTTTAAATGGGAGCAGCCTGCCCTGCCCCAGTGGGCATGTGGGCAGCACTGCAGACCTCTGCCCTGCTGTTAGACAGCCCATAGGGGACTGTCAGCAGATAGTTCATGTCCTGTTGTACTTGCTGCAAATACTACAGGCAGGAGTCTCTGACATTTCAGTGGAAGGTTTTGCTCACATTTCGTCTTCCCTGCTAATTGTTTCTGTTGCTGTGCATGATGCTGTTATCATAACCACATTCAAAAGATCCTTTGTTGTGTTGTTTTTTCTTTAATTTGGCTTTTATTTATCTTCATATTTTCTTTTTCCTGTCTTTTGCACTTTTCTCTTTATTTCTGTCCCCAATCATCTGAAAAGTTTGCTAAAGAGTGGGTAAGTGTGTCTGACTTCTTTTCTTCATTCTAAATTCCCGTGTTAATGTGTTGTTGTCACAGAACAAAAAAAAAAAGAAACAGTAGAGCAGTTCAGACTGCTGACAGACATTGAGACCAGCGTCTAGCATTTGTAAAGCCCTCACAGTCTTCGTTCCCAAAGTCTGATTAGTATTTAAAGCAGATTTGTCTCTTTCAATGTGATTTGATGTTAACATTTTAAAACAATATTAATGCCAAGTGGTAATGAATATAGTGACTAGCACCAGTGCTTGAAATGTTTGACTGAAAAATCAAATGTTTTGTGTTGGAAAGCAGTCATAATCAGCATTTTCTCAGTCCATTGAAAATAAGAATATACTGTATGTTTTCACTAATTAAATCTTGTATTGGAAACAGGTCTTTTCTAAATTAGTAGAAGACTGTATTCTAGTACCTATCCTAGCCATATTGCAGCTGATTGCAGCAGAGCTCCCAAGCTGAGGAAGGTTTGGCATGTGCAGAAATTGGGCTGCAGACAGACACAGAGCTGCTGCGAGCAGCGGCTGCGGTCACCAGTGCTGAGGTGAGCTGCAGGGCTGCTAATGCAAAGAGCTCTGCACTTGCTGCCATCTTTTGCATGAGAAAAAAAATTGCTCTCCATTTGCTGAGTTTCTTTAAAATCTGTTTTAGAGTCACTGAGCATAGCATTTGGACAAGTGCTTTATTTTAACTTCGTACCTGCTGAACCTGACACATCACACTCCTTTGAGAGCTCTGCTGAAGTACCTCGGTGGTTCAGCCCATGGAAAAGTCCCAGTCATGGCAAAGCCTCCCCTCCCTTGTGTGGCTGAGGCTCCTGGAGCTGCGGGCATGCAGAGAAGGGAAGGGTTGCCCATACTTCATAAAATGATGGAGGATTTGCCTGGATTCAAGGTCTCTAAGTGTAAATAATCACAGGCCACTGTAGTAGAGCACATGAGAATCAGCTGCATAGTTCTTCAGGCTAATACTGCTGCAGTGTTGTAGTTTGCCACAGGAAGACACTGATGACCATAAAGCTCTTGCCTGTGATCTAATACTAATCTTCCACCTTTCCTTTTATTTTTCTTTAGCACCAGTACCATTCAAAAATAGATGAACTAATTGAGGAAACTGTCAAAGAAATGATAACACTCCTAGTGGCAAAGGTAACCTTCAGCTTCAGGTGAAGTGATTCACTGCTAACATTGCTTTTCAATATGTGTTTCCATTAAAATATGACACATTAAGATGTTGAATTGGCTTCTTGTTTTTCACAGGAAAGATCATATATCTCCCCACCCTTTCATGGTGACTCTTTGATGATTAGGAACTGCATGAGATGCATTACACTGTTAGCAGGATTGGCATACTAGCCCAGAAGTGGTTTTAAAGAATGGAATTTCTATCTGTGGGGTACCAGCATCAGCCCGTGCAGTTGGGTAGCACTGCTGCGTAGACGTTGGGTGTCACTCAGTGTGGTCACTGCCCCTATGATCACCAGAGGGACCCAAAATCACCATATGCTTTCCTAAGAAAGTCATTTACAGGCAACAGTAGTGGGAAATGCATTCCCAAATGTCAGGTTTCATTGTTTGGAAATTGTGTTTTTTATCAGACTCAGCTCCTCTAGATCGGCTGCCAGCATTTCCCAAGGAGTGTTGTGTAGGTCTGGTAACACACGGGGTGCTGGGAGGTAGGGAGGAAGATGGCAGGGTGTTTTTTCCTGTAGTTTCAAACTTTCTGAGAACAAGTCATCCCTATTATACAGTGGAGACCTTTAAACATATGCCAGTTGGATTCTTCCACAAGAACAGCCATCTAGCTGCATGCTTGACACTGTGTACCGGAGCAAGGACCACCAGCTTCTTCTCCAGGAGAGGCTGTGCTGGTTGCCACATGCCATGCTGCACCCACATCCCATCCCCACGTCCCATGGCCCCGTGTGTGAGGGCATTGTCCATCCCTTTGGCAATGCTGAGAGCTCCACTGCCTTCTCTGAAGCCAAAGAAGATTTGTACACCCTTGTTCAATTATTGAAAATAATCACCGTGTTTTTTTGTGTTCGTAGTTTGTCACCATTTTGGAAGGAGTCTTGGCCAAACTGTCTAGATACGATGAAGGAACTTTGTTTTCTTCTTTCCTGTCATTTACTGTAAGTACAAACAATATCTTCCTTTCTTGTTTTTTTTCCTGAGCTGTAATCTCCTGCTCTCCCAGGACTAAATCAGCTACATAATAATTGTGCCATTCTGCAATATTTGGACACTGAAATTCTCACAGGAGCACACAAACATTGTGCTCAGTACTTGGATACCTGAGAAGCATAGGTCATCATGTTGTAGCAATATGTAAAGATACGATCAGTTATCATTCAGGTTGGTGGAGTTCATTCTGTTGAGGAAGCACATGAAGCTGCACTGTCAATCCAAGTTCCCTAGTTAAAGAAGTCGCTTTATTGCACCTTGCATGACAGGTGTGTTCCTTTCAATCTTCTAGCCATAACAGTGAGCACTGTAAGAAACTAAATAAAGGAAATCCAGGGAGTGCCATTTTTCCTTTTAGAAGAGAGAGGGGAAAATACCCTAACCATAAGGTTATGGATTAGGTGCCTGTGATGCCGTTTCTCCCCAGCACTGCAGAAGCAATCCACAGCTCATCACATTAGGTGCTTACTAGAAACGTGCTGGACAAAAATCCAGGCAAAACTGACCTCAGTATCCTCAAGGTTTTAGCAATCTGAGCTGCATTCCAGAAAGGGTTTTGGACAGCTTTTTAAGCAAACACATAGTAGATGATTTCCGAAGGTCTTCTGAAAGTGCATGGCTACAGAATTTACAAGAGCACTTGGCTTCTCTCATCAAAAGATCATGCACTCAAATGCATGTGTATGGGGCTGCTTGGAAAGTTGCACTGAAGTTCTCATAGACCTCCAGGTCTGTGAGACCTATATTGCGAGTCCACAACCTCCTGGGCAGCCTGTTCCAATGTCTCACCACTCTTACTGAGAATAATTTTTTCCTAATATCCATCTGAAACATCCCCTGGCACAACTGAAGGCAATCACCTCACATCCTGTCAGTTACATGGGAGAAGAGGCTGATCCTCACCTCTCTTTGGCCTCCTTTGAGGGAGTTGTGGAGAGCCATAACGTCTCTCCTGGGTGGAGAAAGGAGAAAGAGGCACTGCAGAGGAGCAGGGGGCTTCCTGCTGGGCAGGGAATGTCTCTCACTTGGTCCCAGTATTTGCTGGGTGCGCTGGGCAAGAAGAGGCTGAGGGACAGCCTTGACCTCTTCAGCACTGTGCTTGAGAAGCCTGTGCTGAGCAGCACCACTCCCTGCAACTCTCTGTGTTTAGTTTTTCCAGTGCTAAATACAGAAATTCTCTCTTGTTACAGCATGCTTGCACCACCTCCCACGTTTTCCCTGTCTGAACAAATACAACAAAGTGTTATGGTCCAAGCCACTGAGATCTAGGAAGCATTAGTCTCCCACCCCCTTCTCCCGACTTCTTTTCAGCGCATGCTTTCCAGGCTCTCGGCAAGTGGCATGTAACCAGGGGTCTTGTGACAGACAGTTTTATCACCTAGTAGGCTCTCCTCATTTCCAATTCTTGCCTCGAAATTTGAGATAAAATTAACGCATCTGTTGTCCTAATAAATTCTCACTAGCCACTTCCCCTTGCAGAGCACTTCGAGAGGAAAATACCCTTCTAAATTTGGCCAGACTTTTTTTTTTTTCTTTAAATTTTATTTCTATTTGTTGCCACATTCAAGTGCATCTCAGCAGCAGCCCAGGCCCCGGATGGGTGTCTGCATGTGAAGCTCCACTGAGTCACAGGAATGACAGCTGCTAAAATTCCCTTTAATCTGGATGGCCTCCGTAGGCGGAGAATTACACCTACGGTAATTAAAACTAAAGACTGCATATTACCCGAGGGAGACAGAAGTAAAAGATCTTATTTTTGTTCTGCACAAAAATTGTATGGTAAACTGAGACGTTTCATGGCAAAGTCGCATCATTTGTGAAAAATGGCAGCCTAGCAAAAATCACACAACATCCGGCAGTTTGGAAATCTCACTGAACGTAGCCAAATCTGAGTTTAAAGAAAAACAAGTAATTATTCTGATTAAAGGGGAGTGGGCAGGAGAAGCAGCTCAGTTTTGTTGTGGGTGGAGGGGGGGATGGCAGGAAGCTGCCTGAGCTATTCTCGCTGCCTTTTGGCTTGGGGGAAGGAGAGGCGGTGGCACTGGGCTCGGTCCAGCAGCCCTCCCATCCAGGTTTCCCCTGGCTGCCCCAGGAGGGAGCAGTGAGGATAAACGCAGCTCTGGGGCAAAGCGCCCAGGCAGCTGCTGGGATCAGGGGTACCTGAGAGATGAGCATTGCCTCTTTGCAGGGAGCCAGCGCTTGGCACAAGGCTTAGAGAATCATAGCATCATTAAGGTTGGAAAAGACCTCTGAGATCAGATAGTCCAACCACCAACCCATCATCACTATGTCCGTTAAACCACATCCCTAGTGCCACATCTCCCCTTTTCTTAAAAACCTCTAGGGATGGTGACTCCACCAGCTCCCTGTTTTGCCACTTGCTTGGCAACACATGGCTGGGACTTGCCCCGTACCCCTCCAGCCTTCTCTGCCCCCAGGAGCCAGCACTGGGGATGGCCCCATAGCCCCTCCTGCCCTCCCTGCACCTGCTCCCCAGGCACTGTGAGTGCTTGCAGCGTTCACCTCAGCAATTACCACCAGTCTGGTCTTTTGTATCGCCTCATTGTGCTTAATTATGCACCCCCCACACACACCATATGAGTACTTCCACCCACTCTCACATTCTGTCTCACACATACATTCATTCTCTCATTCGGGACACATAATTTATTCATCCCAAGATGCAACTGTGTGCGTGTTATATTTAGGCTGTTTTAATGGTAGCTTTAGAAATATTTAAAAGCAGGTGAGCTTTTACACCCAAACAAAGATGGCCGGCAATGCTTACCCTAATTAAAAGCAGAAGCGTTGTGGAAAATCCCAGCTAGACACTTTCTAGACACGGTGCCTTATGCTGCATTGGTGAAAGGGTCTTTCTGGCCAGCTGGGAAGCTGCTCAGTTAGAAAAGTTGGACCTGGCCTTTCAGGGTCACCCTACCACATGTGCTGGGCAACAGGCAACCACATTTGGGGGGCCTGAAAGGCTCACAAGGACACCTCAGAGTGCAGGATCCTCCCTGCAGTACTCCCAGAAAATAGCATCTTTAAAAAGGGCAGAAGAAGGGTCATCGGGTATCGTCATGCTGCTGACAGCGGTCAGGAGGCTGAGGGGCTTTGGGTGCTGTTCTGGTGCACCATGTGAATGTGCTGTCCTGATGCCAAAGCACCCCAGGTGGTGCAAGGTGGGATGCACATGGGCACAGTGCTCGTGTTGGAGCCTATGGCTGTGCAAAGAGACGCAGTGCTCACTGGGGCCACCCCTGCACCCTTGGGCACAGCTCCCATGGGGACAGTCGCTGCTCAGAGCGATACGTGACGCTGAGTGTGGAACGAGGCCACCCCAGGACAATAACAGGGTGTCCTGGTGAGCCCCATCTTCTCGCTTAAGGAGAGGAGTGAGAAGCACAGAGCCCACACTCATCTGTTGCTATTAGAGCTTGTAGAGCAGTGAAGTAGAGCAGAAGTCACCCAGACAGTGACAAAAACACCACTGTTCTCTATTATTTTAGGTGGGAAACATTTTTTTGTCATCCTTTTTCCCCTACTCAACACTGTATTGCCCTGAGTCTTTGCCTACAGAGCTATTGCAGCTGCTCAAAGGAAAAGCCTGAAAGCATATTGATGGTGACTCTGTTCTTGTTCCTTTTACAGGTGAAGGCTGCTTCCAAATACGTGGATGTACCCGTAAGCACAATTTAAACAACTTGTATAACAATTTGCTTTGTGCTTTGTTTTATGGCATGTGTAGCAACCCACATTGCACATTAACAGCCGAGGTTGAATCATTGGCCCTTAGACTTCTAACATTTGAACTAGAAAGAATGTCTCCACTTACCTTCTTACTGAGACCTTTGAGGCTTTTTAGGCACTCCTTTGCAGATGGTGTCAAAAGGGTACCACCATTATGCAATTGGCTTGAACCACATTAAAAATCTAAAAAAAAAAAAAAAAAAAAAAAAAGTTGAAAATAAAAACAGGAGCATTCTGTTAATTCTTCATTTGGACTTGTGCAAATACAGAACAATTTCCAAACAAAAAGGTCCAGACATGTTAGAACTGAGCCAACACACGTCTAACACATTAGCTAATCGATTTTATTTTTGTTCTTCTAATTGTTGGTTTATTTCTCTCTTTTAGAAAAAAAAAAAAAAGACTTTATTATTACTTTTGGAAAATGGTGAACTAGCAGCATGTGTTTGGGAAATTGTTAATGAAAATAATTTTTTCCTTTTTTTCTGTAATTGGTACAGAAAAATCATATGTCGTCAGCTCTAATTAGACCTTGATTCATAAGGCAGAGAGACCTTCATGTTCTTGGAGCACTTACTTGCCAGAAACACAGTTAAATGAAGTTGAAGTATCATTTGTGAACGTTGGATGGAATAGGGGGTCACTGTTACGTTATAGGCAAAGAGGTGATTACAAGTGAAAAAGATTAGTCCTTAATACAGCACACAAATCCTGCATTCAGTCCGTCTGGTCAGTGGACATCAGGAGTGAATCAGTTCAGTTTGGCGGTCTGCACATGTAGTGGGCAGGCATCTCGTGGATGCAATTGGGCTGCATGTTCTCATACGACAACATGACAAATTTATTGAGCATCTCAGACTGCATGTTTTGCACTGTTTCTCCTGAGATAATGTGACTTTCCCAGTAAAGTGACTGCACATTTAGTCCAGCATGGAGAGGACAAGCTGTGGAACACCAAAAGCTCTTGTTTGCTTTGAGATACCCAGCACAGAGATCTGCATCTTGTTCTCTTTGAGCAGTAGAAACAAATTACTGAGAGCTTTGGAGGGAGGATATACAACCAATGAACGTACAGATATTATAGTTACAAGGAACACCAGAGAGCTTGTCTACATAGTTATTACACCAAAGCAGAAAAGACAGGATGCTTACCTGTATCCTGGGCTCACTTACAAAACTCCAGCAGAGCAGATCTGCAGAAGAGATCCTTCCCTGCTGCTAGTCAGCTCTTAAATGGGCCTAGAAGAGGTGCAGCCAGGCTCCACCCTCCAGCAGCATGGGTGAATTGCCTTCACCTGTGCTCCCTGGCTGACTCAGTGCTCGCCTCAGGTGATCAGAGGTTCAGGCCGTGGTTCAGCAGTTCCCTTACAGAGGGGCACAGAATTCATTTTTCCCATCCTAGCAAATGTGGAGATTCTTTATTTGACATTCCTTGTCAGTCAAGTGCATTTTAATATTAGTCACCGTGAGTCTGAGCACAGAAGTGTTCTTTCGGGGCACCCAACATAGGAGATGATGTCAAGTCCATGTGGTCTCTCCCACACCGATGGCTGTTCTCTCCCACTTGCTCACTTGAATGTTTACATTGATTCTGACGAAATCAGCAGCCAGCCCCACACAGCTCCCAGCCCACCGCCAGCACCGCCGTGCTGCTTCAGGTCTCTGTTGTAGGGGAAAGAGGAGAAACGGCGTGGTTGAGCAGATACCCACCGGTTAAATCCAGCTCGGCAGGCACTGCTGCTATTGCCCAACACAAAGCAATGCCTTCAGTGCCACCTTGCACGATCAGCCTGCTGAAAATTGCTTGAAAGTGTAACACTTGACTAGTGCCACGTTTGTTTGTCCTCATTGTTTTTCAAATTAATACCTTGTCATTGTTTCAGTAGGTGTTAAGAAAT
Organism: Tetrao urogallus; assembly: GCF_951394365.1. Classification (NCBI taxonomy): domain Eukaryota; kingdom Metazoa; phylum Chordata; class Aves; order Galliformes; family Phasianidae; genus Tetrao; species Tetrao urogallus. Next base: position 13,410,376 of record NC_136823.1, on the reverse strand, counting down.
GTTACTAGCTTCCCAAGGGCTGAGCGCTGGCCCTTCGCTTGATAATTGTTTGCTTTGTATTAAAAAACTCCCTTCCTACTGCTTTCCAAACTGTCCTCATTTTCACCCTGGAAATTACACAGATGTGTTAACTAACTTCAATTTGCAGCGGCTGACAATCGTATCTTGCAGAGAAACGATACTCTGTGATCTGAGGTAAATCACAGCAATGGAAACTAATGACACTAGTTATTAACAAACTTGCAATGTGCCATGGAAATTTAAGATTTTGTGGCAGCTCTTGTAATGAGTCGTGTTACAGTATTTTAATGGCTTTCCTTTGAGGTAAGTTGTATTTCAATATATCAAGCAATGTGAACTCAGGATTATTATTATTATTATTATTTTTTGAAGTATTTTCCCCTCCAACGGTATCAGTTCCCATTTTCCTTAGGGAAATGCTCTCATCCCTGTCTGGTGTCATTGCATGGCTCTGTGCTGGGCATGGGCACGCTGTCCCCATCCCCATCACAGCAGGTAAGGAAGGGGTGAATTGCACGAGGACGGCAGGAGAGAGATGGAGGAAGAGAGGCAGTGCTGGGGGTATGCAGAGGAGGTGGTCCCGTGATGTATTCATGGTTTTTTCTCTCTCTCTTCTCTCCCCATGCAGAAGCCAGGGATGGATGTTGCTGACGCCTATGTGACATTTGTCCGCCACTCTCAGGATGTCCTGCGTGATAAGGTCAATGAGGAGATGTATATAGAAAGGTTATTTGATGTAAGTAAATGCCTTCTCCTCCTTGGACACCAAGCAGGAGAGACCCAAAATGTGACAAAATAAGACAGGAGGATAAGTCACATTTTGAGAAAATTTATTGGTTATAGCTTTAAAAAATAAATAAATCCTTCCTTTCTTTCTGACTAAGGCTCGTATCTGCTCTCTGCCTGCTTTAAATCTCTAGTGTACTGTGTCTTGGTCTGTCTGTGCCTGGATTTCAAGGGAACAGCATCTTCTAAGAGAGCCCTGACTATATTTAAGCTTGTGGAGAATCTCTCTATAACGGCACATTTCGGTCATTGTTCTCAGTGTGAAAATTGGAGCTCATTTGCTGAGGACCTTCTATCTCCTGTGCACAACTCACAGTGTCTGTCACTGACGAGCTCTCCAAAACTGGCAGCAAATTGTGTGTACCAAATTTTCATTTACAAAGGCAACCAGCACACTGCTGGTTGGGAGTGGACGTTCTGGAGCTCCACGATATGGTTCCTGGCACCAGAGACCAGGTTCAGATACATTTCCATGGTCTCAGCAGCGTGGCAGGAGGCTGACCCAGTTGTTTGAGGGTTTTTTTTATTGCACGGGATGAATGCATTGGCCTGTGAGAGAACAGTGACCTGTGATGCCCATTTGTTTTGGTTTTGGATGCATGTTAACCAATGTATGTTTCTGCTGCTACTGTTGTGTTACAGCCTTTCTGTCCTCATAGCTGTTCTAGAGCAAAGGTTTTCTGCTAATGGCCAGCCTGTAGCCTTAGTGTCTCAGTCTCCTCTAGGGTATTTGTCCATACAGCGATTTCTGTTCGAAGCAGCTTCTGTTCCCCTCTCCTCCCTCCTCTCAGCAGTGCCATCTCAGCTCCCGGCTCTGGCACTGTAACAGTCTGACTTGCTTTCTCTACTCGCTCGTTTGCTTCCTCAGTGTGTAGGGAAAGCTGCTTTCCTTCCAGCCAAACTCCTCCTTTACTCGATATCTCTCTTTCTGCGCATTTTCTTTCCCTTGGAAACCTCTTCCTCCTTCTTAATTCCCCCTCTTTCTTTCCCTCTTACCCTCCCAGATTAAAATGGAACTTATCTCTCATGTCAAATGTTTTATCACATTATATCGAGTGGCATGAATTAGAGTCAAATAATCTTACTGTGTACATCTACTAGCATGACCCATATCCACTGAGAGCGCCTCATTCATGCACGGAGCACGCCGCTGCTGCTGGCCCCGCACAGAGCGCAGCCCATCGAGCAGGCACGGGGAGGAAAAAAACAAACCACAGAAACAAAAGCCTGTCGCTTCCATCTGCAGCAGGCCTGCGAGTGCACTGCTCGCTTGTGGGGAATTGCATTCCACGAGCAGTTAGATTTCCAGAGCTCATCTGGACTGTTCTTTTCAATGCCCACACTGCCTTTTCCCTCATCGTTTCCCTGTGATTCACAGTTGGTGTGTTTATACCCTTTGGGCCATTATTTCCAATTTTCCAAAAGCTGTAATTAGCACAAATATTGATTTCAGTTTGATCCGTTCGTACTTAGTTTTACCAAGCCGTGTTTTAAACAAATTAACAGTGACAACAAAAAAAAAGAGCAGCTACCTTGGTGGAAAGCAAGAAGTGCAAAATCTTTCCGTTCTTCCCTGCTTCCCACAAATCTCCCTGCTCCCTTTGGAGGGCGGTAACCTCAAGGTGGGACGTGGTGCTGAGTGTTGTACCCACGCGATGTGCTGGGGGGCTGAGGTTGGCATGGAGGCAGGGGACACAGCACAGAGCCCAGCACAAACAAATGGTCCTCAGGCTCTGCTGGTCGTCCCAGGGCAGTGGTAGGTGTAAGCTGTCTTTTTCTTAAGATAGAGGAATAGCCACAAATGGTCTTTGTGGTGCTGAATTGGACTTGGGTCTCATTTTGTTCTTGCTCCCTTCAGTGCAGCTGTGGAGCGATGCTCTTAGTGTGGGGCTTCCTCTGAGCGTTGAGATTATGGACACATTGGAGGCTGCCTCCTCAGTGAGTTCAGTGCTCGCTCCAACCAGGTGAGCCTTGCTTTGGGCTGCCAGGCAGCGGCGTGGTGCCAGTGGCTGGTAAACCTCTCTGACTGCAGAGAGGCTGCAGGGCTCAGTTGCTTTTCTGTGCCATTAAAAAAAGACTTCTGTCTTTTTTTGGCTTTGAGCAGTGGAAGAGCAGCTTTGCATGGTGTGAGGTTGCCTCCCGCACTCTGAGTGGGATTTGCAGCCCTGTGTTGTTCCCAATTGCCCCATTTCCCCGCAGCCGTGCCCAGTGTTTTCTTTCATTTCCCTCTTTGTTTCCTCCCCATAGCAGAGGTTGCAGAGTGCCATGTCCCAACAGAAGCTGGGTTCATCCATGGCTTTGGGCATTTTATACCATTTCTTAGTTCCAAAGCCAATTCTCCCTACACTACTCCCTCGGTACTGCAGTACAGGACTGTACTCTTTGGGGGATATTACTGTTTGTGGGAGATTATTGCAACATTTCTGTGTGGTCTGTGCATTAATCCTCTTCATTCTGCAAATTAGTCAGGGTTGGGTGGTGGTTTTTTTTTTCCCCAAAATAGAGTCATCGTCTTAATTTTAAAAATCTGTATTCTTGGGATCATTGAACGAACAGATTGATCGTGGAGTTCTGCTGGTAATCAAAACCTAACTAGCTTTTTGGCAGTGCTGTTTACTGCAGAGTAACATGACTTATTTACTTGGCCTGGCTCACTAATTTGATAACATTTAAAGCTAAAACACTGTAATAAGGCCCTGTTGGTACAGAGCACTGGTAGCAGAGGAGTTTAAGAATAGAACTGTGGCATGCAGCCCTTCCCTGAGGTTCTGTGTGCTTTAGGACTGAGCCGCTGCGATGCTTTGTGGCAGCACAGAGATCTCAGTCCTGGCTTGGTGCTGATGGAGAGTCCAAAACTGCATCCTTTTTCCCGGAGAGATGGGGACTGAGCTGCAGAATGGGAGTGTTTAAGGGTGATTTGGAGTCTTTGACCAGTCACGGAATTCAGCTCCCCTTTGGCTCTGGGCACTCACGTTTGGTAGGATCAGAGTTTGTGCACCCACACTTTTCTCTGAAGGCAGCAGAAGTCGTGCTTGCGAGGGCTGTGCTGTAGTGGAAGTTGCTTACGCATATGCACGTGTGTGCGCCCTTAGGTACGCACAACACGGATTTCAACCCGCCAGAATACACGTGCTGCAGAGGGAGAATGACTGAAAAGTAGACAGTGTGGTGCCAACCTCATCGGTTGGTGCACACAGCTGTGACACAGAGCAGGAGCATTCCCTGCCCGGCCGCGGGTGAGCATCATGTAGACAAAAGGCTCCGAGCGCCGGCGAGCCGCCCGCCATCCTCCACTTCCAGCATCCCGCCGCAGTCTCTAAATAGCGCAGATGGCATTTTTCTCTCTGATGATTAATGCAATATCTTACAAAAAAAAAAAACCAAAAAAAAAACACCAACAAAAACATGCTTTTGATATGAGAGATCAAAACACCAAGAGGAGCTCCTAAGATTGCAAGGACCTAAAAAAAAAATTAATTTATTTTTTTCCTCCTTGTACTTCTTGAAGACACCAGCCTGAGTAGAAGATAAGGATTAAGGCAGATATGCTTAGTGCCGCTTCATCTGCTTAAATCTAGCAGTCCCTGAGATCAGTGATTAAAAAGCCATCTCTGACTTTGATGAAATCCACTGCCATGGTAATTCTGTGCCTCTGATAGCTTTCTTATGGGCCCACGTTTGCCTAAACCGGACATGGAAAACATTTCACTGGAGATGATACGTGGATTATATGGGTCAATTATACACTTAATCTGCCTTCTGGGGATTAAGTGTGCATGGATTGACCCCGCGTATTTGGCTTGTCCTTGGCAGTTATCAGATCAGGAAGGTTGCCTTTACCAAGAAGTCTGGTAAGCACTTAATCATGTAGTGATACCACGCGGGAGGCAGCAGCGCTGCCTGGTGCAGAGGCACTTCTGCCACTTCACTGTCACCATGTTCTGCTTGCTGCAAGGTCTGTGGCACCAGACAGAGCATTTCCCATGAAACTTGAGCATTAGCCCCCGCATGTCTGCAGGGCAAAGGTGATTTCTTATCTTGGTGTCAGGGTGGCATCAGCAGGGTCTGGGCCTCACTCTGCCCTGTGCCCAGCACAGTGCAGAAGGGAAAATCGCAGAAGTCCTCTGCAGAGCAAAGCACCAGGCAGGGCCAGCAGGGGAACAGCCTCAGGCTCAGGCCAGCGTCCATCCCCAGGGCTTAGGCAGGGGCAGAGCTTTGCTCCGCTCTGTGGTTCTGCAGGCAGCAGTGCTGTCCTGGTGTCACACCTCCTGGGGAAGAGCAGCTGCCTTTCCAGTCAAGAGCGCAGCAGTAGCACCAGGTTGATGCCACAGCTCAGGACAGTCTGCTGGGAGCTGGCTGCCGAGTGCCAGGGATGGTGAACAGGAAGGATGCAGGGAACTGTGAGAGTCTTCCTAAAATCAGAGCTCTGGAGTTCAGCACGGTTCCTGCTTGGATGCGCAGTTCCCATTTGGATGCTGGCAGCTCCTTCGAGCAGCGCTTGCAGGACTGTGGCATTTCTTCCCAGTCAGCCTTACGCAGTGCAACCAAATGCCAGCACAGAGCCCTCCTCACCCCCCTTCCCCTCCCCATCTCGCACCCTGCAGTCAGGCCGTGAGTCAGTGCCGCTACTCACGGTGCATTCCATTACTCATAGGAGTTCGGGTTGCGGGATCAGGGAAGAACGGATGCAGGGCTCAGCTCTCATCCCATTGCTGCCTGCAGCTGCACGCAGTGTGTTCCCCAGGACAGACAGCATCCCGCTCCCTCCCACGCAGCGAGACTGCTCATTAGGGCACAGACTCTCTCCCACTCCTGTCCTGATATGGCCTCCACTGAGCTGTTTCTTCTGCGTTGCTTTTTGCCTGTCTTTTTTTTCCCTCAAGAACGAGTTGTGCCATGAAGGCAGTTGGGCAGTTCTACCCCTAGACATGCTTTTTGTCCTCTGTGGATCTGCAGAGGCTGGGACACTGCCTTGGACCCACATCTGCACCACTGGGAGAGAAAGGGACATAATGGTGACGTCCATTACCCATGTGGGGACAAATCCCCTTTGCTGGAGGGTGCACCCTTTCATTTGGGAGCCCTTTCCGTCCCCCACACCTGGATGAGAGGAGCTGAGTCCTTTCCCATCCCATTCCCACCCCTGAGCTCTATGGGCACGTGCAGAGAGTGGCCTTGCGTCTTTTTGCACCGACAGCTCTTGTCCTCCCATGGAGTGTTCATTTAAGTAGGCTCTGTTTAATTTATTTTAGGGAGACTCTTAATAAAATAAGTCCTAGATCTGTCACTGGATTTTACATGCTCATAAGGGTTTTTTTCCTCCTAAATGTCTTTATCAGAACAGCTTTTCATGTTCCAGTAGACATTTGGTTGAAGACAGTTAATTTGATTTCTTTTCCAGAGGAGATTTTCCATTAATCATTCTAAGCAGGCAGCCTGATTGCTCTGTTGCTCCAAGGTCAGTGCTGCCCTGATCCACCCAGCACTTTGAGGGCAGTGTTTGTGTTAGGGTGTGGGATATGTGCTCCCCCATAGCAGTGAGTGGCCCCAGCAGGAGTAGGGCAAGAGGAGCACTAAAGGCAAGGATCCCAGAGCTGCCACAGGTTGTGTGTAGACTGTGTTGGACTCAGCTTCTCTTCCCCATAGCGCGCTTTGGGATGGTTTCCAATTCAATCCAATAACAAGTGCAATTAAAACATTCCTTAGCATGCATTGTTGGGCTGCACCTCATCGATCAGCCTTGCATCAGGATTGCATTGCGTCAGTGAGGCCCTGTGATCGGGACAGGAAAAAAGCAGCGCACTGTGTGGATACGGTGTTATACCCAGCTTCCTTATATAGGAACTCAAATTTTAGCATGTCAACTTCATTTCTTTTTTGGAAAAAAAAAAAAAAAAGAAAAGAAAATAAGCAGGGAATATTTTAGAGGTTAAAAAAAAAAGCGTTTGAGAACAGGCAATCAGTACAGAAGTGGCGGTGTGTTGCTTTAGCAGCTTTCATGCAGAAGCTCTTTCATTTAGGAGTTGTGTGCTCAGCACCCAAATATAGCTGCCCCATCCTCAGAAACCACCGCAGGGCTGACCCTGGCCCCATGGTCACCCTGGGGCAGTGCCAGTCTGGGTGTCTGCAGGCAGTGGGGGAGCACAGGTGCCATCTGTACTGCAAGAAGCGTGCAGCACGTCGGGGCGCCCGGCTCTGCTTTCATTCTGAATTTCCCTCTGTTTGAAGGCAGGGCTCTTACACCATGCAGAGTGTGTTTCTTTCTGTGTGTGTGTGTGTGTGTGTGTGTGTGCGTGGTTTATTTTTGGGAAGAAAGAAAAAAATAATAATAATGTAATTCGGTGATGCCATTTGCATCCTAGACAGATGATGAGTTGCTCTGGCTAGCAGCTTAACCCTATTATGCAATGCTGGGACTGTGACATTATTAAATAATACTAATTAATCAAATAATAACTCCCTCGTATAGCTGCATCGTCAGTGTGAATGAAACCTCCCTGTTAAAGGATAGGGCACAGAGAGAAAGGCAGTGGGAACTGCAGTGCAGAGGACACCGCCTGCACCCACAGCAGTGGTGTCATGGAGATGCATAGGGCTGTTGGGACGGAGGGGAGTCTGTAGGGTAGAAAAAGATGTATGGCTGCTTATTTAGTGTGCTTGTGATGGGGGGACCCCAGGCACAGGCGTGAGGTTTTTAGAGAAGAAATGCTATTTTAAAAAGAAAAGAAAAAAAAAAAGATATTGAGGTTTCTAGGGATTTTTATCAACTGGTTGGCGCTTTACTCAAGCTCTATGGATTGAATGTAGAGATTAGTAGAGCTTTGGCTGAGCATCAGGATGTGCACTGCTACCATAAGGACCGACTGCCCCAACACCACTGAGTGCTGTGAGAGCAGGGGAAGGGGCCTGGGGGGGGGTTGTCACATCCCAAATTCTCACCTGTGTGAAGAAGTTCAATTTGCACAATGCCGTCTGTTACCAAAATTTAGATTTATCTTCTGAAAGAAAAGGTAGATGGATTTAAGGGAAAAGCACCATTCTGATGCCAAAAAGAGGGCTGCCCAGAGACTGCCAGTGCTTTGCATTTGTGTTCTGTACAGCTATAGGAAAGACGTACGCTTCAGCATGGTTTCACATCCCTAAAGAGTGTGTGCACGTAAGGAATCCCATGTGATGGAAAAGCAACCCAAGGATCTGCCTGGTGAGCAGCAGGAAGGGAGCACTCGGGTTCCTCTTTGCAGATCCCGTTCTGTTGTTTCCTGGTCTTTGGCAATAGCGAGAGAGCATCTGAGCCATACAATATTGGTGCGTATCCAATTGTTGGTGAACATCAGAAGTTTCGAAACACGGTTGTGAGAGAGGAATATCAGCTTAAGCCTGAAAGGCTAAAGAGCGGCGAGCCCCACACGTAAATGCCATTATGCACTTAATGAGGCAGGGCTTAAAAAAAATCAGCCACACAAGTTGGTTTTATCAAAGAAAATGTATAAATAACAACCGGTGATTCAAACCGCCTCACAAAGGGAGTAGCGGGGAAGGGAAGCGAGCACTTCACTTGTGGCATTCAGATAATAGTATTTACTACACTAATCTTTTTGGCTTAGCGATGGACAATCAATATATGATTATCAACAAGCGCTAACGCAAACAAAAAGCTTCCATTCCTTTTCTAACCTCGTCCCCTAAGTCCCTTAAATTTAATTAAAAGCGGGCAGCCCTCCTTGCTGTACAAATTAGAGCTAAAATCATATTAAATATTTGTTCTGCGGGGAAACAAAAGTGTCAGCTTGTGCTACCGGGTTTGGCTGCTTTTTTTTTTTTTCCCCTTTTTTTTTTCCTTTTTTTTTTTTTTTTTTTTTTTTTAACACAGAGGGGAAAAAAAAAATCCCAGCTCCTCAAAGTTAAAATAAAGTCTCTCTCCCTCCCCGTCTCCCAAGACTACTGTCTATAACATGTTGTTCCTTATAGAAAGTGGGATATGGTGGCATTTGCTTGATTAACTTGCTCGACAAAAGTGACAGCTGCTGTGGGTGCATGTAGCTAAGCTGCACAGCGCAGTTCCGCCTTTGTACATCTGTCAGCAAAAAAGGAGGAATAAAGAGTGAAAAGAGACAAATTGGTCCCAAAAGGCAATCCATTCAACTCAGGAGGTTTGCTCTATTCAAGCACTCGCTGGGAATCTCAAGTGCTAGGTAGCTTATTCAATTTCATTCATTCTTTAGAATGAGCCCACAAGTGTTTAATTTCTTATTCTGTTGAATAAAAAGGGGGAGCTTTTTTTTTTTTTTTTTTTATTGGAAGCATTAATTGTAAGACTAGCTGATCAATGCCCGCGATATTAACTCATTGCGTGGTTCCTGTTGGCTGTGTGCTCGCGGCCCCACGGCTGTGCCGTGCCAACACCGCGGCTCCGGGGTCCTGGGTGCACCCACAGCATCCTGCAGGGTCCCCAAGCCTTCGTCTTGCATGACATGGTGGAACTGCATGGCAGCACTGTCACTTCTTTGTTCGTGGTGCTGCCCATAGCCGCAAAGCCAGGGTGCTCTGAGGCATGGGTTCCATTCTCTGTGCCGGAGGAGGTTCTGCGGCCAAAATGTTGACCTGGAGGAGGGGGTTCAGGGAACCCCTCGCCAACAGCATGCAGTAATGCACAGAGAATGATCTTCGTTAGTAGAGGGAAGAGAGTCACAGAATCATGGAATGGCTTGGGTTGGAAGGGACCTTAAGCCCACCCAGTTCCAACCCCATGCCGTGGGCTGGCTGCCCCTCACCAGCTCAGGCTGCCCAGGGCCCCATCCGTGGCCTTGGACACCTCCAGGGAAGGGACAGAGAAGTTTATGAACAAGTGTAACAGAGAGTGCTGTGTGGGCACGTCTGTGTTCTATCTGTGCCATCCCTGAGCCAGCATGGAAGGATGAGAGCTATGTGCATGGGGCTGTGTTGGTGGCACCACCTTTCCAACCCCATTAGTGCAGGACTGGGACAGGGCAGAGTGTTGGACCAGCCACCACTCCATCCCGGCAGCATCACAGCAGGTTTTGGAGCAGGTTCTCAAACTCAGGTTGTCCTCTCTGCAGTGTGTGTTGCAGCTTCCCAGAAACTTTCTGTTTTTAAAGAAAAACGTAGGAAATTCTGTTGGCTGCAAGTCTCTGCATTTCTTGCTTGCTGTCATCACCAAGCTTTTAGCATTGCAATGACTGAGTGGGACCAACAGCCAAAAAGCCGCTGAAGAAGGATGGAGAGGAATGCCCCAGTAGTCATACAAGGCTGGGGGACATGCATGGTCCTTCCACTGCTGCCATTGAGCAGCTGAGGCTGTGGAGCACACGGTCAGTCAGCTGTCATGGACTGTCAGTTGTAAGTCAGCCGAGCTGCTGGTCCATGGGATGGGTGCAAACATCAGGCACTAGGAGTTGGGAATTTCTAATCTATATTTTTTTCCCTGGCTGATCGAGTTGCTTTGAGAGCAGAATTGGTTTTCCTTTGGAAAACGAGATCCAGCATCAACGCGTTGCTCACTCCTCCCCTTGCCGTACCCTTGGAACACCTTGAATTCAAGGCTTCATTTCAAAGCTGCCTTTCAGGGTTGCAAAACAAGCCGGTGTCTCAAACAAAGAGAGGAGCCAGGCGGCGTTCGGGGTTTCCTTGTGCCGTGTGTGTCACAGTTTTAAATAGATTTGCCCTGCTTGGATTGGTTCTGGTTGGAAAGCGAGTACTGAAATGAGAGGTCATAGGGGAGAGTTACTATGGTAATTGAGTAGTATCACCAATAGTTTTGCTCTTATGAGCATTAAAGCACGTAATAATAGACAAACAACAGTGGTTAAAGCAAGCAGGTAGGATTACTATGTTCTTTTGTCAGAAGTATATAATGTCTGGTAGTCAGTTTTAAAGACTTCTCAACCCCCAAATCCACCCAGCAGTCACCTGCTGAGTAATTTTGTATGCCTAATCTCTAGCCCTTAACTACAAGCTTTCTGCTAATTTGAGGCAAATGGGTATTTTTGACACTAAATAGGGCAGTAAAGAATCCCTGACCTAGAAAAACTCCATTCCGAGGCACTGAGAGCAGAAAAATATTCTTTCAGCATCCTTCTGAGACCTTTGCAATGACATAAAATAGCTTTGACTACACTGTGTCGCAGCCTTCGATTAATGGTTTGCAGAAACTTGCTGAACATCCCCACTACAAATTCCCCCATAAAACTTGTCACTTCAGATTGCCATCAGCCACCACAACAATAATCATTTCATGCCTATTGCTAATTGCAAGCACAGCTGAGGCTCAGCGGGGTGCTCTTGCACAGTCCCAGGCCTTTATACCAGCCTCAATCTGTTGTATGGCACTTGTTCACACACAAAAAAACTACCAGTAAAGGCAGAAAGAGGCAGAGTCACAGGTTCCTTGTAATCCCTCTGCTACCCTGCTGACAGCCCAGCCCTAGAAGCATTCCTGGTTTTGTCCCGCTCTTTACAAAAGCTGAAGTGACCTTAAGCTACTAGTATGTAAGCTTTTGAATGAAGAATACAGCTCCTTCAGGTGCCTTAAGAAGCAGTGTTGCATCTGGCTTACGAGATTCTGTTTGCCGCACCCCTGGGGTGAGCTGCGGCTTCCTGTAACATGTAAAATATGAGTGTGAACTCAAGGTTCATGGCAAGGAACAGGAGGTCATGCTTCCATTCAGCTCGCACCAAAGAGAACGGGGCTTTGCAGATGTTCCTGGCTATGTGTAATGACACCACCTCCCGGAAAGCAGGAGCCCAGCACGGGGTTCTTTTTTTTGATGAAATGTGCCACACTCAGTGCGCTACTTGCAGATTTATTCATATCAATTTTTGCCATTTATATATTCAGAGACAAGCTTGCTATTTCGGCAACTTATTGATCATGCATTTGCATTCCAAAAAGGAGAAGAAAAAAACAGCGAGCCGATGGCTTGGGCAGGTTGGGATGCACGGGCAGCACTCACAGCCCTGTGCTGCTTCTGCTGTTGGCCTGGAGCAAACCAGCTGCCGCGATGCACCTGGCAGTAAGGGCTGCTGTGAACAGGAGGGGCTAACCACAAAGCGGGGTTACATTCCTGGCCGTGCAAACGGGACATCTGCTTGCTGTGACCAAGCTCTGGTGCCATCCTAAGAGCGTTTGTTTGCATCTCCTCTGCTGCGCCCCTTGGGCTGAGTGCCGGTTATCTATGGGGATGGCAGATATCATCTGTAACAGGGCAGGCGGCTGTGGGTTGAAGCTGGGCTCCATGGACGCATGGGAGCATCACTCTTTATGAGCCACAATGAGTTTTGAGAAATATGTTCATACTTTGGTGCCTGGGAATGCATTGCAGCCCCATGGAAAGGGCCCATTTGAGCTGTGCCTTGTGCACCTCGTGCGTGGGGACAAGCCCCAAGGAGCCCTGTGTCCCAGGAGGACATCAGAGCCCACCGGTGTTGCGCTCTTTTGTCTGAAATGATCTCTTTCCCATTCTGGAGCATTTGGTTTTGTTGTTGTGGTGGTTTTTTTTAATAATATAATCATATGCAAATGTTATCCTCTTTGGAGGGTTAGTCATGAATCAGAGGGCTTGTGCGTCTTGTAGCGCATTAACACTAGTGATAGCTAAAGGGAACATTTAATTTATGGGCTAACTTATTTTTATGAATATGCAGGGCTTAAATTCAGCAGTTGGTGCGTGCTCTATGAAGTGACGTGACGGTTTTGTGTATCAAGATCAATGAATTACACTTTGTCTTTTTTTCACAAAGCAGAAAGTCTTTGGAGTAACTCAGCTCTGAGGAGAGCTCCTTTCATGCCGCTGAGCAGTGCGCGAGGCTGAGCCCCCGCGGGCTGGGATTCAGTTCTGTTCCCCATCTGTGCAGGTGTGTGTGGCACAGGACAGACACGGCAGGACCGGCCTCTGTCCCATCCTGGGGCTGCACAGAGCTTCATGTCACAACTGAGGCCCCATCTGGCACCAGGACCTTAGGGACAGACAGCTCAGCCGACAGAGATCCTTCTTTCCTCTGCAAATTAGCTTCATTCGTGCTCTCAGCACTTGCCAGGTCCCCGTCCTGGAGATGGAGAGCCAACAGAAATCTCAGCCCCAAGCTGGCCCAGCAGGAAATCACCACTTGGCATGTCTTTGGTGATTCTTCCATCCCTTTATTTCCTCCACTTTATTAAGAGGTTCTGTAGAAATAGCAATACAGTTAGAACAGTGTTTGTAGCAATAGGTGGTTAATACTATTTTTTTCACCATCGTGATATATTCAGCTCCACGTGGCAGACAGGACACCAGTTCCTACACTGTACAGCTCTGGCCTGATGAGGCACAGTGTAAGTGCTATGCCATACGTCATCGAATAGCCCGAGTTGGAAGGGACCCATTAAGGATCATCGAGTCCAACTCAAGAAATACCATAAAGGGGGAAATCTCTTCCCCATGCAGCATGCCAGGTCCTGATGGGGGGTGGCAAATACTGGGTGCGTTGTCTTCTGGTTTGATAATCCAAGCCCAAATTTTGGCTGCTTTGTGCTCTTGCTGTGCTCAGCCTTGTGTCAGCTCATGCACGTGGTATGCAGACACTGACACTGAGGAGAAGGTGCAGTGATGGGAGGAAATAATGTCTGAGTGAAACTGATGCAAGGCTTCAGTCAGGAAGAGGCTTCATTGCCAGCTAATCTGGATGGGGCTTAATTGGGATTTTTATAATTTGATCTATGTTTTTTTTTCTCTTTAACTGGTTCTAGATAAATTTCCACAGTGCTGCAGTACAAGGTTCTGATCTGTGCGTGGCTAAGAGTAAACAAGAGGAACTATTCCTGTGTGCCCGGAGCTGTGATGGTCCCTGGGTACAAGCCATTTGGGAACCATCTGTGGTGCTGAGCACAAAGAGAGGTGTTGTGGTCCCCACTACACCTGACCCTACTTCCGTGTCTCTCAAGGGCTGTGCCAGCCCTGCTGAGTGGGGCACTGAGCTGCATTCTGCACTGCAGGGCTGGCAGGCTGCTGCCACGCAGCTGCAAGCCTTTCTTACAGGCAGGAAGCAAAATTTCACCCCTGGAGGGTCCCTGCAAGCTCAGCGGCTTGAAGCAAGCTCATTTGCTTGCTGCTTTGCCATCTTTCATAACCATGAGGCCAAAACCAAAGCATTTCCCATCGATGCCCGCACCATCACGCCCTTGCCCTGCAGCTCCCCAAAGCTGCTCGAGGCGACACGTGAGCGGTAAGTACCTGAGTGTGGTCCTAAAGGCAGAGCTGTGCTCACTGGGGCAGGGAACGGGTTAAAAACCGGACCGGGCCAAACTCCCACCACTGCTGCCAAGTGAAGTCAATGGCAAAATAGGATTACAGAAACCGCACGGCGTTGCTGGTGGCTGCCGCCCCCGCGAGTGAGATTTGCTGTGGTTGTTACTCCAAGTTAAAAGCTCGTGCATGGAAAATCTGTGTAAAAGAGGGTGCCTGTCTCCCCCAGAAGTCTGTCACATCCCAGCAGCGGGCTGGCGCTGGGGAAGGCTGGTCCCGCCGCGTGCTCGCTTGCAGGGCGCGGGTGCTGGAGAAGTGCTGTCTCTCTTGCAGCAATGGTACACCAGCTCGATGAACGTCGTCTGCACCTGGCTGACGGACCGCATGGACCTGCAGCTGCACATCTACCAGCTGAAAACGCTCATTAGGATAGTGAAGGTAACGCCTGCTGTGCTTTCGTGAGCGTCTTGCTGCTGAAAGGGGCACGTGTGTGTGCGGTGTGTTCTGATGGGAAGTGGCGGTCGGCAGAAAATGCAGTCCTTCGTTCAGATGCTTAAAAATGAAGAAACATCAGATGGATAAGCAGGAACTTGAAATGCACGCAAAACACGCGTGGAAGTGAGCTCAGGGCAACTGCTTGCATGAGAAGAGGGAAAATAGTGCTATTCAGCCCTACCTGTACAAAAAGCACACTGAAACCGCTGCTCACATGGGTTAAATCCAACCCAACCTCTTTTAACACTGTTTTCCTAGAAACATGCAAGCCCGCCTATGGCTTGTGATTATCGTCAGAATGCAAATGAGGATTGTTCTCATAGCTAATTGAAGTTGTTTCTTTTACAATGGGTGTGTATAATCAACTCTTAAGAGATCCCAAAGGTGAGATAACATACCCTGAAAGTAACGTTTTTTTCTCTCAGTGCACGTGTATGTGTACGTGTGTGTCTTGGGCTAATGATAATTATTTCAGTGTGAAATCACAGTGGTTTACATGAAATAATAAGATCACAGAAGGGGGTAAATATATTTTTGATCATTTTAGGTTCTATCTAATGCTTTTTTTGTCTAGTATTTTATAATGTTTATGGTCTCGTGTGCAGTGAACACATTGAAGGCATGAATAAATTAAAACTGAGCAGTATTAGTGCGCTTTTCATAACTGAAAACAACAGCACAGGCAAATGATTTCTCTTTGTCAGCTAGCTGAGGAAGGCTTTCTTCCTTGTGCTTTATTTATACCAGTATTACTCTCAGAAGCAGCTACAACACATCCAAGGACTTTCTGAAAGTGTATAGCAGAAAATAGTTTCCATGCAGAGCACAAAGCATAATGAATGGCACCCAGAGGCTAGAGTTTTATCTCACAGGGTCAAGAAGTTTTAAAACAAATAGAAATGCAAGGAAATTAACCACAGTAATGAGGGAAGTACAGCTGACTGCAGAAATGCAACTCCAGCTTCGGAATAAGATGAAGACAGAGAGATTTGAGGAGTGCATGAATAGCTTTCCCAGGTATCCTGGACTTAGCAGATTTAAACTCAGTATTGAGGCAAGATTATTTAATGCAGAGCATTCCAGGAGCATGTAATCATGTCTGCAGTAGGCAGTAAGCATTGAGCTGCGTGAAGAAAAGTAACTGAATGCATCTAGAAGCCAGGACAGTTACTTTGAGTAGCACTATACTGCTTCCATGTGCTTTTAGACCCCAGCATGCCTTATGGAAAGCTCCATCCCAGCCCCTTAAAGTGGAGGCCCCAAAGCATGGGCGCACGGGGGCACAGGGGCACGGGCTCGCTCCCGTGGCAAAGCGGGGAGCCAGGGGCAGCCTGAGCTCTGTGCTGTCTGCCCTGCCCTCACGCCTCTCTCCTCTCTAGAAAACGTACCGGGATTTCCGATTGCAAGGCGTGCTGGACTCCACCTTGAACAGCAAAACCTACGAGACCATTCGGAACCGGCTGACGGTAGAGGAGGCCACGGCGTCGGTCAGCGAGGGCGGAGGGCTGCAGGGCATCACCATGAAGGACAGCGATGAGGAGGACGAAGAGGATGACTAGGGCAGCTGGCCCGGCGTCCGTGCATGTACCTCGTCCATAACTCAGTTAGCCACATTAGGAATTCTTCTGTCAGCTCTAAATGCCCATGAGAAGTTTACCAATACAAATGCCATGTTAGCTGTGTGGTAATAAGGTTAGCACCTCTCTTCAATTCATTGGTTTCCTGATTTCATATCTGTATGTTCATAAGCAATATGGAGCACCATTGTTTAATACTGTTAATGGAAAATTACATAGAAAACATACTAGGTGTGTCCCTGTTATAATTAAACAATGCTTCATTAATGTACTGTATATACATTGATGGTAAATTGTTGTGAAGATGAGTGAATCGAGTCCTTTCATTTCTTTGTTTCTCTTCTGTGGATGCCAACTGCTTAAAATTAATAATAATAATAATTAAAAAAAAAAACAGCTTTGTTTTTAAAAGAAAAATGAGGCAATTACAAATGATTTTTTGTTCTCTCTGTTCATTTAAAAACCAGAAAACAAACAAACCCAGACAGCCGTTTGAATCATTCTGCATCCTTGTTAATATCCCAGGCTCTTTCCTTCAATATGCAGTTAACTCCATGAAGGCTACATCCCAAAGGATTAGTCATTCTAATTGCCACACCAGATTAATCCTATCATTATGGATATATCATGCCACATTACAAGTCCAGAGCAGTTGTTTTATGTTGACATTTGCTCCTCTAAATGTTACACTTTTGTTTAAATCTCAAATAACCGTGTATGTACAAAGACAACTTTAATTACAACCTTAGACTATACAAATGTGTTTATAATAATATATTGAATATTTATTTCAGTAGATTGTAACCATAATTTACAACTCCTCTGTTTAACAATGGTTTTTATATATGTCATGTACATTGCATTTTGAGCAGTAACTGCATGTCCATCAGTCCCCCTACCAGAGCTTTTCTTTCTGTGTAAAATAGTGATAATCCATCTTGCTTTTTTTGCCTTATACAAGCCGACAGTTGTAAAAGTGTGAGAACTGTGGCTTCTCAATAAATAACTATTCAGATGTCCTAAGAATAAATTATGGAGTCTTTTTATGTCTGCCTTAGAAAAAAAAAAAAAAAACAACAAAAATGAAGCTGAGATGTAAGAGCCCCCACCTCTCGGAATAAAGGCATTTTCTTTTCTCATGGGTGTTTTTACAGTTTATTAATTTAGAAGATGGTTTCCCAGTTTATTCCCAAAGGTCAGGGTGGAACCACGCTGTGTATTCTCCAGGTATACGGGCATTTTGGCTGCCACCACCCCAGTTGCTTCCACCATTATCTGCACACTGCACCCTGTCACCTGCCTTTGGATGTCTAATTGATGGTCTGCTGTGGTACAGCCCCCACGATTACACGGTCATTAGCCTTGCCCAACACTTACCTCACACAGACAGGCTTCAGTTTGTATCTTCTCCTAAAGAAGCCAATGGCAGCAGCCTGCAGGGCATTTACAGACACGGGCCACACGGACAGACTCACAGCTGAATTTGAAAAGCAGGTGTGAGAGAAGCAGAAGAGCTGATGTCCTTCACCCCCACAGATGGCAACCTGTTGCTACCCTGGGGAATGAGGACACAACTTCACTACCCACAGATAAAGGATGGGCATATACTGGAGAGCATCCAGTATAAGGAATGGATTATACTGCCTGGCATAAGGAAGCATCAAACCAATGCATCTTCCAGTGCCCAGGAGTCACAGACACTCCCCAGACAACGGGAAGAGACAGAAGGTGCTGGCTCCCAGTCAGAGCTGGGATGGCTGCGGAGCCCTACAGTGCTGGGTTTGGGGTCTGTCTTCTCCATGGCAGAGTTTTCCCACAGCTCTGGAGTTATCTGCTGCCCCACCTGGATCACCATGCCTGACACATCCAACACCCACCTGCCCATAATGACCTGTGTGCACCACCTCCTTGGGACAGGGACACCAGCGGGCTCTTTGCTCCCAGTGGGTGGAGGCCATGCACAGTTAGCAGCACTTGCATGTGATAAGCCATGTGATGCATGAGAATAGAGAAGCTACAAACCCCTACTGTAACCCAACAAGTCACTGATTTTTGCCCCCAGTGCAAGCAGAGGGGAGAAGCACCTCTGGGGACCACAGCCTTACAGACATGTCTACCTATCTACCTATTTTGGGGGACATGATTTAGTGGACACGGTGGCGATGGGTTGGTGGTTGGACTGTGTGATCTTAGAGAATCTCAATGATTCTATGATTCTATCCTGACCTCTCTGTGATTGGAGCCTTGAAGCACACCCTGAAGCCCACCTCAAGCCAAGCTCCTGAGCTACGCTTATGCACACTTGTGTTTTCCTCTTGCTCTCGTCTGCCCCAGATACTGCTACGAACGGCTTCAGCTCCAAGAGGAGGCAATGGGAAGACCTTACTTGGGGTGATCAACTGAGCAGTAACAAAAAGTACCAGGGAAGATCCAAATTTGTAGCTCCACTCCCAGTCACGGAGAGCAGAGCGAGAGAAGCAGACTGATTCTGCTCTGGAACAGGCTCCCCCTGTTTTTTTTAATACATGAAATATTTATTGGGTGAAAACACAGCCCACTTCCACCTGCCACCTTCAAAAGCAGTGAGCCCTGCTCAGTTTTTTGAATGAACAACGTGGGCGCAGCCTTTGGGAGCTGCTCCCTGCTGCACATCACTCCTCACAGGTGCATCCCTGAGATGGCAGTGATGGACACATGTCTCTGGGTTTCTGTCATCAGAAAGGATCCTGTGACAGCTTTTTACATATTCTCAAATCCCAGCACAGCAGCTCAGAGACTCTGCAATAACCCACAGAATATAGCAGGCTTGAGCACTCGGCCACAACGAGGAAGCATCCAAACTGGTTCGGTGTTGTCTGAACAATGCAAGACTGGGCTTCAAGCCCCCACAGCCATGCACTATGCTTTGGTTTGGCCTCAGGCTCCTGTAGGGCAAAACTGCAGCTTGGGCAGCATCTAAAAGACTTTGCTGATGGATGGGAGCTCTGGCAAACCCAGCTAGGAAATGCAAAGGTCTGCTGCTTGTTTCACTTCAACCCATCGCTGCGGCGGAACAAGATCCAACAGTCAAAGGACTTTCTGCCAGTACAACTGCACCTCGATGAAGAATCTGCCAGTACAGTTATGTCAATCAGTTTTGGGGAAAGAGGAAAATTTCATTCCTCTGCCAGCAAAATTTTAAATGATAGATCAGGCCAAAACTTCTCTCATATTTACAGAGAAGTCCAGCGAAAATATCCTTTGACAGACTTACTTAAAGCATGTGGCATGGAGACTGAAAATGCTATCAACTATTTGACTGACAAGTGTCAGCAGCTGTTCATCCAATTTGTTTTATATTTCAGCAACTAACAGATTCTTTCCCCTCTGCTGTAAAGCATGTCTCTTGGCCCATAGGCATCTTAGAAATTGCTTTTCTGCCTCTCCAGTGACCAAAACGTCAAAAATATTAGAAGACAATTTGGTTTCAGAAGCATAAATAGGCATGCAGCTAAGCAGAGATGATTTTGTCAATGTTCAGTCTGTGTTCTTTTTTAAAAAGTCACAGCATACCTAAGGCAAAAATTACTCCTCTAAGCTTAAAAAAAAAAAAAAAAAAAAAAAAAAGCCAAAGCAAACAAAGCCCCCAATAAATCAGTACAGGTTAAACCACAAAGGAAAAAAGCACTGATGGAATGGCCAAGCAGAACACTATTCAGCTGTATTCCACCCTCTGCACTTCGTGAAGTTCAATGCTGCAACCATCATCACCAGTTTTTGCTCAGAAAACTTCTCCACGGTGTCACGATCCAACACGGCCACCTCCATGTCAAGCTGAGGAGAGTCCCCCACACCCCTCACAAAGCTCAGCCTCCTTCCTTTTAGCTCCAGCGATGCCCTCAGGACCTATTGATGCCTGAGTCTGTATAAGATAAGTTACAATTACTGAATTACAAGAGAAGTTACAAATTACAACTCTGAACTTGTGTGGCAATAAAGCCAGTGTGACACCTCTCTCCATCGAGCTGCATTCAGCGGTCTTCTCTTTATCCAAGTGCATTGAGGTTCCTGAGCTGAACACAGAGTGCTATTTTCTTCAGCATTTCCACAAGATACATATTCCACTGCAAGTTGTAAATCTGCATTTGTTGTAACTATGCAAAATATGGGAGAAAAAAAGTGCAGAGATTATATGCAATCTGCCAGCAGAGTTGTGTGCCATGAGGAAAATGCCTCACAGGTCAAAACAAAGAAAAACACTGAGCAACAAATTAGTTGCAGGCAGTAGCTAATATGGAGATCAAAAGATTAAAATCAACATGCAACGATGAAATCACTGGAATAATAGGAGCACTTAAGAAGATTAAGTCAATAACAGAGTCCAGCAGTAAAAAAATAAGATTTTGATTACACTGTAAAATTTGATATTGGAGAGCAAAAGCAATTACAACCACGGCGTGCTTTGCTCTCCCCGCCTTAGACCATCTTGGCTCATTTCCTATGCAGGGAATACAGTTGTTGAAATAAACAGAAATGTTATGACTCGAGCGCTCGATTCAAAAACAAACCAGGTGGTCAGATCAGATTGGGGACTGACAAGAGGGGTCTGCATGGCGAGGACTTGTTGCAGATCCTGCAGGACGCGACAGCTGGGGGGGAACAAAGGCTTAGGACTGTGTTCAGCTGATCCCAGGGGTCCCAGGCTGTCAGAGCCTCCCATAGGCACAGGAGCCACTGCCACCTTCAGCAGGGACGCGGTTCATCAGTGCACAGCCCATTACTGGGTATTTTTATGGAGTTTGTGGGTGTTCTTGAGCATTTGGGGAATACTTGGGTCACACACTGAAGTTTTTTCCTGTAGGTCTGGTTTTCCAGTTTGAGCTGCTGGGGGAATGTTTCAGTGGTTCTTTCAGCTCACATCCCATGGGGCTGAAATCACACAGACAAAAAAAGAGATTCTTGATGCGAAGGGTTGCAAAGCAACAGCTCCACCTCCCAGCCACCGTCAGCCCAAGCAAAGGCAAATGTAAATATTGACCAACGTGACCCATGGTACAGCCAGTTGGACAACAGCGAGTGAGGAGCTGCAAAATGACTGCAGGAATGGCAGCTGTAATTGGTTTTGGAAAGGTTCTGCCTCTGTTTGATTTATTTTTCCTTCGAAAAGCATGGAATTCTGAAAATGAGATGTTTTTCTACCTCATTAAGGAGAGAATAATTCAAAACACGTGGGGGTTGTCCCACTTATCTTTTTTTTTTTTTTTTTGGCCATCCTTCTTTTAAGCAAAAAAGGAAAGGAATGGAAACACAAAACGGGAGTGGGCTTCTACCCATTCTCACCGCTTTTTGCTCCTTTTTCTGAGATGTTTTCAGTAGGAAAGTGAGAACAAGGCCATCCCCCCATTATATTCTCCTTCTCTACTTCCTCCCACCTTTTATCCTAAATAGCAAATACAGGGAAAAAAAAAAAAAAAAGAAAGAAAAAAAAAGGAAGAAAATTTTAAAGCTCCCACTCTTTCAAAACGAGAAAGTACCATATTTCAAAACACTGGGAAGGGACATCTTTCAGTTATCAGAGATGAAATAGAGCATTGACCCACTACTGCAACGTGGGAATGACTCTTCTGAGCAGTAAGAGTGGCCACCACCCTACAGCATCTCCTTCCTTCCCTTGCTGGCCAGTTGAGCTCCTGGCATGGGAACGATGCCACTGACTCTTGGAGCACAGCAGTCCAGCAGAGGGACCTTCACTCACAGAGCTGCACAGCACTCCTACAGCAGCGCTTGGGGCACAGAGCCCGGTCGGGATCGAGCCGTTCGTAACCATTCCTGTTGACAGCAAACTAGAATAGGTTCTGGCTCACACTCCCCGAGCTACGGAAGGAGGAATGAGCAGAGAAAGGAGTTCATTCAACTGCTTCTGTTTGGCAGCTCTGCAGGACTCTCAGCATGCACAGAAAGGGATGTGGCAAGTGGGGAGGTGCCATTTTTAGAATTACATAAGCTGCTCTGATTGCCATCAGGGCACTCTACGTGCAGTTGGTGCCATGGTGTCTTACCAACCGCCCTGCACTGGGGCTACTGCTAGCTGCTTTAGGAGCAGCTCAGGTACCAGCTCCTCCAATTAGATACAGGTTAAAAATTCCAGTGCTTCTGTGCCATCACTGCCAAAGGCAACCAGCCACTGCGCCCCCAAAATCCCATTCTGCTTGCTCTGGGACCCACTGGGAGCCCCAAAACCTGGTTACAATGTTCCACTATGCAGCATAACAAAGGGGCAAGCAGTCAGAAAGGTAAGTGCATCCTCACCCAGCTCAGCCTTTGTTCTCCTGATTTCCCTACTGGTGTCCCACTAAATTTGTCCTAAAAGAGTCTGTCTCTGAGCACGGCAAAAGGAACTCCAGATAAACACCTTGGGCCATCGCTTGGCAGAGCCTGGAGGCTACAGCTGCTGCACTGCTCAGAGGGCAGCACCACAGCTCTGCTCCCCTGCAGCCCAGCACCACCCTTAGCCCTGCACTGCTGTGCCTGGCACAAAGCCACCGAAACACAACACCACAAAGTCTCAAAGCCACAAAGATAGAGAGGTATGGAACCACAAAGCCACAGAGCCATTTCAGAAGCTGCCTCTTGATTGGAGTCATTTTCCATAAACCCTGATATTTAAGGATCTTTTACTAGCTACTCCTCAGCTCTTCCTTGAGCTTCACATCTTGCACTGACAGCAAAGATGTGCCATAGCTCTGAAACCACAGATAAATTTACCTTTCCAAAGATCTTCCGTAACAGACTGCATTTTGCAGAGAGAGTACAGGAATAATCCCAAAACTTATCTGTGAAAAGTTGACAACTGACCAACTTTGTCAGAACACAACTATACCACAGTAGGAACATTTTCTACAGCGACTGGAATGAAGAAAAAGAGCAGAAGTAATTCAGAGTGACCCACATGGTGACCCTTACCCATTGTACTGCAAAATGATGATGCAGAAAAGCAAAGGTTCTGTGAATGGAGAAAGAGGAAGAAATGATCAAGGATCAATAGATTTAAGTAATAGGTAAATGTATGTTAAAAAAAAACAACAACAACAAAGTTGTTGCTATAAACCTAATCTACGTGGGAAAGGTGACTCTTGAGTAGGAATGTGGCCTTGGTACATATGACATGGGCTTCACCCTGCTTCACCTGGCAGTGAAAACAAGGTGATGACATCAGGGGAAGGTTTGGACCCTGAGTGGGTTTTAAAAGACTGCTCTGCTCTGCATGGAGTGGCCTCACTTTGATCACCATGCACTGCTTGGGCACCACAAAATAAGAAGAGCATGAAACAATCACAGAAAGTTCAGTGGAGGGCTACAGAGATGGGGAAGGGCCTGGAGGGAAGAATGTATGAAGAGTGGCTGAGGTCCTTTGGTTCGTTCAGCTCAGAGAAGCAGGGGCTGAAGGGAGGCCTCGTGCAGCATGCAGCCCCCTCATGGCTGCAGAGAGAGCTGGAGCTGAGCTCTGCTCTCTGGAGACAGCGACAGAGCCAAAGGGATCAGCATGGAGCTGCATCAGGGGAGGGTCAGGTTGGGGTTAGGGAAAGGTTCTTCACCAGAGGGCAGTTGGCATGGAAGGGGCTTCCCAGGGCATTGGACACAGCACCAACCTGCTGGAGTTCAGGGAGGTTGGGCACCGCTCTCAGCCACGGGGTTTGGGGTGATCCCATGTGGGGCCTGGAGTTGGACTCAGTGCTCCTTGCACCTCGAGGTAATCTAGGATCTGATGATTCTGTTCTAATTCGGTTCTAATCTGGGCTGGCAGCTGACCTGGGTGCCTTTCCTCTTCCGCTATTAAAAAAAAAAAAAAAAAAAAAAAAAAAAAAAAAAAAGAAAGAAGGAAGGAAGGAAGGAAAGAAAAAAACGAAAGAAAAAAAAGGGCATTAAAAAAATATGTACACTTCTGCGTATATATTCACCTAAAGCAAAGCAGCAGCGCAGAAATCAAAGCCACCATTTCCAAAAGGGATCGAAGTGTAACGCTAACAACTTCGGGCAGCTTCCGCTGTGGAGTTTAAGCAGCTGCCACGTTAAATAACGAGGAGGATCCCAGGTTATCTCCCAGCGGAGCAGAACGGAGGGGTCGGACCGCGGGATGCCGGGCCGCCGTCGGGGGAGGTGGGACGCGGTCCCTTGGTTCGGCTGCTGGGGGCGGCGGGGGCACCGCTGGAGGATTTCGATGTCAGCGCCCGAGGAGCGTTTGGGGCCGGGGCTGCGGGGTGAGGCTGTTCCCAGCGTGAAAACTGGCTTTGGGTTAAAAAGGGGAGGAAAGGCAGAAAGGTTTGGGCACGGAATTGGGCCGCCCTGTTGGACCGGGCACTGGGAGTCGTTTTTCTCGAGAGGCAGACGCAGAAATAATAATAATAACTGTAAATAACAACTGTAAATAAACGTGTGTGTTGCAAACGGCTTGGCGGTGCGCTTTTCGCAGGGAAAAAAAAAAAAAAGAAAGAAAGAAAGAAATCCTCAAACCATTTCTTCTCCTCCAAATGTCGGGGTGAGGGATGAGGTGAGGGACGAAGCCTCCGACGGGGAGCAGCCCAGCACGGAGAGGCGAACGCGGCTCGAACGCCGCAACCCAGCCGACGTGCTGCACCCCGGCCCCCCAGAGCCGCCGACACCGGCCGGAGCTCGCCGTGCAAAGAGGGAGAAGGCGCGGCGGTGGGCAGGGCGCCGTGACTGGGGCAGCTGTATCAAAGTCAGTCATTTTTAATACGCTTGCCGGAACAGCAGAAGTCGAATCGATAGAGACAGCCTCCAGCTGTGCCTAAACCTGCGATTTCAATTAAAATACTGAGCTTCGATGCCTGGGTCTTAACCGCGATCCCAAAGCCCGGCCGCACAAGGCATGCGGCACTCGGGCACGTCGCGGCCGGGAGCGGTGGTACGGGCCGGGCCGGCCCCGGGCTCCGCGGGGGCTCCGCGAGGGCTTCCTCCGGGGCCGTGGGAAGGAAGCGGCCCCGGGGCTGCCGTTCGGGGTCCCCGCCGCGGCTCCTCGCTCCTGGGGAGCTCCCAGGCCTGCGGGTCCCGCTGCCCCGGGCGGGGAGGGGCGCGGAGAGTGGCCGGGTCGGGGAACGACGGCCCTGGAAGGGCGAGGGAGGCTTGGGGAAGCTAGCAGAGAACTCCCGGCCCCGGCTCCGCAGCCCTCTTTTATCCTGCCCGAAATCATCTCGTTTACAGAAAATATTTGTTTGCACTATTAGTTGGTACTGGAGTTAATTACTCAACGTGTGAGCGGGGAGTAATATGGATAAAAGCAGCCCCAGTGTTTATTGTGTGGGTGAGCTGTTGAGCGGTGCTTGAATAAACTGCAATTAGGGTTAGATAGAGATTAATTAACATGTGAGTGGCAAGGTGTAAAATAGTTCCCAACCCTCCACTCAGTATAATCTGCAGGCGAGGAAAAGAAGTTTGTGGAGGCTAATTAAATACTTTGCTGAAGCCGACGAGCCCCGGCAGCGAGAGGAGCCCCGCCGCCTCCTGCCCGCCGCCCGGCTCGGGGCTCTCCCGCAGCCAAACGTCGGGAGCGGATCGTCCCAAAAAGCGGGACGGCTCTCTCCATCCCTTACAATCACCGCTAGGGCAGGGACGTCGGCTCCGGGGACGCCGACAACAGATGCTGCAGATGGGGGATGACCCCTCGATGCCGGCGGTCCCACCCGAGCCCGGGGCGCAGCGCTCCGCTCCGCCCGTCGGGAACCTCACGGGCCGCCGCCGCCGCCGCCGCTTTCAAAGTTTGTTTCTTTAGCGTGTTGTGGTTCGCAGGTGAAAAAGCCGTCTGCAAACAGCCGCCAGCGAGCTGCCCCGGCGGGGAGAGGAGGCGCGGCTTTGTCAGAACCGCATAAAAGCACCGAATTCCTCCAAACTTTCTTAGGCGTGCGAGGGAGGAGAAAGAATATATATATATATATATATATGAGTCTCATATATATAAGTACACATATACGAGTCTTTCCATCGCTTGCTTTACCTCTAGCCAGGCTCAATCTAAAACCCTCGCTCCCCCCCCAACTCCCCCCATCCCTCCCCAATCCCTTCCCCCG
The DNA here is from genome assembly GCF_951394365.1 of Tetrao urogallus. NCBI lineage: Eukaryota > Metazoa > Chordata > Aves > Galliformes > Phasianidae > Tetrao > Tetrao urogallus. The sequence continues at coordinate 13,384,198 of NC_136823.1, read as the reverse complement.
GCTAATCCTCCCCTTTATTTTAGAAACACACAAAACCAGGTTCCACGCAGCGCTATAGTGGCTCCCAGTGAAAGAGAATGGAGCGCTGTGAATCGCTGGGGGAGAATCGCTCGGGCTGAATGGCCCCGAGAGGTCCGGCGGGGCCGGGCCCCTTCCCCCAGGTGGGCTCCCCAGCTCCGCTCCTCACATCGCGGCGTTCTGCGAAGCCTCCCCTCCCGCCCCAACTCCTTCTAATTAGAGAAGAAGGGAAGGAAGGAAGCCCGGCACCCGGCCGCAATAATGTCGTATATTTGGAGAGGGGGGAGCGGGAGGGGGGCAAGAAAATGATTAAAAGGGAAAGGGAGATGCACCCGCTTGCACGCCCAGGGATGCGGGCGTCTCACGGGGTGAGCGCTTGCAAAGCTCCCGTCGCAGCGCACGGCCGCTTTTCTCTTTTACCCCTTTTTACTTTTCCCTTTTTTTCTTCTTTTTTTTTTTAAGCAGCACAAACCCAACCCCGGAGTCGACCCCCTCCGCGTTTATTTAAGGCTAATCACCAGCCACTCTGCGAGGAGGGGGGGGGGGTGGAATTAAACTTAGTTTAATTAACATTAATACACCGTCCTAATTAATGGGTTGGCTATTAATTTATACATGCTGGGGAGGCTCGCAGATAAGTGACAATTTATTAATTATCTTCCAGCTCGGTTGCAACGGAGCTGATTGCAGATGGGTTGCCAAAATAACTCGAGCACGGTTGCGTGGTAGTCGCTTTAGGAAAAAAAAAAATCATTCTCCCCCTTCTTAAAAAAAAAAAAAAAAAAAAAAAAAAAAAAAAAAAAAAAAAAGAAATAAAAAGCAAAAAATCCTCACGCTCACTCCGAGCGGCTCCTCTAACCCCAGCGAGAACTGGAGCACTCTTTTCCACCCAACTTGTGAATCGCACTTGCCTTCTAATTTGCCACATGCAAAACGATTCCTCTGCTTTGCAAGTTGCTTTTTAAGAAGGGAGAGAGAGAGAGAGAGAGAGGGAAAAAAAAAAAAAAACCCAGCTCGCACACGAGCGATTTGAGCGTCTTAAACTGGAAGGAAATCGTGCGTGGAGGAGGGGGGGGGGGGGGCTTCTCTTCCTCTCTCTGCCCCAACCCACCGCGCTCCAGCCCGGCGCCTGGGCTCGGGGAAGATCCATGGTGGCATCCCCATGTCATCCTGCTCCAAGTGACTTCATGTGATGTCAGCTTTAAATGTACGAGGCGGTGAGCTGACGCTCGGGAAGATGTTTGCTATCAAAATGTGACTGCGGCCGCACCGAGCTGCTTGGATGCGTCTCGTCGGAGCCGGGCTAAGGTAAGGGGTGCCGAGGCAGCCCCGCGCCCCGTCGGTGTGGTTGGGCAGGGCAGCAGGGGCTGGGGGAGCTTCTTCTGGCTTTTTTTTTTTTTTTTTCTTTTTTTTTTTCTCTCTCCTTTTAAATACTAACAAGGTCTAGCTCGCATGTTACTTTAGCGTGTTCCGCTTAATGAGCAGTAATCTGGTACCCTACGTGCCATTGTTCTTGGATATGTTCATTTGAATGTAAATAGGGAGGGGGTGCCGGTGGGGGGGGCTGAGTGGGGGGAAAGAGAACAAGGTGCTTATTAAATTGATTTGTCTCCTGGCTTTTCTGGAATGCAGAGCCGAGCGCAGGAGCGAGCGGCCGCTCAGCCCAAGTTCCCGCACGGCGCAAAGCCATGGCGAGCTCGGGGTCGCTGGAGACGGTCATGCCTTCCCCCTGCTCCCGGCACGACGGCCGGGCCGCCGCCGCTAACCCGTCTAAGAGCCTGGCCTTCTCCATCGAGCGCATCATGGCAAAGACGTCGGAGCCCAAAGCAGCCTTCGAGCAGAGGCACGGCGGCCCGGGGCCGGAGCCGGAGGCGGGCAAGAAGTCGCTCAGCCTGTGCTCGCCGCTGCCCTGCGTGATCCCTATCCCTCCGCTGGGCTACGAGGTGCCCTCCAAGACTCTCCTCAACTACTCGGAGCTGTGGAAGAGCGGCCTGCGGGGCGCCGGGGGGCTCTGCAAAGCCAACTGCGGCGTCTGCTGCAAGGCAGAGCTCGCCCTGGGTCAGCCCAGCGGGCGGCTCATCAAGCCGCAGGTCATCCACCAAGCGGGGGCCGTGCCGGCAGCCCCCCGCTCCCTCTATTACTTCAACTACCTGGATGCCGCCTACCACCCGGCCGACCTGCTGCACGGACAGCTCTTCCCCGCCGGCCTGCTGGGCCCCCCGCCGCCGGGGGGGCTCTCGGCTCACCAGAAGCTTTTCCTGCTGGAGAACGCCAAGCTGGCGGGGTTGGCGGCCGAGAAGCTGCCCCCGCCGCCGCCCTTCGCGCACAAGGAGCGGCTGCCGGGCCACCTGGACCAGGTGATGAAGGAGGCGGCGGCGGCGGAACGCGGCGGCCCCCCCAAGGGCCACGCCAAGTTGGGGGGGGGCGGCGGCGGAACGGCGGAGGGCAAACCCAAGAACTTCACCTGCGAGGTGTGCGGCAAGGTAAGGCGAACGGGGGGGGGGGCGGGAGGGGCCGGAGCGTGCGGAAGCGGCCCGCCGCGTCTCACCGCTGCTTCCCCGCAGGTGTTCAACGCGCACTACAACCTCACCCGGCACATGCCGGTGCACACGGGGGCTCGGCCGTTCGTGTGCAAGGTCTGCGGGAAGGGCTTCCGCCAAGCCAGCACCCTGTGCCGGCACAAAATCATCCACACGCAGGTAGGTGGGGAGGTGAGGGGCGGAATGGGGTAGGGGACGGCTTCTCCCTACAGCCCCTAACTGGCCTCTCGTCCCCTCCCGTGCCCCCCCCTCCCCGCGCAGGAGAAGCCCCACAAGTGCAACCAGTGTGGGAAGGCGTTCAACAGGAGCTCCACGCTCAACACCCACATCCGCATCCACGCCGGCTACAAACCCTTCGTCTGCGAGTTCTGCGGCAAGGGCTTCCACCAGAAAGGTGAGCGGGGCCGGGTCGGGTCGGGGATGTTCTGTCACTATTAGCGCGGGGATCTAGCGGGCCCTGCCCGGCTGCGGGAACGGGGGGTGCGGGGCCGAGCCGCCGCCACCTCTCCCAATTACAGTCCTAAGCCGGGCCATAGCACGGGGACCGCTGCCGGGGCTCCCGAAATGCTTTTTAAATGAGAGGTGCGGGGCCGCGGGCCTAATCCCGGGCGCTCTCCATTTGCCGCGGGTCACCGGGCTGACCCTGCCCTCATTTGTGCCCCGGCGATGACGCGGAGCAGCTCTGACAGCGGGACGGGGCGCAGGGGATCGCTTCCTGCCCCCTTCACCTGGCACCCTCGGTAACCCCTTTCCCACTTTCCTCCTCCCTCGCAGGCAACTACAAGAACCACAAGCTGACCCACAGCGGAGAGAAGCAGTACAAGTGCACCATTTGCAACAAAGCCTTCCACCAGATCTATAACTTGACTTTCCACATGCACACCCACAACGACAAGAAGCCCTTCACGTGCGTCACTTGCGGCAAAGGATTTTGCAGAAACTTTGATTTAAAGAAGCATGTCCGAAAGTTGCACGACAGCGTCTCCAGCGCTCCTCCGCCTCCACCCCGGGATCCAACGCGCAGCGGGCAGAGCTAAGGGCCGGCACAGCCAAGGGCCGGCACAGCTCCCGGACCGCCGCTACCCATCCCAACTGCAGCCTTCGCTTCTCTGTCTTTTCCCCAGCGAGCTCAGCCGCCGGTAGCAAGCGACCTCGAGCTGCAGCTGTATATAAGAGGAATCCTATTTAACGGCGCTGCGGGCCAAGAGGGGCCGGGCCGGCTGCCTCCCCCCCACCAGGACAGCGCTCTTTATACGTGTCTGTAAATCTCCATTTTAAATGTACGCTCGAATAAGTGAGGAATATATATATTATATATATATATATATATAATCTATCATGGGACAATAAACCGGCCCTTCGTAGGTGTTTCATTTCCCATTCCGGCCCAGAGCCCGGCCCCGTGGGGGATGCCGTGTGCTGGGCCCGGAGGAGCCCGCGTGAGGGCCGCAGAGGGCCGGGCGGAGCCGCCCCCAGGAGAGGGGCTTGGTGGGCGCCCGCAGCTTCCCGGGGCCGCTCTCGTTCGGAGCTGTTCGGCCGCTCCTCGGTGCCGCTCCCCGCATGCAGATGAAGTGATCTCACGCTCGCTTTCCGAGTAATGACCCAAATTAAGAGAGAAAACACAGACCCTTCAAACCGCATTACATTAATCTAATCACTCCCAGCAGGCCTCAGAAACTCTTTTTGATCAGAATACGGATAATCAAGCACTTGGATTATACTAAATATTCCCTTCTCAGCTCCCCCCTTTCCCTACTTTTAATATGCGAGTGTCTATTCCGGCCACGTCGTTAGGAACAATATTATTCTAGCGGAGAAACGAGGCTGATCTCTGCGTGCTGCTCGGGCCGGGCTCGCCAATGAAGCAGGGAACGAGCGCGACACCCGAATGCCTGGGGACGCCGCGATGGGGAGTTCACCTTTCCCCGCTTAATGGAGCGATTAAACGGAGGGAGGCGAAGGCGAGCACAGCTCTGCGCCGAGAGAGGGGCCGGGAGACGACCCCATGCTGCGCCTTTGCGGGTTGCGGTGCCGGGAGCGGTGCTCCGAGCCCCCGGGGCTGAGCTCCTCCTCACGCGAGTTTTGGGTTTTTTTCGATGCCAAAACGATCGCTTTGATGGTTTGGAGCGGTTGAGGCGTGGAGAGTGATGCGCACTGATGCTGGTAGCGGGGAAAAGATCGGGGGAGAATTTGTTTTAAAAGACTTTTTGGGAGAGTTTCGGGTTAAAAAGAAATTAATAATAATAATTGGAATCCCAGCTACAAGTCATCGCTTTTGGAAACCTTAGGAGAGAGGGAATCCGCCCCCAAGCGAAGGGGCTGTAGCTCAACCTCTCGCAAGCGGATCGCGGCTGCAGAGCGAGCCCGGCCCCGGCAGCCAGACGGGACGGGATCGGCGAGGGGGGCCCCGGAAATGCGGCAGGACGAAAAACCACGGCAGGACGAGGCCGGGAATCCCGCAGCTCCGAGCCGGTCCTGCCGCCGCTGCCGGGGGAGCGCACCTCGGGGCCGGGGGAGCGCACCTCGGGGCCGGGGGAGCGCACCTCGGGGCCGGGGGAGCGCACCTCGGGGCCGGGGGAGCGCACCTCGGGGCCGGGGGGCGTCGACAGCCAGAACTGGGCTCGGCCCCGAGCCCTTCCCGCAGCCCGGTGGGTGAGGCAGGGCAAGAGCCGCTCCCAGCAGGGAGCTGCAGAAGAGCTCTTTTCTCATTCTGCTGACACGCAGCGCTGCCCGTAGAGCTGGCGGAGGGGCAGCGGCGGCCTCGTCGCGGCTCGGAACGTCCTCGGGACACCTCGGAGGGCCGCGCCGGCCGCCCCTGGGCGGGTTTTGTCACTTTGTCCCTCCGGGGGCGGCGGGCAGCGGTCCCAGACCGTCCTCGCTCCGGCCGCACCGAGAAACGGATGGCGAGGATCGGAGCCCCGGGAGCGCTGCCCGCCCCCGGCCGGGCTCTCGCCCCCATCCCGGCACACACAGGCGGCGGGTGGCGGGGGAGGGGCGGCTCTGTCAGACGCACACACGCCAGAGACTCCAATTATCTTCTCCCTCACAAGATGTTTCTGCTGTCCACGACTGCTCACACTTCAGCGCTCTTGCCAGCAAGCCTCAATGGTAACACAAAACCCGCACACAACCCCTTCTCCCGACGCCGCAGCCGCGCACACAACAGATTGAGCGGTGCCGGTGCCTCGGGGGGAGGGTTAGAAGTGCCTCCGGGCCGGGAACGGCACGGGGAGCTGCCGGGTCTCCCTCTCGGCCCGGCCCGGCCCAAAGCGGACTCCCGAGCCGGGTGCGTCGCGTCGGGCACCGGGAAGCGCCCGAGCCAAAGGCAGCCGCGTTGCCCTTTTCCCTGCACTCCGCTCTCCAAACGTCTGAGCAACCAGTTTGCTGCTAGAAACATGTTAATTGCCAACGGAGCTCATTAAGGCATGCACATGCAAAACACAGCGAGGGAGATTAAATGGACAAAAGCGCAATAATGAACTGTCAACAATCGAACCCATCTACAAGACCAGGAGCACTCAAGAATGAGGCATTTAGAGGCAACAAAGGATTGTCTGGGACAGGAAGAAAGGACGACCTAGACTTTTGTTTAGTCAACACAATTGATTACAAATGAGAGATTAACAGGATAGCTTCAGAGTTTTTTTGAAGGAGGCAGAAGAGAAAAGTCCAATTAAGTGCACCGAATGTTAACTACATTGATTTCCACGGCCAGCCCTAGAGAAATTCTCATTAAACCATCCCTGGCGATCCCTTTTGGAAAGTAATTTGTCTCCCTGATGGAGCAGAGAAAGGGAGCCGTGTAAAGAGAAAGAAGCGCTAGTTCTTGGCACAATGAGCTTAGGAGACACACTGGAAAGAGCCAAAGGGGGAGTTAATGAGCATCTGACAAGCCGCTTGGACCCGGGCCTGGAGAGCAGCGATGAAAAGATGGAATTGGCCAACAACTATTCTTTATATCAAACATAAAAAGGCCAATCTGAAACAGGGCTGCTCAAAGCTGGTGGGGAAGAAAAGAAAGGCCCCCACTGGGGGGTGGAGTGGAGGGCTCAACTGCCCCATCGGGACAGGAAAAAAAAAAAAACCGCTCTGGCACATCCATGTCCCAGCGAGAGGGGCTGCCCGACCTCGGCACAGCCAGGCTTCGGCACAGACCCGGCGGACTCGCCACGGCCGAAGCGCTGCTCTCGCAGCCTGGCCGGGCCGGGCACGGTGCGGGATGCTGTCCCGGCCCTTCCCGAGGGTGCCGGTATCCCCGAAGCACCCGGGGGCCCCGCGCCTCTTCTCCTCCCGTGTAGACACGGTTCGTTCGGAGGCTCTTAAATCAGATTAGAGCTCGTTAATAACAATTTTGGCTTAAGTCTGTATTGACTTAGGTTTAGGAATGGCTTAGAGCTTTCGCTTAAGTCAACACGACAGCTGAATTGACACATGCCTTGCCCAGCCTGCCGATCCCTGCGGGCGCCCAGGTGCCGGCCGAGCTCTGCCCTCCTGCTAAAGCACGGAGCCGCACGGAGCAGCATTTCTACCATTTTTAAGTAAGACGACGGAGCTTCGAGAGAGCAACTCCCGCGTGTCAACCACGAGGGTCCCCACCACCTCCCAGGGCACCGCTTTCCCCGACGGCGTGGTCAGAACCCGCTCCTTAACATCTCTCTCTCTCTTCAGATTTGCACCTCGAGGACTTCAGCTACCCCCCTTTTCTCCGGGGGGAGGGATAGGTAGGCTCTGGAACTCCACAGGCACAGCGCCACGAACACCGCGGCAGTGAGGACAGGCTGGGAGTGACACGCTCACCCCCACGCCCTCTCCCGAGGGCTCCCGACCCGCGTAGCAGATCTCACACTGCGGCTGGTTTTACCTCGTGTCATTCATCTGCTCGATCTAGTTATTTGGGGTGAAGCCACCCCACAGGCAAAGTACCACCACGGACTCATTTCATAAAGAGAAAAGTCCCTCACTTACCCCCTTAGCTGCTGCTGCCATTCGCTCTGATTCTCCAGGTGACCAACCCTGCCCGGGTATTACTCCCATTCGCATGCTTATGGCTCACACGTGCTTAACTGATTTAATCACGGAAAGGTGAACCCAGCACGTGTCCTTAAGTAGGAATAAAAAAAGAGAAACCAAACAGCTGCGAGTCCCTCTACTCTCTTCTGCACCTGTGGCTGAGAAAACACGTGTAGGTACTGAGAGAGCGTTCTGTAAGATCTGCTTTGAACTGCTTTACAGCATGTTTTATTCTGGGGATGCCTAATTGTCCTCAGTAAGGATGGGAGCAAAGAAAACGGGCCCGAAGTTCAGAATCAAGCTGATAAATCCCAAACAGCGCAAAACTTTTCCTACAACTACGGCGATTCTGCCATCTTCTCTGCTCGCCCGACGCTGCGGCAGCGAGAAACGTTCGAAGTGATCTGCGGGTAGGGACTCAGCACCTCGCCGTGCCCGCGCAGGGTCACACGGTCACCCGTGGGGCAGCAACGCAGCCCCGCCTCTGCCGGTCCTTCCCCGAGCCCCGTCCCCACCGAGCGGCCCCGGTACCCACACGGGAGGCATAGCCCGGCCCCTAAATCCCACGGAGCGAAGCGCTAACAGCCGCTCGGAAGGACCGAGCCCGCAGTAGCTGAATGTGTCCCCAATTGGGTACGTTTGTCGTGTAAAGCAAGCAGGCGTTTTGGATCACACAGAGAGCACCTGAACCCTGCTGCAACCGCGTAACCACGTCCCGTTATCTGTCTCTTACTCCTTCTACCGTCTTCCTCAGTGCTGTCAGTTGCCAAGCTATTGCACATAAATAGAAGCTTTCTGATTTATAACCAGCCTCTTCCTTCTGATTCATTACGTTAATGAATTGAGATGTTACCAACATTGGATTAGCGCATAACTGAATGAATCCAGCAAAAGAAAGCTGATTATGGAGGGAAAAGCCAATCGTGCCCATAAACTAAATAAAAACGAACGCCCGAGCAATGGGGTAAAGGAGCTGAAGTTGTTTCAGCTCATCCCAAACACCGCTCACAGCAGACGGGGGGCTGACATCGTCTGTTCCCATGCAAAGCTCTCCCTTGCAGATTTGCGGACGTGGCTCCCACCGTCACGGCTCTCACTACGGCTGTTACCGGGATCACAGCAGCCGCCCCGAGCCGCCTCGGGGATGCCGGCGCCGCAGCCCACGCTTCGGGCACGCTTTGCGGCGCGCTGCTCCGCCGGTGCGCAGCCCGAGTGCCCCGCTACGACGCACCGCGCCCGTCCGTGCTCCAGGTTGGGCTTTCTACCCATTTCAAACCGGAAAACGGCAGAGGAATGCTATTTCTCTCCTCTCTTTTCTTCCTTTTCTAAGCTTGGGCTTCCCGCACCCCGAGCAGCTCCGTGCCCAGCGATGTGGGCACCCCGCGCACACCGGAACGAAGCTGCGGGTGCAGGGCTGCCACGGCGCCGTCCTCCGGAGCTTGTTAAGCAAGTTAGAGCACCAGCCACGAAGCTACTGGGGACGCACACAAACTAAGCGGGTAAAGAAACACAAGGCTGGAAACCGAAACGACGTTTCCAGCCCCTCTGTGAGGCAGGTACTAATTACTGCCGCTTCCAGCTAGGCATTAGGCAAGGAGACTGCAATTTACTAAAGGACACTGAATTTTTCCTTTTATTAATTTGCAATATATTTGTAAAATAATCTTACGGCAGCTGGCTCTGCTTGAATCTGTTTCAAAAGTGTGATGTAAATACCGTCTCACACTATTCTGCAGCCTATTAGGGCTTGCTGGTAGGTGATACGACTGAGAGGAGAAAGAACACCACACATTTATTTTTAAGATCATCATCACTAGTGATAAAACTTATGGGAAGAAGCGATCATACTTCCTATTTGTATGCAGCAATGACAAACGTATGCAAAGTAACTCAAATGAAAAAGATGCAATTGCAGGGATACATATGCACACGCACAGTGGACACAGTTCAGGCATTTTTAAGAGCCATTTCAGCTATGTTTAAAAGCAGCAGCAAATTCCCAAGTTAAACCACGCTATTTACTGCAGGGGAACCTACAAAACTTATTTTTTCTACCTATTTCCGTTGTAAGAGCTTAGAATTTATCCACATCTTGCAAATAATCACATATTTGATTGAGCACGTGCTTGCTACGAAGCGATGGAGAGCATAAATAACCTACCCTGGATTTATTACATTTTGACTTTTCATCAACAAACTTCTGAGATTCTAATCTTCATTCAGCAGATAAACATTTCTGATGGGTCTCAAAGGAAAATGAAGGGTAATAAGCAGCACACCTAAGCAAAGCATCCATCACCTGCAGGCTCAGTGCACATCAGCTACAGCAGGCACCGACTTACACACGGTTTGTCCATGCGATACAACACCAAAATCCACCAGGCTGTGAATACAAGATGAAAGCTTTATTTAAACTGTATCATATTGTATCAGTGGATTATAATCCTCAAGCAAACAGAATATTGCAGTAATGACGATTTGAGCATTACAAATATGTTAAAACAGCTTGCATTTGGGGTGATATTTAAGGTCAAGTTGTATCTGAACACAACTATTAAAATATTATGAAACTTAGCATTATGGAGTAAGTAATGTTTTCTTTCAGACATAACCCTCTAAAACTGCATTCCATTTTTTTTCCCTTATTTTTCACTATCAGCAAGCTCAAAGTGAGCACCTATAACCCTGGCTGCACAACGTGAATGAAATAGAGAGGTGGAACTATCAGCTCTGCCCAGAGCCTGGCTCCCAACTTCTATGAAAACGTGACCTGCAGAAATATAACCGAGAGGAACCACAGCGACAAGTATCATGTATCCAAGCCCTTCTGTTATCTCATATACACCCTCAAATGAAACCAATAAGCTTGAGAAGGACTCAGTGGAATAAGAAACTTCCTATCCCAGGGAAAACTTACATGCTCTCTGCTACTGCCCCCACTGCCAGAATGGCTGAGACAATGAAATCCTTGGGAATGTGAGGATAGAGGTGACAAAATGGGTGAGCAGGCTGTGCTTCTAGGCTAGTCCTGTGCTTACTCATCCATCCACAAACCCCCAAAATTGTTTCTTCTTATAAGATTCTTGATCATTAACTTACAAACAGGCAAAACCATTTGTTTTTTCTCCTGCTTTTCTCTCCCTTGTGTTCTCTGACCCACTGGGAAAGCAGAAGAAGCAAGAAGCAGGACCACTGCAGCTTATGCATACATATGCTTTAGCACAAAGGGGCAAACAGCACATCAAGAATGCAGAGTAACAGGTTACTTTCAGAGTAAAAAAAGCCCTTTACCCCAGAACGGATAAAAAGCCTGGGATGAGACAGTGGGATGACTACACTGAATTCATCTTCTTGAAGCATCGGCACTGAGACAGAAGAATACTCATTCAAGATCTCATTTAATGCCAGTATTAAATCATGGCAGTACAGATCAATGTATAGTTTTTGTTTTGGTTTTTATCTAAATACACGTAAGCTGTTACAGGAGTGCTTTCCCAAATATGGATCTACCCAAAGGCAGGTGGCAAGCCAGCTCAGCCACACAGAAATGGCACCAGGTATAACAAGAGATACCATAACATCATGTGCTCTGCCACTGCTTGCCCCAAGCTCTGTGACACATCAGGACACACCTGCCTTCTACCCTAGCAGCCCTGCTACGTGCCTCCTTGCACCTATTGCTTTGCTGTTTAGCTCATACACGACTGCATTTCCACCTTTCAGACCACAAGCCAACAAAAAGGCCCCTGTCAGCCAGAGAAGATGCCTATACACATTCCTACTTTAAAAGTTTCCTCTCTATTTTTATTCTAATCAATTTTCTGGACCTGTTCCTATATAACATTCTATCTGCTAGCTGTCCTGAAGCTACAGCACAGAAAAAAATGTAATTTCCTTTTCTGAAAAGATGACAAATTTTAATCTTCACCTCTTAGCCTGATAAAAGAGGGGGAAAAAAAAATCAGAAACACAGCATCCAAGTATCTAATGAAGTATCTAATAATACCTGACAGTTCAAACTATGTTTGTTACCAAGGGAATTGCTTTTGTCTTTATTTTTACAGCAGTTAAACAACGGCACAGAGCCCTTTTTTCTCCGGCTGCTCTTTCCTCACAGCACATGCTGCCTTCCTTCCACCAGAAACCAAAAGCAGCAAGGAAATGGTGAGCATCTGCATTGTGTCCCAGCGTTTAGGCGGAGTCCAAAGAGATAAAGACCCAGATTATTCACACGTATAAAGTACTTAGGGGCCCAGATTTTAGTTTAAGCGATTTCCCTTTCCATGCAAAGACCGGGATGAGCCCTAGCCTTTGTTAGCAACAGCTCGCCCACCCCTTTTGTGGGAGAGGGGCACTGCATGTAATTGCTTTTCCCCTCCTGTATGTTCAACTGATTCCAATTATTTGCGTTTTTAAACTGGAGCTCAATGATTCGAAGATCCACACACATTCCCACCAAATCAGACTGAGAACCACGTTGCGATCTCACAGAAGAAAATATTACCAAGTTGTCTTTGTGACAGAACACTGAGTAGGTATAAAATTGCAATGGTCTCTCTGCCAGGTTTTTTTAAGCTCTCTGCTAGTAAGATGAAAGCCTAATTTGATATTTTTGTAGTTATATAACAGTTCTAATATTTTGTGACATTTTGTATTGTGACACTATAGATGAAATTGTCATCGGACTGACACCCTTTACTGTTTATTCCTTAATTACAACTGTTAACAACACTGCAGAGAAGCGTGCTAATCTGCCATCACATATTATGAAAACAACGTTATTGTTACAAACACCAACACCCACTCAACAGGATATTTCTAAGATGGCAGTTTCTGTAAAAACTTATCAGTTTAATGGACACTTTAAAAGAAAAAGTTTTAAATGAACTCCTAGCATTCCCACTGACAATATACAACATCTTTAAAACTGAAGTTTTACTCTTTTTTTTTCTCCTGTGTGCAAATGATACTTTGGCTAATTGAAATCCAGACAAAACTGACTGCCTAATTTCAGGAAGGAGCACTCATGCATACTGGTCCTTCACGTTCAGCCAGGCTTCCTAGAGCTCCCAGCCAGAAGTCCATTCTCTAGTTCAGACTGAACCACGAACTCCCCACCAACAGCTCATCAACCTGTGAATATCTGAGCTATGTTTAATGGACAGAACACGTGTTCTTCAGTCCACAGGTCTGAGCCAATTCACGTATTTATCAATAATGCTGCTAGAAACTGAGTTTCAATAAAAGTACTTCCCTAGTCTAGCACAAAAAATATTTGTATCTCTAAGTAACACGGAGATGCATTGATCAGTTCAATGACAGATCAGCAAAAATTAGTAATTACAATTTTTCCAAATCCCCAGGCTCTGGCAGAAGTCAACTTCTTTTATTCCTGTTCCAGATCAGGGGCTGTTGTCCCATTCAGAAGAACATTGCAGCATATAAGATTAAATTTTAGCAATATATCGACTCCAGCCCAGGTTCTCCCTTCCTTTCTTTCTTTAAAGCATCCTTTACATAGGAAGGGTGAAATTTCTTCAGGCCAAGTCACAAATCTAGAAGTCTTTTCCAATGAACTCTGAAAGAAGATGTGGAGGAACAGCTCAGTGGCTGAGAAAGAATCTCTGCAGCTTCTATGTTCTTGGTTGTATGACAGCTGCTGCAGGCAACCTTCCTGCTTGCTCCTATCAAACTCCTCATGCTTAAGTTAAACACCTCACTTATAGGATGCCACCATAAAGAAAATAGCATTAAGCCTAGGAGCAGCAGAAAGTTCCTATGGATTTGTTTGTATTTTCTTGTCTTTACTCACACGTTAGATAGCACGAGGCTGGGAAAAGCAGCAGCAGTTAAAGGAGAGTGGTGCAGAAGCAATAGAAGTGGCAATGCCAAAAACAACAACAATCAGGGAAAGCAAGATATGCAAATTCAAGGTGTTCTCCCACATCCGCTATCATGAATGTTTTCACACAGATCACTGCTGCTGAACCAGGACTGATGCAAAGAGCCTGCCCTTCCCACTAATGGCAAATTCTTCCTTTCTGCTTCATCCACAGACATCCATGCAACACAGATGAATACAGTGTAGAAAGATTATGTATGAATATATCTTTAGTTACCACACTTACACAGAAAAGCGGAGGATTGCAAATAACCTAAGACTCTTCTTATAGTGAAGCAGTGATCATGTTGGTGGGTGATTTGACTTTTGGTCCAAAAAGCCCCCTTCAGCAGCACTGCTTCTCTCATTGTGAGGAATTCTAGTCTAAACTCTCCAAAAGCAGACGCCACCATTCAAACTGAAGTTTTACACACGGAGACAACAGAAACAAATTATCCAGTACAGTTCATTTTCATCTCAAACAATTTACATTACCATTTAATGGCATAATATTACATTCTATAACCTGGATGATATTGTCTGCTCAAACCAGAGTTACAAAACAAAATCAGAGTATTTGTTTTTGTGAATCTTCTTCTGGGTAGCTTATGTTGTTCTGCTTTGTAGTTTTCAGTTTCTTAAAACCAATGGGATATTCTGCTCTTCCTAAAAGAAACTCTTCCCAATTGGGAAGAGAGTCTTTTACTGAAGCCCAATAGAGAGTCTGAGAAAGACATAAAAAAAAATAAAAATCAACTTTATTTCAAAATCTGCATCAGCATGTTTACAAACAATAGATATATGCAATGGATTTTCAAATCTTGCCTTATGAGTGAAGCAGTTCAGGAAAGAACAATGTACTTGCACACAAAGTTATCAATCTCTCATACGATGCAAAACACCAGACTGGAAGGATTTCATCTTGTGGCATGAACTGTGAAGTGACTGAATCTGCCCTCTTGTGGTAAGCACAGATTAATTCAGACCCTCAGCATACCTTCAATAAAATATTTTCTGTGATTCTAAGCTTCTCCAAAAGCAGCTTTCGTATTTAAATACATGCGTTAGTTGCATTTAAATTTGAAATTAAATAAAATAATCTGCTTAATGCTATAAACAGAAAGTGCTACGTAAGCTGCTTTCCTTAGAAAAGTTTGCAGCAATGCAGCTCAAACTATTTGAGTAAAATTTCAGCTGTGATAAATCAGTGACACAGTAATTGGCTCCAGGATTTGCGTCACGAAAGGAAAAGGCCATCTAGTTATCTCGTGGTCAGAAAAGAACACTGGGTTATCTAACTCTGTGCGTTACTCAGTGCCTCTGACTAAGAAACCTGACTTCCATTCTACTGCTAGGACGGACATACTGACCGTATTTTTGGCGCTAGCACTCAGGAGAACTGTGCTTCTTCTAGAACTTAGAAGAAGAAATTCTTAGTGACGCCTCTCCTTTTTTCTCCACAAGATAATGTGATCAAGAGCCAGATGAAACTTACACATCCAATTCTCCAAGGTACGTGGAGGTATTTTGAGATACCTATGTTCATTCAGTAAAAAGTAATTTTGTAGCAGAAAACATGTATGGTACCATATGCATTTTGTTTCCTCTACTTGTTTAAATATATAACGTTCACTTTATAGTACTCTTCTACATCTTTCTGCAGAGTATTAGATTCCTGGCTAATCATCCTGATCCTTACATGTAACTCAGATATAACTACAGCTCTTGCAGATTTACAAAAATATTTTCTTCAACAGATTTACTCAAAGAATCTTTTTTGACAAGCATATGTGCTGTCACACAAAACTACTCTGACTTAGCAAGCTGGGGATCCATTACAGCCATAACTTTCAAAGTATATTAATACAGACACATATATGGCTGAGTGAAATATGCTCAGAAGTGTTTTGGAGCAGAGCACACACCAGAATTTTGTACCATGAAAAAGTTTTCTTTTTCTACTATTTATAGCACTCTTCTTTAGAAGTACAAAAAAGGCTGAAATAGGATCTTCTGCTTCAAATAGTAACATCGTTCTCTCAAAAATTCTACCACTATACCACTATGCTGAAGAGCACAAAGATCCCTGCAGCTATCAGCTCTGTGCTCTCAGTACATGTGGACTTCAGTCTACATCCCATAAGCAGCTTAAGCACCTAATACAGGACAAAGACAGAAGCTGAACTCCTAGTCCAAAACTGATCCAAACAACTCTTCAGGTGCCTTGAAGTCCTCTAAGAGTCTAAAACTCTACTTCTGAGCACAGTCAGATTGGGCTCAACCAAGTACTTTGGCAGCCTTCTCAGTGTCATTCAAGATGTACAGGCATCCAGGAAGAACATTTGATTTTTCCTAAAAATGTCTTAAAACCCCACTAAAAGGGCATTCTGAGAATGTACCTTGTCACAGCCATGGGAGTCAGCCATTTATGAACTAGAAAGGCAGACAACATCTTTTAACAGTAACTAAAACAAGGAACGATGTTTCTCATTTAAGTAGCAGCCTAAGTATTACAACACTTGCCCAGCAGGTGTGAAATCAACATACAATACACCTCGCCATCAGATGAAAACACTACAGTTCATACCTTTCCTCTCCTTTGACAACACACAGAATCGTGTGGGACATGCTATGTTTGTGGAAAATAACTCACTGCATAATGATGAACCCACAAATCACTGGTGCAAGAAACACACGCAGGACTATGATTTGGTGTCCCCGTTGTTAGATGTTTAGTTTCTATCAGGAATAAGCTGTGTTCCTACTTCTGTTCCTAAGAGTGCTCCTGTCCTCCTTATTCATTCATCGCAGCGCAATACTGAGAAAACGGTCTTGAGATTAGAGAACGGAAACTGGTGTGTTTTATCAGAACAACATTTCGTTCTCAGAGTAGCAACTTCCTCAAAATTGCCATCTTTAAATAATGCTTCAGGGACTATGAGTGAGAAGAAAAATCCCAGGTTTAGCACTACTTTTCCTGGGATCCTGTACGACCTGATAAAATAACTGTGAGAAGTGAAACCTTCTCTGTTCAAGTTGATAAACTGTTGACTCTGAAATGTAAGGATGACAACCTGCAGCACACTGAAAACAGGATGTCTGTGTAAAACAAAGCAGCTCTGACATAACAGTCACAGTAGTCATTGTAAAAATTGAATTTCGTCAATATCATCCATTTTCATTTTTAAATACAAGTATGTAAAGATCTGAAAGCTGCAAAACATTTCCACCAGAATGCTCTAGAATCTAGGGACCTTGCCCTAGAAGTTAGGTTCAGCTTGCTGCACAGCACACAGGCCTTTGGCTATACCAGTCACTGGATTTTAAAATCAATTATTTTCACTTTAAGAACACGCTTGGGGGGGATGGGGAGCAAAATATTTGGTAAACAGCAAACAAAAAGACAGAGTTCTAGGACTTACTTCTAGCTTAACAGTATCGGGATGTGGAAGTAAATACATTCTTTCTTGCAGCTTTTTTTCTGCTGCTTCTATGTCCTAAAACACAGGCAAAGCACATTTTAAAAACACAGTGGGAATATTAAAAGGAAAATATACTCACATGAAGACATTCAGATTAATTAAGTTAACTCATTAAACCTAAACAGTACTCAAATAACAACACTGGAGGTTCAAAACTTTCTCTGCAGCCATTCTGGAATCTAACTTGTAAGATTAGGAACCTACAGTTTCTAAATGCTTACTGTAACTTTCTGATAAAAGAACAAATGTTTTACCACATAGGTTTGTTGCTGTAAAGCACTGCTGTTCTGTTTGAACGCTAAAGTAAATTACAATTAAATTCCATTCTCTATGATTTACAGCAATGAAGAATAGAATGGTTTGTTCTGTGCTGCATGAAAACTGAAGTATGTATTCTAGCTACTGTAACTGTAAAGTAACTAGGCAAATTATGTGCAAGATCTTTACTTCTCAAGACAAAGATGACTTGCTAATATGCATGCATAACATGTGCACAAAAATGTAGAGCTGCAGCAAGCTGTTCACCAGACAAACTTGGATGACAATGCACCTCACATAGCTTTCTTATAAAAATCAGTATTTGGGTTTCTGCTCACCCAGTGGATGTGTGCTGGATTCACAAAGGCCTAAATAAATTTTAAAAACAGAAACAGCAGTGACAAACAAATAAAACCCATCACCCCAAATTAGCCCCCTACCCCCTTAAAGTTCTGACCCATTCTTGTGGGCTTAGTTCCATACCCAAACATTGAAGAGATTGAGTGGTGGGCAGATGAAGAGAGACAGAAAGGGACGTGGGAGTGGGGTGTGAAGAAGCCAAAGCTGAACAGAGTGGAGGGGGAAAGAAAGTGTAGCAGATGGCAGAGTTGGGAGCAGAGAGCGGGTGTGAAGAGTACAACAGAAAAACTAAATGAGAGAGGAAATTCCCCAAAGGGACTTCCCAAATATTCACCACCACTGCTGCTGAAAAGAAGAGTGAGATTCTGGAGAAGCATATCCTCAAGAGAGACCAAACATGATTACTCGTGTTGAATAATAGCCAATACGAATACATCAAAAATAAACAGTGCTCAACTTCAGTTTAGTTTGAGATACATGGCTCAAATTCAGCTGGTATGGTTAATAAAAACAGAAACCTGTTAGCTCAAGTTCAACTTAGTAACACACTCAATTCATTCACTCTACAGTGTTCATCTTATTCTATTTCATTAAACCCTTTTACACCATGACTAAATTCTCTTGCACATTCTTAGAAATCTAAGTAAAAGTCCCCTTTTGTACAGGGGAGTTTACAACCTTGGAGAAGCTAAGGGACATTTAAGAACAAACTTAGATCTTGGATTTATCCAAATCCCAGAAGCAGCAAGTGGCTGCCTCTTGTCAGGTGAGAAAAGAGAATAAACACACAGAGGGAATGTAAGCAAAACCAGAAGCCACCTGAAGTCACAATGTCAATAAGAACAATAGAAGACATAAAAGAATTCACTAAACTAAGTATGGACTTTGTTGCATGTGCTTAGAACAGACAGACCATCAATTGCACTGAATGAAGCTCATCTCAGTATGGCTCTGATGAAGGCTGGAGAAGATATCACCACATCCAGAAGAACTATCAAGCACTAAAGTTTGTTTCATGTTCTCCCACAGGATTTCCCCCCTTCCTAAAGGAATTTTCACAGGAAGGAAGAGCATCAAAAAAATCATTTCTTTAGCTATTCAGTTAAGGGCATCAGAATGTTTATGGTCATTGGAAATTTATGTATTCCGAGCAAAAAAAGGAGAGAGCAGTTGTGCATGTATGTTTAGTGGAGAAGGTCACTTTGGCATAGCCTAGATATTGGATGTGTCTTTTTGTTGCTCACTCGAGTTTGTGTTGTGCAGTCTATTGTCAGAATACTGATTTAATGACAGACAGTGAACAAAATTTTTGCTGGAAGGTGTAGTATGCTTTAGAAAAATAACCAAGATTAGATGGCATTTCTTTCATGTCTATGCAACCGGTGAACTTTGCAGGGAAGAGGAATCTCCATCTTCAATTATAAATAAATACATTGGTGTAAGTTTCTTTGGAAAAAAAAATAGCAACAAATTTAATATGTCACAATATAGAGGAAAAAAAAAAAAAAAAAAAAAAAAGAGAGCATCTTGCAGCACTTTCCCCTGAAACTACAAGGACTGGAACAAAAACAATTCAAGACCCTTCCCCAGAGGTAAAATGGAATGCATGACAAACACGTCGCTGTTAGGGGACCAAATTCAACTGTCACTTATATTGATAAGAGCCTGGCAGAATCCCACCTCAGTAATTCTGCAATTACATGCCCGTACAGGAAATCAAACTCAGTCTAAATTACTTACATAGTCAGTACTAAAAATCGAAGAGCATATTCCCTATTTTCTATTTCATGATATAAGACGCTGCACCAAAATAACAACAGAACTGATAAACCAGAAATGTTACTGACAAACAAGTCTCATAAATTAGATTGTAAATACTGGTCTAATTTCTGCTTTTGTTATGAAAACATTATATAAGCACCAGATGATACAGATTTCTCTGATCTGCAGTATCCCTCTAAAGACATTAAGTGAAATACTCTGACAATTATGTTAAAATGCTGAACAAGTGCTTATAATGCTAAAATTTCAATTAAAAAAAGATGTTTAGTTCCCTGCTTCCTGCTGATTAGAAAATAAATTGATCTTGAAATGCTTTCCTGTGCATAAATATCAACTAGCACTGAGAAAGAAAAATGTCTCTTCCTATGATCACATATTGAAAACTGATTTTGCTTACATGCAGAAAAACAGAAATGCAAATAAAAAAATAACACTTCATCATGTCCGTGTATTTTTTAGCAGGCCAAATCAACAACTCTCCACATGGTAACTGTGAAATGTACAGTGCCTGGTATCAGGAACAATATTCTGAAGCTGGCACATTAATCAGTCTTGTTTTCAAGCGTCTCATGTATTATTCTGCAGAGATTTTTTTGTTCTTTTCTGTTCTGTTATCAGAAAGCATCTGCAGGAGTGCACGTCTGTTAAAATCAGTATAAAATAAATAGATTTAAACTGATTTATGCTACTTTATCCTGCCACAGAATTTGTTTTGATACATATGTTTTTGCTTTTTTTTTTTTGTACAAACACCAACATTTTTGACACTTGAAAGGAACAATTTTGAGGATGTGACAGAAGATGGCAAATATCTGTGTAGCTGCAAAAATATTTACACTCTGTATATGTCTAAGTTATTGTTAACATTTCCAATACAACAAGTTTTCAGAAAATATATCCTGCATTTCTTATGCTTGCTTGTGTACATTAGCTGAGAATGCACTGGTAAAATAAAGATCATTTATAAAAAAAAGACAGCTAGCAATATGAAAAATAGATCTACGGTAATTATAAAATGGGAGTCGTAACAGATGAAATTACTAAAGCAGAGGAAAATGAACTATGATGCAAGAAAATAAACAACTCATCCCTTTCTATCAACCTCACACTGAAGCACCTACATAGTCCACGCCCACTGCAGAGGCATTTGATTGCCCCAGCCCAGTATGCAGCAGCTGACTGGAGTCTGAGTTGAAGTCCTCCCTCATCACACAGTATTTAAGAAGGCATCACACATTAACTGTTCTGCCTTATCTGCCACTCCCTAAATATAGCTTCCATTAAAATTCAAAGAGAGCTTGCTTCAGAATCATACCCACCTAAAATGCGAATGTTTTTAAACCTTGATCAGGTTCTGCATGAAGAAGCAAAAAAACATTTGATGGTAAAATAAAACTTTTAATTTTCTAGAGTAAAACTTATAATTTCAAAAGATTCAATACACACTGTATGGGATCTTAATAACTAAGAGTTAAAGAAAATGCCTGTGAGAAGCAGATGACCACTTTTCAAATGCATGCTCATGTCAGTGGTCAAGTGCCATCTCTCCAAACTCAGATGCCTAAGCTAAAGCTCAATTAGAAATTCTAGCATTCTAGTCCCCAACATCAAACTCAGATCTTCATTTCCAGTTCTCAAACATCCACTTAACTAACCTAGAAAACATAAACTGTACCCAAACATGACAACAGATATGTAGAACAGCTATTAACATTAACAGTATCACCACTGAGAAGAACCAGAAAGACCAAGCATTGATTTTACAATACTTGCAAGTAATATTCTTGAAGTCATTCTACCTCTCCTTAAAGAAAAATAACTGAGGACTTCTTCCGTAATTTCACACAATCACAGCTGGACAACAGTTCCTACCCTGGACTAAAAGCATCTTAACCTGGGCAGCACCCATTTCCAAACATACTCCCAACTCTTGAATCAAAGTGTTAAGGTCTTGGAGTCTAGTTACACTGAGGCTGTCTTAGGCAGAATGTAACAGCACGTGTTGCATCTCTGCAAATACTTCAGGAAAAAAAAAAGAAAAAGAAAAAAGAGAGACAGCAGCTGCCACCACAAGGCTCAAATAAGAAGGGCATGTAAAATAGGTAGTAGTGCCATCCGATAATAGAGACTTGCCATTTGATACTTTTGGTCAAGTTCCAGAAGAGAAAAGAGAATATAGGAGAACTCCAGTGATAGCAACAGAGCAAACATTTTTTAAAAATTATCTTAGCTGCATAATCATGACATTTCAACTCAGTTCCTGGTAGTTGCAGAAACTTACATTTAAAAGTGCTGCGTTCCTTCTACGAGCTGCATCAGCTGCTTGAGTTTGCCATGTCTTTTTAGTCTTTTTGTCTCCTAGATAAGTCTCCATCTGCTGTAGCAGCGCTGATCTCTGAGACAGTCTACAAAGGAAAACATTTTGCTAAGTGGGTAGAACATTTTGCTCAGGAGCTAGAAAATAACCTTTTTACCTTACCCAGTTTTCTCAAAACCATGGGGCTAATTAAGCCGGCTGTAGGGTGGGTGTGCTGGGGGAGGGAAAAGGTACAGGCAGACACCACCTGCTGTGCTTGTATGAAGCTATAATATTGCAACCAACAGTCCTCATATGCTAAGGTGCTTAGAAGCACTGAATCTCCCAGAAGAGGAAAGACAGGGTGGGCTGGGGTGACTTGATCAGTACTACTCCTGCGCACCGGCAAGTTGTTATAACTAGCTGTTATAAGAAAAGCAGAGTTTCCTGACTATTACTGTATTTGCTTCACAACCTTAGTTTAAGGGGTGAAAAAGATGCAGCTCAATAACTGAGGCGCAGAGTGACAATGCAAATACCTTTCCCACAAAGGAGCTCAACGGTGACAGGAGGTTAACAATGGAGATCTTAAACCAATACCATCATCACAAGTCAAAAAACCTCATCAGTCTAAATACTCTCACCAGCAATGACACCAATTCCAGCAGTTCATGAAGGAAGAGTGCCACCTCCTGGATCACTGGCCCCTCAGTAAAATACCACCGCGCTCTCTAAAGGTCTGATTAACTGTTCAAAGGATGGAAGCGAGACCCCTCTGGATCACAGCACAAACTGCTGCGGGGCAGGCCCAGCCACTGAGGAAGTCACTTACATCTCCTCGTGTCTCCTAGCCAGATGAACTTCCTGAGCCAAATAGGACGACATCTTCTGTTGTTTGTCCAGGTTTTGTCACTGTCTTAAAGCAAAATCAAGTGAAATTAGAGTCCTCCAAAGGCATGCACAAACGCTTGCTTTTCAGTAGCAAAGCATTCCAAGTTAACAGTTGCATACATTATATTTATATAATTTATCAGCCACGTAAATAAAACTCGCTTATAAATTTTAATAGCATAAGACATTGTTATATTATGGTTTGAACACAAACACACGCACCACAAGTGTCTACAATACACATTAGGAAAACCTTATTGAATTCTAACATTTTTACTTGGGAACTAAAATTTGACTTCCAACCTTCAGATTTAATAAAGCTTTCTCAAACGTCACCTGCTTACAGCCACACACAAAAGGCCCTCAGAGGTCCCTTCCAACTCTAAGGATTCTATGACTGTCATGTGCTCACATAGTTTGTTCACTATTCACAGCAGTGATTTCTGGCTTCGTGGTGGTACTATGAGTACAAAGTTGCAACTGGAGTTCACACTACTCCTCAAAGTGCCTCCTGTTAAATATCACAGAATGAAAGGGACCTTGGAGGACCATCGATTCCAACCCCCCTCCTAAAGCAGGTTCCCTACATGAGGTTGCAGATACACAGGTAAATACAGGCATGATTTAACAACTGAAGTCAGTGAACCAGCTTAAATTTCGGGCCCTTGAAAGAATTAGCTGTTCAGTACAGTAACAGGAGATAACTGAACAGGGGGTTACGTGCACACCTTGATGGCTCTGGGGGTTCTTTTAGCTATGGTGGGATCGGGTGCCCACTGCCCACATCGCGGCCCCCAGCACTACTCAGAAGCTTGGAGGCGTTTTGCAGTCAATTAATCCTTTCCACCTCAGAAGCGCATTACTGTCCCAGAAATCAGCCTCAACACCATAAACTGTCACATGAAAGGCGGGAGAAATAAAACGCCAGGCAGTCAGAACATCTATGAGGGCACGTCCGAGACCACTCCTAACTCTGAAGCAGGACACACGTGACTTCGGCAGAAACTGATGTGTTCTACCTCACCCAGCAGACTCCCCGCCCTTCCGCTCTGTTTCCAGCGCTTCCCTTTCCCCTCAGGAGGTCCCCATCACCTCCGTGCTCTCTTCCTAAAAAACCTAGTTTACCTTCAGCCTTTGCGGCTTGCAAAAGCAAAGCCACCTCTCACCGTGGCCTCCGCGACGCCGCCGCCTCCCCCCTGCTGGCTGCCATGGAGACGGCCGGAAGGGCGGGGCTTACCCACCAGCTCGCTATGGCCGCGTCGCGCCTCCGCGCTCAGGCCTGCCCCCTCAGCTGTGATTGGAGGGGTGGGAGGAAGCAAGAGCCAATCAGAACCGGGGGCGGGCAGAGGGGCGTCTCGCGCAGTGACCGTTACCCCTCAGACGGCGTGGAGGCGCCTCAGGATGTGGTTGTGCGGGAGTTTGTCCTGCGCGTTTGGCGATGGTTTGGGCTTTGCGTTCTAAGCCTCTGAGCGCTACTGAGGCTGATTCCTTCAGACTTCCGATAAAACACATTACTTTAAGAGGCACAATTAACCCACTTTTTGTGTTTTGCCCTTGCAGAAAACACGAGCCAGGAAACTGTATGTCAAATACCATATGGCTGTTCAATACAACTCCCATTTTCTTCATTTTTTTCCCCACTGTTGTCTGACAAATTTAAGCGCACTGACGGTGCAGGTGGTTTCTAAAAGAGTTCATTTTCCCAATGCAAACATTTTTCTATTAGGAGACTTCAGCAGGAACCTGTCCCACTGCTGATCAGGTTTTCCTTGTGATTCCTCAGTTCCTTCTCTTTTCCCTCCTTACTACAGCATGCGGGATAAATAGTCCATAAAATCTTCATTTTACTTGGAACGCCATTTCCACGTTCTACTGAGCTACACCAGTTATCCTTAATGGCAGCAATCTCTCCCTTTTTATTTTTTTCGGTAGCATGGTAGCATTTGATGAATTCCATAAAGTGTGGGCACAAACTGAACTTTGCCGTATGTAAACCACTGCATATGTCATTTGTAGACAGAGCAAAGAACAAGAACGTTTTTGTTAAGCTGCAGGTACTGTCAGTTGTTCAGTGTTGTGGGAGCAGAGGATGGAAAACATAACTTCTTAATGACCTCTTTATATGACAGTGGGGTGGAACAATATGTCAATAGCTAATGAGCTATAAACTATGGTTTTGGTGGTTTTTTTTTTTTTCATCAGAAATATAGCCTAACCTAGTTTAGTTCCCAACTTGTCAAGAGCACAAGTTCTAAACTTCCTTTAAAAAAGAAATCTGGCACTAACAGTCAAAAATCCCCATAGCAGGCTGCTTTGAATAGCTGGTTCCTTGTATTGCAAGGCAGCCACAATGAAAGCCTCGAAGGGCATTGCAGAAATGGGGATTTATGAATGGGGTGGACTTACATGACGAAAGACATTCTCTTGGTGGTTGGCAACACTGCACATAGCGGGGGGGAGGTTGAAACTAGATGATCATTGTGGTCCTTCTCAACCCAGGCCTGTCTATGATTCTATGATTCTTGCAGACCTCAGTGTGCTGGCACCTAACTGAAATGTGCTCTGTAGATTATTATGCTTCCATCCCTCTCCGTTTCCAATTACACAGGGCATTTTACATAATCTGGTAAATTTCTTTAAATTTCTTTTAGTAAAAATACATTCCACCCCCCCCAGAAACAGTCATCTCTTCATTAAACGCATCTCTCTGAATTTACTGTTGCATCACTAATTAAATAACAACAACAAAAGATCTTAAAAACTAGTTACCTGTATCTGAGGCCCTGAGATCTGTTTTTCCTGCCCTGCTGCGCAGATGTCAGAGTGCAGTTTGACATCAGTTTCGCTGTTGCTTGGTTGCAGTCTTTTGCGACAGTGTTATGCATGAGAGCTGTTCTCCATATAGTCTGAGTGACTAAATATGGATTAAGGACATACTGTTAGTACTGAAACGTAGGCATTATGACCCTGTGTGTTTTCTTAGCCCACACGCTTCGGTTTTATTCTGAAAATGTAGGGAAAAGGGTTTTCGGAGTGAAATTTGTGAATTGTAACACTAGGTGGCACTTAAACACAGCTAACAAAAGCTCTTAAATCTTGAAACGCACAAAACCAGACAAACACATTCTGCTATAACATGCAGTTAATTACATCCTCAAAATGATGTCTTGGATTGATATTACTAAACAAACATGTATAAAATGTAATTACAGACAAGTGAAATAAATACTGTAGGCTTATAATTGCAAGATGTGGGTTTTTTGCTTGTGATACGCTACACACCTGTGCGTAGTTTATATAGCTAGTATTTTATGTTGTCATTTTTGCTGGCATTTAGAAGGGCATAGTTTAGCTTTATGTGCTTTTATTTACTGGTTCCAATTTGTGCCATATGTCAGTTTTAAAAAAATGAGTGTTTTTATGTATTTGGATTTTAAAACTGGAGTATTTCAATAGGAAAGTTGTAAGAAAGGACTTTTTATACAAAACCACTTAAAAAACTAGTTTAAAAATGCACACACTTAATTTTTTTTTATGACTGCTTTGCTTTCCTCTTCTTTCTTTGCTTGTATCTCTATTGCTATAACAGTTTAACAGCTACTTGAAGATCCCAAGTGTATCTGCACATAAACATTTCTTATGTGATACTAAGATATTCCAGGCCTATGGAGCAATCTAAGAGCCATGAAATTCCATGAGAGTAGCTTGTGGCCACCACCTTGGGTTTGGCAGGTTTTCCTATCAACAAAGTGGAAGACAGTTGGCAGCATTTCAAGCAACTGCACAACCCCTTTGCTAAGCTACTTGAAGTTACAACAAGCTAAAAAGGCAAAGATGTTCAAGGAAATGTTCTCCTAGCAGGGAGAAAGCTAATAACACATCCAGTGTTAAAAGTTGCATAAACTGCCTTGTAGTTCCTCTCTCTCCTTGTGTTCCAGTATTCAAGGGTTGGTGTCAACCTTACCGTTGGCACACCCATGCCGTTCTCTGTTCAGGGTTATTTAGTTGGCTTCATTGCAGTACTAAGACTTGAGCTGAGAGGAAACTCCTAAGTTGTGAATGGCAGGGCGACTAACATCGTGTTCCAGTACTTGCATTTTGTTATTTGGTAGCTCAATTGATTTCTGATACATAGGATGAAGATAATCAGCCCTCGGCTG
Source organism: Tetrao urogallus (assembly GCF_951394365.1). Classification (NCBI taxonomy): domain Eukaryota; kingdom Metazoa; phylum Chordata; class Aves; order Galliformes; family Phasianidae; genus Tetrao; species Tetrao urogallus. The sequence continues at coordinate 13,357,520 of NC_136823.1, read as the reverse complement.
AAAATTCATTGATCGATTTGTTTATTTATTTATTTCGTGCTTTTGGGTAAGGTGCTTTTAGGTTCTGGAACTGTATTTCCAGTAGCAGTTGATACAGCTACGAAATACAAAATAGCTTAGGCAATACCTGAGACAGTGTACTGATGTAATTGTCAAGCAGATACCACACATGTCTTAACAGGTACTTTTCATATTTAGTTTTTATGGTATAGGTTTGTTTTTTTTTTTAAAGATTTCAAGAAAACAGTTTGGTTCTTGAGGAATAACATGAAGGCTTCTCGTCAGAAAAAGGGAAATCAACGGGCCTCAACTGACTTTAACAGATGTACAGGTAGTAGAATGTTTTACACGTAATTATAAAAACTATTTACAGTAATTAGCTTGAATTTAATTGCTTCTCAGCATGTTAGGATCGTAAATTACAGCTTTATTTCAAACAACTCCTGTTGTCTGTTCTTCCTAAGCTGAACGCAGGGAACCCAATGAAAACAAACACTTGGAGAACCACAATTCTCTGTTCCTATTTGAAGTCTGTTGAATGGGGATGCTTTGCTCGCTTGGACCTTGCAGGCAGCACTTCACGACCCACACAGACGACGTTACTTCCCTTAGAACTAAAAGTGTTCTCCTCCTGTGAGCACCAAGACCACCACAAGATTGCCATGGAGCAAGCCAGCGCCTGCTGATGTTCACCTGAATCCAACCCCGTGCAAGCACTGGTTATTTAAACAATTGTCCAACTGCTTCCAGCTGACTGCACTATTTAGTTTTTGTCCCCATTTTTTCGCCATGCAAATCTGAACAAGAGTGCTGTATTTTTTAATTTCAGTTCAGATTTTGAATGCTTTCATTATGAATTTCTTCAACCCCTGAGAGAAATTAGAGAGGCAACAATGCTTGTCTTATTGCATAACACCAACATTTATTGACAATGAAAACAGCAGAACTTGCAAAAGAAGCCAGTTTCTAATAAGCCTTTTTACTAGTTGTTGTTACAGAAGTTGAATTTTTCATTTTTTATAGAAAAAAAAAAATCTTCATTTTTAAAGAAAAGTCACTCAATCTTTTTGGGAAGATGTATTAAATGACTTCCCCCCTTTACTAAATTTAGTCTTTTGTTGAATTGTTTCAGTCCCTATTAAACCTTCACAAAAATGTGCTTTCTATTATGTTTCTTCTAATAGGTTTCTCAGCCTTATAACTGTAATAAATTTGTCAGTCTAGCTTCACTGAACACTGGACTCCTAAATCCTACCACAACAGATTATAAATATAACCATTTCTAAACCCTTTCAAGAAGTTTTACCCTTTCTTTCAACTCATTTTATGTACTCAGCAATTCAGTGAAAATAACCTTTCAGAGTCATTCTTTAAACTTTCCTTTTTGGTGATAGCACAGTCTAGTCATTTGATCAGTCAGTCAGAAAGCCTAAGTTCTGCTCCCATCTCTGCCACTGTGGATTCAGAGTCGGAACCATCTCACTTAAAGTTTCCTTAGGTGTTCATTTAGAGGAAATGACCAACTTGACCCATATAGGGCCTGATTTTCAGAGCAGCTGAGTGCTCAGAACTGCAATTTAAATCATTTTGAGTGGTGCTCCTTAGCACTGCTAAAAAAAATCATGCCCAAAGGCATTTTGTTAGGTAACCAGAATGGAAAATCCTCAAATGTAGCCTTTATAACAGATTTTTTAAAGAAAAAAGTATCCTTTGTTTGACTAATCTCTTTCTTCTAATTTGTTTCCATGGTCTCATTTCTTCCCTTTTCCTTTTCCTTTTCCTTTTCCTTTTCCTTTTCCTTTTCCTTTTCCTTTTCCTTTTCCTTTTCCTTTTCCTTTTCCTTTTCCTTTTCCTTTTCCTTTTCCTTTTCCTTTTCCTTTTCCTTTTCCTTTTCCTTTTTCTCCTTCTCCTTTCCCTTTCCCTTTCCCTTTCCCTTTCCCTTTCCCTTTCCCTTTCCCTTTCCCTTTCCCTTTCCCTTTCCCTTTCCCTTTCCCTTTCCCTTTCCCTTTCCCTTTCCCTTTCCCTTTCCCTTTCCCTTTCCCTTTCCCTTTCCCTTTCCCTTTCCCTTTCCCTTTCCCTCCCTTCCCCTTCCACTTCTGCTTTCCATTCTTTTTTGTTGGTGGCGAAGAATACTGTTTTCTTCAGGGCATGTTTTAAACTTCATATTAATGAAAACAAGGCTTAACAAAACTTTTAGAATGTTAATAGCCACACTAAAATCAGAAATGCAAGCAGCATGGTCACACAAATCTAAGAAAAGCAGAATGAACGTCAATATCTGAAGCCCTGTATCATAAAATGAATCAAGTTTGCTTTGTAACACCGTATAACAGATGAACAGGAATGCGTCATATTTACTTTGTATGAGTGAGTAGGAAGTAGAGAGAGAGAAGGGTTGTCTAAGTAGCGTTAAACTTGAAATAATGAAAAATTCCAGGGGACACAAGTAATCATGAGTAGTCCCCAATTACAACATATACTCTGTCCTTCAATTTAAACCCCCTTGTCATGCCTACCTGTAAATCAGCACACAAAGAAAAAGATGGACTACTTCTCTTGTCTTTCCCTTGGAGAGAATTAGTTAGCTGAGCTTGTTGCAAGCCTGTTAGGGTTCTTCCTACTTGTTGGAGCAGCTGTAACTGTTGTGCTGTGTTTCTGGTCATCTGAGTTCAAGAAAAATGAATTCAACCCAAAGAGAAAGCTTTTAGGATGATGAAGATAGTGGAGAAAGTTTGCAATAAACCACACAGTGCAGAACTTGGCGGTCTGCTATCATTTGCCCTCCAAGGCAGCCTTCTTGCAGTTATCACCAAAGCTGTATGTGTGTGAAGTATTGCTTTGCTATCCACACATCGGAAGGTTAATTTTTTTTTTTTTAATCTCTGTGTTGTGAAGATCTTTCTACCTGCATTGGCTTTCTAATGTAAACTTCTATTTGCTCTGATCTCAATGTGAGCTTTACATTACAAAGTCCTACATGACGTTTGCTGTTTGTCTGAACCTATTTCATAGCCTAAGGCACAGAAAGACAGGTGAATTTAAATCTGAGCTTTCAAGTTGGTTTTCAAATACTTATCAGTTTAAAATATTAAAATAACAGCAAGTTCTAATAACATTCTCAGATTTTCTTGCCCAATTGAACATCTTCAGCTTTGCTGAAGAGGGCTCTATTTGTTATCAGAATTAGGGACAGCACTGTAGAGTCCAGGGTTTAAAATAGCTGGATGAAAATGTCAGTGCTGCCACTGACATGGAAAGGGTCAATGCTTGGTTTTCTGGCATTTGTATTTCAGCTTAAAGTAGTAGAGGAGATTTTCCTTGGACAGGTGAAGTAGTAAACTTGATGGGAAATATGATCAAAGAAATGTAGTCTAAGGAATGAGAAAATTACTTTCCTTAGGAAATATCTTTTATTTTCTTCATTAAACCATATCACAGAAGGGTATTGGCTGATGGCTAGATCTTCAGTTACTGAAAATGGTTTCTCCCATTTATGTCAGCTTTTTTTAAGAAAATGTTTTTCTACGTAAATTCGCAGTCTGTGCATGTGTGTATGCACAGCTTTGCACGTGTATGCACATCTTTAACATCTCCTTCAGTAATTTCTGAAGTTGATCAACTGCAGCCAAGTTTGACTCTAAGGTTACTAGCCTCAAAGACATCACAGTTCACACAGTTCTGTGAAAATAGATGGCCATGCAGAGAGGAGGAAAGGCTACAAAGAGAGCTTGGCACTTAATATATGTCAAATGCTCCACATAGGATTTCTCCTAACAACACAAACTCATAATAAACCAGGTTCTGTTATTCAAAGAGCTGTGTATTTACTTAAAATTTTATTGTATTTAAAGCAACTGATATAAAACAAGTTTATATAAGCAATCAAGCAAACTTGTGCTAAAATATGGACTGTCATATAAATCAAGCAGTTAGTGAGATATCGTAAGTTTCCTCTCTGGAAATGGCTCTCCATAATTGGCTAATCTCTCAGAATAATTTGTGATATCTTTTTATACGTTATGCCAACTGGAATAGTCAAACAGGGCTGATTAAAATTATGCTTCCCCAGTTCTACTTAAAATATGCAGTTCATAACTTTTATACACTTTGGTTTAGACTGTTCTAGATTTCTAGAAGAGACTTCTGACTGCACTACAGGAAGCACAGTCAAAGGAAGAAAATTGCTTTCAGTCTCTGTGCATGAGAGACTGTGCTTGTCTTGTAGAAAGCATCATGGAAACAACATTAGGATCCATGGCCCAAATCCAACACAGCAAAGTGCTCAAGGTCCCTCTCTCGTACCCTCAGTTGTACCCTCAATTGTAATCTACTTGTTCATGTAATCATAATTTTTTAGTAAAGTGTTAAAAATTCATTTTGAAATGTAATACTGGCACATAGAGGATCATTTCTAGTGTAACTTGATTACTTTGTATCAAGCCCTCCTGGGCTTTCTGGGGCACATCTCCTGCTGAAGATATAGCGCAGAATTGGAAGCGGAATTAATTTAAAATAAAAGACCAAATGAAGGAAAGAAACTACAGAAATCTGTTCAGTAGGAGAAGCGAGTATTTTTAATAAAGGAAGAACCAGCTAATTTAATTTGGAGTCACACAAGTCAAGAGCTGTTCCATCACTGGGTCTTTCTAAAGATGCACTATGAGAGAGAACCAAAGCGAATCAGTAAAGACAGCTTTTAAAGGATGTCAGCACTCCTCCATTGCTTTTACCTCTGCAGCCAACTGCTCCTTTCCGTGTGCCTCCAGGCAGAGCTGCTGGGCGGTAGGAGCAGATAAGAACAGGCACACTGCACTGGATGCTCCCACCAGGGCCTGCCCGTGCTGACCAGGAGCTGCAATGTGGATCCACTTCTTATCCCACACGATCTCACACTGGTGTCTGTGTGTGCGTGATAAAAGCAGTGTATTGCCCTTAATCTTCATCTGGTTTTGTGCTCTGCAGGAGCAGGAGCAGCTCTCACCATGCACAGGAACCAGCAACTACTACAGAATTTGCTCCTTTCAGATAAGAAGACATTAATTGCCTGTGTTCACAACAGGGCAGAAAAGAAAGATGCAGCTAATGATGTGCTCTCTACCTTGTTTTGACCCCCCTGCCTTGTTCCTCCAAGCTGAGGTGCTTTTACCTCCAAACCTCAGTAGTGCTCCTGCCTCGACCTGACACATAACACCCCAGAAGGAGTTACTTTCAAACAAATCATGCGTTTGCAAAACCTACACAAGTTCAGAGAGAAAAAAAAAAAAAGGCTTCCTTTTCCCCTGTAATTTATTGACAGTCTTTTTTTTGTTTGTTTATTCTCATTGCATTTGCTTGCAAGACCATGAAGAAATACAACTCTTGGAAGGCTGGGAAGATATGATAAACACGCCTTCCTTCTCATCATCTTTCTGGTGTAGTCTGTGTTTAGATTTCATTTATTTGCATTCAGAAAAATAATTGGATTAGTTTTAGAAAATAACTCAGCATGATATGGGAATGAAGAGAGACAGAGCCAACAAAAGCTTTCAGCCTCAAAACTGATATACAGTAAATGTGTCTTGGGAAAATTGTTTGGTAACTTTTTGACTAAAACTTCTACAGAGGCATTTGATTTTCTAGCAATTTCCTAGGCCCAAATATATATCCTAAAACCAGATTAATCTCATGGGAAGCACTATGTTTAAAAATGACTTCATTCTTTTCAAACTGACAGAATGCTCTGCAAAGACCCACTAGTACTCACCAAAAAAAGACACACATTATGTAAGTACTACAGAAAGAGGCAGCCATTTGCTATCAGGGTGTAGGATTCAGGCTTGTTTCCCATGGCACCACTGGAAGTTCCAGGCAGATCTTCCCAATATAACACAAAAGATGAGATCTGCATTATCAACAGCATCAGAATATTCATCCTGTACTTTTTCTCTAAAAGCAGACAATAGAGGGTATCCAGGGGACATGGTAAAGAGCAGCACACATAAATTCTTACTGATTTCTGACAGTCTGCAGATGAGGCACATCCCGAACCAGACATCATGGCCACATCTTTGTGTTTATTCCTCAGCTTGAACTCATTTGTGTAAATGTCTGAGGATAAGGTAAAGAGCATCACACATAAATAAACAGCAAACCTGTCTCTTCATTATGCATCCACACACCGCTTCTAATGATGCACATGGGCCCACAGCTAAGGTCCCAGGATACCACTACAACAGAATAATTACTGTTCATCATAAATATCTCTGTCAGAAGTCTGGAAATGATATGCCTAAAATTGCTCAGGAAAAAATGCAGTAATGCTGAAAGCCAAGAGATTTAGTGATAAGGTGACAGTAAAATCTTGGCTCCACTAAACTCAGAATGAACTTTGCCAGTGGCTTCAGAAAAGTCCAGATTTTTTGCCTTAGAACTTGCCCAGACCAGCTGCTCTACCTGGATGTCCTGAGAGAGCCTCCTGCCTGAAGAGGCTCCAAGAAAAGCCATTGTCATGAATTCAGAAAACCGAATTTTAACAAGTCTGTGTATGCCATGAATGGCTCTGCCACTCTTTGAGAACAATCTGCTCTTTCCAGTTTGCTATTATTTTTTACAGATACTGCAGCTGAGCGCCCACGGTGTCACTGCCTTTGAGGAAGAACTGGCAAAAAACATTCAAGTACAGAGGATTTTGTAAAACTTTGTTGGCTGGCTGTTTGGAGAGCACTGGGAAGGGACTGTTGTGAAAAACAAAAGATCTGAGCATAAACCATTTCCAAGTTTTCCATTGGGAAAAGAACCACCGCTATTCCTTCTTTGCAAGTTTCTTTGGCCATTTTACACTGAGGGTGGCTGCTTGTTGATTTAATACTTTACCTTGTGGCCACTTCATGAAAACACACATGTTAAGATCAAGGCTGACAAAGATGGGGAATTCTGATTTCATGGTGATGCTGTGCCTTTTGGCAGCAGACAGATCTTGTGAGAGGGGAATTGGAGCACCAGCTCAGAGATGGGGGTGAGGACAGGTTTAGCCTTCTCTGTGGCCTCTCCACTGAGGGCAGACCCACAGAACTGTCCAGAGCTCTGCTTACTTTGAAAACTGCCAGCAGATTCTTGGCCTTATTCCCCAATCTGTGCATACCAACACGATGTCAGGAGCTCAGCTTTGCTGCAGACATCAAATGCTGTGTGGGCAAATGCGGGATGTGGATGATTGCTAATCACATCCTAGGAAGAAGTGGAGCCCTCCAGAATACAACAGCGTATGATAAAATCTAAATGAGGATCACATAATGAAGCTGGGATTAACTGCATGGGGAACTTAGAGCTGGAGCACTGCCTGTTTGCTTTGTAATCTGTTGCTCTCCATACTACAGCCTTATAATGAGGTTAGTTTATATATCATTAATAGATCATATACGCTCCTAGCAGATAAGGAAAACAAGGTTTACAAGCCCATCAGCAGATAATGTTATATTGCAGTAATAACCTGCTGAACTCAGTAATCGCCTATAACAATTGAGACCTATCTGTGAAAGTATCTATTAATTCATATTAACCATTACAAAAGGAAAGTTAAGATGACATTAACGGGCATATAATATGAGAGCACTTCTTAATGCTATTTTGTCAGTCAGTGCTTGCTTATGCTTGTCAAGATCATTCTGTAAATAGGAAATGTGTCAGCTGGAACTGAGGTGGGAGGAGAGAAGAATTTGTTTTCCTTCTATCGTTGCATTGTTAGGAAGCTCACTTTAGAGCCAAGCAGAGGCAGTAATGGCTTCTTGACAAAATGCTTTGTTACAGCAGTGCATGGGACAGCTTTGCAGTTAGAGGGTTTCTGTTTGGAATTCCCCTCAACAACAAACTGTTCCCTGGGAACAAAATCATGTCTCCACTGGCAGCTGGAGAGCTGGGATCTCTGCAGCGCAGTGGCCTCCTGTGCCAGCCCAGCCACCAAGTGCTTCATGCCTGCCTTTGGCCTTTGGTTCACTTGGTTCTAGAGCATGACTTCAGGTTTTGTGCGCCTATCAAGGTGATTGTAATTGTAGTAAGGCTAAAATACCATTCTCCCGAAGTTCACTGTATCCTAAATTCCCTCAAGTTCAGGGCTCAAAGGAATACTTTTGGGAAAGCAGAATGTAAGCTATAGCAGTTTAAATGGCACTGCGTGAAACTGATTGTCATCCTTTCCAAACCCAGTGTTCAGGAACTGACTACACAGCTTTACAGCTGTATGTATATTCTCACCTCCCACGAGAAGCTGAACTGCAGGGATGTACCTATACTTCTCTAAGACTGGGACAGACATTTTAACAGTGTAGATGCAGCCTGCCTTTTGTAGAATAACCTTACATCTTTCTTCATATTGCTTTGCAAAATAACTTGCATTCTTTAACTAAACTAAACTCAACGAGAAGTGGATAGGAAGGATTGTAGGGAGTGAATTGGCCTATCTTCTGATATCATAGCAGAAGATAGAATTTAAAAACAAAAACAAAAAACTAGCACAACGCCCTTCCACAAGCACTAGTACTTCTCGTTCATTACACTGGGAATAACATGCAACAATAGGATTATGATGACTGCAAATGCACCATATCGAAATAAAATTAGTTTAAAAGGAAGGAACAATATAATCATCAGGCACCTTTCTTGCAAGGTGGAAAATAACTTTAATAACTTTATTGTTGAAACTAGACTAAAAAATGTAAAGCTCTTCCTCTCCTCACCTCTCCAATACAACAGAGATTGCATTAAAAGCAATATTTCTGGGTCTGAAGGGCTCTTTTGGTATTGCCCACCTACAGAACACAAGGACCATGGCACAGAGCTGGAAATCAGCAAAGCAGAGTACTGAAATCTCATTTAGACAGGGATGTATTTCAGAGTATAGGACCAAAGTGGAATGTTCATTATGTGGAAAGTTAATGCATCATGCTGCCTAGGAAGGATGCTGAGAGCTGGCAAAGAAAATAAATAAAGACTGAAGCCCCTGTAAGTGCAGGCAGAATGTGGAATAAGATCTCCAAAGGTAAGGCATCCCGTCACCGAAGTTAATATTCCTTTTTGGAACATGCCTTTTGGAGTCACTGAGATGGAAATAACATAATGGAACTTTGCTTTCAGAAAGGAACTGCTGTACAGTGTAAGGAAGAAAAGAGAGTGGGAGATAAGCCTGAAAAATTGTGCAGGGGTGGCTGTGTGCTCAGGAAGACGTCAGCCTGCGCAGGGCTGCTCATTGCTGAGCCTATCATTAATTGCCCATTGAATACAAAAACCTGGTCACAGCACCTGCAGTGGTGGGTTGTGAGAGAATGGACTTTCCTAATCTCGTTTATGGTTGTGAGAATACAGCTTTCCCACAGAATGCCTTGAACAATCTGAAGCTCATCAGGGAGCTGTTGGACACAACACTTTGTGCCATGTTTCCATGACTTTGTGATCATTCGCAAAATGAGCTTTATCATATTGCAGAGCATGGTCTTCGTCCCAGTTACGTGCAGCAGGAGGGGATCGCATGAAAGAAGAAAATAAAAAGCAAGGGCAGAGGAGGACTGCTATTATCCCCTATTTGTGAACGTGAGTGTAATTTGACTGACTTTATGCCATTTATTTTAAATGACCACGTTCTTTTCATTTGTCATTTTGGAGCTTATCCTTTTTCTTTTTGTCGTATCTTTTATGGGACAAATTCCAGCTCAATACATTTTTTGGCAGTTACATACTTAATCTTGCTGACTCCTGTGGATACCAGCACTGCAATGTGTTTCAGACACTGTTAGAGCTGATGAATCAGAGACTGGTCTGTCATCTGTGCTGGGGACTCAAGGTGCTGAGCACTTGCTGATCAGGCACCCATACCTCAAGCTGGGAAATTAAGAGGAGAATTTCAGTGAGCAGAGGAAAGTGCACTGTGACAGTGCTCTGTTCATCTGACCATGTAAGCTTGAATTAGTTCTTGCTAAAACACCCATAAAATGTTCACCCAGTTTATTGGATGAATGTTATGAAGATATAGCGGCATGCAAGCTGGCGACGGCACACTGCTATTGTGATGCAAGAAGGATAGTAAATATTTTTTAATGCATATCTAAATTGTGAACAGATAGTGAGATAAATAAATGCTGTAAAACTGTACCAACATCCTACGTGAAACCAATTAGGTATGTTACTGCTGTTCCTCATTCTTTCCAAACACCGTAACGCAACAGACTACTATGAGATATGTCGACCTATTAGGTGCCTGCCAGTGGATAGGACCCTGTACTGCAGATGTCTTTGGAATGACTACACAAACCAGCACAAATGACGAGAACTCAGGTTTGACATCCTGGCATTAACAGTGACCACAATTTAAGTGAGCCAATTGCTACAGGTTTCAGGAACCGCATCACCAATAGATCAGTTGTATTTCTGAACTGCGTTATCAAGTTCTGATAGTAGACCAGCCACCTGCACCCTCTTTATTTTAGGGAAAAAAAAAAAAAAGAAAGAAAGAAAGAAAGGAAAAGGGAAAAGAACGAGCTAAGATTTACTTATAGCCAATTTCACAGGCTGCAATCAATTTACAGGTCACTAGGAGACTTTCAGGCAAAGGCACAACATATGTCTAACAGGATCCAAGTAAGAGGTTTAAGTAATAAGGAAGCTTATTTAAGGCACTAAAATTCAGAAGGCAGAGCCTTTCCTAACCTACGTTACTGAACTTTTAAGAGCTTTTTGATTTTTTTCCCCACACTAATGGTATTTCTCAGCTTGAAGGTTAGTGCTAAGCAACACAAAGGACAATCTCTGCTAGTTGCTAAGAGTTCCTATGCTTAGCTAAGTAAAGTGTTAAATAGCCTAACCATTTTACTCTGTCACCTATTTTTATACATCTCGCTGTGTTACAACTGAGGTAACCTGGAGTTTGCTCTGGTCACAGTCACACCCATGGCATTAACACAGAGGATGTTCTGCAACCTGATGTTCCCTACAGATGTCATTTGATAATATCATGAGTGAAATGACATAGAATTGAAATGAGATCAAATATTTTAAATGGAAGCTACTGCTTAGAGTGTTGATCTGAAGATTGGAATCAGAGTTTGTCCAGTGGTTCTGATGCTAAGCCAATACCCTGAAAGATAATGGTTTGAGCCTATTAGGAAGAATTCCTGGAGGGCATAGCTGTGTGGTGCTGATGGTCCCATCAGGCTGCATGTAATGAAAGCCTCAATTTATTGTTTTTCTATGGTTTTCTATTCTTCTTGGTCGTCTGCTGATGGAACCTGATAAGCACCTTGTTACAAGAAATTGCTCATTTATCTAGTACATGCAGGACACCCCTATTCCATTCCTCTTGTGTACGGAGTAGGAACTGCTTTGCAGAGAGAAAACAGACAGGCTTTATTCAGGAGATCATTTACTCCCATGCATTGGCTGAGAGTGCGCTATAAATCTCATTTTTTCCTGCAATCAAGCTTGTCAACTCTGCCCTTACTTTTCTTTCTCAGCAAGGAAAAAAAGAGGATTGCAGCTTTCCTCTCTTGCAGAACAGGAATACTGCATCTTGGAGCTCTATTGCTGAACCACAGAACCCGCTATGCCACCTGCCAAATTGATATTTGAAGTAACCACCTCAACTCCATTTTACAAAACTAATGGTGATTGCCATTTTCCCAGGGTTTCCTGTCTTGCTTTGAGGAAAGCACCTCAAAAGATGACAACCAACCGTGTCTCTGTCTTTCTTACTGAAGCAAACCATGAAGCCTTTGACTACATCCCACAGCCTACCGAATACCCTCTGAGAACTGAGTGTAAGCCCATAGAGGATGGGCTGATCAGAGTTCTTATTTCCAATGATGCAGCTGCTGGCACAAGGACAGTTGTACCAGTGCATGATGGGCAGCACATGGGTAGGGAGGGACTGCGAGTCTGCGAGTCTGTGTGACACATGGCTGAGAAGTCGCAGCTTCTCTATTAGGATGCAAAAATGCTTTTTGAAAGAATCTACTACATTTCTTGCAGCAGTTTACTTGGTTGTTGCCTTTTTTGTCTTAACGTCTCATTCCTCCACATCTGGCTTACAGGGGATAGCACAATTGCACACTGCTTTCTGTATGTGCATGATACCTATGAGGAGAAGCTGTACTAAAAGTAGCCATTGTCTGTCTGAAACCCTAGGCTGGATTTCTGTGTGGGAAAAGCTTCAGCATTCTGCTCTCTCCTGGCTGCTGGTGTCATCCCCAGATGGACCAAGATATAACTGACACCCATAGAGGCTAAATGGTGCAGAAGAACATCTGCGCCTGTGCAGGCAGAGCCTGCTGGCTCTCATCTATCAGCTGGGGCACCCTTCTAGATCATTAAAACAGTAAAAAAGAGCTGGGGGAGGGTCATGCAACATTCCCTTCCATCAAGCCTCAGGCTTCTAGCCAGCAGCGCTATCCTTCCAAGGCAAAACACACATACCTTCTGGCTTTCTTCTGATGTTGACTCAGAATCCCTCTCTTTTGGCAGCTCCTTAGATATAGGAACAAAGTATTTATATTAGATATCGTACAAGAATATCCTGTGGTATGTGACATAAGACCAACAGGATTTGAATTTAGTTGTGACAGAAATTACGAGCCATGCAGGAAGTGCAGCTCACAGAGACAGTGAAACGTGAAGGACTGAAAACCGCTTCCAGAAGAGACATGGAACTGAAATGCAGAATCTTTTCAGAATTCTAAAACATAACATAAACCAGCAGCAAAGCTGACAACTCCTAAACAAGGATTTCAGGACATAAGGAAGATAACAATTTAGAAAAGAAAAGCGAGCCCAGTGACTGTCACATTAATTGAACACAGTGTCAGGAAGGATTGCTTTGTGAAGTGTTGCTTCTTAAAGCATCACAAAGTCAGAACATCAAAACCAGTGATTGGCAGCAAAGGGGAAACAGAAACCACAAGTGATCAATAAGGCAACTGCTGGCTGGGGCGCTGACATGCCAGAGCACGAGGCCCTGCACGGAGCTCCAAGTGGCCACGTAACAGGACCGGGACTGAGCCATTGATCAAAAATATTTTTATTATTGCAAAGGTCTTGAAAGTACACCTGGCATTTGAATCCATTTAATAAAACGCTGCTATTATTTGCGCCTGCTTAGCGTGACTGTTAGCAGCCTCTGGAAGCCTTAAAGGCTAAACTCATTAGCTATTCATTACAGAAGAAGTTGGGATCTCCTGATACCGCCAATTAATTCAGGCATATTGTTAGTAGTGGAAAGTGCTGGTAAATAATAATTTTTTTTTTGCCCAAGCATTAATGACCTACTTACAGTGTGTTTCCACTGGATGTAGGTCTGCTCCAGCATCGGCACAGGATCCGAGCACTTTTCCAAGGCTTCGCCTTCCCTCCTGCCCGTCACTCACCAGGACAGCTCGGGAGCTGGTGGGGGCTGATTTCTGTAACCACCACAGATGACCCTTTTTATGTTGTGTCACTGTCCTAGGAGGTGTTCCCACTGCCCAGCAATGGTTTGCTCACAAGCCTTGCCAGCTGGTTGTGCTTGGTCCTGCGCTGCTCTGGAGCTGCCGTGCCCATCATCACCTGCTGCAGAACAAGAGCCCCAGCACCAAGCAGTTTTCTCACAAGGACAACGATGTAAGTAACACGTGCAGTCAGCACAAATCCACAGGCAGTATGTGGAGCTGTTCATGTTTCTTTTTTCCAAAATTGGGCATTGACAGCACAACGTGCCTGTTTCAATGACAGCTCTTGGCTGTGGTGCAGCAAGTAGGTATGGATTCTAATACACGCCATGAGGAATACTTGCTGCTCTGTCTCTAGGATTTGAAACATCTGTCCCTCACTGCCGTCCCCAGGTGGGGATGAATGTGTTTCCCTCCTCCTCCATGGCTCCCAGCAGTAGGTGCAGGTGACCCCAGCAAACCAAGTGACAGTGGCTGGGTGGAAGCCCCTGCTCCTGCAGGCAGACATCTGCTGATAGCTTGAACCAGGTCTGAGGAACGTCACACCCAGGTATAAAGCTCCAGTTTAGAATAGAGACAATCCCCTTTCCAAAAGGGATCTTGATGTCACAACTGTCTGGGGGGAACAGTCATGGAGAGGAAAGGGAAGCGCTGATAGTCTGAGAGGCAGAAAGCTCTCTGATTGTCGGAGACAATTAAGAGGGCAGAAGCAATCTCCACTGTCAAGTGACAGAGACAGTTCCAGGCTGAGTACTCCTTGGAAATTTGAGACCTAATTAAAGCAGGCCTTGGATCTCATCATTCTTCCTGCACACCAGGGACCATGAAATACTGACTTGCGCATCTGCTCTGTATGTGTATTTGATGCAAATAAGAAAGAAGTCTGTAAATACATCAAAATTCATACTTTATTTTATGTATAGCAATACAATTTACATATTAAATAACACTATAATAGAATGATTTGATATAGTTTTAAACATAACAAAAAGAAGATTCTTCAAGTTACAAAAAAACCCCAAACAAAAAAACCAAACCAAACCAAACCAAAAATCTCCCTCAAAATCCTCCCTCCCACCCTGTCCCAAAGCCAAACACCACATTTTTTTTTTTTTGTCTGAATGGATCAATGAGACAAACGTATCCAGTGACTGGCTAAGTCTAATTCCTATTGCACACACTGACAATGGAATAAAATAAAAAAAAAAGAATCTAACCTTCACAATCACTGCCCCAAAGAAATGACGGGTGGAAATCTTTTTGGAGTGTGATGATGGTGTCTCACTACCTTGATACACAGAAGGTATGGATTCACATAGCCACCACAGAACTAGGAAGGAGGTGAAACTAGAAAAAAATTAGCTTTATATGAAAATATAAAATTCTATGATTATATACCATAGATACAAAGTTCCCAGAAGATGCTTATCCAAGCAACAAAATATTTACAGTTTTAATGGTTTCACTATTTAAAAATGAAGGAAAAGAAAATAAGAGTACACGTGAATGCTTGGGTCTTTAGAAACAATGGCTGCTTGCTCATTTCAAATGTTCTAACACAACAAAGAGGTCACTACCCCAAATGTTGGAGAGCTGTGACATTGTATAAAATTGAGTATCTCCTCTTTTGGAGACATGTTTATTCTTAAAACTCAAGACTTTTTTCTTGAAATTAATTATCCTCTGTAGAAAATGCTTCCCTTTGCAAATAGTTAACAAAAACACTAAAAACAGTTTAACAGCTACAACAAAGTAGAGGCCAAATCTCTTCATTACAGTTCCTTCTCTTTCTCTATTTTTGCATTCCTTCTCCTTTGATAAGCAAAGCCAATGTTGTTAAAATTGTTAGAATGGCATCAAAGAGAAGAAAAGCAACGGGGTAACAATAAAAGCTGAATTATGTTTGTCAGAAAAAATAAAAAAACAGAGAAAAGAGCAGCAATGCAGTGGATTAATAAATAGGCATTTTCCCTTCATATAAAAATTCACTGGCACCATTTGAGCACAAACGTCAGAACACCGGATTTGATACCGAAAAACATGAATTTGAGAAAGACTTAAATCTGTAAGACAACTACTTTTATTATTATTTCTTAATTAAGTTGGTTTTGTTTTGCTGAGAATTAGTAGTATGTATCTTTGGTAGAATCAATATCTATATTTATAGCTTTTAAATAAAATATATCAGCTTAAAAAAAGGTTAAGAAGAAGGCAGTTGTGCTGTTTCATAAAGAGTCTTCTCCTAGTGTTCCAAGACATCGCTCTGGGTTCAAGCAATTCAAGCAGTCAGAAATTGGAAAAACAACTGAAGCAAAGCAGATCCTGTCACTGATTCCACTAACCTTGAACAGACCCACGGTGCAGAAGACTGCACACAGGAAGGAGGATGAAGGTTTGGGATGTTTTTATCCCGCTCCTAAATTCATATTTGGGAACAGACACTGTGAAATAGTAAGGACAAATGCTGCGTTAAAGCGGAAGCTCTTCCCACCTTGGTCTTGCTGAAGAGCCAGCACTGCAGCCTGCACACCTGGGCAGTCCCACTGCCTCCCCCACACCTTCCTAGCAGAGCTGGGATAACCATGTACAGGAGCACCACTGGTTTTAGATGTTGTGATGACACTTTCCCTCTTGGAAAGCTTGGCTATAATGATGGGCTCAACTCACAGCTGTTTATGCCTTTCACGTGGTCTGCAGGTGCACAGCCATGCAAGACACAAAGGAGTAATATTTTACAGATGCAGACACGCATGCACGCGCGCGTTGCGGCTGCTGAGGATCACATCTTACAGCACAGGGACAGACCTGGGCTCCCCTAACTTGCAGGCATGCACAATGGGAACTTTTGCTGCTTGAAAAGCATCCCAACTGAATGCCAAGTAGGGGTTACAGCGTGGGGGCTGGCATTGCAAAGCGATGGCCAGACAGGCACGTGAGAGCATCCTAGTCGAGCTCCATGCCTGTGAATGCTTGCTTGGTCCTTCTGCCAGCCTCCTCTAGTCCCATGGGAAGAGGTGCACGTCCATGGAAGAGAGCACAGCTGCATCTGCTTGCAGCAGAATGGGTTTGGCTCTTATGTGCTCCTAATCCCAACCTTCTTCCACTTTAAGCCTAATGCATCACTACCTTCTATTGACTATCTGACTGTTAACACAGTTCTTAACATACAACTTAATCCCCCTTAAGAAAAAAATCTATGGAGAAGTCATATAGCATCATTGTAAATTATTTCCCCGTGGACTAAGCCCCAAGTACTGCAGGTGTGGGAAAACGCCAATGCAAACACACGGATTTCCAAAGCATCTGCCAAAGTTCAACCCCACAGCCTTCTTTCACTGATTTTTAAAGCCTGTGTGAAGAGATTAAACCAAGGATATTCAGGCAGCGCGTCACGAACCACAGTTACCTTCCATCATGAAAAGTATTCAGCTAAGGGTACTGCACAAATGCAACTCTCCTGATGCCTTCAGTAATCTCTGCATCATTCTGCTCTGTCAGGCTTTGAATTCCTTCCTTCTCCCTACAGCTCTCCCTGGGTACTTGAACACTCAAGGCTGAACTGATCAAAACCATCCCCAGGGCTGGGATCACTCCGGGGTGTGGGGGTTCAGCAGCCACATCTCCAGCCTCCAGCCTGAGCTCCTACCATGCAGCACTGCCTCGCTCTGGTGCTGGCACATCCCAGGGCAAAGGGGAAGCAAACTACAATGCAATGCATCCTTTTGAAAAGTCTTGCACAGTTTTTATTTGGACTAGCTGGTGCTGGACATGGGATTTCCTCAAGGAAACCGTGGATGTATCACACTGTTCAGCATTAGCAGTTATGTGGAGCACTTGTACTGTACTCACCACAAACTGGTGAGAAAAGGGTAACCATGCAAAAGGTTGCTGGTGAACTCTTAAATATTTTGGTGTGGGAATTAATCAAGTCTATCCATAGAAGGAAGTCTTTCTGTTAAAAATAAAAGGCCAGATGTTAGCACATACCAGTCTGTACAGCTCTCTGCTCCCAGTGGGGCTGCATCACTCTGTACCTCAAGAGGTTCCAAACTCACAGACCTACTCTCCATAGAAATGTCACTTTCAGCTTCCTTCTGCATGGAACATCTACGGAACCTTTCCCTTAGCTAACCTTCCTCTTTGCCCTCCCCTCCAACACAAGAAGAGGATTTTGCCTTGCCATGCGTCTGTACTAGCAGGCCCCAGCTGGCAGAAAGTTTTACACTGAAAAGAAAAATACACTGCAGTATTTTTGACAAGTCCCAGAAATACAATGCATGCTCTGTGCAGTTGGAATCGAAAAGAAATTAACGCCATATGTAAAGATGGTGCCTGTGATTGTATACCAAACATCAGGATGCCTGAAACAACATATTTCATTCTCAAGGCAGATTCCATAACCCCTCTCTGTTCGGCAGAGCTATGAAGGAAATGATCAGCTTTATCTCTGGAGAATTAAGTATGTGCTTACTTCTTCTGTTAAATAAAGATGAACGGTGTTGAATCGCAATGAAATGCAAAAGAAAAGGGAGCCAATGAGAATGTATACTTAGATGCTCCAAACAACAATTCAAATGATTTATATAATCTGGGAAAAACCAGTTCATTGGTGTGGGAGGGAAAACACAATAAACTAGGGTTGTGCTAAAGAATTAGTCTGGCAAAAAAAAGAGGGAGAATGTAACTTTATAGGTAGTTTTTTTTATTAGTTTGCTTCACCAGTAAATATGGATCAGTACTTTATGTTTTAGCACTAAAGTATGAAAATTACACACCTGTAAAAATGGCATCTAACAGTTATGAAATTAAGAAACGCCTGTCATCATGTAACATACCATTAGGTGTGAGGTCATATTCAAGAAATAGTAAGGAAATTAATGTGTTTAAAATATTGAATAGCTTAGTAATGTAAAATATTGCTACCTTCAATATATCTGAAAACAGGTCTGACCTGGGGCTGTAGGAGATTTCTTACTGCATCGGCTTTGATGAAAATCAAACCAAAATATTTTCCCATCGCAGGGCTGGCTAAAAGCAAAAACTGACATTTTTCTGCATAAATGGAGAAACTTTGAGATTGTAAAATCAAAACCTGTCACTGCGTCCCACACATGAATTGCATCTAATTCATAATTATATTGTAGGTGATTTTCTATTCCATGTGAAGCAAGTCTTAGGTCTGTAAGCGTACAAAACGGTAACGTGAAACAATACAGAAATAATTGTTTCTGCTCCACAAGGCCATTACACCTTCACTGTAGCTAATAATCACCTGCCACATTTTGTCAAGAAGGATGAACGCTGCTCATCCACTCCACTGGAATGCAGAATACCGTTAGCAAAGTTGTGACATGATAATTAAAATAATAAATATGGAATGAAGGGGTACAGTATCTGTTGTAGAAAGAATCCATCTGGCCTAGCATTCAAGATTGAAAATTCAAGGGTCACTGTAGTTTAGCAAAACTTCACTGCATTTAAACAAAACAGAAAAAGCATGTTTGTTGTCATGGAATGTCACATCAGGGCTTGTTTTGTATTAGAAGATTATAGGCAGTAACACTGATCATATAGTGCAAACTAGATAAAATTGCGTTTCACTGTGTGAAATAAACAGAGGTGCAAATGCTCAGTAGGATACCATTAAGACATAAAATGGCAAAAAATAAATATCAAAACTTTTATCAGTGTAAAAAAGTAATTGGGTTATTGTATAACCTAGAGTCTGGCAAAAAAGGCCTCAAAAAAGTTCGCTCAGTCTTCAGAAGTTCTACAAATTAAGTGCCTTTTCAGGTTTCCAATTAGACAAGAGACTCCATGCTTTCTGCGGGATCCGATTCATCACTGGCCATCACAGCACCGTTTTTGTCCAGTGTCATGGGACCATTTCCATTCTCCTTAGTGCTGACCAAGCTCAGCATTGCCTTGTAAAGAAACTGGTACTGCTCCTGGAAAAGAAAGACAAGTTACCTCAATGCTTTCATTGCATGCAGGTGAGCGGCACTGACGTGTGGCATTTTAAGGAAGGTGATGGATATTTGTTACTAGAAGCATACATACATCACAGAAGAATACTTTGAGAGTGAGTGCGTGTGTTAATCCAGCTTAACATTATCAGCCCAACATCCTAATTGTGAGCATTTTATATTATTGCTGATCTGCTGCCCACTGAAGAGAAGTCTTTCTGTTGACATTATAAGGAAACCGCAGGAGAAACAGAATAATGCAAAAACACCACTGTGTCATTACTAATTTCCCAGCAAGAAGGACATTTGTCCAGTTGCCCTGTTTTCCTCTTTATTCCATCAGCATGTTGATTTTAAACAGTGATGTACAATTGATGCCCATTATATGATTTCATATGATGAATTCAATGCATCGTTTCATTGATAATTGTTCCACATTCAGCTATTTCAAATACATAACCGTGTTAAATCAGTGGTGGGCTTCAATTCAAGAGAAGGCAGCAGAAGCTGTGGGGTTTGGTAATGCACACAACGTGCGTTTCAGTTCATGCTTGTGGTCTCAGATCAAAGTCTCATAAACTCTCCATTTATATTCTATTTAGGGACTTACGATGTCTGTAAATACTCCGGGCCGCATAAGATTTATCATCTTTGCCACCTGGAAAACATCAACAGCATTTTCGTTCTCCAGCTGCTGGGACAGAGTGGTAAGGGCACATAGCGTTCCCGCTGACACAGCTCCATACCTGAAAA
Source organism: Tetrao urogallus (assembly GCF_951394365.1). Lineage (NCBI taxonomy): Eukaryota > Metazoa > Chordata > Aves > Galliformes > Phasianidae > Tetrao > Tetrao urogallus. The sequence continues at coordinate 13,337,359 of NC_136823.1, read as the reverse complement.
ACCACAGCAACGGGATAAGATACTCAGAAACACACCTGGGCACCCCGACACGGAGCCACGAACATGTTGACATGGACTTCATTTGATTACTGTAGTTCAACTTCATGTCTAGCAGATGATTGCTTTATACTGGGTTATTTTTGGTCATTTCAACAACAACAACAACAACAAAAAAGAAAAGTAATGGCACCCCATTCATCTCAGGATATCTGCACTACTCAGTATGAAGAACTGTATCAGCAGAAGGATGTGAGCCTTTTAAACATACCCAGCTTGCAGGGTGTAACAGTGAAATCAGTTCTCACCTGCCACATGTACTGAAAGCATCCGCATTACAGCTGAGCGTATTTTAAGTACCTCAGTGGGAGCTCAAGCAAAACATAAATAATTAAAAGAAATGAGACCTGTCTGTTCCTCTGCATCTGATAATGAAATACAACTAACACGGACACGAGGTGCTCACAAGTAAGTGGGGCAGCACCTCGCAGTCTTCCTAAGGTCTGATTCCTAAGCGAAACGCAACACTCCTGAGTTGGGCACCCAAGAGACATTGCAGATCCTGGTAAGTTGAGCTGGGCTGTCACTTAGGAAGAACCTGAGCGATGCCTGTTTGTCAGGGGAAGGACTGTGTGTCCTCGACATAACTGGCCACACAGAAATCTTACTGCTGCTAAATCTGCGGTATGCTGGAGTCACACGTGCCTTTGTGGGGCAGGGGACAAAGGATCCTAAGCAGCAGGAGCCCATAATTGCTTCTGAGGAGCTGCAGCTGAACTCTGCTCTCTCATTACTCAGGAGATTGAAACTCTGTCCCAGTTTTGTGACTTTGAGGAAGTCGGTATCTAAACACCCTGACCTGCAAAGGGGGACGTTGGTGCTGACTTACTCCATAAGCTGTTTGGAGAACTGTACATAAAAACTTAAATAATCAGCGAGAGCTGCAATGCCATCTGGTACAATAAGATTACCACTAGGATTTTTTTACAGCACTCCTGTGGAAATCGAGACATATGCTGACTTAATTTCATATGATTTTTGGAAACTCAATTTGCCTGGGAATTGGAAACGGAAATCAGATCACAATAGACCTGCTATATTTGATGAAAAATCTATGGAAGAAGCAGGGCACCTGCAGGAACACTGGGCACAGGGGCCTTTGTGCGTGCCATGGGTGGAACACAACAAAATGCCTCTTGGGCCTAACGGCCTCATTTCCACTGGGGTTCATTGCCACCACCTCCCAGCAAGCCGAATGCTCGACACTCTGAAAGTTATGCAACTTTCAGACTTCATGTAGTTGCTTGCACATGGGCAGTTATATTTAATGTTCTTGGCAGCAGTCTCCAGTTGGAATTTTAGAACTACTTTGAAATGTTGTTATCAAGTTCATCCCACCGTGTACTTCCTAAATACCACGTGCATTTAGCATCTGAAAATTCATATATTTGGAATTAATCTGCAGTTGTAATTATTAGTGGATTATGTGATATAGTAGCTGCATGTAGTAAAGGGAAATTTTCATTTTCAGCTACATTTGCTTTGGCTCCAGTGAAAAGCAGGATCCAAATTATGTATTAAGCATAAAAATAAAATCATTGAATATGACAAATAAACCAAAAAAGCAATTTACAGAAAGAATGACTCAGCACTGCTAGAAATGAGATTCTGATTTTTTTCTTTAGGTCTAATATGAATACCCAAATCAATAATGGTTCTAATTTTGTAAAACATAATCTTAAGTACTGCAAGAGCAGCAAAACCTCACTTCAGACTACCCAAAGCATGAATATTAAAACTAGCCTGGAATTAATAAGTGCCAGCAAAAGCCAGCAGAGCTCACACCATGCGGCAGCAAGGCAGGAAACGGCGGGAGGAAAAATACTTCCTTCAGCCCAAGGCACCATTTGCAGGAACCTTTTGGGAAGAACTCTGATATGAAGGGAGAGCTCTTGCAGCAGCAGCAGGTCGGAGCACGCAACCACACAAAGCTGATCCCAACACTGGAATGGCAGAGTGCACCAGTAACACTGTTACACAAAAGGCAAAGATTTCTAAGACTTCCACTAACTCCGTCTTGTAGCAATGGCAAAAGGGCTGACAGACCCCAGGGCAGGGGCTTGAGGGCTAGCAGTCATTTACACTGCCTTGGTGTCCGCTCAATGGAGAACCCAAGCGGTGTCAGAAATTGGGCTGCCTTGGGATTTTAATGGCAAAGTGACTCCTGAAAGCACTCTGCCCACCATGAAACAGCTTCTTCCAAAGACAGTCCTGTTAGACTCCGGCTCTGGCTTCACAGCAACAGTATTTTGCAGCTCCATAATGAATGCAAATCAATAATATGCAACGCAGTATTTAGCATCTTTTATAACTGGGCATTCAAGCATAGCTGGCAAGACAATGCCTACCATTACACTACAAAAGAGACAAGTGTTGGGACATGCTGGCCCTGTGTTAACGGGCTCCCTCCCACTTGGCACCATATGGCCCCTCGGGATGTTTTGGGAAAGAAGAAAGAAGGGAAAGAAAATTGCTCTCAGAAAACTTTAAAATCCCTGTGGCAAGATACTGCTGCTCATCCTGAGACACAGCCAAGCTGAGCCTGTTCTGTGTCTTACCTGCATGTTAAACCCGAGTTGTCAGACGTGAGCTCAGACCTGCTTTGAAATTGGTTTCCATAAGCCTCTACTGGGCACACAGAACCTTATCTGAACCTGGGCTCCGCTGGGTTCTGAAACCTGCTGTAGAATTTGTCTGGGACACTTCTATGTACAGAAGTATGCAAACTGCATACAAAGCAAACACAGCCTCGCTTTCTAAGTCCACCCAAAACAACAGCCAACACAAAAATTACAACAAACAAAATGTATTTGGCCTCAGTGCCAACTGAAACCTCATTCCTGGAAATGTAAATACCCTGATCCTGCTCCTTAGACACAAAACCTCATCCATTCCATGCAAGAATAGACATCAATCCTAATGAGTACTCTTCAGTAACTCTGCATATCGTTCACATAAATGAGAGAAAAGAGATGACATACTCATCATGAACTATGGTGGGGCCATCCCTCGTTAAGGCCTCTTCCTTAATTACATTGATAAGTTCAAAGGTACTGCTTATGGGAGCATCTGGGTTTGGCCATTTAGGACACTGAAAGTGGCGGACTTCCAGAACGTAGTCATCCTGAAATGAAAAGATCAGCCCCAGCATTAGCTACCTCAGTTTCACATTTATCCGCTCCACGATGAAAGAAGAAAGAGCCTCTCTACATACTGAGAAGGAATCTTCTTCCAAACTGTGTATATAAGAAAAGATACGTAACTGTTGAACTACTAACTGCTGAACATCCTAAAATAATGCAATTTTAATTGATAAAGATTTTGTTCTTTATTTCATGGCTTCCCTCTGAGTTCACAGGTCAAAATTCAAACAAGAGGAAACCAACCAAGGAATTTGAATTTAAAAGGGTTTGCCAAACCAATGTTATGCAGCAAAATCTAGCTGCAATTCTGAAACCAAACTAGAGGCAGACTTTTAACTCAAAATAAATGTACTTGATAAATAATCCCCAGTAATTAACGCCCCACACAATTACACTGTGAATTTTATAAACGGAAACAGGACCTTGGTGTACTTTACAAAGAATAATTCAATCTACTTTTGTAATTACTGAATGACAAATGATGTTTTCACTTTTGAATGTGTCAAACACTAAATACTACAGCCTCGCTAGCTAAAGGGATCCACCTGGGAGTAGAAGATGTGGGAGGGAGGAGTCAATGAGAACAACTTTCCCCTGTGAGCAACAGGCATGCACGTGCATTTACAAGTACGCAGCTTTCAATACTGCTAGTGAACTTTTCTTCTGCCCTATTTAAATGACATGACTAGCATTTTGGAGAAAAGCCAAGACCCAAAATTGGAGGTTTATTTTACCTGGGTAGCTTCAAGGATAAAGTCATGGATGATAATTTGCTCTTCGTTAGAGAGGCACAGTCTGTCTTTGCTGATAAGGGTCACAGTAAAGGCCTCACAGTTCATAGATTCCTCACGACTTGGCCAGTACACAAACTCATCTTCTGCCTGGAAGAAAGGAAAAACACTACTGCAGACTTTCAGATACCTTGTGTGCAACTGAAAAATCCAGCAGATCAAAAAACTGGTTTGATACATAGAGATGATAAAGAGCTGACATTTAAAAGATGTTTTTGTCTAAAACCAACTCACTATTAGTCTACTAGAAGTCATTAAGCTTGCCAGGCCCCTCTTTTGTGAGTCCGAACAGGTAACACTTGCTTTTTAATTGGTTTCATGGGGAAATGGTTCTCTTACCTCGCTTCCACTTAACCTTTGTGTTATATTACCTCCTGCCTACACAGTTTTTCATAAAAGTTAGACACTTGTTTAGAAAATACTCATTGACCTTTACAATTAATTGCTTACTATTTTGAATTTGTATCTATTGTGGTCTAAGCCAAAACTCAAGGATGTCAGTGGAAGGTCTTTGGATCAGATCTAGGTGGAAGACAGACAAGATCCTTCACGTAGGGGTAGAATTTTTAAGGGTAGGGGAAAATACTGCCTTGGTCCCATCCCACCCCTTCCTGGCAGCCAATGTCACAAGCCAAACAATGAACCAAAGCACAGACACTACTGCCCTGTAGACAGCCTCTGTTCTGGGCTCACCAAAGATGAAAGCTGGCACCAGGCATCCTTGTAAGCAATACAGCTGAGTCCAGTGCTCTGCAGAGCCAGTCTACAGACTTTTAAAGACAAGATCAACCTCTTCATTTCTACCTGACACTCTCTGTTTCATTAGTACTTTCTGATTCAATCACATTTCACTGAATGCTCTTTGCCCCGCAGTTGCACTGCACATGGGAAGCATACAGAACGCTGCCTCTTCAGTTTAATGATATCACATTTAGTATTGAGTATAATATTTATACTGCTGCCTCTCATGACTGCTATTTTTCAGCTGTAACAGAGGTGGTTTCTCTACCATTCTCAGCTACAACTGTCTGCTCACCTCAGTGACGCATGTATGAAAAAAACCAAACCTTTTAATTCTTAATTATTTGCAGTGTCCTCTTGAGACATGTTAGTAAACGTGGAAGTACTGATTAGCCCTTCACTTGTGTCACCTGTTTCTCTCTCTTTGTCTCACAAATTAACATACACGTTCACTTTTGCTGACATTAAAATAACTTCTATAACCTTTCATAGCCTTAAGTCCTCATGGCCTTAGACTCCTGGAAACAAGCAACTTTTCTCATGTCTTTGCTTTGTATTTTTGCTCCTCTCAAAGTCCTTGCCCTGGTTTTTTGTAACAAGCTTAGGACAAAGTTTGAGGAGGTGACTTGCAAACTGGCTTTGCTTTCAACGGAAAGTAGCTACAGCATGCAATGAAGTGACCCAGGGGAGGCTCAAGTTGGATATGAAGAAAAATGTCTTCTTATAAGGAGTATTGAACAGGCTGCCCAGGGAGCTGGGAAGTCACCATCCCTGGAGGTGCTCAAGACGGTGGTAGATGCTGCACTTAGTGACGTGGTTTAGTGGGCACAGTGGTGATGGGTTGATGGTTGGACTTGATGATCTTAGTGGTCTTTTCAAACCTTAATGATTCTGTGATTCTACAACCCTGGTGGCCAGCTGAGCTAAGTCACTGCTCTATGACACAGGGAAGGAGGTGCTTCACTCACCAGGCTCTGGTTGTCTGGCAGCATGACGATGATCTGTGCATTGTGATCCCAGATCATTCTCCAGAAATCTTTAGTTGTATGTGGCAGCGGATGTTGGGTTATGATGAACTCGTTACTCCTGTAGTAGCCCTTTTCCAGCAAAACAAACCACAATTACTTATTGCCTTCAATACTTCTGAAGCATTAATTTTATCTGTGGGGACACATGATGACCCTATTTCATTTTATTCCACAACATTTTTGCACAAACTGTAATTCTGTAGCGCCATTTCCAGCAAAGTCCCTGTTGTTTTCACTTATTCTAAATCCCAGTATTTATTTGACTGTATCTCAGGAAAATACACATTCCATCTAAATGCATCTAGTATTTAATTTTCTTAAGCAACAGTCTTTAATAAAACACAGTTAATAGCTTTACATTATGGGGAAGGTGTTAAAATCTCATTCGTTAATACACAGCCATTACATACAGAATTAAGACAATTACAGGCATCTGGTATTTAGCACCTCAGAATTGATTTTACTTAGTAATTAGGTGTTGGCTTCCTCACCATGATATAAGAGGCATTAATGTAATCAGTTCCCTTCATTCCAGGCAGTGGTGCCAAGCCCACTCTAGCACGCTCAGCTATAAGACAAAGATAAAAGAATATCAGAGTCTGGTCATGGCCCATTGCAGAAAGCAGGAATTTCTCAGATGTTAACAAACCAAACACTGCAGCTCCCATCCCCTGCAGGAGCAGGCCTGCACTTAACCGTGTTAAAGCACTGCCTGCTAACACAAAATATAAAAGAGAACGTTGCACAATATTCCCACAAGGACAAAGTAATTTTAGGAATCAAATTTTACTATAGCAAAGATTTTCACAGCAGGCTGAATTACCGACTAACAGTATATGCAGTGATAACAGAGGATTTCAGGTAATTTTTGACTGTAGCATTCTATTTGTTTCTAGCAGCACAAAAACCCAGGTGACTGATTTTGCTTTCCCTACCTCTCCATAGCACAGCCACCACTCATTCCTCCCATCCGGAAGGTGAGATAACCTTCTCAGATAAAACCCTTCCATTAAGGGCAAAAACCCAGAAGCAAGCAAATGTTCTCCAGCAGGTCTGCACTGCTCTGTGTTTGAGGGTTAGGTTCAACAACATCCTGAACCCAACTGACAGGCTCCTACTGCCAAACTGAAATCACTGCAGCGACATGACACAATCTGCGAGGTCATACAGTCTATTTCAGTCCATTCACCTTTGTTTATAATGTATATCCTGGCGATTTCTCTTTTTGTTACCAAACTTCATAACAAAACCTGTGCCCATATAGCAATGCACTACTTTGAGTACTGCTTACCCTGTATGCCCTGTGCTCTGGGCAATGTGATGGGAATGACATCAAGTTCATGCTGCCAGGCAGCTGTGCACAGATTCCATATTAACGACTGTGAAACTGTGGCCCTCAAATCTGAGGAAGGCTTGCACACAGAAAACAAATGTACTACAAAGTACATCATAAAAACAATAAATAAATAAATAAATAAATAAAAAATAAATAAAATAAAAATAATAAAATAAAAAAAAAATAAATAAAAAAACAAAATAAAAGCCAATCACTCTGGGAGATCTCACCTGAGCTGAGAGCTGCATCAAAGTAATTATCACAGTATTCCATAGGTTTATCCTCCACCTAATTATTCAAATTCTTAAGCACTTCACATTAACATTTCACTTGGGCAGTATATCTAACTGACACCATAACTATTTTCTTTCATTCCATTTCAGAGTAATTTTGCAAAGACAAGACAGCTTGGTCTATACAGATCGCACTTGTTCTTCCTTGTGGCTATGCCTTTTCATGCATAACACAGGAAGTGTTCACTGCAAGAACTTATGCTAGGCAGTGATCAAACCGAAGGTGCAATCTTACATGGCACGACTGATGAGTTCCTGTTCTTCTCTTTGTTGCAGTCTTTCTGAGCACTGAAGCATTCCACATATTTTGCATTACACTGTGTAACCAGCTGAAAGAGAATAAAGTAGTAAGTCAGTCCTCACAGCACTCTAACTGAAGAGAGGTGGTTTCTTTGCCAACTCCCGGGAAGAAGCATCAGTACAAGAATACATCGTGTTGTTAAACTTGTTCAAAGTACTCAAGATGCCAATGGAAATCATCTTTTCATACAATTTGTTTAATGGCTAAAAAGATCTCTACAGCTCTTAGCTTTGAAGCATCCTGAAAATGAAGTTCCATCAAAATGCATTTTCACAGAACAGTACGTTTAGTTATCTTTGAGAATATATTTCAAAGACTTGCAGATACGTTCAGTTGGAAGCAAGTCTTGAGGAACAAAAGCTAGCAAAATAAAACTATGAAAAAAAAAAAACCAACCACACAAACTTTCATGTTTTCTTTCAAAATGAAAGCAAGATAATTCCTCCAGAATACCCTTTTTTTCTGCCAGGCCTTTTGGGAACTCAGCACACCAGCAGCAGAGATTTGAGGCTAAGAGTTGTATTATCTGCTCTGCTAAATTCATTCCAGGCACAATGAAAAGTCAGAGAGGCAGATTTGTCTTTGAATATTCCCCCAGCGTATGGGGAACTCTCCCAGAGCAAGAAGGGTGAAGGTGGCTTTTCCATCTCTTGCACCAGCAACTCATTACTCAGGGTAATTTTACTCTCAGTCGGTTGTGAGTGAACTTCTGCACCAAGGCATGAGCACAAGTTATTTTCTGCCAGCTCTAAGGCAGCAGCAGAAACCAGGGAAAAATGTAATAATCACTGCTTTCTTAGTCCCAGTTTCAAACCCATTCTAATCATGACAGCACTTCACTCATCTACGTACTGGCATTGTCACACTGGAAGTTCCAGAGTTTCTAAACACTTGTGCAGCAGTAAGTAAGCCATTTTAGAAAATGGCACCTCCAATTTGCAAATTTTGCCATAAGTCGTAAGAAAACATCTTCATCCTTATAACTTGATATTTTTTATAGCAGTGGAATAATTCTTTTCTAATAAAGTGTCTTTCTCTCCTGTGTGTGTGTGCACACTTCTGTGCTTGTTTCTTTGATGTAGTAATTATGCACCTGGAATGTCTTTCTTGATTGAGAGTACTGACATTTCTACAAGTGCATTCTGAGACCACCTTGTTCATTTTTTGAATAGCTTTTCACCTGTTAAAATTTAACAGCTTCAGTTCCTTATGTGGTTATTAAACTGAGTTTAGGTGTGAAAACTGACATCACGTATGATCATATGAAATGCAGTCCCACAAAAAAAATTATAAATGCATTCAAAAAACGCAATCAGAAAATTGTAGGTTTCATATAGATCCAAGCAAATAATTTTACTTTGGCCATGACGAATGCAGCTATAATACAGTAGGGAAAAGCAGCAGGCACAGCTATTAGCAATGGAAAGGCATGTTGTGTTTCTTGATGTTAAAACATTTTAAATTATTTATCTACATCACGGAAAAAGTGAGTTGCACTAAGAACCTCATCTCATTTCTTTCTCCATATATATATGCACAAGAATCACTGTTTTGAGTAAGACCTCCAGCCAAATTACCCACAGGCCCGGGAACACTCAGCTCCTTCAAAATGAGGAGACTATCAGCAGCACGCTTCAAAGCAATGCTCGTGTTCCTCTTTGCACCTTTGACTTCAAGAGCATTAGTGCTGATTCCCAGAAGCATGGCTGACTTGTTGCACCCTGAACTTCCCAAGATGCTCTGCTGTGCTAATCAAGTGTTCTGGTTAGGTTCATTATCTATGACAACAAACAGGGAAGGCATGCCAAGCAACACAAAGTGGAGAAATTAGGTCCCTCTGGATGGGAGTGATAAGCCTTACCTTGAATTGTTTTTCTAATCGTGTCTTCCCTCCTATGCCAGGTATGAGGATGCTGTTAACATAACTATGCAGCTGGTTTGCAGATACTTCAGTCTCCTTCCCAAGGATGGCTTCCAACAAGGCATCATGAATAAAAATGTACTGCTCCTAGATAAACAAAGCATGTCAGGTAAGCACTTGGAATAAACTAAATGGCTGGCTTTAACTGAGGGGTAGAGCACCGAAGGAGGGTATGCAAAATAACCCACACATGCAAATACGGCCAAATGAAAAAAACAACCATTCACAAGTGTTAACACACACAGCTCTGAAAAAGTCATAAGCAAAATCTGAAGTTTCTGGTCTAGAAAAAGAGAGGCATTTCAGTGCAACAAATATCTGGTGATATATTCAATACTTACAGGGATGTAACTGAAAAATCTATTTGCTCTTTGACTGCAACATAAAAATGAATATGGCCATACACTGAGCCCCACTGCAGTCTTTACCTCTGTCTGGACGAGGTAGTTGCGCTGTGTCCTGATATGTTTCAGGAAACCCAGGACATTAACTGTGCTTTTGTCTTTTATCTGTTGCAGCATACTGTCAATCACAATGTAGGTTCCAGTTCTGCCAACACCAGCACTATGAAAAACGTAAGAGAAACCCATGTAATACAGCCAAGCCACACTAAACACAACAGCAGAACAGAACTAAACAAATGCACCTATTCCTAGACTTTCAGTTCACTGCTAGCCTCAATCATGAAAATTCCTGAACAAAATACTTTAGTTTTCTAGGAATTTTCTGGTTGCCAGTGGAGGTGATCCTGCCCTCCCCGTGTGCTGAATGGGCAGGAAATCAGGCTTCAGAACCAGGAATTGCACAGCCTCATCAGTGCAATGCTCAGCAGCTCAGCATCATGCTGCTAATGCAACTAGGATTTTTTGATTAGAGCACGCTTCAAATGTAGGCTAAGCCAACTCACGTCTCCCTGCATCCATAGGGCAGGCACACTGCTGTCTTAATAATGTACAGTGCTTGCCTTCACAGGCATTTAAAAGAGCACACACTGCAAAATAGGTATATTGACCATCAAGCATTTGATCACATCTATTTAGATCAGATATCACGGGGCAATTTTTCACTGAGAGGTTGATGAGGTGCTTGAACAGGCTGCCCAGAGAGCCATGCGTGCCCCATCCCTGGAAGTGGAGTCCAGGCTGGAAGGGGCCCTGTACAGCCTGAGCTGGTGGCTGGCGACCAGCCCATGGCATCAGGCTGGAATTCAATGATCTCTGAGGGCCCTTCCAACCCAAGCCATTCTATGATTCTGTGATCCTTCATACCTGCAGTGCACAACCACTGGTCCCATGTCCGGGGTTCTGGCTGCAGATGATCTCCTAACGAAGGTCAGCACAGGAAGGGCATACTCTGGCACACCCATGTCAGGCCACTGAGTGTAGTGATACTGAATAACCGTTCTCTCGTTCTGGCGCCCTTTTGGGTTTCCTTTCTGACCCTGCATGCAAATTGTAAGCAGAAAGAAGAGAAAGATCAGGAAAGAGAAGCAAAGAATCCTTCAGTTTTACTTCAATTCCTCCATTCGGTCCTATTAGCTTGCCCAGATGAAAATGTGTCGGACTATGACAAAAAGAATCTCCTGCAGCTCTGCTTTTGTTTGGTGGAGACATAGTGCAAGGAAAAGACGTCCAGGAATAGGTAATGACAGCAGCAGCTCTGATACCAAGGTGGTAACAAACTCGAGAGAAAGAAATACAGGTTAAACCTATCACCAGGTTCCTTGTAATCCTGTTTTTGCTTACTCATTTCCCATCCACTGCTGCTTCAAGTTGCCTACGCAACAGCTGAATTTTGCTCCCGTGCGGCCTGCATCCCGCACAAGCTAGAAGGCATCTGGATGAGAACAGTGAAGGCTTCACCCACCTTTTTCATCTTTGTGTTCCTGACCGTGAAGCGGCGCACAGTGTAGCAGGCATGAATGTTTGTGCTCTTCAGCGTGACTATTATGTTGCCATACTCCTCGCTATTCTCTGACGGCCAGTACTGATCGCATTTTCTCTGAACAAAGACACAGTTGGATGGGTTGGCTGAAGGTTTGAGCTGTTTCTTTGTATTTGTGGTTAGAGCTTTTTTAAAAAGTAAAATCACGGCTAGCTATGTAACCCTCAGTTATTTAGGTACATTTTAGACATCAGCATGTATCATCCCACACCATTTAAAACAAATTCTGCCCACGTGATTTGGAGAGATGGTAAGGAGTATTTGCTAACAAACTAGAAAATCTCTTACTCTTCCTTTTTCAACAAGGTTTGTGATCATGACAATGATTCCAGTATTTTGTTCCCAAATCATCCTCCAGAAATCTTCAAAGGTAGACTTTAAAGGTCCCTGGGTAGCAATGTAGGCTTTTGCTTTGTTGTAACCCTTCAAAGAAAACCATAATGCCAAGTGAGATGAAAGCAGTATCATGGCAGAGAAATTAATAATTTAAAGGTAACAAAGAAAGGTGCCTTTCTCATTCAGAATAGCGAGGAATGTGTAGCAAAACTCTTACGTGAAGCTGGAAAACATGAACATTTCACGAGTAGCAATGCTTCCTCATTGGGGAAGAATTTAGAGAAGAAAAAATAATTCAAATAACTTACATCAACATAATTAGCATTAATGTAGTCACTGTGCTTAGAATCTTTTCCTGGTAAAGGCCTCAGCTTCACCCTACTGTGATCATCTGCAGGACAAAGAACAGAACAAGAAGCATTAAGGAAATATGATGCAGAATTGAAAGTAAACATCCTAATTCCCATGTATTGGAGTAGCCCTTATTAATTCCTTGAAGCAACTGGCTTTGGATTGAAGTGGAATGTGACTGTTCTCGGCCTGATCATGGCAGCAGTCACTCAGCTCTGCTGGCTCAAGGAGCAGAGCAAATATCCCCACTCCTTCACCACCCTCAACACACTGAGAAGACAGACTTTGGATCACGCTGTTGCACTCTTTAGCTCTTGTTCTTCTTGCACTCCAATACCTGGCTTCTTGCTTAAATCAGAAAAAAAATGGCAGCCCTTCTGCTTTTGAGCAGCTGTGTGGGGCTGGGAGGTGCTTCCAACACATGCAGAAATGAGACATAGGCTAACTTCAAGAAGGAAACACCTGGCTTTATTTGCCTTCCAACATATGAATGGAGAAAGAGGTTTCTCCTGGTGCCATCTGTAGTACTGAAGTTCCTGCTTCAGTTCTCTAAGGGTGCTTCTCTCAGTGCTTAGAGGGACCAGACACCTCTGTCTAAAATCACAGCTGGGACAATTGCAAAGGATCTCCTTACTCAAGGACACGCAGAGAGAGTGCTACTGGTGCTCAGCCTGTACCTCGACTGATTCTAAGCATGGGATAAAGCCATTTAATCCCTATGCCATGAAAAACATTCAAGATTTACTGCCACATTTATAAACACAGGAACTTAATGTCGTTGCTCTCCATTTTCATTCCTAAACCACAGTAACTGCTGCATCTGCCATTTGTTCCACATCAGAGAAAAGTTACTGCATTTACACTCCAGCCCCGTAGAAATCTGCACTCTAGAGCTGTGTCCAGATTTGCAGTTCTCAGAGGAATACAGGCAAAGCCAGCACTCTGCTACAAAGATCACCGCTTGTCCAAGTCATACACACAGTTGAAGCAGGTTGAAATACAGCAGATGTACTCTGTAAGATTTAGCATCTTTGGGAATACAAAGGAATCCCAGGGATGATCAGTAAAACTCGCTGCTCCACCATGCACTTCCCTTAGGCCAGTTTTCAGATGTTTGCAAGCAGAAGAGTTCTGATCATCAATTTATCCCAGTTATTCCTCCACAAAGTTTCATAGTAAACTGATAACTTCTAAATCTACACTTGGACCATCAAACTGCAAAATACTTTAAAACAAAAGCTGGAGTGAAATCGTAGCCTCAGAGAAGCAAGAATGTCCACTGCCTTTAGAAGGAAAATGCCCTCCCAGCTGCAATTCCACCTATTTATTAGTTGTTGTGGAACAATGTAACTTCAGACCACATAGACACATTGTGAGAGTGCCTTTCCTGGCTGATTAAACATGCTTGCAGTTGTGCTTACTTACACGCTAGGATGTTGATGTATCTGTTCTTGTGCTTGTTGTCAGGGTGGTTGGAGTGCTCTGCAGTGATGTTCATGTCGGCCGTACAGCGCTGCACTTCCTAGGCATAAAATTATTCAAACAGAAAATGTGTCAGCAGGAAGAATGAAGTTTTATCTCCTTCTGCAACAGCTCACAGAAACCATGTTTAAAGTACCAATATCTTACTCGCTGAATTAAACACAGTCATTCAGTATTGTGCTGTAGGACATGGTCTGCTTAAACTAAGAAGGCATTCGCTGCTCCCTGATGCCCTTCTCTCCACAGACCTGTGACAGATGCAGTCTGGGCACTGCAGTAGTCTACTGTGCCTCTCTGACCAGCAGTCCATCCATCTTCTGGACTGCATCTCCTGATGCCCCACTCTCTCCCCTCTTCAGCAGACAGAGTGCTTTCAAAGGCAGGAACGGCCCCAGTGTAGGCTACGAAATTAAACATCAAAACCATTTCAACAGAAGACTTTTGACTGCAGGACAACTTATTTGCTTATAACCTCTCCAAACAGGGTTTCTGACATTTCAGTTTGGCATTGACCTTTTGCTAGTTCTCTGAAGAGATGCCTTTTATAAAGTATAAATAAAATAGATTGCTGAAGGTAGCAGCTAGTGCTTTAAATACCACTGCTTGGACAGTGATTAACAGCCAACAATACAGTGAAAAAGATAAAAGGTTGTATCCACGTATATATTCTGGAGCTATGTCTATTCAGTCATTTACAAAGCATTTACAAAGCGTTTGGGCTTGCAAAGTGCTCATGAAGCTAGAAATGCAGACACCAGCCTAGTTAGGTCAGATACCTAATTCCAATCGACTTTTCAGCTCTTCACCTGATCCTTCCTCACCTCACTGAAGAGCAGAACGCAGAGCTACTGAAGTGGGGCAGTGCACCATCGGTTCTTTGCCCTTTCAGAAGAGCAGCTATTTCCCTTGGCCAGGCTGCCCTACAGTTACACCCATGAGGGCTGCCCTGCAAACCAAATCACTGCAATCCTCCAACTCACATATTATACCACTCCTGAGTCCGATTTTCTTCTTTTACAACCTTCTTGACAAAGCAACCCCCCTTTTCATCATTAACTTAAATATTTGCAGTTCTAAAACACATTTTTGAAAAACATATCAATGTTTGGAATTAACAAAATGGTGGAAGAAGCTAGTTATTCAAATCACTGCCAAGTTCCAGAAATCTCGCCAAATAGAATCCATTTCCCCAAGGATGGATGGGGAAGCACCGAATTACTTTGTACTACGGGCTTTAAAAACAACAGCATAGAACCTGCCTAAGAGAGAAAGTCATTAGGAGCTCACAGCTGCTACAAAGATCACAAGCTAAGTGACAGAGAAAAATTATCAAGAGAAATGCTATACAAACAGCAGATGTATCAGAGTTCAGCATTATGCAGACGTTTCACAAAGGAGATGCACTGCAGTTTTCATATCTTCCTCAACATTTACATTTTGGAAGTGCCAACTATACTAAAACCTTGAGCATTTTACAGCTTTTATGGCCACACGATACTCCCAAATAACAATCGCTTTTTTCTCCACAGGGAGAAATACACTACATTCACATTCAAGGAGATGAGCTGAGCAAAGACAAAGAAGAATCAGGCAAAACTCTCAGCTGGTCCTAATAGAATTTTCATAGTTCCATTTCTAGCACAGAAGAAAACCCACACTACAGTGTGTGCTTCCCCTGATGCTGTTTGCCAGCTCCAGTAAACAGATGACTTGTGCTTATACACCAGGCAGGATCAGTGCAGCCTCACTCACAAATGGCAAAGCAGCATCACTTACCTCTTGCTTTCATTTAATGCCACTTTCTTTTACCTTCTATTTATTTATTTTTCTACATCTTGAAATCATGTAACATCCTTGCTGTGCTGCTCGAGGTCACCCCTAAAAAATGCTCCTCCATTTCTGAAAAGCCTGACTTCAAACACATATTGCTACAAAACTCTCTTCAGACGTTATTAGCGTTGAAATATTTATGCCACATGCAGTGCAGATGAATCCAGTAAGGTTCTGTGGAGAATACTCTCAAAAGTTAGAGAATTTAATAGGGAATTACATCCCTGCTAAGGAATTTTCTCTGACAGTTTAAATACTACATAGTAAATGCATCCCTTTCTATTAAATTCTATAGGATTCTTCCATAAGGGAATTGTTGGTAAGGTTAATCACTTTAATTAACCTTTTTATGTTGATGCCGACTGTTTTCTCAGCTGTACGTGTTCCCAGCTGGCCAATACAAAGTTAATAGAAGAGGAAGATTAAGGGAAGATGGTGAAAAACACAGCAGTGGAAAAGAAGGTCTTATGCTGTGAGAGCTGATCCTCTGAAAATGCCTTTTCTTAACACTGAACGTTTTAAATGAATTTTAATACTCTGGCAAACTGCTACAATGGTGGATTCCTACCCTGCACCCTGCAGAAGAACAGCAAAAGGAGGCCGTTCAAGAAAAGCCTCCCCTTGCCAATGCGCCTCCTTTTTCCTTTTCCCTTGTCTTTTGTAACATCAATGTAGAACAATAGAAGGCCATTTCAAGTTCAGCCTGCCTGCTCCAGTCCACAACGCAAAGAAGGCATTGGGGCACTGCAGCTGGCCGACAAGGGGCCAGAGGACAGACGACATCCTCCAGCTTCCTGCTGGCTGGCAAGTCATTCATCTGCAGGTGAGGCATCCCCATGTTGGATCACTGGTACAGCCTAAGTTTGCAGGCAAACGGCCAGGTCAGGTCTGATCCCAAGCTGCTCACTGCAGCCTTAACAAACTCTGCAATTAGCACTTAACTGCTTTTAGCACCTCAGAGCAGAACACTGTCCCTATCACTTCGTGCATTATTCACCATCTCATATCAAAGGAACTTTTCAGCTCTGGGCTCTTTTCTTCAGTTTCCTCAATCCTGGTTGGTCTCTTCTAGTGATTGTAAAGGTGTGCTGCTGCTCCTTGTGTTTAACTCTGCAGAACACATTACTGTCCAAAGATAAATGGATAAAGGATCTCATTCTGTCCTTTCAACTTATCATTGACAACCCAAGAAACCAAGTGCATCGTTTCAGTTGACTGTTAGTTACTGTAAAAAGTGTTCTAGTCTACGCTATTATGGCTAATTTAGCTTTTAATTATATTGTCCATGCTAATGCTAATTGGAATTTGATACACCCAGGTTTAACAACCCATTTTCATTGCCTCTCTGAAACAAGTTAAAGATTAGTTTCTCCTAAACTTCAAAGAATTTCCATTTAAGTGTAAAATCAAACAGCTCCAGCATCTTGCTGGCAATACAAGGCTCTGAGCAGGAATTTTTGCTACAGTGACTGAGCAGGAACTCGGTCTCTTGATTTGGCCTTATGCAGTGCTGCTGTTGTTTCCCATTAGTTCATTAAGGAGATGTCCTAGGAGGAGCTGAACTGTAAAAGCCTATGAATAGCAATGAGCAGGAGTCATGAACAAAGGAAGGATCCTAATCTGAAGGGCTAAATTAGAGAAGATCCATCGCTTCGTTTTGATATAATTGTGGTATTTTTCAGTACCAAAGCAGTTCGTTCATCCGCCTTTAAGATCATTTTTGATCTATTATTTTAATCCCAAATTAGAGAGTTCTGTAGTAGTGCTCTTGCTGTTTCTTTTATCACAGCAAACATGAGCATGGCACACCAATAGAGACAGCAAATAGCATCTGAAGATCTCCCACAGGAACAGTGTAGATTTTTGCAATAATTTAGCACTAGTAGAAACTCTCTGATGGCACTTAAGAGAGAGGTGAGCTGGGGACAGCCTAGACAGAAGGGGAAAACAAATAAACCAAAAGGACTGAACACAGGAATAACAGCGGAGGAATCATGAATAAAGAGTTAAAAATTGATGCAAGTGTGAGCAAGTTGGGACCACTGATGAGGCGTGCATGCTGCTGGGCTGTATACCCAGTGCTGCCTGCAGATGTGAGAGCAGCGGATGGTGGAGCATCTGCTCACTGCATCCTGCCCTTCGTTATGTATGGAGGTGGGAATATGACCAAAACCTCGCACTCCTCATGTGCAGCTATGGTTCCTCTGAGTGGGGCTTCTAGGCACAGACTTTTGAGAATATCATTAGTGACAGCCAGCCAGGAGGTATTTAAGAAGTGTGTGGATGTGGCACTAAGGGACTTGGTTTGGTGATGTGAATGGTAGGTCAGGTTGATGGTTGGACTTGATGATCTTAAAGGTCTTTTTCAACCTAAATGATTGTGTGGTATCCGAATTTCTTTTGCTGTTTCTCTTCAACTTTATCTCTTAATTCATGCCAGCTTGTTGGTCTGGATCTGACAGTAAGCTAGACTCCAGGAAGGCCCTCCTCTGTAGGGATCCTTCATCCTCCAGCTGCACAGTGCTGCTTCCCTTTGCTTTCACTGCAGCAATGCACAGCCTGAGAATACTCTTAATTATGGCAGTTTTAGGTCAGGTTTCTAAAACATTTCCCAATGCAGCAATGTTTGCTAGCAGCACGCTTTTGAAATGGCATCTTTCTACTGCCAAATTCCTTGGTGTAGATACTGTAATAAGTATGGGTCTGGTGTACGCTGTGTCTAATCTGTAAAGGACGCCAGTATAACTACACAGTATTTTTAGTGTCTCAAGAAATGTGCAAAGCACAGCATTATCTCCGTCTTCAATGCAGCCCTTCACAAGAGAATAACATTCCGAGGTCGCTGGTTAAAGAGAGCTTGTGACCCCTGCCCCGAGTCGCAACAACCATGAGAATAACGCCAGCAAATCCCTGCCCCATCACTGAAGATATGGATTCGTTATTTTCTTACTCTTTAAGACGTTTAGAAGAAGGTGCCGCTGGAGAATAAAGATGTTTTCAATTTATGTGATGAGGGAGCTAGACAGCCTGCCTCCGAGTTCAGCGAGCCTGTTCAGACTCCAAATTGGCAATGATTCACTGCACTCGGACAGCCACAGGCAGGAGAGAGGTCTGCAGAGACGGCACTCACCCGCTCTAATCGCTCCTGCAGCAGTGCTGACCGACCCACTCAGAATTTGGGGGGAGGTAAATAAAATCATCAGATCTCAGAAATCCAAATAGGACATTATAACACAAATTAACAAATTCACAGTTAGCTTTGGGGATGGAGGGTGATTTCTTGGCTTAATGCTCCATCCTGAGAGCGAAAGGACATGACTATGAGAAGAAATTACTGTGCTCTTCCAGAAACAGGCCAGGAGGAGGGAGTGAAAAGCTTTACTGTGGGAGGTGGCACTTCACACTCTTTCTGATACAAGAATTTGGAGGGCACACGCCCTACGTAATCAGACTGAGTATCAGGGGGACAGAAGATGGCGAATGTGACACCAGTTTTGCAAAAGAGAATCAGAAGGGATTTCAGGCACTACAGCCCACTAAGTCTGACTGGTCTATGGGGAAAACTGCTAGACACTATAATAAATAGCAGAGTTAGTGAGTGCCTCTAACACACTGTGGAGAGGTCCCTGAGGAAGCCCATAGGCAAGGACAGTCTAGAAGAGAGTCACATATATGGATTTCTGAAATGTTTTTGAAAAGGCCTCTCAGAAAACATTACTCAAAAAACTGATCTGTTGAGGAGCAAAAGGAAAATTCCTTTTGTATATGAACAGGTATTTACCACATGGGAATTGTCAGTGTTCACATTTCTCCAGTGGGACATCGTGGGGACCTAATCTATTCATAAATGGACTGCAAAGGAGACAAAGTGTGTTTATAATACAAAATTATTCAGGATAATTAAAAAAAAAAAAAAAAAAAAAAAAAAAAAGCTGTTTGCCAAGGGAAGCAGAATGATCTCCCAGTACGAAGTGGCTGAATGATAAAATGGCAAATGAAATTCAATGTTGATAAATGCAAAGTGATGTACTTGAGAAAAACAACCCTAACTATATATACACACTGTCAGCTTCTCAATTTGCTATTGCCATTCAGTGACGAGACCTTGGGGTCACAGCTGATAGTTTTCTAGAGGTGTCAGCTGAGTGCTCAATAGTTGTTAAAAAACAAATAGTATGTTAGGAAGGATGAAAGTAATAGAAAACCAAAGAGAAAACATCACTGTGCTCCTGCAGAACTCTGCAGTAAATCCACTCATTACACGCTGTGCACAGTTTCGGTCTCCCCACCTCAGAAAGGATAAGGCAAAGGAAGAAAAAAGGTGTCACCCTAAGTGTACAATGGCTTCCTCAAACAACAGATCAAATACTTCAGATTTCAAAAATGTTGATGAAGGAAGGGATAATATCATACACAGAAGCACAGAGAATCATATGAAGCGTTTAAATGAAAAAGGATGTACTTTGTAATGCAAAAACCAGGAGACACAGAGGTGTTATCAGGCATGAGTTAAAACAAAAGGAAATCCTTTCTAGAGAAACAAATTGTAGAATTCGCTGCTGTGGGAAGCTGGGCATCAGTGCTT
Organism: Tetrao urogallus; assembly: GCF_951394365.1. Taxonomy (NCBI): domain Eukaryota; kingdom Metazoa; phylum Chordata; class Aves; order Galliformes; family Phasianidae; genus Tetrao; species Tetrao urogallus. Next base: position 13,317,220 of record NC_136823.1, on the reverse strand, counting down.
TTAGGTACTAAGAGTCTACCAGGGTTTGAGAAGCAGCCAGAAATTTATGGAAGAAAAGTCTGTAAACGTCTATTAAACATAGCAATGCCAAGAAAATTCCTGGCTACACCTCTCAGTCTCTCCTCAGTCTTGTTCCAGTGCACACAGGGAAAGAGGCACCAAACCCTGCCCCAGTGCTGCCCAGTGAAAACATGGCATCTCACCCCATATGCCACGGCAAAAAGGGCTGGTGCTGCCTGGGAACAAGCCAAAAAAATTCCTTGAGCTTTTCTCAGCTTTAAGTCAAACAAATCCCAAGCTGAAATACAAAGAGTTAGATCAGAAACCAGCACTGATAATGCAGGAGTGTGGACTTGAGTTCAAAAAGTTAACCTTGCTCAATATCAAATTGGGTGATGTCTAGCTTATATCAAAAACTGAAAATTCATGGGACTCACAGGAAATCTCAGCAGTTCTGTACATAGAGGAAAGCCCAGCTATCACCAGACAAGAAGGCTGGGTACCTGCACTGCAGTTACCCACAGGGAATAAGGAATCAGTTTGGATGTACTTTCCATCACAGGATTTGTGAGTTCCCAGTCCTTTTTTCCTCTGCACATCTAAGCACGTTCAGGAAAGATCTTGCTGTAATTACACTCGTTTTAAGAGGACGGAGGTAGCATTCATAAAATTTACTTTCACAGGCACCTTCTTCATTTAAAAATGAACTGCACACAACACACAGCTGCCAAAAACACAGGAAGAGATTCACACCAAAAAGCAGGCATCATTTCACCCACAGGTGAACCCACAGGTCTGTGAACAATTCTGGCTTCACTCTTCCATCCCATCTCTGTAAACTGTAAGACAGAAAATGAGGCCCCTGAGGTGTCCGCAGGGCAGAACATAAGCAATGAAAGGGAGCTGGGAGGTTGATCCCAACCAGTGACCTTCTTGTTCCTACTCCCTCTCTTCACTGTAGAAGATTTTGTTTAGTCTTTAGGAGGCAGAGACCACAGCGACACAGAAAACACAACTGATGCAGCTATGCTGACTTCAAAGGAGATTATCTAAATTTTGAGCCAGTGGGGAGAACGGAATTCGTGTGCAGTGCAGCTGGAGAGTTTAAGTTCCTGCTGAGGGGACCCTGCGCTCCCAGAACAGGACTAATTGGCTCAAGCCATGTCTCCTGACTGGCAGCTATGGTGTGGCACCCGCAGCAGGGGGCTCTGGGAGAAAGGGAGAAATAGGGCTATTAGAGCAGTGTTTTCCTTCCCTAAAACATGGACGTAAGGTGTCCAACATTTGTTAATAGCAGTGATTTTGTGACAGCTGAAGCAAAGCCAGCTTAAAGCCAGACCAAGTTTACAAATGTGTTGGTGATTATTTTGAATAATTAAATGGTGTAAAACCCAGCTGTGATGAATAGCACTGGGGTCGCAATTCATAAATAATTGAGAAGAGTGAGTTGCATTTGATCATCCTGATCAAATTCTACTCTCTGGAGAATAAATGTTTGTCCTGAATACCATCAACATTGTTAAATGCCTCAATATTCCTGCTCAGCCATCCAGCCAGCAGTCAATTGAACTAAATCACTTTAACACCTTACACATTTGCCTTCCTCATGAATACAAAATGTTTCTAACTTGCACAATGGTTTTTGGGCATCATACAAAGCAGCCACTCTTTATAGACAGTAAACAAACAGCAACGATAAATGTTTTAAATGATCCCATTAAAAACAATTCCCACATACAGTCTTGTCTTTACTGCAGTAAGTAAAGAAGCTGTAGATATTAGGCCACCTATTTTGTTTCATTGCCTTGTTTGTAAGCAGAGCTGCCTGTGTAATTCACATGCTTTGCACGAACACACCTCTTTTTGCTGATGGGGAAGCCAGTATCCACAGCTCCAATGCAATTTCCTGGGGCTCCTCCTGTTTCTCTACACTTCTCAAAGTTCAGCTGTGATTGTGATTAGAGTGAATGCAAGAAATGTCTAAAAACTAGGCAGAGAATACTGAATTCTTAGCATCCGACTGCAGTCCATCCTCATCCTATGTGATGTTTACCATATTTTGGCAGTATGGGTTTGGTAACCCAGTCAGTGCAAATTGCTTTCATGTCTTTGGAATTACTTCCAATTTACAGCATATTTATAGGTCATAATCTGTCCTAAGCAGCTAGTAAGATGCAAATTTTAAAATAGTTAACATTAAGTGAACACTCACAAACAAGCCTTAATCTTTTACTGGAACAAAATAACCAACTGCTCCAATAGCAATGGAGGAAGGACTCCAGGAACCGACAGTGCAAACGGAAGGAACAGCCACTGTTTGGTTTTTTTCACTGAAAACTATTATTCTCTCTCACGTTGAGCACTGTTCTGCTCCTTTTGGGCAAAGGCTAAGTATCTTATTAGCACGACTTGAAAAAACAAATTCTGGGCCAACAGGACTAAAATCAGCTGCAGATTATAAGAGAAATATGGAGTTGAAAACAACTGCTTGCATCTTCATGTTGCAGGCATATAATAAAAACCAAGTAAGGTTCCCCTTAAAGGCACCAACTGTAATAGAAGCCCGCCTCAGACTCTTGCTCTGTGGTGCGGAGAAGCCTTCTGTAAACATCCAGTCCCAGACTGTTCATACCTGGTGGCAAATTGGTCTTTCACTCTTTCTCCTGATGCATTTGAGTATTGCATTTACCTGACATGACAGCATCACACAGATGTCACACAGCTCCTTACTATTAATACACAATTAACTTTAGGAAAACAACATTTTACTAGAGGATCATTAAATCATACCTCAAAGTCTTCTGAGAACCCATGCTGGTTATTAGAATACAGCTCGCTGATGTGTTTAACGAACTGCTTGACTGGAATTGCTTCCATATCATCTGCAGAAAGAAAGAGACACTCAGGGTTGCCATTTGTCTCATATGTAAAATTTCAAGATCCACTCTCAGCTGCAGACTTGGGAAATAAAGTACCGAGTGCTAACACACGTAGATCTGAGTTCCCAGCGGTAGAGCTAGTTCAATATGCAGTAATAAGAAAGCCTGATAAATCTGGACAATTTTGATGTACATTCATATTATATTTCTAATTCTAAGCACTGCAAATATGAATATTGAGTCTATTCCCTGTGAATCTTATTTAAAAAGACCAATTGAAATTCAAGCATTGTTTAGTTCTTGTATGCAGTTTGAAGGTAGCTGTGAAGGGAATGATGAGATCTTCTCTCCTTCCACGCTGTATAAAAAGAACAGTGTAGACCCAAAATAGGAAAGCACAGATCATAATTGCACACAGTAAGTTTTTATCAGACTGAGCAGAAACGAAGACTTTTCTCCTGGAATGGAGGAATTACTAACTTTTTCCTTTTTACACAAAAATGAATCAAAAGAGAGAGAATTTAGCATGAAATTGGCTCTGAGCAAAAGAATAGGGAACATGACACCCACACTAATTTGAGCTTTCTCTCATGGCAGGCACTGTTCATAACACTGAATATGTCTTCCTCTGGACCACTTGTCCTTGCTCACCACGGTGCAAACGCTACCCCGTATTCACTGATAAGTGACCCGCAGACATTTTCTCAAAAGAAAGAACCTAAATGCTTGACCTGAACTAAAGACAGAGACCATTTCTAGCACCTATGGCGGATCCTAACAAAACTGGAGTGCAGGACGGTTGCCTCATTTCTCACTCTTTCTCTCAAAAAAGGCATAGACGTTGTTATAACCACCGCTGCAGTTGGTAGAAACACTGCGCTTGCCAAGATTCATTAGTTAATATTTTCAGTCTGGCATTTTGAAAATGTAAATTGCTATACAACTGTGATTACTTTCAGCATGTGAAATAATCTATTGCCTGATGGCTACTATTGTCTGACTGCATGATTTTATGGCAACACGCTGGTATTTATGTATCCCATTTAATATTCTTCTGAAGATCACATCTAGTTTATGTTTACTCCCAGTAATTCAGTGATGTATTTTTGCTCCCATTTCGCAGCCATATGGTTTGGTACTACAGCTGCATTATAATCTGGATTCCTTTCCTTTTGAACATCTACATTATGATAGAAAAAATCCAAATATTTCTACAGATACTTAGCAAAATTTAACGATAAATAAATAGATGTGACATTTACTGTATTCAGAGTGAAAGATCTTTGGCAGCTAAAACCCCTAAGCTGTCACATATGCTTTTCTTAGCAAAGGGTATGAAGATCTGTATGTGTAAATGAGGTTCTACTTTGGCAAGAATTTTATAGATCCAGCCCTGACAACCTGATTGCTCTCCAGCTGATGGCAGTTAATATTGACCATGTCATTACTTCTCTACTCTTATTTTATCAGGTAGCGCTCTAGGGTGGCTTTTTGCATCTATTGACATTTTCAGATTTCAATCAGCTCTCTTCTATTTTATTTACACGAGCCAATTGTTCAAGATATGTTTGCAATCTGATCACCTCCCGGTGTAGTAATGCTACTTTAATTAACCACATGCTCATTTGCTGAATAATAAAGAACTCAAAACATTTGACAAGTGTATGTTCCTCTTAGTGAAAAGCTGCAGAATGCAGAAATGCTGCACTTAACAATATTTAAGTGCTAACATTTATTTTGTGCAATACTGAGTACCACCTCATAGCAACATTTGTATTAATATTTTTGATGCCAAGACACTCGAATGGAATGAGCTATACGAGCAGCAGTCAATAGCAAGAGCCTGTAAAACAATCTTTCCTCTCCTGAAAAATAACATCCTAAATTTCCCTGAAAATAGCTTGTGTGATGATAGCAATTTCACACACTGTCACAGGAAAAGATCCATATTTATTATTTTTTCTTGAGTAGTCTAGCCCAGCTGAGACCAACCAAGATCAAGGATTCACTGTAGCAAACTCGAGTGTCCAATTTAATTTTGCAGAAGGTAGAATTTAATTTTAATTGTGATCTGTGAGCCAAAAAATACATTAGAGATAACGCACTCTCCAGTCCATTGAATTCCCACCAATTTCAAGGATGGGTCTGAACCAGAGATCCATGGCAAAATAGGGTTAGTTTTCTTTTATCGTCATCACTGCATGGTGGCAGCATCTCTCCACCTTTATAGTCACTGTTAACTCACTTCTCTGTTGTTCACTACCCTTTATTTTTCTTCTCCCATTTTCCTCTTCTGCATTTTCTCTTCTACATCCACTTTGACTCCCCCCAGAAGCCATAACCCAATGCAATATCTTGCCCCACTTGAGAACATGGGAAACAAAAGGCAAATAAATAGTAAATACTGTTGACATATGAGGTCACTGGGAGACACCGAGCTTACGCCGCTGAAGTTGCCCATAAACTCAGGAAAACCAGGTTGAAATAAATGTAATGTTTGATCTCTGGAAGATTAGTATCAGAACCACAAACGTTAAAAACCCAATAAGCACTCATGATTTCCAGCCTTTATCCTGCTGGAATAATGTGGCCACGCTGACGGTGCAAGGTCTGGCAGGAGAAGCCATCGCTTGAGAGGCCAGGCAACTCTCGGCTGGTCGGGACACGGCTGCCTCCTGGCTGCTTGCCCATCGTGTCCCCTGCTGCTAGTTGCAAGAAAGAAGCCGTAAGACAGAGCCTATTACACTAACCAGTGGAAAAGGAAAGTGTTAATTTGGACCTGGAATTTTCTATTCATGACCTCCAACACCTTGCCCTCAGCCAGGAGCATTAATTACCCAAGCTGCACATGCTTACTTGTGGGCAGTTTGTTGGACCTCTGGTGAAATACATACCAATGTACTCAGTACTCTTAAATGGTATCTGCACTGATGTTACCTGAAGACAGCTCTGACCTTCTCTAAGAAAAGCAACAGATGTAGCTAAATGCACATGGAATATGCTTTTCCTTGCACTTTCTTCAGTCCAAAGGTTAACCTCCCCCTCCAACTTGAAAAGAATAGATTTCAATGACTATAATTCTTTTAGTCGATTGAAGGGACTAATGGAATCCTATAATGGCTAATTAGGAGCCTTAACAGATATTCTGTGCTCATTTCCTTTTGCGTCATATACTTCTTCCCATCCAGAAACCAGAGTGACATTTGATATGGCCTGTATGATGCTTACATTTTGCAAGATCCACACATTCTTCAAAGAGAATAAGGAAATGCTTTAATAACATACCTTCACCTCTAATACCACAGACATAATTATCGCTCTTTCTGGCTTGTATTTAACCATCTGTTGTATCAGTGTAAGTGAAATGATTCTGGATTTACATCATTACAAAATATGAGTTGAATCTGGCACCATACTGGTACGCTGAGATTTCGTGTTACTCAGAGAAAGAAGTAAGACTAGGTGAAAAGGGGCAAAAGTCTCCAATACTTTAAGATAACTACAATATACAAATACAAATATATAAAAAACATTATTAAAAGCAATGTAATTTATAATAAAATCATTTACAGTCAGATACTACTGAAGCTGATAGATGGGGCTATCTTTGAGTACTATCCCAGACAATGAAAACTTCGGTGGAATTCCCATCTTCACTTGCAGGTCCAAGTATCTGAATGGAGTATCACAACTACAAAACTTAAGGGGAGCACAATGCAAATTAGATTTCCTGCTAAAAAGGAGAATGCTAAGAAGAAAGGTGTTTGTTTAGAAAGGATGGAAGAGGAAAACCTTCACTTATACCTCATTTTCTAAGAAGTGGCAGCAGACAATGCAGAATGCATATGCTTTTTTGGATGACAGGCACCTTCAAAAGAAGCCCAAAGTATGCAGAAGCAATAAAGTGAGGACAGGGTTACATTTAAAGTTTGGGCAATTAGCAATCCTACCAGGAAGGATTTTCCTCTACCTCCCACTTAATAAGCTGCCTTTGTAATGTTAAAGCACTAGAGGCCAATTGCAAAAGAAAAATGGAATACTGTATCAGAGATGGCATTTCCACATAATAAGATCTAGGACTCACTTTGACTCGTTTGTAGACTGAGAGCTCACTGGTTGGTTTAGGGGTATTGGAGTGGAATAGACAGTTTTGAGTCCGCAATTAATACAGAAAGTCAGAAGCAAAGCTCTTCTTCATATTACCTTGCCCAGTTTGGAGTTTGGCAATCTCTGAAGGCTTTACATTTGATGTGCAGAAGACTTGGTACGAAGATTCTCTCATGTTTTTCACAGTGTGTATAAATTGTTTTTCCAACTACTATCTTATGCACTCTACTAAATCTAATATACTCCTTATATCTTATGCCTTAATTTAACATGAAAACTTATTCCACCTCAGTCCAACAGCCATTCCATACGTACTAGATAGAGGGAAGGCTTGCAGATCTATAGCAAAATCCTGCCTTTACGTGCAGTACTGCAGGAGAAGTAACTATGTGGAGTGCAATTCCAGCAGATTCATCTCCACAGCCAGTAATGGGGCATTCAGAGCCCAAACTTAGATAGGATCCATGCAGCTGTATCAAGCTATATCAGACTGCACACCACGCATAGGGATATAAAGCCCTAATATGTCTGTATCTGGTGCGTCTCTAGAAAAGCAGCTGATCACAAAGAATAATGCAAAGATTAATAGCACACCCTTGGGTGAAATGTGGCCCCAGTTGAAGCCGAGGTTATTGAAAATGTCCCATCAAATTCATTGAGGTCAGGCGTCCACCTCTAGAGAGAGGCTTAGAAAAAGACCTCTGTATCTACAGACTGTAAGCGGACTCTGAAATGCTCACATTTACAGGGACCAAAAACTTCACATACAGCTCAGATTTTGGCACTGATTGAAATTGAAATTGAAATGTTTAAGCAGGCAACTCCACTGCCAGCTCGTGCCCTAACTCACGCCAGTACTTGACTCTACAAGTAATCCCACGCATAAAAATGGGAGGTGCCCCACTTTCTTCAAAGGATTTTAGACTTAATGCATTTGAATTACACATATTTATACAGTCACAGCCTTTAATTCTGCAGCACATTGGCTTTTCTTGCTTTACTATTTAAAATAAGGATGCAACTGAAGCCACTGTATTTCATTTGGAATAATTAATTTTTCTTACTGATCACATTGCTTGCTGCATAACAAAAAAAGCCAGGAATATAAGAACAGTTTTATTTGTATAACATGAGTATCAGTTGATTTATGATACAACAAAGTCATTTAAAAACTCTTACTATTGAGAAGGTCTTTGCTTTCTGTGGAGTTCGTACCTGCATACATACTAAAAAAGCAATACAGTAGGTTTGGATGGAATAAGCAGTGCAGTAGGAGCTCAGAGCACCTGCTGAAAGTGCTCTATAGCTGGCATCATCTTGAAGCCAGTGACCTCATTAATTTAGAGAAATCATAAATTTAAATTTATAATCTAAATAAATGTCATTTAGATAAATGAAGATAAATAATAAATTACCGAGAGTTAATTAGTGGGGATACTCTTCCTCATTAATGAAGACATTTTTGTAGTTATTTGTTTAATCAAGCATTGTTTTTAATAAAAATGTCTTTCAGTGTGAGAAGACACACAAAGCTGTAAGTACACCTGAGTGTCCTGAAGAGGAAGGAACTCTGAAAGAAGAACACAGAATCCTTTTCTGCAAGATAATTACTGACTTGGTTATAATCAAGTCAAATGAATACAAGGGCAAATTTCTGATAAAGGAGAGACGTGAAAAAGCAGAATATGAAAAATCACCTGTGTAATACTGTAGCTACATTCATCTCTCTTGCTTCAAGATCTTATCTGCTACAATGCTATTAGCTATGTGTCAGTCAGGAATATAAAGATGTTAACGATAAAATTTTATATGTGTCAAAATAAGAGCTCAGTTTAAATCTGCTTGTACAAATCTTAGATCAGGCTATCATTAATTATAAATGCAATAGCAATATATTTTTTTTCCTTTAAGCAAAAAACCAATTTCAATCCAAGAGAATGAAACAATGAGAATTTTCCATTAGCACAGACATTAAACATGATCTTATTTGATACTGCCTGCTAAGGAGCACAACTCCAATCTCACACATATGCATTCTCTGGTCCCAGCTGTGCCATTAATTACATATACCTATTGCATTTAAGGTTCAAGCACACGGATGTGTAACTCTGGAGCTCTCTGCGGTCCAGCATGACAGCTCTCTGAAAAGGATCTGCTCACGTTCCACGTGGCCACCATAAAAATGTGTTTGGGTGATTCAGTAAACACACGAAGCCTCCATTACAAGTACCACTATTAGATTGCTACCAGGAGCTCTTCTGTCCAGTACAGGAGCAGAGCTGGTGACACGGAAAAAAGGAAGGTGAACGTTCCTTAAAATACGTTGATATTTTCTTGGCTCCAGAGGACGGCTGTTTGCAATACTGCATTCATGAATTTAATTGAAGCTGAAGAGAAGCACAATTCACAATATGGTGCTGGAACATAAATCCGCAGGGAGCAGAAAGCGGGTGAAGTCTTAAACAGCTGAAGAACACTACCTCTGTGCTCAGAGAAAAACTTCATGCCCTTGAGAAACAAGTCCTCAGCTGCAGTTAGCACGTCCCTCTGTACCTCAGCAGTCCCTAGCATGGTGACTTACACAGTCACAGTCCCTAGCTCTGCTCCTCTGCCTTGGGATGCACCTTGAGACAGCCACATCTTAGCGAAAAACAGTGAGACACCAAGGCTCAGCTGGGAACCTGCAGTTTCCTTGTCAAGTGAGATATCTCTTAAGAACTATGACTGTGTTTCTCCCACAGATTCTACCACTAGTTATTTTAAATATACTAAATCAGAAGCTCAAATACTAGTAAAAAACAAAACAAAACAACAACCCTAATTTACTGCAATGCAGTATGCAATGTGATCCAAGCACTGGGAAGTGCTTCTGAGTCTTGCAGTCTAGACACTGCTGAAAGGACTGGCATCACATCTGAGACATTTTACTTATATTAAAAATGGTGAAAGACATCTGGAACAATATGCTAACTGAACCAGCTGCATGGGCCAGCCGCTCTGTTCTTTACGAGCTGTGTTTCTCTGGACTGTTTTTTTTTAATGTAGAATTTTGAGCTTTGCCTAGGTGTCAGTCCTCACCTATCTCTGTACTGATCTCAGGACAAGTCCTGCTGACAGCAGAGCCTCAATGCCTGTTGTGCCCATGGACTGGGAGACGAACCTGGAAAGCCACAGCACGTTCCAGAACAACGCATGGACCAGAGCAGAAATGCTCTGAACAAACGACTGGGGGAGGTTGTAAGAGGATTTGGTGCTTATTCCAATGTTTGATACCATCTACGATACGCAGAGGGGCACTTCTGCACTGCTATCATGGAGCAGGTTTTGCAGTGAGAACAAAGGAGGATTGATAGGAATGTCTTTTGTTTTGCAGCATGTAAAACATACAGATTTGCAGCTATGGTGCTGCTGCTATTCCTATTCAACTTGCCCAGACCAAGTGCTGAAGATATCCATACAAAATAATGTACAGGTTGCCAAAATGAACTGGGTATGTTGGGCAAAGAAAAGGGACATAGAGAAATAATTTTGTTTAGCTGAGTTGTAGGGATGGTTCAGAATTCTGCCATTGATTATAGGTATGTCAGACAGGCACAACACTTGCGTGAGTTTACATTTACTCCTCAGCTGCAATATCCAGTGGTTGACTCAGTTGATGATGTCTCCTTTGTCCCACGTTTCTCTAGATGAAGTAGTGTAGATAATTATGAATAATGATAATGATTTGGGTCTCAGAGCAAATTCACACAGCTAACCACATGCCTATGGGTGATGTGGTTTCATGCACAATAATCAAGCGTGCAAGCCATGGGAAGTGAAGTAGATAATGAATAAAACCATTCCTTTACAAAAAGACTTTTTAGATTTTGGATCTGAAAAGTTGTGCAGTGTACCCCCTGGAAGCAGCCAGCAGATTGGCTTTACAGTTCATAGATCTAAGGAAATAGAGGGTATGTGTAAGTAAGAATAGAATGTAGCAAAGAAAAAAAGAATGAAAACTACTTCTGAGTATGCCAGCAATGTCCACAGGGCAGAGCAGAGCAGAGCAGAGCAGGGCGGAGCAGGGCGGAGACACCAGCATCACCTCCAATACCCCTAAAGCTGCTTCAGGACATCACTGTGCCCAGGATCACGTATGGGCCCAGGATGAGCCAACCCCAACCTGCCCAGCAGTCTCCAGCTGCATCTCCCTGCATGCTGGGATAGGCCCTGGCCAGTTTGTAGATGTCTTTAGGCACACTGCTCTGAATCGCCACCAGCATTTCTGCTTGCACATAACTCAGAGTAGAAGTTGGTCCACTGAACTGTATAGGTGGTAGATGCATGGTTCCACAAGGATCTATTCCAATATCATTTTTAAGGTTGTATTGTCTAAGGTTTCACAAGCTAACAAGATCACTTCAAAAAACATGCTTTTGGGGAAATGCCACTTATATTTTAATGTTGCAATCCATGTAGCAAAATAACACTTTCTCACATGCTTTGGCAGCTTCCACCAAAAAATTCCAAGGGCTTATCAATTCATCAGTTGCAATTAGTTCAAAGGAGAATTTTGTTATTTAATTTTTTTGAAGAAGTTTCAGTGCTGCTCCTATGCAGGAGCAGCAGCTGATGTCAGAGAAGAGTATCATTTAGCAGTGAGAGTATTGGGGGAAAAAGGTTTCTTCTGGATCTCCAAACATAAGAAATGTTTAGGAGACCCTCAAGATATTTTCAGGAAGTGTCTCCCACCTTTGGAAAAAGGCAACATAGCCGGAATTTATGTTTACTAACTTTGAGCCTTATTATAGGCCAGCAGTACAGGTAGCAGCTAATAAACAGGGAGGCACTTCCAGAAGGCACTTCCTTCCACGGTGCTCACACCAACAGTGTAAATTACAGAATATGACAAGAAATTCAGAATACCACCTTGAAGTGACAAGTACAAACATCTGATGGGCTGAGGTCAATCCAACATTTTGGGTACATTAATCCCGTGCATGAAACTAAGCAACATCAAACAACTCAGTGGCTGCAAAGGCCATTATAACACCGAGCTGTTCTCTGTCATCACTGCTTAAAGGAAGCTGGATCCTTGATAATTCCCAGTGGAAATGCCTCATTAATAGAATACAGTGCTAAACCCTGCAACCAGCTTTTCTCTCGACATAGCCGAGGGGAGAATTTGACCTTTGATAACTTGATTAATACCAAATTAACAGATGGTTTTGAACTTCACTCAAGATTGTGCGCTTATCCTTGTGTCTTGCTTTCCTCTCTGAGACTCAGCAAACACCACCTCTGCCCACATCAGAAGTGGGGGGCAAACGCCCAGACCTGAAGCGAGCAGAGGAGCTGTGCATTCTTTGTCCCCAGCCCATCCCAAAGGAGAGGTTGGTTTCACTTTGAATGCCATGTCTTGGTGTTTTTAAGAAGTGTTACTTGCGCTTTTGACATTTCACAAAGGTTATTCTGAAATTTCTATTAAAACAACATGGGAGAGATGCCTATGGAAAAGTACAACATTGGTACTCACAGCCCCATTACAAAGCACCTTCTATTGAATGCAGCAGCATCAATACCACTATTTTTTTTTAACACACAATTCATCACAAGCACAACCTTCTCTTTTTTTGTGTAATCAAACAAGACTTAAAATAGCAAAAATATAGGGATTAAGTCCTCCTTACCTGGAATAGGTATGATGGGAATACTTTCATTGGGGACCACACGGGGTGAGCTGCTGTCTTCCACATAGAAATGGGCAGTCTGAAAACACTTTCTGTTAAAGGAGAAAAAAAGAAGAAAAAAAGTTCACGGTGTGAAAAAGCCCCAAACTTTTGCACTTTTGGCTTCTCCACTTCTGCTCCATACTTGCAGATGTTACAGTTTTAAAACACCAGTAGACAACATATTTGAGTTTTCAACAGTTTCAATTCTAATTCCAGGCTCTGGTGTGCTCTAATTCATTGACAGCTGACATCCACCCACCATAAGTGCCACTGCAAATTATTCTGAGGTACCACTGGAAATGAAAGTATACTCACAGAAGTCAGCAGTTGCAAAACAGGTTTCAAATACATCATTCAAAAACTGCACGAGAATTGTTCAGCATACAACTTAAGCCAAATCCACCTAAGACACAACATTTCCAGGCAACATACTTACTTACTTACTGTAAAAGTTTCTGCTGTGTAACAGTGGATAGATGGTAATACAGCATCTTTAACTGCTGCATGTCACAAAAGTTCTGCTGTAAAACTTATCCTTCAGACATTACTATTTGTATTATAAAACACTGGAGCCACATAACCCTCACCCCATCCTCCTCCTGCGAGCTTGTATTACTACAGAAAAACACGACAGACAAATTGCTTGGGCCCCAGGACTCATCACTGAAAAGGCCCATAAAGAATAGGAGAACTTAAATCCACCTGACTTTCTTTACCTGTATTTAATGCAAAGCAGAGAGCACAAGCTGGTCATCACAGAAAAGGTACTGAGCAGAATAACATGAAGAGATCCGAGGAGACTCTGCATGGTGATGTTAACTGAGGCAGGGTTTTCCAACACCAGCGTCACTCCTCATTGCTGACTTAATGAGCTGCTTGAGGCTGGAACTGAATATTTAATGAGCCTTGCTTGGTCTGAGCAGCTATTGTGACAAGAGAAGGGTCTGCTCTCATCTGTCAGGGCGCTTAACAATGGCTTCCCATGGCAGAGAGATGCCCCTCGCAGCCCCTAATGAACTGCTCAACACCTGGGCAAAGTTTGCAGGCGACCTCCGAGCTGCGCCTTTTGTCAAGTGTGCTGTTTCACTTGCTGAAGCGTATTTGCATGGAGTGGCTTACAAGTTTCTGCCTTGCAGTCTGCTCCTCTGTAATTTGGGCATTGTGCTCTACACAGAGAGCCCACTCTGCAGAGCCGGCTTTGCTGACATGGTGCAAGCAATTTGTGCTGCCTTTGTTTCCAACATCTATACGTGCCAGAGAGCGAAAAAGTTGCTGAAAAGCAAACCACTCTCTTAGGCAAAACCAGAAGCTAAAATAACCATGGGCACTTGCTTTCTGCTTTCTATGCGTTTGTACTTTGTTCTACACAATCACAGCACTTTATAATATGAGCACATGCTGCAGCAGCACAAGTACAACTTAAGACAATACAGAAGTAGGAAAGAGCGTCTTTCACAGCATGGAGTAACTGTCTCATAGCAGCTTTCTATTTTCAGACACGGCGTCTTGCATTGTGCTGAAGTTAGTTATTTAGTCAGTATGCTTTTGTTAAGAAACACCATAAGGTGAGTTCACACATGAGGATGCAAGATGTGCAGGAGTCTCAGCATTTAAGCACCACGGTGAAACTGCCCTCACCACGCTTGCTCCCCGTTCTCATTTTTTTTGGCAGCCTTTATTTTGGACAATGCACACCCTGGGGGCACACAGCAGAATAAATCAGTCACACAGAAAGAAGAAACTATGAATATGAAACAGGCAAAACGTTCCTGATTTTGATATATTTGGGGCTCTTTCCCTTGAGTCAATGCAAGTCAGAAATCCTTGAACTGCTTCTCCTTGTAATGAAGGCCTTAAGAAGGTGTTTGATAAAAGGACAGACCTTTACTTAGGGATTTACAGGATTTTTTAAAGCTGATGATGCTTAAGAAAAGCAATTATTTTTTGTAATTTGCTATTTTAGACTCTGAGAGACTCTGATAGGCGACCATTATGGTTTTTTAATGCAGCCATAAGATAGCTTTTCCTTAATAGCTTCAAAACATGCAATTGTATTGCATAATCACATGGTGTGATACTGTAAAGCCCATGGTGGTGATAGCTGAATACCCAGAGCAGCATATCTCTGCTGAGCACAACACTGGAATAACAACACATTAAATGAATATTTTACACAGTAAAGTTTGCTGCAATCATTAATGTCATTAACAATTCTGTATTTTATGCCTTGTAGACTTTCTGTAGCTGTTTTTGAAAAGACAACCACCACACAATTTGAATAAAGGTTTTCTCAGTTACAGACACCACACTAAAGCACACCCTTATACACACACATCACATAGCATGCCAGATACTGGCACGTTACGTGAACACATGCCTCACAGACTCCTTTTTCAACCTGCTCACAGCTGCTCTAAGTTCTCCATGTTTACCCCTGAGCTCACTGAACGCAGCCTGCAACGTCCACACCCCTGGTGACTCCCCCATTTCTGAGGTTCCCAGTGACAGTGTGAGGCAGCACTGATGGGACTAGGCTTGATCCTGACAGCAGGACAAGTGGACTAATCTTTAAAAGACCTTTTCCAAGGGGCTCCACAAACTCACTGCATGAGTTTTCCAGCAAGTTTTGCTTACTGGACCTCAGCCTTACTCTTGCATCTCTCCTCTGCGCAGCACCAGGAGGGAGCATCCATCCAAGGGTGCCATGCAGATGTCTCCAAGCTCTTAAGTTTGGGTTATGGCCATCTTTCAGCCTGACTAGCTAAGCAGTTGCCTGGATCCAAGAGGAGCCTCTTGCAAACTCATCGAGTTCGCAGTAATACATACAGATAGCTGGGATCCAATCTACAGGAAGCCATGTCAGAGAATTCAGTATCTGCCTTCTTCCCCGGTTCAGGCTGCTGCTTTCTATTTCCTGGCACGATCCTCTGCCCATTACCCTTCTCCATATACAAACCTTAAGTGGCAGCAGTTGCTAAGGCTACAAGGCTGCAGTAAATTTGTGTGTCTATGGGAAGAGCTGCAAAAAAGTACGGATGAGAGCAGAAAATTGCTTGTTTCAAGTCACTGGACAAGCGGCCATAGAGAGAGGTGGGAATGGATGCAGGGCTAGACAAGGTGTAAGTCTACAACTGCTTTCATGATGAGCACTTCAGCTTGTAATTTCTAACCTGTGTGTATACATGTTGGGATGTTTGTGCCCGTGTATCCATTTGCTCAGAAAACCAATAGAGCAGAAGGAAATAGAGTTGTTTTTTTTCTTCCTACAGAAGCAGTCCTTACTGAATGAGCAATCTGGATGTCAATAGCATCCATGATGATTACAATTTTAGCAAGTGAAACACTAATTTTAGAGTAATCCTACAAATTCAGCATTGGCTGAGGAAAAGGAAATCACAGGTTTGATTTTTTACTTCCAAAAGATTTCAGAGCCCCCCCATATTTTCTGCACCATACCAACGAGTCAGTTGTCTGAAATACGCCAGTGTGCAGTGAAGCACACCGTTTTCTCTAGCCCCATATGCTTTTTTGGCTCCTTTTCCCTAGGGTACAATAACTGTGCGAGATTGTGGCGATCAGACACACAATTGTCACATATGGACAGAAAGGCAGAAAGTACAACACTGCGAGATTAGCATCTCTCTGGAGAAGGGGCAGAGGCAGGGGCTGGAGAGCAAAGACAGCTTTAGGGAGTGCATCCCCCTGCCCAGAGTCTTTTTGCAGAGATACTGACAGCGCTTTATTAAAGCAAACCAGCAGAACGTTAAATGCAGAGCAGCAGCACCTTATTATCACACTGCAGGCAAAAAGAATATGCCGAGAGATGGTCCTGATTAGCTGGGTTAGATGCTTGTTCCATCTCCGCTGAACAGAACAGCAGATTAGCTTCAGTGAAAGAAGAGATGTCTCGTGAGATTTTGACACTCCAAAAGGGTTTCCTTGGTTATTAGTTAATAAAACTCAAGCAGCTTCTCCTTTATACTCATCTAAAAGCGAGAGAGAGAGCCAGATCACACCACAGCCTGAAAGCATGGATGCATTTTATTTTCTCGTAGAAGATAATGCCTTTGTGTTTAGTTAATTTTGCCTCCGGTACAAACACACAGCGTGTGCTGCAGTCCATGAGGGCTGGGAATAGCTCGGAGGGCAGCATTTGGCCTTTGCTCCATGCACTCAGCCTTGCAGCATCCCCTGATCCATGCTGACAGGCGAGGGACCCGCGCTGCCCAGGAGCAGCTGAGGCAGAAGGAGAAGCAGCAAGGGATTGCTGTGGTGGAGCAATCAACTGCCTGCACAGTGGTTCACTGGCATCATCAGAACAGCAGCTGAACGTGGGAAAATATCAAAGAGGAATGCTTTGCTTTCTGGGGACATCCAAGAGCTGTGTCCTTCCTCACACGCAGAAGTGAGTGGCATGGTCATCCATCACTTGCACGCGAGGGATCTGCTCTTTCTTTCCATAGAAGTTTCTGTTGGCTGGAGCCAATGTGTATTCTCTCCCCAAGGCTACACAGATTTATTCTTTATTTCTGTAATAGCACCAAGGAACTCTATGCTCCTGGTTTCTTTGCAGCTACTCTATTCTTGGGTCATTACCTCCTAAAGCATGACCAATTTGGGGCAGATGGCTCAAAAGGGTCCTGGATGCCTATTCACTGTCATCAGTGCAGGGCAAACCTTGTCCTCTGGGTACCCTTCTTCCAGAAACAGCCTCCCACAGATGGGAACTCTGCAGAATGTACATTTGTTAATGAAGAGGTGCTGCAACCACCCCACTTTCACACACAGCCTCTGCCTTGTGGGCAGGACAGACTGAGTAGAAGTCAAACCAAGACCTACAATGGACCTCCGTACCAGGCTGCACTGGACACGGCTCGCTCTCTATTGAATGCAACCTGGATACAAGCATTCATCCACCATGCCACTCTATCCCAAGGGGGGCTGCAAGTAACGACCAAATAGCTACAAAGACAGGAAATTATCCCTTTCACTACCTCTGTGCATTCATTCTCACTTTCAATAGAAGAAAAGATGCTTCAGATTCTCATTGAACTGTTTTGCATGTTTTCCAGGAGACACAATTAGGATTGGTTTCTGCTGGCACCAAAAACAGAGTATGTATGCAGTCAAGTGTACTGGTAACACATGGCTCTGCACTTTAAACTAGCTTCACTATTCCTTGGCAAGCATTTGTCACTGTCAGAATTGGCAATGACTCCTCAGAAAAGAGCCGCAGACTACGAAACAACAGAAGCGCTGCAAATCACGACCATGTCACCAGCGGAGCAGTGGATGGGAGCCTGGACAACAGCTGTCTGCAGTCTGCACTGCTCTAGCTGGGGTCATCAGTCACTGATTTTTATGAGCAATAAAACTGACTCAAGCGCTCAGAAGAAAAAGAGAAGAGAAAACCACACAGAAAAAGCTGATCTTATGAATATGAATAAGTGAGCAGCATGGAGCACTGATACACTGTTCATTGTATCAGAGGGACATCTGCATTTACTCTTTTTTAGCCAGAAAATGGCTTATATTGCTCCAATTTTCTACAATTATTTTCCTTCTCAGGTCTTAATGCTTAACAATCAGAATCCAAAAGCTTTCTACAAAAGAACCTGTGCTGTGCTGGAACAGTAACAGTGTGAGGGCTGACTGAACTTGAGCTATGGGAGGATATCCAGAGCAGGAATGCATAAAAATTAGGACAGCAAAGGAAAGGTGATAAAGATGGAAAATTTCCCTGTGATGTTCCTGCATCTCCCTCCTGAAGCCATTTGCCTTCTCCCCAACAAAGCAATTTCTGCCTGTAATCTTCTTGAGCAGTGCTACGCATCATACAGATATGACAACTTGAGAGGTCTAGACAGTACATGGGTAGATTTCAGAAGTTCACAGCTGCCAACTCCTCGGCAGACAGAATGGTGAGAAGGAGGCTGCCCCTTTCAGAGGGCTTCCTCTGAGCAAGGACAAATGCTTTCTCACACCAGTGAGCTGTGGCACACCAACACACAGTCCCATAGAAGCCAAGAGGCTCCAAATGCTAAATGACCACCAGTCCAACTGTGCACAGTTTAACACAGAGAAATAAAGACAAGAAATATGCTGGGAAAAGGCAGATAGAAAAAAAAATACAAAGGTGGACAAAACTCAGAGACTGTATTTGGGATGAAGAACACAGTGCTGGTACAATTCTCCATCTGAAAAACTAATCTGCAAACAAGGCAGGGGATTTTTGACACAGAAAGACAGCTAATTTAATATTGACGGCCTAAGTTTGCCAGCTGACTGCACAGCTCTCCACGAAATTAAAAATCCTCTTCTCCCTATCCTCTGAGATTTCGATGGCAGCTTCCTGCACCAGAAATACACAACCATTTAAATCACGCGTGGTACTGAACTCAGACATGATGCAAGGAATAATCATTTTAGAAGGCTATACAAATGGCTGAAGAGTCCCAAAATGACAACACGCACCAAGAGGAGCTGCTTTCAAGTCCTCCCCCCTCCGTCAGCTCTGTGACCGGAAAGCACCCAGGTGGCCAGTGTAGAAAAGCACTTAGAAAGCTCTTTAATTGCAAATTTTAAGTGGATAAATCTTAGTTTAACTCAGCACAAACATTTTCCACGCTTCCTTCTCCCATCTTCCTGTGGTCCCTGGAGAATGGCAAAGGCAGTCGTGAAACCTTATTTGTGATGACACTTGGCCCTGTAACACTTGGTAGCTAATTACTCTCCTGGTGACCTCTGACAGGGCTAGCAGCTTCAGACCTTCCCTCCTGCTTTAATCAATACTCACAACAGCTGTGTTGGATACACTCAGCAATTTTACAGATGACTGAATGGGTTTACTCATCAGTATTTTCTACTGCAGGAGAACAAGCTTCCTCATGGATGCCTCACCATTCAAATGTTTATGTCTTCAGGCAAAAGTGGGGTAGAGAAACCTATAGGTGGTATCTTATAATCATTTACAAATTAGGTATGTTTTTAAAAACCAAAGGGAAGCCTGAAGTATTTATTTTCCACTCTCACACTCAACTACTTATTTAATGCAATATTTGCGCCGCAAAACTAGAAAATCAGAGGAAAACAAAGACAAGCCTTTTCCTTAGGCAGTTCCTATAAGATGTGTACTTCCAATGCCCCAAACACAATGTAATATTAAAAAGGAACCTCAAACTTTCTCACCGAAGGAAGCTAAATTTAACTGAGTGAAGAGTTGTTCTGTAATCATAAGAACTGCAGCAATCAGAGAAGATTGCCTCTTACTAGAAAGGAGCTTTTAGTAGCACCTCTAAGAACACAAAATTGGGCATACTTGATATTATCATTTCAGGACATGAATTCCCTTTAGGATGAATCTCAGGAGAAGAAAGAATAAAAACAGAGGGTAGCACGCCAGGAGGTTAAAATGCAGGTATTTTTAATGCAAAGTGTAATTCATCTGGAGGAAAACTGTGTTATAAGAAGCACAATATAGACAAGATCCCAGCTAAGACAGGACAGCAGAAACTTTGCTTTTGTTTGGAAAACTCACCTAATCCCTCAAAATGGAAGAGCCCTGCTTTTCCCTTTGCAAAAAAAGTTATTTCCTTCCTTCAAATGAGACATCAGGACATTTAACTGAGAGGTATTTTAGGTATCTCAAGCCACAGACTGGAACCTAACATAAAACAAGGATGTGCTAGCAACCTCAGCACAGATTTTCTGTTCTGAAGGCCATGCCCATCTTCAGGCAGAAATGCCACAGTTTCTTAAATACAATGAAAGGCTCAATGGGAGGCTCTCTCATCACACATACCCACTTGCACCTGGACTAAAACTGCATGGGAGAACTAGGAAGATTTCCCAACGCTGCTGAACGTACTTCATGCTCAGATTATTTGGGGCCAGGGGAGAATACTGAATGTGTGATTATTTCCTTCCTCTTTTCATCACCGTGTATTCAGAAGGTGGGCCTTTTTGCACTGTCCTTTTCAAAAAGAAATCGCTACTTAAATTTTTTTAACGTTCTATTTCTTGACTCTGTTTAGAACACAATTAGACACAGAACAAAAGGACACCTTTAGAAGCACAGCACAAAGGAAAAGAGCAGCTGGCACGAAGAGCAGAGCAGCAAATTATTTAGTACCTGGGAGATAATGAGAATGCTGAAAAACGCTCCCTAATGGTAGTGCTCCGCCACAGCCACGTCCGTCACCTCATCACACTAATACGGACAGACCGGGTGGCAGCCAGCTGCTCCTCCCTCCCCACCAACTCCCTGAAAGCAAAGATTTGTATGCTGCCGAATAATAAACCTGGACAGAAGTCTTGAGGATCATTAATCTCGCTATCAATCAACCCATTTGGAGATTCACCTCTTGCTGCTGTTGGTGCTAATGTGGCAGCAACTCCAGAGCTCTGGGGAAGTCTGGAGTATGCATGTCTGAAGAATTGCTTTAATGAGTTTCTTGCATTCAAAGGTTAACAAATGTGATGAGGAAACACAAACTTCGGAGACAATAACATGCCCTGCTCTTAAGCAAACCGCTGAGAATACTGCACTGTGCATTCTGCTCCAGTATGCTGAATACATCTCTAACAAGCTCTGCAAAAACACGAGAGTCAGACCCCAATGACCTGTCTGGGATGCCAGGAGAGATGCAGGCACGTAGTGTGAGCTCTGACTGCTCCAGCGCACCTTAGCTGCTGAGCCAAGTACCTTGGGCATAGCCCTGCACAAACAGGGGCTATGCTGCAGGGAAGCAAGTTGTATTGCCCGAAGTAGAGCTCTGGTCAAACTGGGTATAAACATAACGGTATAAACATATCCACTGGGTTCCCTTTGCTAAAGACATCAGACCCACATCAATTAACAGATTAGCATAAAATGACCCTGCATCAGTAGGATCCATGCATTAGCATTTGCATTAAGCACCTCTGTACTTTTGCAAGCGTGTTTCTAAAAAACAAATAGTATCAACGATAGCAAGAACATCAAACAAATCCCAAGATAATATTATAAGAAGAATCAAATGAATATCCCAAATTAGTATGCAGTATTAAGCATGCTTAGGCATAATAAAGCAGCACATAAAGTAAAAACAATGCATATTTTAAATTACTATTTCCATAGACAAAATCAGCCATAATAAAGAAAATCTAGCAATACTGTAAGTAACTAATGGGGGCATAATCCAGTACACCATGTGGCAGAGGGGAGTACCAGGATCATCCTGTAATACTTGAAACAAAATGAGAAAGAGTTTCTTCCTTCAAAAAATTTATTAAGAGAAAGGACATCTTTGAAGCTTCAAGCCTATGGCTCATTCAAAGCCCCTTGAATTTTAGTGTCAAGGAAACACATTTATTGCACAGAGAGAATCAAAGCACAAGGCATATCAGAGACGTTATCATGAAGTATATTGACAGACCCCCAATTATAGAGAAGAGTCAAGAACTGAAAAATCACAAAGCAACAGATGTAGAAGAGACTTTGCTTTTAAGAAATCATTCAGAATCATTCTGAAGATAGGAAACGCTTTCATCCTCACAACAAGCTCTTTTTCAGTGTGCATACACTTGGGCAAATAAACCACTGTTTCCTGTTGTCTTAATCAGTGCGTGGACACATCTAATAACAAAATGAGTCATGGGGAGGAGAAGGTTTGGTTTCAAGATAAAAGTTCATTGCAAATGAGAAAAACAGAAGAAATTCAGTCAACCAGTGTTAATCATCAAATCCCTTAGCACCAGATACTGTTTAATATATTTTCTACTTATAGACTGCTCTCCGTATTTGCATGATTTCCAAAGCTTTAATCTACCTTTTATTAAGCTCTTTATAACCTTTCAGTGTTGACAAGTGTTGGACTGGAGGAAAGAAGAAAAAAAAACCCACAAGAATGGGAGTTTGCATCTCAAGAATACTTATGGATGCTTCTTAACATATAAAGAATGTGCCTCAGCACATCAGGCACCTGCTCAGAAGTCGACATGGAAATTAAAAGCAAGCTCTTGTCTCCATGTTTTCTTTTCTTTTACAGCATACAAAGTGACACAGCTGCAAAGGCAGGCATGGAGGAACATGGTAGATGTCTGCTCCTAGGCAAACTGCTCAGTGCTGACACCCCTACCCAGTCAGGTTCATTTCAAGGCTACTGTTATCTATACATTTCATTTCCATGTTCTCAAGTAATCTTTGGTGGGGCTTTTGCTGCCATTAGTGCAGCAGTGAGACAGCTCAGGAGAGGAAGAAGAGCAGTCCTCCCCACTGTAGATGTCAGTAGATGTGCACGAGTAGACCAGTAAAGATTGCTCCCAGTCCTGACTTGGGCCCTGCTCCCACCCCAATTATTTCCATCTTTGTTGGTAACTGGGATCTGTAGTAATAAGCCTTCCTATTTTATTCTGATAGTTTAATTCAAGGAGTTTTGTGAGCTAAAAATGCTTAAAATGCAGACTAAACAGCAGAGTATTTTGCCACTATTTCTGGTAGTTTTGTCCCAGACATTTGGTTTCAGATCTGTGATTTCCTGTCGAGAACACACAAGTGTGAAATACTTGTTGATCCGTTTATTCATTTGCCTCCTGGCTGATCATAGCCATTTTGACAGAACAGACAAATTGACTTGCTCCGTGTTGTTTTTTCACATGCTTCTCCACCAGCCTGCAAACACCGCCCGACTCCACAGATGCTGTGTTTAGGTCTTCCTCACTCCTGCACCCTCATTTTGCATCCTGCACCCTCACTTCCTAGGCTTGCTAAGCATATTTCTCACAGTACTCAGGATGTCTTAAATTTCACAAACTCTCACCATAGCAGCTTCCGCAACTCCATCTGCCAGATGAAAATGATCCATAATATTTAGAAAAATTCTTTTTGAACCATTCATACCCAGTGAACAATTTACATCACTCCTTAGGACACCAGACATAGCCGCTGGCATGGATGCTCAGATACGTCTGTGACAATTGCACTTGGTTACTGCAGCAGCATTTAACCATTATCTATGACACATCTCAGCAAATCATCTATTTTTCCAAGTCGTGAACAAGCACTGCAATTTGGAAAAGGAATGACAATGTTCCCAAACATCCTTGCTGAGGAAATGGCAAATGTAGCTGTAAGTGGTCAGGCAGAGCCCTGTAACATCAGCCCAGGTTATTCAATGCAAAGTAATTTCAGCGGGCTAACGAATGAGTCACTGTTCCCAGGCAGACGTGTAGCAGAACACAGTGCATCTAAATGATATGCCCTTTTATTTCAAAACATACGGACTCCCTCTGGTTTGTTTAGACCAATGGGATGCAGCATTGCCAAGATAACGTGGAAGAATGCAAGCTTGGCATGACATAGTAACTAAATGTTGATAGAAGAAAATTATGAGACATTTATGGGGACAGGTCCTAGGCTCCAAGTGATGCTCTGCTCTTGTATTGCCCCCATGTAATTACAGCAAGTTTGCTTACAATTTGCTGCTCACACTTCTAATTGGATTCCTGCAAAGGGCAGCTTGCTGTGCCACGAGCTTGTCACTTTACCCGCTCTATCTCCGAACCACTCAATTAATAATAAATTCCATTTATTATAAAAGCATTTGTTTCAATGTATATGATGCTATCAGCAGCCATCTCATTAATATTTACTCTCACGAAGCAACCTGCTGGTGGTAAGGTCTCAGATACAACTAGTAACTTTAAAAGAAGAAAACACATGTAGCCAAAAAGCCAAAACAGAGCATGAGCTGTAACAAAACATCCAACACATATAAAACTAACTCCCACACAGAAAGCCCAGTAAATACAATAATGCTGGTGGAGAGTGATGACAATGTGCAAGTTCATTCAGTCACCACAAAAATGAGGTGTGAAGCTGCCAACACATCTGTCCCTGGGGTGAGGAGTTGCTGTCTGGAGCACCAAGGAGAAATGATGTTGGAAGTGCGGGAGGGGAGCATTCCCACACTGTGCTGTATAACTGATGAATCTTAACCCCTAGGCTAGGGGTACACAAGGAGCACAGAGATGGTTTAAAGCCCTTTTTCTTAAGCATCTTTTTCTGTGCTCAGCACACAGGGAATTACAATACAGTCTGCCCCAGATTGACACTGGGAAGTCAATGGGACCCCACACTTTTCAAATAAGGAGTGAGGGAGAAGTGGGCTGCAGATAGTTTAAATGTTTCCAAAAAGCTTGTACAAAGCTCTTCCAGTGCAAGAAAGCATTGCAAGGGATAGACTGGACGTCCAAGTGGAAGCTTAATTTCTGCAGACAACACCAAAACTCACCCAAATCTCGGAGTTGCAATAAAACATGGACTTTTCATTTCTCTGTAGGCCTTAGCACAGCTTGTATAATTACAAGAGCTGGTGAAATGGGAACATTTCTTGTATGTTCAGAAGCGCCCAGCTGCTTCTTGTGCAGAATGCTCCTGAGAGTGAGATTACACATTCAGACATGGTGAGATGAAGCAGCTGCTGCGAATGTATTTCAAATGCTGTGATTTCTCCTCTTCTGCTCGCTTATTCTGTGCATCTTGAATAAAACTATGCTGCAGGGACAACAAGTCTCTTTCTAGTAGTCCCCACCTATTCCTTTAAACTATACAACAGGGAACTTGTTCAGTGTAGCTGCGCGGATAACAAAAACAGTGATGTTGAACTCTAACCTTCAGCTACCACAAAGAGCTAAATTAATTCCCTACAGCACATCACTGCTGCTTTTGAAAAGGCCCAGACTCGGCAAAAAACAGATGGAAACGAAACTTAGAGACCTTTAAAGATGTCAAGCATTTCCTTGCAATGATGGCCTAAGAGTCTTTCTTCTTCCCATCACTTTTTTTTATTAATCGGAGCACACATGGCAGCTCCCTGTGTGGTACCACTTAGGGCTCACCCCATCAACAGAAAACCTTGGGAAATTATCATCTCAAGTTGTTACCACTGGGATAACAATGCTTTTATACCTAGAATTAAAAAGATGAATTGTCACAGCCTGGTAAATCAATACGCAACAGCAGGCACCGAACTCCAATACCGCTTCTCATGCCTTTCCTTCTCATAGATTGTCACTGTCAGGACCTGGCTCACAGACCCACAGAAAGGACTCCTTTGCACTTTGTGATCCCTGTGCTTTTGCTTCCAGGGCTACTCTTTTGAACATTTTGAAGCACTAACACATTTTGGACTTCAGGAAAACACAGCCTGCAGGAACCCGCTCTGGAAGGCAAATACGCAAGAGAACTGCAGAGCCCCCGTAGATCCCCAAATCCTTGTCTCCACCACCAAATGATGGTGAACAGAGAATTTTTGATCCTCCACTTCCGTGAAGCCATTTGTGTGAGGATCTGAATCAACCTTCCCTCTCTCTTCCAAAGAGCATTTGCCAGAAAAAATGCCAGAAACTGGCATTTCTAACGTCAAGAGGGCAGAATGCTTGTGAAGAGCCAACCATCTCTGAAGAGACTTTGGGGACCTGGTGTCAGGTTCTTATTCAGAGATGACAGCCATTACCATAAGCATAAGATTAAGGGCTCTGCCCTACTGACTGTAGCCAAGTGCTCCACATGAGTTGGCTTAGCACTGATAAATGTCACGTTTACAATGCATTTGCAACATGAAAGTCCATACTTTGCTTTCCAGGGACCTCTATGCCTGATTATCAGGAGAGTTAGAAGCATTTACTGAAGTCTGATGAATAGAATTAACACATCATTTAAATAGAGACTAATATGTATGCAAATTGGAAGAAGTTAAAAATAAGAGTTCAACCCATCATTTGAGAAAACGCAGACCTCATCCTTGTGAAATATGAATGTTTCAATTCACATCATATCTTCACATCTATGTTAGCTGCTCTGCATGTGAACAGGGTGCATCAAGCCCATTTTGATTTTATATTTGAATTGGACTTATAAAATGGATTATATTGAAACTTGAATAATATGTATGCTAATTAAATACTCCGTTTAATGACATAAATAAAGACAAAGACCAATCACAGGTTAATTTATATTTGCAAATTTCCTAACTACTGTGTTTTCCATTGGAAAGCGGGAACTTTATTTTCACAGTCACTGCAAAAAAAAAAAAAAAAAAAAAAGAATAATTTCTTTGCTGAAATGATTTTAAAAATCTTTTCAACTTTTTTTTTTTTCTTCATCCTTTAGGACCGACTCAAATAGAGCTAGAACTCAAATGGATTCTGACCTGTAAGCTGGCAGAATGAAATGCATGCCATTCATACTGATAGAAGAAACGTTTTCTTTTTAACAAGCTAAGTGTTCTGCAATAAACTGAATGAATTCACAATATGGAACATTGTGCATCCCAAGGCATTCGTTTTTGCCAAGTTGCATAGGCTGGCACTTTATTTTAAGAGAGGTGCAAAAAAGCCCACCCTTGCTCGCTACTGTTTTACTAGGCTGCTGATTCCTAGTATTTATCCATCCTGTTAAGATTGCTGAATTGATTTAATATTCTCCCCCTATAATTTTACACTCAGACCACATCCTGCTGTGAAATAGCTAGTGTTAATGTTAGTCCAAATGCTGCTATGGGACTTAGGACATCGCAGGGCACTTCAATAGCTATATTTTATGGTTACAAGGAGAGAGAAAAAATATAATTCATCTGGCTGTGGTTAATTCGCAGTTTCACAGCAGAGGTATACAGTTCCCTCTGGGTACATCTACTTGTATTATAGGATATTTCATTCACAGTTCATCTGAGATATTCCTTTAACTGTGAACCTACAAATTTATGTGGTACATCTTCTACAGAGATAGCTGTGTACAATTCAGCATATACTCTTACATACTAAAACATTATATAACATACATAAACCAGTAGCAGATGAACAGAGAACATAAACTATCAACAAATCAAACAGCAACAAGTTCTTAAATTGTTTCTTGCAGCTGAGAAGGGGAACAAAAAGTACAAACCCAGTATCTTAACAGATACTCTCATTTTTCACTTCTTTTTCCAAATTGATTTAATTTCAGAGAAAGTTTGATTACAAAATTTGATTTGTTTCTCTTCTCAATAGCTAATTGTAGTTCTAACAGCCACATTTCAAGAGTTTTAAAGTTGTATTAAAGTTTCTTGTAAAATAGCCTGGAAATGAACTAGCAGCTGAGTCAGAGAAGGCAGCAGTAACACCCTCTACCACTGTGCTCATCTGAAACACATACTCCTCATGCAGTAAGGTTTCCCAGTGCTCACGAACCAACTCTTAATGGAGCCTAACTAAAACTTGTGAGTATTTTAGAAATACTGGTTCAAAATCAAGCATCACAAAATAGTTTTTTTTTTAATCTGGTTACTGCACAGATCAAATCTTGCTCATCTTTTTTTCAAGATCTCATTACTACAGCAGCAGTGTGGAAGGCATTTACAGAGAAAGTGTCTGGAATTAATCCGTTTAATTAGTTCCACAGAAACAAAACAGAAAGATCAATTGCAGCTGTGCCACAGATTTCTCATTGCCTGACCTGGGATGCCCCTGCCTACTCCCCTTTGCTCTCTGCAGAGAAAGGTATTTCTGCACATATTGGGGACATGCTGTTACACCTCTAGAGTGGTGAGTAGTGTGTCAAAAGCAGTTTTCCAACCTGCTGTTGGGACTTTGTCCCTTTCAGTGAACTAGATGGCCTATGGGCAAAGCAAAGAGCTGTAAGTCTCAGCTCTTACAGGACACATCTTATAGCAAATTGAGGATTAAAATAAAAACTTGTGGTGGCTGTTTTGTTGTTTTGAAGGTCACCGACAAAGTATTTTGAATTCCAGTCTTCCACAACCAAAGCACGCATTCTCCTGTTGTTTGATTTAAGATTGCATGCTTGACATTATCTTGTAAAAAAAGGTGATGCAGATTTGGGCTCCCACTGAGTTCATAAAAGTGCCGGCAGAAAAAAATGCTCTCACAACTGACCCACATGTACAAACCCTACAGAAGCTGTGAAGCACAGCTACAAGTAAGAGTCCTCATTTAAAGGCACCGCTGAAAATAATCACAATCCACCAGGACTGCCTGTTCTGGGACACGAATCTTTAAGCAATCAACATGTCCTGCTTCTTTTGCAAGAAGATAATGTAATGACATCTCCAGGGCTGGTTTGATTTGGTCACACTGTGTGCTTGCTTGCAGGTCCTTTCCCCTGTCACCTTGGCCTCAAGCTGGCACTCGCTTTTGATAATGGCAGTATTGGCATAGGCAATATAGCAGTGCCTTGGGCAACAGTAAGGGTAGCAAACCACAACTACACCAACCTCTGCTCTTCTTTTTAAAAACTTCCAATCGTTGTTCTCCTAACTCTTTCATAATCTTAGGCTCCCTGCTGCAGGAGAACAGATGGAATGAAACTCCAAACAGATTTTTTCCACCAACCTGCATGTCTCCTGACACAGTTGTCCTCTGCAAGCTGCCTCTGCAGTTTCTTTCCTGCCCATTTTGTATCTTCCTTTCCCTGCCGAAAGCTGTAGCCGTCCCTCTCTCCTCCCCACACTTCTTCAGTGTGCTTTGTTATTGGCTTCATGTTACTCACTTTGAATGTGATGCATTTGTACTGTATCTTCTAAATGCTTTTTCAGCCTTCCAGTCTGTGATTCACAGGACAGTTTATCACACAACTCCTCTTTTCTTACAGTTGCATGCGCGCTTTAAAGCTCACACCACAGAACTGCGCAGAATGAGCCTCTGAGCTCCCATGCAGGATCAATGACTCCTGTGGTGTGCCTGACGAATGGCTCCTTAACCTTCTTTCAGAGCCCAAAAATGATGGAATTTCTGTAGTCCACTGCTTTATTGTCTTTCTTGTCATAAAGCTTTTTCTACCATCAAACCTGAATTTCCCTCTTGCTGCAATTTAAGCCCAAGACTCCTCATCCTAAGCACAATGGATGCAGAAGATCATTTATTCCTTGCAAGTCCCATTCACGTACTAGAGCACTTGCATCCTCGCAGCTAGAATCCTGCCTGCCCATCTGGTCTAACCAACTTCCTCATAGGAAGGGTAAACTGCACAAGAATAGCCACAGTCCTCTCTCATTTACACCTAGAGATACACCAACCTCTCATAAATTTGGATTTGCTTTTCATTTACAGGACAGCTGTGAGGAGAACACTGCTTCATGAAATTCAGATGAAGGCTGGGCATGCATGACAGAAGAAGAATCTGGCTACAAGTACCTGGCAAGAAGTAACTTGTTATGGCACTTGCATACTCCTGAAACCCATTTAAGGTGATACAGGTTCTTCATCTGCGGACTCAAATTTACCAGAGCAAGGTCTGCTTTAACTGATACCAGTTACTCAAAAGTCACTCTGCTAACATCAATGGGACTGCACAGATTTGAACCCGAAGCAAAACCTAGACTGTGCTGTTTCCTTGAAGTGGGACATCCCAGGCTCAAAGTCCTGGCAGTTACCACTGATACTTAAGCTTGGCAAATCCCACTCCAACTTCTTTTCTTTCTCCTTTCTTAAGGCAATATCTATTTGTTTTAAAGCAGCAGCTCACTACTGACCTCACCAATGAGGAAACTGAACTCTTGCAGAATTCTGTTTTGCAAGAAAAAGTAAAAGTAGTGTTAATTAAAGAAGAGTAAAAGTAACAGGCATATAATGAGATAACATGCCCCTTTACACAATCTAGCTCTTAACAGATCATCCAGCACGCTTAAAAAGCAACTTTCCATCTGCAAATCTGTCTCTCTCTCTTTTTTGTCTAATGAGCATGAGCTAGTCTGTTCAAAAGCCCAAATGGGCATCTCAGGGCCAATTCAGCAGCAGGGGGTCCGTTACTATAACAACTGACAACTCCCATGATTTCTGAAAGTCCTGAAGGCGCTGTTTGGGGAGGAACAGCACTATGGGCCACAATGTCACAGCCTAACTTGTGCTTGACCTGCTCAGCTGCTCCTGCACACTGTGCCCAGTGCCCAACCACCAGCCTGGATCCCTTCCTGATCTCCACAAGAAAAAAGGATGAAACTCCACAGCCTGTCACGAAGAGCAGCCACACACCACACTTTGGCTCTCCTCATGAGCTCTTCTCCTCACCCCAGGCTGCACGTTGCTGGATGAAAAAGAAGAGATGCAGTTGGAGAAGTTTTCATATTGATTTTCCCCATGATGAGTGCTCCGAGAATGATGCCAACAGCTAGAACAAGCAACTGGTGGCTGCCCTAAGCTTCAGGCTTGAAAGCAAGCTGCCTGTCATGGGCACAAAAGCTGAGCTCGACTCCCTGCTTGAGATGAGAGGGAGATGATCACAGGCTGCTTCCCTGTAATGAAAACGAACAGTGCTTTGAGATACCACACACAGCAGGGCCTGGTGTTTCAGTGCCTATTCCTCCAGCACAGGCAAATCAAATACAGTCATCTTCTGCAACAAAGCCTGGAGTGCTTTTCCTGCATTGCCTGGGTTGAGGCAGGGAGATCAGAGGGCTCCAAAACCAGGCTGGGCTGGACCCTGTCTGCCAGGCAGAGCTTCCTCTGATGCTGCTTTTCATCATACCAAACTCCACACAGTCATTCCCAGAGATGCATGCCGTGTTTGTTTTGTGCAGGGCACATTAGTTACTCAACCTCAGAACTGAGATGGACACAGGGATGGGTTTCAGGCACACAACTCACCTCCATGTCTCTTCTCATCTGCCTGTCGTGCTGCCCGCCTCAGCTCAGAAAATTTCTTTCCTTTGTCAGTTAATTCTCCCCACAGGCTGTGATGACATGGGCTGCACTCTGGGGCACCGCTGAACTCAAGCAGAGCACAAGCACCTGGACATGGTCCTCAGGCATCACCCGAGCAGTGTCAGCATGAGCATCCCCATCCCTCCTGCCTCTTTCTGGGCCCTCAGTTACACCAGTGCAACTCTGGTTACTGCATGAACCAGACTGGGAACTAATCTAGTTTAAATCAGAGCAAGAAAAAAAAACAACACGGATTATTTCTCAATCCAGCTCATCACATGGTTGTACAAACATTTGCTTTGGTATCACAGAGGGCAGTGCGAGGGCACGAATGGAGGAGGCTGCTTAAACCACTGCTGCTGAAATAAATACTTGAGCAACTGCACCTGAGGCATTCTTAAAATCAACACATCAGCTCTCAGAAAGTGTTACCTAGCAAGTCCAGGAGTGAGAAAACAAGCAGAATCACAAATATTTTAGAATAAGCTGAAGCAGCTTTTATCACTGTGAGCAAGCAATTTTACAGTGGTCTGTAAATTTGCAATGCTCCTTTTTCAATCAGTACAGTAGATGAACAACACATTGTGTACTCATAAAATAAAACCAAGAGATAGGTTCAAGCATCAATTTCAGCACTTTTTACAACCTACTACAGGAAGAAGTTCTCTTTACTTTTTCTTTTCCCAATGAAGTTTTTTGCACTACCCCACCAATGGAATAGCCCATATTCCCCAGAATTTAACACCAAATGTCAGTTTTCCAAGGCATGGTAATTAGATATGATAACTACAACAGCCTTTGGTCTTACGCTGCAGGTTTCATTTCTAAATTACAAATTGATTTAAAAATACAGCAAACCAATCCTTTTTTTGGTGCTGTTTCACCAGTGACTGCATTCAGATGCTGAAATATTGAACACCTGAGCTTGCTCCCAATGAGGTCTTTGCCACCAAGTTCAACAACAAGATCGTCAAACTGTAAGTGAGTTGGCCCCAGGTCACACAGAAAATCAATGAGAGTCAGAGAACAAACTTGCATCTCCTGGTGCTCAGTGTTGTTCCTTCTGTGCAGAAAAGTACTGCCGGAGAAGTGTGAGGCTCTGTCACAAGACCTGCTCCAAGGCCTCTCTGTTCAATTCAGCAGGATGCTTACTAGAAACCTAAGAAAACTCATATTCTCTACTAAATTCTATAGGGTTTTGCCCAAGGAAATTTAAAGGCCTCTTTTTCCCAAGCCGTCTCTTATACACACAAGGCTATAAACAAGCAATGCAAGCTTGCTTGCTCTTTGAAAGGCAGCAGCTGTGTTGTTCCAAAAATCCCTCCTGAATGTAAACATATTAGCACTGTATAAACAACTTGATTTAATAAGAAATGCAATACAATATTCCTGCTTTGTCTTTGGGATCACAGTGTTGATGGTGGCAATAATTCAGAGGTGAATTATGGTATCTGCAGAAAAGAAAGAAACAGAAAACTCTCCAGCTATAGCGCTGAATTAATTTCTTCCTCTTAGCTGAAAATGAGAAATGGCTATAATTTAGTTCCCATTTAAAAGTTGCTGTTGGCTAAACTGTAAAATCTTAATTGCGTCTTAATATTCTCTGCTTATTTTTCCCTTTGAAATCACAGTCTATAGCAATGTAATATTTAGATTAAAAATCAAAACGGAAAACAAACAGGGGAAGGTCACCAGTCGCTCCTAAAAATATTGTTTTTTTCTGAAGTGACAGAATGCAATGTGCATCTCAGTATTTTAGTTGATTTCTTAACCCTATTCACACTTTTACACCTCTGTGAGAAAGAAAGTGCCACTGACCTCGGGTTTTCCTTGCAGTGTCAATGTTCAGGACTTGTTCAATTTGCAAGAAGAATACAGAGAAAGCTTCAAGCCATAGTATGGCTCATCATGCTGTAAGAAGTCGTCGTGTTGCAAAAAAACTGAAGTCACACTCAATCCCTAAATAGTTTGGAGGTCACTACCAACACATTGTGATTCTCAAAGTTCATAGAAAAGGCTTTAAGAGTAACAGTGGCAGAGAATGCAGAACATGGAAGTCAAATTTTAAACTGACCTTGAAGAACTGCAGAATGATCTCACAGTACTGAGTCTGGATATAAAATCACAGATGCAAAACAAATGCCCAGAAATGCAGAAATCACGTGCTTGGTAAACTGCAGCTTTCAATGCACACACTTGAATGGGCTCTATATGAGCTAGTAGCACTCCAAAGAAAGATCCTAAAATCAGAGTGAATAGTTCTCCAAAAACCCAGTGGTTGTCCAAACAGAATCCAATTTCTGGAATCAGTCTGAAAGGAATGAATGCTGCTATGCCTCAATACTAAAAGATACCAGTTTCAGATTTTAGAACTGGGAGCAACAGCTCCCTTCATTGTGCCCAGGGCAGCTCAAGGACCAGCCAGGCCAGCTTCTCCTTATGAAGAATCAAAGATGCATGGAAACAAACTGCCCCCATGCCCAGGAAGACAAACTCCTACCCACCCTCCATGCACCCCGTGGCTCCCGGTCATCACACAGTGATGCTCTCTTCATTGTTCTGGGATAACAGACAGGACAATTTTTGCAGTTTCATTATGCTGACCTAGTTTATTTTCTGCTCTTCCAACTTAAGATCACATACATCTCTTTGCACAGTAGTGCCATTAGAAGTACTGAATTTAAGAAACTTCAATGGAAAGGTAATTCAGAACTGCTGCTTGCCTGTAAGTTCCCATCCCTTTTCATTACTGAGATGGCTATCAGATAAAAAGAAGGAAATGACCCTTTCTCATCAACATCAATCATATCCTTTCGCCATTTGTCCAGGATCCACATGGAAAAGGAACTAAGAACAGAAAATTACCTCTGCAAATAAGGGAGTCTTATTCAGAAATGGGACAAATCATTCCCATATACGTTAAATTACAAGAAGCCTCTAATGAACACAGCATGGAAGTTCCATAGATACAGGGAAAGCTTCATCAAACAGTGACTGACTCCTACGATTCTCCTCTTCACATAAAGTGAAGGGAAAATGAAGCTTCTTTACAATATATCATCACAAAACTTACTTTAGTTCTGTATCACAGAATGAGTTACAAAGGAGCAGAACAGAGAGAAACGTTTTGCCAAACCTTCATAAGCAAACCATTAATTCCTTATTTTGGTCCCTGGATAACAGGGGACCAATGCAATGTGAAGAAGCAGAAGGCTTTGCTCTGCTTCATTGTTCTACTTATGTCACCTCTGTTCTTCAGTCTTGTAATCCCACAAATGCTCAGAAATGCAAAAGTGAAAATATCATTTGTTTTACCCTTGTGATGTATTGCCAAAGGGTAGCCATGTCTCTTCTGCATTTTCTAGTTGTCTGGGTGGTATTTTTCAATGCTTTTTCTCACAAGAGAACAAACAATTGTGGTGCAAGAAAAGACCCCTTGGTCCAGCATGCCTGTCCCCTTGAGGGTTATCCTTTTACAACAAGCGTTTCTCTACATACAGCATCTTCCCCTTCAATAGCACGTTTCCCTTACTGAAAAATCTGTCTCAAACTCTTCTTCATGCCATTTGCTTTGATGGTGTTATTTAGCAAATTATTCCATATGTTGCCTATTAGATTTCAAGCTAAGTATTTCTTCCTGAAAATCCAGATCACTGTTCCTTTCCAACTTGTAAATGACACTCTGAGCTGTTTGAGGTTCTCTTTTTCCCTTACTTTCAAGCACTCCCAGAGATAAACATTTTATTTTCCCTGAAGAATGCTAATCACATTGAAAAGGGCATACAAAATGTTGTGTTACCACTTCAATGACATGGTCTGCACAGCGTGAAATGTTACCGTGGACAGTTTGTGTTCTGGCTGCTTGCTGATTTATCCTAAAACACGCATTCCCTTCTCTTATATACGTGTTCTGTATTTGTTTAAAAAATCCTCGGAGCCATGAACTAGAAATGCATTATTTTGAACTGAGAACGAGTACCCTCAAGTTTATTTATCGTTCCTCAATTTATTGCCTCATATTTATAAAAAAAAACCCTTTTGACACAGTTTCCATGTCTGTATTAATTTTTAACCTCTAACTTTTTTTTTTTAACATCAGCTATACGCATACAAATTTATCCATGGTTGTCAAAGGCTTAAATATATTATACACTCATACTTTTACCAAAGCTATCGATGAATGTTAACTACTCATGCAAATTATGCAGAACAGATAAAATCCAACTGCCGTCTGTACGCAAAATAACAAATATTACAGGTTTCAGTTAAAACCTTTGTTCCTGTACTTCCCTTGATTTATCTGCTAGGTTGTTATTACTAAGCAAATAAAAATGTTATGAGGTAGATGGTTAGGAATTTGAAAGACAAAAAGCATTTAACTTTAATTAATGTATGTTAATTTTAGACTTGAATAACATTATGATCTATTACAAAAAACAGTATTTACCAAAATTAGTCTCATCACTAAGCCAGTTCTTTCAAACCTTAATATTCTCTCAGGGACAGCACTGTTACTCTTTAAGTGGATTAAATACTAATTTTGCAATTATTTATCTCCATCCATTAGTGAAATTGCAGGAAACGTAAATGTTTTTCAAACAATGAGAGGTACCAACATTCTTCTCCATAATGGTTGTTAGCATTTTATCTCCAAATCCTTCCTCCCTAGCAGAGAATTTTGTACTGAAGCAAGATAAACTAGTCCTACACTACAGTGCTTCAGCATATGCCATATACTTTGAGGGCTTGGCTGGTATGAATGTGACCAAGTTTACTCTTCCAAAAGAAAGAAAAATGGGGGAGATTTTGGATAAGAGGTATACTGAAGAGCAGGACACTGAACTGGCATCTTTGTACCTTTTCCAATTTCGGCTTCTATGCATGTATCAGTGCAATTTTATTCACTTGTTTTATTGCAGTCATGTCAATTATTAGCTAATATAAAGAGAAATGATCTTTACAAGAGTACTGTCATCTATTCACTAATGTATTTTAGAATGTTCCCAACCTTGACAATTTGTCATTGATCATGAGCAAAACGGGGGTACTGGAAAACAAATTGGTATTTTTTTAACTGATTCTGCAAATAAAATGATCAATGGACTGCTATTCCTCACCAAAGCTACTTTTCTGTGTCTTGGCTAATCAGATTTTGAAATAATTCCAAAATACCTTTTCTGAGGTTAATCTCTGGTTACATTTCACTACAAGACAAATGAGGTGTCTCAGAGTTTTGGTTCTGACGTAAGAATGCACTCCAGCTTCTGTCTTCTTCTAAATTAACTGAAGTTGGTTTGTTGGTGGCAAACCCAGCCTTCATCACTGAGCCCAACTGGTGTAAAGGATGACATCTCTCCTTAAGAGGATGTTTTTCCTTCAGGATCTGTACTTCTGAACACTTCACCAATGCTACATTTAGAACGTGCTCCTAAGTGCAGTGTTATGGAACATTAAATGATTTTATCCCCCTTTCATGGAAATACGAAGGAAGAAAACAAGCACCTTAAGATCACACAGAAATTAAGTCTCACTGGGCTTTTCTCCCATGACCATCTTTCCTTACGGCTAAGACTAAGGCTAACTGTGGAAATATCTGCTGACATTACAGCTGGCTCTGACATTGCTATTAGTAACCAAATTTCACGACACAAAAAAACGGTATTTGAGGCTGTTGAATAGTAAACCCAACAGAGACGTTCCAGCAACCAGAGAGATAACTAATGCATCTATCATCATAACATCCAACAAAATAAAAAACACAGGACCACACTAAAAAAACATCATTCCAAACGTGTTTTAAACCATGATCAGTTTCTGCATGTAAAGGAAACATGCTCACCTCCAGTAGACAAGCACAGCAATGAGAAGAATGAGGCACACAAAAGTCAGTGCTGAGACCACAATAAGCGGGATGATCCATTCCATTTTACCAGGAGAAGGTCTTGTGGCCATGCTGGAACTGTTCTTGTCAGCTGCGTATTAAGCACACAATAAAAACAATCACAAAGTGTAAAGAGATTTACAGTGTGGAAAAATGTGTAAGGAAAACAAATAGTTTCTCCATTTTACATGATATGAGCAAACATTCAGAGCAAAGATCTTCTAATTGCAGGGTGGGACTCCATTTGTCTTTAATTTGAAACTTCAGAGCACAAAAGTATGGTGTTTATTGCCACATATGGCTTGGATTTTACTCCTGCCTGTAATTACAGTCTCATACACAATTTTAGGACTCATGCAAACACCTATTATCAGACATGGAGGATCCCACTGAATTATTCCACCACAGTAGCAAAGTAAATATTTTGCTCCATCATCACTGTTTGCAGGTAAATGCACCCTGTTTCTCAACACTACAGGGCAGCTCTCGTTTGCCAAGTTCAGCATACTCTCCTTCAGAAGTAAATTTCTTGGTAACTATCTTAAAATAAAAATCCTCAACATGTTGGGTGTCATGTCACATCATTTGCTGAATTGTCACAATCTGGTGAGTTACTGCATACGAATGCACTTTTTAGCATATGGATTGTCAAGATGGATGGATGAATGAATGGATAGTATGTGTTGTAACTGACAGAAGAAATCATTATGCTACAGCTTTTGAACAAAATTAAAGTTGGTCAATATTCTGAGATCTGGTCGAGTAACTGTTTCACTTTTTTCATGATTCGAACACCGTGATAAAATTATTGCAAGTACGGAAGTTAATGAGAGTGGACCCTGTAACCACACTGTGTGGCAAAAAATGTCTGATTTGTGAAAATTTGAATAGACTTGATGAATAATTACTTTTAGATATAATTTTCAGATATTTATTTATATTTATTTCAAAGATAATTATCAGATACAAATTTCAAGCTTCTACAGAATTGGACTCAAAGACCCTTCTGTGAGTCCCTTGCAGCTTGGGATATCCTATGATTGTAAAATCACGGTAGGCAGAATGAGATTATAAACAAAAATATAGAAGTGGATTCTGTATTTCATTCATGTTTCTAAAAAAAACAGGCAGGAGCTGATCAATACCTGTCAGTGGGATATAATGGGAAACAATTACTGTAAACAGCTTCTGATTTGAATGAGAATTGAAATGTACATACTTGACTTCTACTTATCAGCCCATGCAAGTCTTTCCTTACCAATGTGCTTCCTTGCCCTCCTTCACTACTGTATTATCATATCTTCTGAAACTGCTGCAAATCCGACCAGAAGAACATAATTGCCTTTGCACCGTGGGCAGGCAAAACACAGATAATTGGAAGTCACCAGATGTCACATAATATGAAGTCATACTCTATTTTAATAGTATTTAGATTATACTCCTCCATAGGCAGGAGTAAAATTCAACTAACATGGAAGTAAAGGTTAATTGTAAATGCTTTTCGCCTGACTGCTGAAAACAGAGTGAGGCTGCAGGCTGCTGCAAGCCCAGCAAGAAATCTTTCTCGTTTTAAGAAATAGGCTGATGGAGGTAATGCCCTTTAGCAAGCAACCTAAATGAAGTGCTAATCAGAGGGATGTTTGGGGGAAGTGAACGTGCACTGAGTGTAGAAATTATCAAAGCAAGATGAGTAGCCAGTTGTCTCTGACTTCAGTCTGAAAAGATATTGAGGTTACCAACAGAGCCACACATTGTTGTACTTAGAGCACGTGGCGAGCTTTAGTCTTCACAGCATACTAATAACATACAACATACCATTTTAAAGACAGGTCTTTGATATCCTTGACCAGCAAAGAGTAAGAAAAAGAACAACCCCGAAACTAAAAGCAAAGATTTATTCTCTGTATTTGTAAAACTTGCAAAAATCATAAGCCCTGAGGCATCTTTTTTCTTTTTTTTAATCAGTGCATTTCAAATCATCTAATAGCATGAAAAAGTTAAGACTGTGAGGTAAGTGTTACTAATCAGAACGGCAAAAAGGAAAAAGTAAAAGCATGCACTGAAATAAAGCCCAGCAAGGAGCCAAATGCTCCCCACCACCTTATATCTATTGGGATATTACTTCATTTCCCTCCAAGGACAATATTCTATTCTGTTTCACCTCCACATATTTCAACATAAAAACGTATGTTTTTGTTTGCATGGGAAGAAAATTAAATCCATTCTAAGCACAGCACAGGCAAGAGTCCCAATGCACGCTAACAAATTCTGCAATGCTCATGATGCTCCTCTGACTCAGTCTACTGTGGAGAACACACTTATCTGCCCCTGCCAACTCCATCTACCGCAGATGTGAGGATCAGAAGTGCTCAGTGTGCTGAATGCCAGAATTGCAAATGCCATTCCTGCATGCTGATGGCTGGCCCTGACTTCCAGTTGGGAATGCCTAGGCAGTGATGTGCTGCAGAAAAACATAAACCATCCCTGCCATTCCTGTGCTGGCTTTGAGGATGTGTTAGGTGTTTTCCACTGCTAAGTAAAGTGTTGAGAGAGGTTAAATAAACCAATGCTAGTAAAGCTGTTGTAAAATGACAGCTGGGGCTAGAAGTGTAGCAATAGAGCTAGAGTGCTGGTGGGTGTCTCATTTAGGCAAAAAATCCTAAGAATAGGCAGCACGCTGAGCAATGTGGAAAAAAGTTAAAGAAAGCACACACAAAAAAGACAGATCCAGGCCTATTTATTTCCCCGTTCACCTCATATCAAAACACATACAATTAAAAATACTAAGAATTTAACTCTTCCTTTTCCAAAGCAAGAATGTTGAGACATGGTATCACCAACAGCATATCCTTGTAGGGGAAAAAAAAAAAAAAAAAGGCTTAAAAATGGACCATGAAACTCAATTTTTCATAAGAAATGTAAACAGTTTCCAGTGGCATATGCCTTCGTTGAATTAATTCAGTTTGCCTTTTACTGGCTTGGAATACATCCCGGTAGGATGGAATAAAAATTATTACAGTGTATTTGTTTCAGGAGGTCCCACATGACACAAGCCTCAGCACTGCTAGATTAACTTCTACGTCTG
Organism: Tetrao urogallus; assembly: GCF_951394365.1. Lineage (NCBI taxonomy): Eukaryota > Metazoa > Chordata > Aves > Galliformes > Phasianidae > Tetrao > Tetrao urogallus. The sequence goes on along the minus strand of NC_136823.1, from coordinate 13,276,876 downwards.
CAAAAATCTATAACTTGCACTTTTCTGCGAAGCACTCATTCAGCAATGCCATCCAGGTCCTGGAATGGATGAGGCCATGGAATGGACATTATTATAGAGTAGTGGGCAGTGAAACTCGTGTACAAAGGTCAAGGCATTCTACAGTCTATGAAACGTACTGTTTTTTCTGTGTATTCCTGGTAGTTGGTTACTGAGAATGGGGAAGTTTATATCCCTGAAGTTGCACTGCCTGCTATAGTAAGCAACTGGAGGTGCAATATATAAGGTATCTACCTTTTTATTTTGAAACTTCCCATTATCGTTCCTTGACGTTACACAAACCACAGTACAAAGTTCTGTTTGTTGTACTGTTACAGATCCCTAACTACGAAGTACACATTCTGCATGCCCAAAGAAAACCCCCATTGCGGCGCTGCCTCAGATCATCTTGTCACCTGAAAGAAAGGCAGCTACCAGCAAACAAAATTACTGACTTATACAAAGCTATTAGTTTTTCAAACATGGAGCTGCAAAAACATATGCTTTTTAAAAAGATTACTTCCACACGAGCTTGTATTACTGCACAGCTATCTTCTTCCTATTTCTTTGAAGGCATTTTTGCAGCATTCATACTTACAGGTTGAACACAACATGGCATGGCTTTTCACTGTTTTGTAAACAGATGCCAATCATGTTTAACCCTGATGTTGGATAACTGAGATTCACACTGCTTGCCTACTCAAATTGCTTTCAGTAATCCAATTCTTTTATATGCAAGCCATTTTACTGCTTGCTCATATAAACTGCCATGCGAAATGGCTCATATGCCACAGGAAAATACAGTTTAATAATCCTTGCCATGTATGGAGAAAGAAAGAATTACACAGATGTTTAATTATCTTAATGAGGTTACCCCCAAAAGGCTTTTGTAACCTCAGGCCTGGCAAAGACTGCTTAATAAACTAAAATTCACTATGCTAAAACTACATGCCTGGCTTCAAGTTTAATCTGTACATTGTGATCTCTCTACATGGCCCTCCCAGGGGAAGAACTCAGCATAAATGAGTGGGCGCTGAGGGATGGGAGGACCCAGGTGAAGTTTCCATCAAGAGCCAAACCCAGGCCTCTGTTCTTAGTCCCAGTTCATGACTCAGGTTAAAAGCCCCAACCAGGCTTGCACTGCCTTGCTCACAACATCTCCTTTCTTCATCTCCTATCAAAAGCAAAGGGTCTGCTCAACTTTTCGGCACAACAAACCAAAATTCTAATGGGCTGTATCTGCTGTAGCCTGATTAAATGGAATCATCCTACTTCCCTGCTTCTTTCTTTTTTTTCTTTACTTTCTCTCTTTTTTTTTTTTTTGAGCATCATCTAATTGCTGCTTTTCTAATTTTCAGGTTTCAGAGTCACAGACAATGCTGAGCAGCTGTGTGTGTAACAGTTGCAGATCAAAGGTACAATTAGCCTAATGTGGGCAACAAAACAGAGAAAGGGATGATCAGTAAAATGAAAGAGGAGAATGCAAGCAAGCGCTCAGTGACAGAAGAAAATCATTAATGTTGGCCAATACCACCAGACAAGAAGAGGCCGATGCCATTTGGAAAATAATGACATGGCCTCAGGAGAGGTGTGTGTATGTGTGTGTGAAATAAACACTAAAGGAAAATGAGCCTTGATGTACTAATTGGCCTCGCACTTTCCCCGTAATTTCTCGTGTTCCCCGTTCCCTTCTAATCATCCACACTCATGAGTACTTCCCCATTCAGTTATCTCCTCACAACTGCTAATTTGTTGCTATAGAATTAATTTTACAAGTGTACATTGTTATGAAACAATTTTCTGCTCTTTAAAATGATTAAACTTTCTACTCACAAAGACATTTTGGAAACTCTGACAGCTTTCTTAAAAGTGTTTTCCTGGAGAAAAAAATGCATTCAAAAAAGTTCCTGCTCTCTTATTCAGACACATCTACCAAAATATTTGGGCAAATTCTGGTCAGGCAGGCCTCAGCTCTTCCCAGTCACAGTCTGGGGACAAGATGCAAGGAGAAGAGCCTTGCCTGGATGGACTTTGAAGGACAACATCCTCACAACTACAGAGATTCAGACTGAATGCCTCTGTCCCAAAGGCACTAAGAAGCATCTCAAAATCTTAGCAGAACTGAAGAATGTTTGTCTTACAATGTCTAGGCAAGGAGTTGCCACAGTTGTGAAGAGCCTAGCTTTTCCCACGTAGAAGTCAAGGACAAGGAATGAACAAGGGAAAACGGCACACTCAGACCCTTCTTCTCTGAACAGCTACTCCTGCCTTCAGCTGCCAAACGTCTTCCCCAGCAGGCTGAGGGACCTCGAAGAAGCTTGTCTGGGAAGCTGAAAATCACAGAATCGTTTGAGTTGGAAGTGACCCTTAAAGGCTATCTAGTCCATCTCCCCTGCAATGAACGGGGACATAAAACATGGCACAGTTCCTTCCCCTCACACTGGCTACATCACCAGAGGTTTAACTAAGATTTAACTAAGGTCAGCTGGGGTAAAACAGATGACTCTTTCACTTATCTTATTCCCCAGCTAATATGTGCTGGTTACTTCAGACTTTGTTTCCTATACAGGGAAACCAGATTATTAATAGACAGTGATCTTCAGAAGTTATCCTTCCCCCATATAAGCACAGAAAAACCTTATTTGCGGAGTCTTTTCAAGACCAATCATCTTTGCATGCAGTCTTCAGGTAGGGTCACTTCAAGCTTCCAAGCCTGCAAGTACGCGGAGCTCTTAAAAGAGCCTGTCTGGTAGGAGGCAAAGCTGCATTGAACTACTTTCAGTGATAGTTCTCTGCATGCTAAAAAGAGACAGAAATCACTACAGACTGAGGGGATACAACCAGCAAGTACTTCTTAGCAATATGAATGATATTTCTCTCTTCATTGATTTTTATCTTCTTCATGGAACAAAACCCTATCTAATAAGAATCATTTTCTCATGATCTAGCTAGTAAGACCAGCTATTCATCCTTCTTTCAATTTGTATTAGGCTGAGAACAAGCCACAAGGCCTTCTGCCAGCACTTACATAAGGGGTGTCATAGTTGGGCCATCTAAGAAACTGGTGCAAGAGAAAACACAAAGCAAGAAAGGCAAGAAGAACTAAAGATAGCTATTCCAGAAGCAGGTTTACTGATGCAGATCAAACTGTTGGGTAACAATGCTGAATGCTTACTCACAGCACTGCAAAGAACATTCCCTCCCTCTCACTAAAATGGTATTAAGGGCAAATGGCATGCTGAAAGCTGCCTGGCAGGCATCTCGCATCATATTCAGTGGGAGCAGTGGACTTTGAAGATGATTTTCAGGTGAGGAGTAAGAAAAATGGCAGTATATTTATTAAAAGTAAAATAAAATTAAAAAACCAGCAAAATATGATGTATGTTTCTTGGTTTCCTCATTAATCTGTTCTCTTACAGAACAGTTATGATTCACAGCATTACAGTCAGGTCAGCATTTCTGTAACAAATGTTATTAAAGATAGGATTTAGCTTTGTTTTTTAAATTGGTTCTCAGCTATAACTGAGTGCACAACGTCTGCATTTTTGTGTTTCTAAACGTAGGGAAAAATAAATATTTAAGGTTTTTTCACAGTAATCTAACTCCAGACCTGCTTTGATGGAAAACGAAATTACAAAACAGTCTATAGATTAGCAAAATAAACAATAACAATCATATAACAAATAATAAAAACATGCGATATCTTATAAATGCTGTGGTAATACACATAATCACTCAGACAAACTTCTTCTTGTATCCAAATCCTAGACCATACTCTGCCAACAAATCTGTATGAATGCACTCCATTTGCTCCTTGCAGTTAAAATATCTGTTTTTCTCACCAACACCTTGAGATCCTCAAGAAAGAACATGTCTATACCCAATGGACCTTCTGCACAGTTAGCTGGGAGCACCAGGAGATGCCTGTTTATGTAAGTAGCTCCTGACCATACAGGATTTGGTGTTCTGATAGATGCAAAAAGATTGTATGTGCTGCGTACGTTATGTAGAGTAGGTACATAAATCTAGAGTGGATGTATACAGGAGAACTATAATTCTTATCAGGACAAATGAACAATTCCATGAGCTCACTCTGGCTGAGATCATTTCATACATAAAAGAAGGCAACCCCAGCACAGAAGGTGCCTTGTCTTGCAAAATCAGAGCATGTAGGTTTTGAGGTGAGGAATAAACCACCAATGATCCCATATTTGGGAGAATATCTCAAAGCCCTATCAGGGAGAATCCTGCAGATAAACAAAATTAGCTTAGAGCATACAGAGAAAGCCTCCCTTGAAACACCAGCTTGGCACAGCAACCACTCTTACAAATTAATTTCACAGCTATAGTTCACTGCATTTCCTCTTTTTAAAAATCAAAACAAAGCTCTTCACGTAGCCTTTTCCCAAAACACTTTTTCCAAATTTTCTCTTCTATTAAGGAATACGAGTAGCAGAAATCTGTTGTAAGAAAATAAAATTATCATCCTTCTCTCTCTCCTCCTCCCAGTAACAATTTGTTGGTCGGGTCCTGTGATGAACTATCTAATGGGGAAACCAGGCACCAAAAAAAATTGTTGTGCCTTTCGGAAATCAGTAAGGAATGTGGTTTGTGTAACTTCCCAACAATCTTATGCTTGTAAAAAGTTTCCCCAGATGTCACTCACCTGGATTAATGGTGATGAATTTGTTATCTGAGGGATGTTCCTCTGGAAACCTGTCGTCCTTTGGGAGAGGTTTTCTTGTTGTCTCTGGTCTTCTTGGGATCTTTCCCAGATAAAGTTCATCGGTGAACGCTGGCGGCACTTGGGTGGAAGGGAGAGGCTGGGGCTGAGTGTCTACTTCAGTAAAACTCTCCTCCTCAGGATGTCCAGCCTTGGGAGCAACATTTTGGTTCGGCTCTTCATCTGATATGGTTTTATTTCCTTCCTCCTCCGCAGTCCAGTTGGGTGAAGCCGTGGCCACGCTGGGCTCTGTGCTATTGCGTGCTTCCGCCGCAGCTGTTGCCCTGCTTTTCTCCTTCTTTTCAGCCTCCTTTTCATCTTCTTCCTCACGCTCTCTTTCTCCATCCTCACTTTCACTCTTTTCATCCTTCTCCCCTTCCTCGGCTCCCTCGCCATCCTTTGTCAGTGCCGAGTCCCGCTCTGGCCCTGGGGAGGCAGCAGCAGGCTCAGTGGTGGCCACCACGGGCCGCCCAGCCTGCTTGCTGGAGGCGGCTGCCGTGGGCAGCCGGGTGGGCCACACGCTGCTGGGGAAGGAGGAGATGCCGCTGCCGCTGAAGCCCAGCCCCGCCAGCAAGGTGCTGGTCACCACTGAGGCCACGGTGGCCTGGCTGCCACTGGAGGAAGGCCCCATCCCTGTGGCCATGGACACAAAGGAGAAGGGGAGTCCCGAGGAGGTCCAAGTGGAGGAGCCGGAACTGATGGGAGCCATGTCGGCTGAGGAGGCAGGAGAGGCTGTGGGCTTGAGGAGATCACCAGGAGCAAAGGGGAAGAAAACAAGAGCAGAGAGCATCAGTAGGGGTCCTAACACGCTATCTGTGGTCATTTTCCCTTTGTTTTTCTCTCCCTTTCCGCACAAACACCATTCCGCTATTCTCTTATTTTGAGAGACCTGAACTACCCAGATGCAAGGCTGAACCAGGAACAGCAGAAGCAACAGAGCCACAAATGACTATGAGAGGAAACCTGTGCTTGCTATTTCTGAACAATCACTACCATAAAAAGCCTCTTTATTCCTTATTTGATGGTGGAACACTCTCCATCCACATCACCAGTGACTTGTGAGTAGTGTTTCCTCTCAGGGGTAAGAGAAGATTTAATGAAGCTTAATGAGTTTAGCTTCATTACTCACAGTGCTTTAATCCTCAGAATACAGAAGCTTAAAAATACAGTGTTACATAAGGGTTGTCCTGAAATAACAGCTGTATTGCCTACATGTGCATCCATGGCTGGTGGGGTTGCTCTGATAGGAAACTGGCTCTTCCCACATGCACTGTGAGGGCCTTAAGTAGTACTGTTTTAATTTCCTGAAGTACCCATGAGCATCATTCTGCTAAGGACTAGTGCTGCAGCAAACATGAGATACTGCTCTCTTTAGAAAAGAGCTGCAACAATACTAGCTGGGCACTCCTGAAGGACTTGCAAAGCATCAGGGTCTTTTTGGCAAATCATCTCTACCAGCATCATCTGACTGAAAGACCCACATGTGTACTTGGTTTTCTCCATCCATGGGATTCTGCCTGCCCATACAAGTTCCAGCCACTGCCAGGTAGCCTGGAGAACTGAGGGGAAGCAGAGAACAAACCATGAACTTAGACATCTCTGCAGACTGCCAATGTTACCCCCATAAAGTCAACTTGGTGCAATGTGCACTCACTCTCTGCGCACAAACATGTATGTTCCATCTGAAATGGAGAACTTTGGTATATATAAGAGATAGACAAAAAATTCTAAATTATATGTAGAAAAAGACAGTGAGGCTAAGTGCGTTTGTCAAAGGACAGGAAGCAACGATGTGTGAGAGCCGAGATCAACACTGTCCACATCACCTCAACATGTTCTCTTTCTGACTTACTACAATCTGCTTCTTGGTACTAGATTCGCCAGCAAGAAGAGCTTTAGGTGGAAAGGTGCCTACCATACAAGGACAAACAGGGGTTAAATAGGTCCTACTGAATCTCAAACAAGGCCATAAGATGTCTGTATTTCTGAAGCTGAAATCTGTAACTTGACAGTATTTCTGCATCTCTGCAATTCCCAGTTTCAATCAGGCCATGCAGTTGAAATGCTGCAGCAAAACAAGAAAGGCTCTCACATGTTATTTTTAACCAGCTGCAATCATAGAGTACCTGAGATCTCAAAAGCAAACCTGTGCTTTATAGATTTCAAGTCAAAACTTTAAATAAGCATCTAAACTTTTGGGTGCTTATCAGTGTGAATCCCTAAGGCACTGTGAGGTTTGCTCATTGCTGGCATGTGCAGTCTCAAAGCTGGACTGGGTATTACAACTTGGCAGCAGATTTTACATATCTAGAACACCTCTATACATCATTAAACCAACATTAATCATTCAAATTCAAGCTCTGTATGTCTTACTTGCTTACTAGGGAGTATATCAGACTGGAGCAGAATAAAACCAGAAGCAGCATCCTTGCAGAAAATTCAATAGTTTGTGCTCAGTTCATAAATCCGACTGGACGGTTTGGTGCACTGAGTATTGACAGTTTTTTCAGTTATTGATAGTTTTGAGCTAAGATGCTGTGCATGAAGCATGATTCTTGTTGCATATACTTTTGGCTAAGCAATTAATAAGAACAGTTAAATTAGTTTCCACAGTCATTAAGATCACATATCCCCTCTAAAGGCATTCAAAATATATTTGGGAAGATTTTTTTCTAACTCGCGAGTCCCCAGTGGTCAAAGCCTTTCAGAACGTGAAGTGAAAAAGCCAAAATCCCTTTAACATGTCAGGTGGGTTCCTTTGCGGTTCGGTTTGAGCAACCACCTCCCCAGGACAGCGCGGGCTGCAGCACATTCACAACATCGTGCTGCCACCTGGTGGGAGCGCTGCCCCGACTTCCCAGCGCCCATCAGCTCACTGCAGTGATTTATGATCCCCAACTTACCACTCCTGTTTTCACAATTCTGGTCCCCTCGAAAATTCGAGTAGTGTTAGCTGAGAAACAAAGAACAAGAGCATTTCAGTGGACTGGGAAGGGAGTCAGGAACTGACAGCCATATCACTATACAATTCTTGCTAAACAGTTGCTGAATTGCCACTATTAAGCTTGTCAACGCGGAAAGGAAATTGAGGCCTATGGATGAATCGGTGACCAAGGGCTTGGCAGGAAAATTTCAGAGAAGACCTGTTGCATGCAATGAAGTCCAAAATATATATGCTTTCTCAGTCTGGAGTTAAGGCAATTTTGATATTATTCACCTAACTCTGTACTTGTGCCTAAAGAGAGATGTATTATTCTTTAAGCACTCAGGCCTGGCCTTTTTTTTCTGCCTTATATATTAGCCTTATATATTGCTATTTACCTAAAGTAAAACTATAATCACATTCTGAACAATGTTTTGAAAGCTTGAACACAGCTGAAGATTTGAAATAAGATTTCTTTTAGGGGAGACCTGGAAGGAAACACAACATCCGCTCTCACTGTAATGTGTGTATCACTTCCAACACTTTGAACTAGAGTTCCCGGAGTATCTGGCAAAACTGCCAGTAACTATTTACTCCTTTAACTGTAATTTAATAGGTATCATGGTCAAACCTCAAAGAATCTTTCAATTCTACCATCTGCCAAAAAAGGTCATAAGCAGTAACACACAAGTTTCTGACTTCTGCCTGGCATCTAAGTGAGCTTCATAACACTATGCTGAGACAAGATACTAAGAAATGGTGAGATTTTGATTGGACAGGACATTCCCTGTCTGATTCCTGCTCTCCCTGCGATGTCGTTAACACCACAGCACATACTGCAGACACCCGGGCAGAACTAAGCTGTGTCCATGTTGTGCGTACAGTAAAACATCTCTACGTGTGATTCTCAACATGAGACTGATCTACTTCTCCCTTTACATAAATTAAGCACATCTGCACGTTCTGCTATAGCTGATGTGTAAGAGTCTGCAATGGATTTGTTCTAGAAAACTAACCCCAAGAAAAGTTTTGCACTAGGCAAATTCCCATCACTGGAAATAAGGCACTGACAGTCACTGGTCACAATATAAAATGAGCAGTATCTGCATGCATTCAAACATCATCTGAAATCATTCCACACCATACAGCATTCTGTAAAGAAAATGTTAAACACGCAAAGAGTCACTTAATGTAAGAATATGTATGTACGTTTGGGTTTTTTTACCTTGAAAGAGCATAGTCTGGCTAAAGTCACTACGCATTTCATTTCGGCAAACTGCTTGAACTCTGAACAGATAAAGGATGTCAGGTGAGACATGGCTAATGATGGCCTTCTGTTTAAAAAAAATAGATATTATTCAGTTTTTTACCCCCACAGTACTGTCCATCAGTTTGAAATATATAAAGCATTGTGCTAACATTGTCTTACATGGCACAAATGTCCTCACTGATATCTGAATGGAAATTTTCACTGGTTCCCCAGGGAAGGGCAAGACCAAGGTCAAAGGACGTCCCTGAGATACAAATGATTCACTCAAACCTTGCAGAACTCACTGTTTCTCAAGGAAGAGAAAGGAGGTGAACATGCCCCATGACAGTCTTCCGCTCTGAGGGTCTCTGCTCTCAGAAACACCTACATTCCAAATTATTTGACCTTAAGTGAATTCAAATGAGATTTTTGTTGGCAGAGATGCAAGTCCCAAACCTGTTTTAAGCGCAGAGAAGGACAACATGTTCAAACTGACTATTCTGCAACCAACAGGTTGTGGCAGCAACTTGATGCTGGCGGCCTGCAGAAGCTCAGCCACTGGCTGGGATGTTGCTCTCCACTCTTACACACTAGATGCTGCCTTGCTGCCTTCCAGCTACTCCTCTGTGTTGCCTTAAACTGCAATCACATCAGTTCAGTTTTCAAGCACAAAGCACCAGTGGCTGTGGAGGTCACTTGAAATACCAGTGATCTCTTCAGCAAAACACTGTCTAGCTTTGTTTCAAGATGGGACATCCCAGCTGTCTCTGCCAGAGCACTAAAGGCAAATTGCACTTTCCTCCGAAAAAGAGTTTCTTTCTTCTCTTGCCCCTAAAATAGACTAAGCTGTCATTGCTTTCTTAACCTCCAAGCTCTGCTGCACAGCACAGGGTCTCACAGCAATTTATTTCCAAGCTATCACTCCATCACATCCCTTGCACTTTTAATTATTTCTTTTACATCAAACAGGATGCCGTCTCCATGCCCACCTCATTTTTGCTGATTAAGGCTCTCCTCCCTACACCTGATTAAAATGAAATCTCCCTTAAGAGTGCAAAGTTATGACAAGAGAGAGGTTACAATACATCATAACCTTGGATGCCTTTCAATACATTCCTGTCTGGTTTTGTGAGGCACATCATTCCCTAATGTGACCCAGATAACAATGTCTAGTGGGGAAATTGAAAATATTAATGGAAAATGAAGTAAAAGAATCTTCATCTAAGGGAATAAGAGAAGTATTATTGTATAACTGATTGAATGGGCCCAGAGGACTGTGTATTTGAAAAAAAAAAATACGATAACAGTCATTAGGAATAACACTCTATGCTCCTGCATTTTTCATGTGCATATACAATTACTGATTTCATTATTCTAGAGGCTTTCTTTGATTAACAATAAACGGAGGCCTTTCAAACCTGAATATGTCACTTTGATTTTATATGCAGAGAACGTTAAAGACTGGTACAATACTTGCTTCCACTTAGACAAGAATGACAAGCAGATCAAATCCTAAATGGAGGAGATAGATCAGTGTTTGCATCTGTGCTGGAGATGTCTTGCTCTTCCCACTTTTTCTCTTACAAGAGGAGTGAGGCAGTGCATGCACAGAGCAACTCTGCAATAATCCTCCTGCCCTGACTGCTGCTGGCAGCACTCACAGATCAGAAACCGATCCAAAGACTGCAAAGGGCTATGCACAGGGAAGAGCCTGAACCCAGCAGCAGATTCTGGGGGATCGGGGATTTTAATGTGAAAAGCTGTGAGCTGAACAGAAGCTAAAAGGTACTCAGAGTCTGACTATTTCCTGAGACAGCTGCTTCTTGGCAACAGCACATGAAAACGTGTCTGCAGATTTAGTCCTTTATGCACTCACATAAGCTATAAATTCAGACACCAGTGTTTTGGGTAAGTCTGTTAGGCAATGTTCAACTAATGCGTAACAATCTAATAGCAATACATGGCAAGTCAAATCCTAGTCTGTCTGTAATGTAACAGCTGCTTCCCTCCTCTGCTTCCTTCTGCTGAGAAGACAGTGTAAGGACAGTTTGATACGTGTGCCTGGGGCTGATGCTGTGGTTTTACCAGGTCCTTGTCACTGTCCTTGGTGAAAGTCTTCTCCTTTTCATCTTCATTTTTAGTCCAACTGTAGGAGATCATGTAGTTCATGATTGGAGGGTGGTAGATGGTTTCTGGTTGGTTCCAGGTTACAAGCAACGCTGTCCTGTTCACAGGCTGCACTTTCATGTTGACTGGGGGAGTGCTGCAAGCTGAAAAAGAAAAATATGAAACTCTTGTAAATAACTGAGAGAAAACAAACAGGGAGAACTGTGCCTCACTCTAAGACCCAAGCTTTTTCTTTAATGCCCTTGCCTGCAGTAATAGCTTACACTGCAATCCACTGAGACCAATGGGATTTAATACCACCTGCAGCTGCTTTCTGCTCTCCAGAGTAAAGGGAGAGAGAGAATCCATTCTCTGCAAGCTGACTGCTCAGTGCTTTGCCTTAATTTTAGTGCAAGCATTTGCACGTATATTTCAACCTGGTCACTAAAAAGTTTTCTATTTCCACATTCACAATTACAGTAGAGCCCCATCTTTCCTGGCCCCCAGCCTCCCACCATATGAAGGGAGAAAACTACCTGGTGTGCTCTGCAGGCTCTGGCAGTAGTTGTATCCTCTAACAATGTGACATTGTTATGTCAGTAATCATTCTCCTCCTAACCCAGTACATCTTTTGTACATGAGAATTTAGTTCTTGCTCTTTTTTCCTACATGTTTTCCTTCATAGTCTCTGAACTGTTTGTCATTAAAATATCATCAGCACAGGAAAGAGCAGCACCTGATGGCCCTCAGCCATCTCCTTCTGCTAGCAGGCAGGGGAACCCTCCAGCCAGCCTCCAAAAGCTGTGGCTTCCTCACCATACCCAGAGTGCAGAGGCAGAAGTCATTTCTGGCCCCAACCATGGTTGGTGCATGGTTGGACACAGAGCACAGCCCACTCGCAGCTGCTGCAGAACATACCTTTCAAGTAACTGAAATATGAAGGTCGAGGTACTAATGAAAAACACTAGATGGCACTCATATGCTATCTATAAAGTTTATCATTCACTTTCCAACTATGGAGTTCAGATATTTTCCAAGCTTTAAAATATTGTGTTTAAAATACACAGTTCGGGACAGATTCTCATGTTCACTTTCCAAACTCTGAAGCAAGAAAAATCACTTGAAATGATGCCTAAATACATGCGCTGTGGCAAAGGAGATGGTACATTTTGGCAGGGAAAGTCAAAGTGTCACCAGCCCATCACATTGACACTGTTTCAGTTATTCTTCCTAATATGACTTCCATTTAAACCCAGCCCATTCAGCTTGTATGCATGCTGCAGGTAGGTGACTGCGTATATATCTGGATGTTAGTTCACTTCTATGGAGTCTTGGCTGTACTGAAAAGTCTGCTCCTAGGCCTGGAGTTCCAGGTCGGTCTTATAGCTCTGCTGTAGCATTGCTGAAATAAGTTACAGTTCCTAAATAAAAAAGATAGAACGCTGTACACACCAATATTACCAATGCAACAGGAAAACACCCAAGAGCTTCATTTTGCTGGCAATGCAGCTGAGTGCTGAAGGGGGGGCTGGACCTGGCTCTGAGGGCACAGCTGAGAGCAGACACCATTGCTGAGATTTACAGAGCATCGTGGTTCTTGGTATGCCTCTCCATGCTCACCTCCTTCTGCTGAGATTGTCAGATCAATTCTCCTTTGCATCACTGTTTACTGATAACGGCACTAATAAATCATAACTGCCCCCTCTGAAGCCCTTTGTCATCACAGAATCACTCCTCAAAATGCCATGCTGGCCTTTGCCATTCCTCCTAAATAAATCCAATTGGAGGTGGTACCCAGGGTGAAGGAATACCCAGACCTGAAAGTCCATCTAGTCCTCCTTCTCCATGAGGAGATTCAGAGATTTATACAGTTAAAGTGATTATGCATCAAATTCTTGCAGAAATAATTCAACCAGATAACTTTCATGAGAGACAGACAGATTACCTTAATTGCAATGCCCCTCTCAACCATCCCGTGCTTTTGTAGATGACGACCCTAAGCCACCCAACGGAGAGCGGACTGCCATGTCCTCTGCTCCACACCACTCTTTGCAGCCAGCATCCACATAACTCAGAACAGCTCATGACTACCAGAGGAGGGGAACAGGTATGTCCCAAGGGTAAATGGAGACATACAGGCTCAACATTAAGACATCCTCTGCGACCGTGCATCGTGATCCAAGGATATGGGCACTTCAAGCAGCTCAATGACTGCAAGACTTCACCGAGACATTGCATGACTGGGGTGAGTTTCCTTCATGGCCAGCCAAAAGGAGATGGAATTTACTCTGCTGCTATTTCACAGTAAATGTTACAAACTTTTTATGACTTAGTATGACTTTGCTTTGCAATTCCTCAGAGGCACTCAGAAGAACCTGATGTAATTAAGTAATAACCAGCATTTTTTGTTCGCTCACTTTTTCTTTCTTTTTACAGCTTATGAATGGGCAAAAAAAAAAAATATCCTTTTTATAAAATGAAACATATGGTTTTATTAATTTAACCAAACCTGCTCAGGATACAATGGAATAAAAAACATTTGATCCAATAATTCAATTTGATGATTTAATTAAAGAGATGTGTAATAACGTAGCAAATGTCTGAAAAGCAAGAAAAAATGTAATGATTTGACCATTTATATAAAACAACTGGCATTTTCCACAGAGGTAATTTTCCTTTCAATATTCTGTGTGCATTGGATTTTCAGCAGAAGATTAAAAAAAATGCAGCTCTTCTCTTTCTTTTCTATTTTTTTTTTTTTTTTTTTTTACACTAAAGAGCTTCTAATGATTCCACAAAATGTGTGCCTGAAGGACAAACAGAAGCAGAAAGAGGTTGGGTCAGGAAAGAGATGCCTGAGTGCTCCTCAGGACTGAATCAGAATACACCAAAGAGTAACACTTGTGGGTTGGTCAATGTTTTCTTTTAACCAGGCAACATAAGCAAAGAATCCAATGTACTCATGATGTGCTTCAGGAAAAAAAAAACAAAAAACAAAACGTAGCCCAAGAACCAACATCACTTCACACTGAAATGGCAGATTTCAGCTATTTTTAAGAAAGCATTACTAATGTTCTGTTAAACTCGGATCCTAAGGGATAATAAAAATACTGAGGGAGATTTCAGGGTGTCTCTGTGTGGTATAACGGTACGGCACTGGTACGAGCTGCTCAGGAGGTGGTGGAGCCATCATCCCTGGGTATGTTCAAGAACTGTGGAGATGCGGCACTGAGGGACATGGCTGGTGGGCATGGTGGGGATGGGTGATGGTTGGACCGAATGATCTTAGTGGTCTTTTCCAATCTTAATGATTCTATGAACAAAGAGTAGAGATACTTGAACTAGCACTGTGTAGGTCTAGGATGACACCAAAGCCATGATGGAGGGCCAGCAGACTGCTGGAGACCCAGGAGGCAGAACAGCCTCTCTGGGGCCACAGGAACATCTCTGGGAGGCTCAGCAGGATGGGACGTTTGCTGCAGCAGGGGTACATCATGCAGCAATGCCTTGAGAGCTGCATGTCCTCTACAAATAAAACCCAAAAGCTCACTCAAGCTTAGAGAAAACCTGTTTACCACTTGCAGACAAATGCAGCATGCTAATACAGTCCTAAGCACTGGCCAGGCCAGTCATACAGCACAGAATTATTTTCTTCGTGTTAAAAACATTCCAGTGGGCTGGAACAAACAAAATTAATTTAACAACTCCACATTCATTTCTTCCATAATTTGATTTGTGTGTTGTATTTGGCTACGTAACCTCCACGAGGCTTTCCTAACTGGAGCCTGATAAAGCTTAATCCAAAAGCTCCTGGCAGCTACATTTCACAGAGCTGAAAGACAAAAAGAAGGCTTATCATTTTGCAAAAATTAACCACTGATATTTAGATACACCCATGACTACAGAAAGGGCATGTCAGCGAGATTATGACAGCTTTCCTTTTTTGTTTGTTTGTTTTCAAAAGCAGCCTATATTTCTCTTTCACAGAGAGAAATGCAAAGCAGCCAAGCTTTCTGGGTTTCATTATGCTTTTTGCATATGCTACCTGTGGTTATAAGAACTACTTAGGGAAAGCACAAGAGAGCACAGGAGCTATATATGGGGTTATTTCTTGTACATCTTCTCCCTGTAACACAGGTATCTTGCATGATGAATCCAGAGGTACTGAGCTCAGAGGGATTTATAAAATCCTCTAAAAATATTCTAAGTTAGCTTTTCTGTGCATAAAAATGTCACTACTTTAAACGCAGTTATTTCTAGCTGTGCTATGCCCTCTTTTGGAAAATCCCACTCTCTCCCTCCTGCTACACGTCTCAGCAACACAAACTTGCCATTCCTCTTCCTTGCTATCGCGGGATGTGCACTGAATGATAGAATTCTGACATTTTTCTGAGCAGAAAAGCAGTGTCCCAGTGAAGTCCTGAATCCCTCGTTGTGAGATGGGCACGGACCTTGTGAAGCAATTCATACACATACATCTGCATATGGGGATGTGCTCATCGCATGCTACTGCCTGAGGACTGCTCAGAGGCAGCTAAAAGACAGCGACAAGGGTCTTGTCAAAGTCAACAGAGGGCAGAGGCAGGGCAAACAAGTGGGTAGCCAAACCGATGAGGCAGTGAGGGTACTTATTTCCCCTCAACCTTAGCACTGGGAAAGAGGTGGAAGAGCCAGGTCTGCAGGACAGATGGAGCCCTTGCTGCCACTGCTGCAG
Organism: Tetrao urogallus; assembly: GCF_951394365.1. NCBI lineage: Eukaryota > Metazoa > Chordata > Aves > Galliformes > Phasianidae > Tetrao > Tetrao urogallus. The sequence continues at coordinate 13,261,143 of NC_136823.1, read as the reverse complement.
TGACACCTAACCCAGCCATGAGTTTCCCAGCTGATGTCAGAGGAGCCTGCAAACAGTGTAATCGATGCCTGCGCTATTGGCAAAACACTGTGCCGAGCTTGGCAGCCTGCAGAAACCTGATTGCAGACAAGACAAAAGCAATGCCACCACCAGCAAAGGGAAGAAAAATGGTTTCAACAATATATAGATGCACACATATATTCCTTCTCATTATCAGGCCCTCAAAACTATAAACACATTCACGCTTGTTTTAATGCCATGCCAACATAATCATGGTACCAGTGGTGATACAGTGCCAGCTCCAGCTGCCTTGTGTTGGTGCTACTCGATGGAAATGCCTGAGAAGGGAATCTGACCCATGACAAACAACAGCATTCTTTTGGCTGTCTGATTTAATCTTGGAGTTCAGCAAGGGCTGCGCTCCCAGAGGATAACAAATCGACTACGAGGATCATATGCAGAGACAACACATGCTCTAATACATAGAAAAGTGCTATGAGGCATACTTACAACATTCTCGCCCTACTCCTTTTACTAAATGTGTGCAATTCTTTTCTTTGCTTTAGCGTATGCTGTTAACTTCCTGCAGTACTTATAAATGACATTATTAATATATAAGGATAATTGCTTTAAAGAGAAACATGCATTTTTCCTTTACCTTTGCCTGCACTTCACCAGCAGGCATTTGCAGGCTCTGGAGCATGCTGTACACGCAAATATTTGTGTTGATCTACTTCAATCCACAGGCAGAATGTAGCTAGGAGACAGACTATTTATCTTCCCTGCTCTTACCTTTCACTATGCTTCAAACAAGGCTGTTTCTTAAGGTGTAAGGGACACTGACAGATCCTGCACTTGTTTTTTGAACCCCATGAAGTAACCTCCTGAGCTAAATGTGGGGCATTGCTGGCCCAGCGGCACTGGGCAGGCTGGCTTTGCCCCAATTCCACCTGCCCATTTCCTGCAGTGAATGTACAACCAGCATTTGGAGCACGTTTGACTCATTACTGTACGGCTCCTTCTAGCATTTGAGTTTCCATGGCATCACAGCAACAGATCCTATTTTTCTGAAAGGCATGGATTATATGTTTTACTAGGTTGTGTTTGAGCCCAAATATTTCACATAGTTCACAAACATCGTTCTACAGCTGTGGTCTGAATCCTTGCATCCTTAGCAGGCACTGAGCAGCTTTGCTCCATGAGATGCCATGCTGGGCTAAGCTGATGTCTGCCAGAGATCGGCTCTGCAAGCTCTGAGTTTATATTACACACACGTACACGCACACAAAGGGTGCCCTGTGTTTAAAATGTACATCTACATCCTTATATAGTGTGTTTGACGTAACATGTGGAATCACTTTCAGTGGCATGTTCTGAATCCACATGGGGAACAAGAGGGATTTCTTGCAAGGAGGATGCATATCTGCTGCTTTGGCCAAACTGCCCTTTCCAATGTCCTGGTGAGGGCTGCTTGGACCAGAAGGCATAGGAGGAATGAGCCAATGAGGCCAGGAGAGCATTCTGGTATCTGCCTCAAGGGTGCTCAAAATCAGTGTGGGAAAGTGGCTTCCCTTTTGTAGCTTTTGCAGGCTTTTTCCAGTGAGAAAGATGCTCCACAGGCATCCACAGGCACACTACAAGCCAATATAAAATGAAGGCTGAAATTAAAACCAGTCCTTCTATGGGCTATACAGCTGGACCAGTGGGTATGCAGTGCAGAAATGAATTCCCCACAGGTTTAAGTGGAACAAATCATCCAGTTCCCTTACAAGTACTTGGCTATTCTAAGTACAGTGACAGCTATGAACCCAAACCTTTCACTCTATTCCTCTTGCTCTTTTGGTTATGCTTTTATAGGTAACATATAAACAAGCGCAAACAGTTACTTACTGCTTATTAATAAAGCTACTGGCATGCTGTCCACTACATTCAGGCATAGATCCACGCAGTGCTCACATGGCAACCTCACAAAGGTTACAGTGGGTGAAAGCAGAAGCCTACAGAACAGTCACTCAAAGGCAAGCACGAGATCAAGTATATGCACCACATCTTTCTGCACCTGATTTCCTTTCAAAATGGACTATTTTTTCTCCTGCAATGCTTTGTCTTCTACCTGACTAATACAGATTATCTAGGATACAGCAGCCTGTCCTCTCCCACTTCTGCACTGCGCACTCCAAGACAGCATTGTACATGAGAATCCAGCACTGCAGATCAAGACATGGATGAGAAAAGCAAATCTGAGGTGGAACAGATGAGACATGCAGAAGGAGCAGACTGATTTCTGCCCAAAGAGACTACAGCAGGTACCCAAGGTGCATGTCAAAAGAGACTATCACAACAGGAAGGGAGTATACTTGCTCACAGCACTGAGGTGAAGTGGCAGCTGAGCAAGCCTATAGTGCAGGAGGATGCAGTGCAAGCAATTAGCAGTGTGGTGTTACCACCCTGAAGTGCAACCTTTTGCACCCAGTCAGCCTGCTGCGCTAGCTGAAATCCTAATAATGATGTATAGATTCATCTGCACCAGCACACAGCAGTAGGGCACTGACCTGATTAAAGTACACAGTTCATAAAAGAGGAATGGAATGGGAAAGAGCAATCTTCATAACAATATGAAATCAAAAAGTAGGAAAAATCCAGTCATCCAAGGAAAGGGGGAAGAAGTTAAGCTATGAGGAAATCAACCTGTAAGACTGATTCTTCTAAAGTGCAAGAACAATCAAGTGGTAAACATACCATAAACTAACTAAAAATGTACTTGCTTATTTGCACCTCCCCTAAGATATTTAAAGAAAACGAAGAGTATCATTTTGCTTTAGCAACTCCACCTTAAGATGTCAATAATGGATGTTATTTTGAATTTACATTTACAATGCTGTTGTTTCAGAGAGGAGATTACAGTTATGCTATACAATATTTTGTGGCCACTTAGGTTTGAATAAAGTATATACATTCTGTAGGAGGAGAACTTGTCTGCTAATCCCCTTTCTGTCCTCCTAGAGAGAACCTGAGGGCATGAAGAGACCATGAAGTTGTTTTGAGGAAGTTCTCATAAAACATGTGCATTTAGAAAGCAAAAACAAATTACTGGGAGTAATAACAAAGGCTCTAAATGAGGCAAATAACTTGTTCTCAATGAGAAATACTGCCATCAAAGCTCTAAACTATCTGTCTCAGAATGACGATGTCACTGCACTGCGCTTAATCTCCAGCAAAGATAATGCTGCAGTGGAGACGCACTCTATCTAGCAATAGGACAAGAAGTAATAAACTTAAGTTGCACGAGAGTTCAGGTTACATATTAGAAACAATTTCTTCTCCAAAAGAGTGATGAGGCACTGGCACAAGCTGCCCACGGAGGTGATGGAGTCACCTCACACTTGAACACTGCAGGTGTTCAAGAACCATGGAGATGTGGCACTTAGGGATGCAGTTAGTGGGTATGGTGAGGGTGGGTTCATGGTTGGGCTTGGTTGTCTTAGAGATCTTTTTCAGCCATAATGGTCCTATGATTCTATGATGCACCCCAACACAGTGATGCCATGCCAAAAACACAATACCTTCACAGGACGCCTTGGTTTCTTTTCCTATGTCAGAAGCTGTGAAGTAGTGCATAGGAACTGAACTGTTTTGCTTAAGCAGTGCTGTATCTTTGACTGCAGATTGATAGCAGGAGCAATGCCTCCAGTGCAAAGCATGGGGGAGGGAAAATCCAAGTACCTTCTGGGTGGTTTTAGTGGCATTAGGTTACAATGACTTCCAAATGGTATCACTACAGCTTACAAAGAGCACTAAGGAAAATGATCACCTGCACATTACTAGAGAAATGTCCCAGCTGTTAGAATTCCAAGCTAAGTTTTACTAGAGTGAATTTATGACTGCTTATTATTTAACTTAGCCTAGGATCATAATTAAAGATGGTACTCTAAGGCGAATTCCCACTGATGGGAAACAGCATCATTTGAGACTCCAGCAAAGAGTAATCAGACACCTTTGGGGAAGTAATCAGGCATCTGTGAAAGAAAACTCTGATGTCAAGAGCCCCTCACATGGGATGCTTGTTTAAGTGTTGGGAGGCTTGCAGCACGTTTAATGAGACAGAAAGGTTAAAGGTTTTTTTCTTACAGATTTAAAAAACATAAAGAGAAGAATCAACATTTGATGGTCCTAATTAGCAGCAAAATAAAATGGGCAAATATTGTCGCACATGGGGTACACCCTGAAACAAGGAAATGAAACACCTTTTTCTCCTGAGCTTCCCTACCTCCATCTAACTGAAGCAGGTAAGGTTTTGTAAATATCTAATATCTCTCTCCTTCATGGGACAACGTAAGAGAGTACAAAAGAATATGCAGGATCAGGTCCTTGAACAGGACTTTTATGTAAGAACTCTGCCCACCAAGGGTGATGTACACCATTAATCTGACAAATAATTAGCAGTAACTGTCTGAAGGCTGCCTATGAAAAGCCATGAACACAATTCATGAAAGATACAATTCTGAGCCACAGAGGATGGAACTGATAAGAAAGGAGAAAATTTTAACAGAGATATTTATTTGCAAAACTTCAAGCACTGCCACTGGCTGTTATTCACAGCATCTGGTGAATATTTTACAAATACACTCATGGTTTAGTATGTCTGTACAGAGAACCTCAAAATTTGCAAGACTTTATATTAAACGACAGTGTAACACTGGTGAGTCCTCTGGTATGATGGTTTATTATCTATCCACCAGCTGTTATTATTATATAGCTGTACTGTGTATTTCTTGAATGGTGTATTTCAGAAATATTATATTTAAAGGCAGTCTGTATGGTTTCTTAAAACAGCTCTAGGGTCAACTTCAGAATTAAGTTCAGTTCACAGGCTCTGATTTAGCAGAGATCTTATGTGCAGGCTTTTAGATCAGGCATACGAGAACTGCTTTAAATTGCCTTTTGCGAACAGGAGGAAGGAATGAGATAACAGAACCAAAGAAAGCTCTTCCTACTAAAAACTAACACAAAAGGAAAGCTGGAGTTTCCACCGTCAACCGAAAAATTAGTCCTCTACACTGTTTCAAGTTAACTACAATATTTTTGCCATCTTATATTCTGGTTGTTGTAAATAGTGCCATCTCCCTTTAATGCCTCTTTAAAATTGAATAATAAGAGGAAAAGGAGAGTAACTACAAAAGAAAAGATGCAACATTCACATTTAGCTAACAGACTGGACCCAAATTCATCGGAGCCTGTTCTGTGACCTGAGATGGCTTTGATAGCGAGGAAAAAACATTCCCATTTGCTGCCAAAGTGTTCAGGATCCCACATTTATCAATGGACAACTGCAAAGCCTCACTGCTCTGCACTGATCTGAAGCTCACTATTCACCAGGGAATTCTGAAAATTATTCTGAACATTATGCAAATTGTTCTGGGCACATTTTCCTCCAAACTAAGAAAGGCTTACATAACAAACACTATACTGTTTTCTAGATTAGCTCTACTGCCCACAGACTTAATAGTGTGTGACAGAAGAAACAAATTGCAAAAATGCACACCGACAAACAAATCCACACTTCCCCTCCAGAGCTGAAGACCATCACAAACCATACTACCTTGCAGGAAGTAAAAGACACATTTTCATGACCTTGTCCTCTTCTACAACATACAAACTTAAGCCCAGGAGAGTATGCAGGAGGTAACGCGACAGCCATTGGTCACATTGCTGAACGCAATGTGGAAAACATTGAGACACAACTGAGAGGTGTGCAGAAGATTCTGCATAAAATAAATTTGTTATGCTAACCCCACGCTCTTATATTTGTATGCTAGACTGTCTGGCTGAGCAGCACTCTGTATTCAGCTTCCCAGTACTTTTGCATGAATGACACTGTATAAAGAGGTACTGTATTTACTAGCTGAATAAACAATAGGTTTTGCTTTCACTCAAGTATTATGACTTCAACTCATTTTATTTATATGTCAGTAGTTCAGAATGTGCAGTGGTCCAGGCACATCATCACTGTTCACCTTTGTCAGAGAAGGGGCCAGAAACATCCACGTTGTTATATCTCTAGAACAGCTATAACTCATCCCTGTAACCTTTGGAGAATACGCAACAATTCATTTTGTGTTAGTAACACTGCAGAATCTATTTATTTTTAAATTCATGAAAAAAAATACACCTATTTTCAGTGTCCCTTGGTGTGCACACAGCCCAAAAAGTGACAAGTTGACAGAGCCAGTACAAAAAGACTGGCTGCCCAGTCATTAGCTTCCTATAGCAAAAGCTCAAGGGAAAAAGAAATCACTGACTTTAGCATCATCCCTGCCATTAGATGGCACACCGAATGTTGTCAGATCAGAGGAAGGGGGATAGTAACTCCCTACCTGAGTCTCTAAGAAGCATGACGTAAGCTCAAGTACAAAGATTACAGGACCTGGAATTGCTGGGAGAGGACCCAAGGAGCACTTTCTCAGGAAACCAGTCCCCAGGCATGTAAGATGTTAAGCACCCAGGCACCGAACTATCCGAGGATGGACCCATCTTTATGCAGCTCCCTTGATCCAATGAGCTGGCTTGCATCATGTTAACTAAGCCAGATGCTGAATCTGAGTTGTAAGAGTCCATAAGGAGCAAAATCAGTGAGAATCATTCCAGTTACTTCAAGTGCCCCTTCAAAATCAATCCTTCCAAGTTCAAGGTGACCCCATTAACTACAGACCTAAGCATTCATAACGCCCATAATCATGGGTTTCAGTCATTTACCAGGTGGGGTAAAAACCACCTAAAACATTTTTATAATCTTAAAAACCTTGCAGTGAGGAAACGAATATTTGGGCATACAGCCAAAACAATAAAATCTTGAATATTATACCATGCATATCAGCAGTACCTTGGCTGCACTCAAAATAATAACTAGATAGTTTTGTCGCTTTTAACATAACGTAACCTATTAACTTTCATCACTGTTCTGGGTAAGTAATATTACACAGGATATAACTGAAGAAATAAATATTGACACATGTTGCTGTTAAAACACTGATTGAAAACTGCAGACCAGAGCATCAGAGCGTAGCAGCGTCTCTTCAATTCCAAGATCTCCTTCTCACTTCTGATGTAAATTCTCCATCCCAAGGCTGCCTTTAATGTAAATGGGGTTTGTGTACGTGTATATTATATATATAAAAATAAGCACGCTCACGGAATAATGAGCCCTGAGAAATACACTCTTTCAGCACTCTTGTGGGAAGGTGAGGCTGCTGAACGCAGCTGTTTTCATGATTCACATCTGAAAACTACGCTCTATGGGCCTGGCCAGGTGAAAATGCCAGGTACGCAAGGGCAGCTTGTAAATCTGCTTAGCTATTTCCTTCTGGCAATCTGCCCCCTGTCCTTTAACTTTAGTTGGGACTGGTTAAGCACCGTGCACTTCTGAAGACTGAAGACTGGGAACTACATGTCATTTCTCCTACCTATAAATAACAGCAGTCAATAAAATAAAGGCAAATAAAGGCAGTAAATGATGTTTATTTCTAGTCTTATTTTATCCCGCACACATTTCTCTCAGAATTTTTTATGTGTTCCTCTAGCCAAGGCTGTCTGTGCCAATGCAACAACTGCAGCCTCCCTCCTGCCCCCTCCAGCCTGCTCATTAGCCAGTGTCTGACAGAAGCAAGCACCAGCTGCTCTACAAAAAGGCACATGAAACACTTCAGCAAGATATTATGAAATCATCTGTCTATAAGGAAGAGATTTTTTTCTTCCCCTAGTCACCATTACCTAAAGGTTGATATAAACTTTTGATTAAAAGGACGGTGTTTCTTCAGAACTTTTTTCTTGTAAGAAGTGAAAATCATAACCACATCTGGATACCCCATTTTCGACTCAAACAGCCAAAGAGTCAGTGCTAATGGGGCTAACCTTGTACCTGTGAGTCTTCTCCTTAGCATTTCCTGTTGTCAGGCGTCTGTAAGGCCCCACAGTTGGCAGAACAGGGACACTGGCTGTTTGGGGCTTGCATATTTGGGGCTTTATTTACATGGTATCTCATGGCAATGAGCTTCACAGGTAACTGCAGGCAGGAACAGGGTTAGTTCATTTGCTGACATACAACAGCAGAAAACATTGCATACGCTACATTATTTCTTTGGCAGCTCACATCTATCTTCAACACAATTTAATGACAAAGTTGAAAAAAAAAAATCTCTCATTAGTCGAATGCGAAATTTATAAGTGTAATCTACCTTTGGAAGCTTCTGTGCCCAGTGGATTTTCCAAGATGTCTATCATATCTTGGCTCCATGCATCCTTCACAGCAGACTTAGACACCTTTCTGTTGTTCAGGCTTTGCTGTGGTCGGAAGTTATTCCTCAGGTACTCCACAGACTTGACGTGGTCTTGTTGCTCAGTGGTGAATATGGAATAGAAAGCTTCCAGCTGACCATCATGGCGGGGGAGAGAAAGGACATTAATTAGAAAACAATGTGCTGAAATCTGGATGGCTGATAAGAGAATAAAATGGCAGGAAATGTCGATGCCAAGACTGATAAGCCCTGCGGGAAGTCAGGCTGCCCACTGAAATTACTGCCAACCTCCTTATCTCAGCACAGGACTTATCCTGCCCAACAGAAGAGGAGACCTTTGAGCAACTCATGGCTGACTGTCATGGGCAAGGACACATTTCCCCTTAGATCTGTTGTCTGGAAGGAGTGTGAGTGTGTGACAGCCCTGCCAAGCCCTTCTCACTGTTGGCATTGCTTTGTTTTATATTATCATGCCAAAAACGTTTCCATCCCAAGAGCTCTTTCCAGGAGATGGTGATGTTACCTTATCCCTTATGGGATGAACACCCAAATCCCGAGCTGAGTGACAAGTGGAACAACCTCAGGACTCTCAGCTTTGAGCACCCTGACCTCCCTACCAGTCACTGCTCCCTCTGATACCTGCAACAGGGTGAGAAATTATAACATAATACCAAATGGGCACAGTGAGCATGTATTCCTCTGGGAGTAAGTTTTCTCAGCTGTATTCAGATTTGAGCTATTTTTAATAAAACGTATTAACCTGGAAGGAAGAACTGTAATTGGGAAACTTTTCTGTTACTTAGGATCTCAGCATTTCTTTAGAACAAAATTTCTAGCAAATTAAGATGAAAATATTTTCAGCTAATGCTGTTCTCACAGCTATCAAGGTCAGTATAGCATTTACTAATAGCTTGTTATCATTCAGGTCAAGAACCAGAATTAGTTATGTCTGCTGAAAAGGCTGAGCAAGACACAGCAGAGAAAGATTCACTGCTGATATTGTTTACATCAACATCAATTACATATATTGATAGTACAGATTTGGAGAGTACAGAATCTGGCCCAAGACTTTAAAAAGGACTTGGATTATGCTCATAGTTTAAAGACAGGTCACTGTGAGCACAACATCCTTTCCATTAAGTGCTTTTGTTCTGAAAGTATAGAATAAAGCCTAAGAGTCTTGAAACTTCTAACTGGGAAAAATTATCACTGTAGCCTCAGCTGACGGTGCTGATAAAAAATAATAAAAGGAAAGAACAGCTAAGGATACTCCACTGAATCAAGAGGCACTCGCTGTCAATATTTAGTTTCCCTTCAAACCAGTAAACAGAAACTTCTTTCTGCTACTCCTGTCCAGCTGGCCAATTCTGCTGGGCTGGATGATCCTTGTTACTGGGCTGAAATATGTAAAACTTATCACGTGGGCAAACTTATCCCACGGGCAAGTGGAGTCAATTTTCACACTTTTCATTTCAAAAGTCAGTCTCCCTGGAGCGAGGATGTGTGCTGGGCTGGCTAATGGAGAAATATATGGGAATGTTATCACAGTGAGCACTGCACGGACAGCAGGAGGGAGAAAGGACGGACCTCAGTGCGCAGATCCTGAGTTGGCTGCTCTGCACCAACACACAATACAAGGGAAATGAGCCTCATAATGGGCAGGCACTTCCAAGGTAACAGCACATCCTTGTACATTATCAGCAGCAGCTTCCCCGAGGACAATTGCTCTTACTGAACAAGCAGGGAGCCAATGCACAGGGAGAGTGGGCAGCCAGCAGGAAGGCGACAGCTGGTGGCCGGCTCCATCTCAGGCAGGGGACCCAGGTATTGCTTTGAGCCTCCAGTGCATGCACTGATGGTGAGATTTGGATTGTACTTCTGTATCTGAGGTGAATGTCACATTCCCAAGCTCTCTGCTGTAATTTTCTCTCTGATCCTTAAGAGAAAGATGTCAAAAAAATCTTGAAAACTCCTTGCTAATTACTAGTATGAAGTACTAAAAAGCATTGATAGATGGGTTAAAAAGTGAGGTAAAAGGATTATCTTACACTTTTGTCTTGAGAAGGAAACCTGATGATCTTGCTAAGCCCTGTGCTCCTCTATGACCTTCTAAGGAGGCACTGACCATAACCCAGTAGACATTTACTTGTGTTTTCCAATCCATGCTCGAGAACCAGTTCTGATGAAGGGAACTAATAGGTCTTTAAGTTACTCTGCAGAAGTTCATGAACTGGATAGCAACTGCTCCTTGTCAAGTCAAGGCTTACACTTCCATGACATTAATTGAATTTTTAAACTTTCAATGAGAACTTTTAAAATATTTTCTTCTGCCACGCTACCTTGGGGAGGTATAATTGCATTTTAACAACTGCCAGTTCAAATATGATTTTTAACCTTCCCCTTTTTATGTGTTGAAGTATATATAAGTCATTTCAACTTCATTTTTACTATAAAAATATTATCTACCGCAAATGAGACATTAATTGATCTATAGCTGCCAGGGGAAAAAAAAAGAAAAGATGTACAGTCAAGGAGCTACACTCATGCTCTTCAAGGAGTACAAGAGCTCCTGTTCAGAAGAAGAAATCAAAAGCCGCTATAAGAGTGCTGTAGATACAGAGAAACCTGATCTAAAATTCCAAGTCATGTAATTACAAACCATTAAAGCCTGATGTGCACAGTGTTCTAAGGGCTGGATATAAAAGTGGTAATTAAAAATACTAAAACTGTTATAAGCACAATGAGATACTCTGAGGTATGCATTATGAGAGATAATGCTGTGCTTTGGGTCACTGAATGCACTTAGCTTTACAATGCATCTGCAGGGTGACACGGCTTGTCCTGTTTTGTTGTCTAATTATCGGGAGAGATGATGATGATGGAGCACCGAGAATAAAATAGAGAAGCCTCTACAAATGGACCACTTCAGAACTGTCCTTTTTACAGCAAGGTATTTTGCACAAAAGCAAGGATTTAATTGGAACAGCAACAAAGCTTAAACAATATCACTTTCCTCCTCTGGGATTACAGACTGTTTCATGGGGTTTGTGATAAAGAAGGTTAAACTGTGGCAATGGATTATACTGCACTGTTTCTGTTAGAGGAACAAATAATAATCATGGCAATGGCAGGGTCTTAAAATACACCCATCCCCAAAGCTGCCAAGTGGGAGAATGCTATTATTTATTCCACATGTGTTGTAGTATCAATGAAAGCCTGTCTCCACATAGAACACCCAGCCCTTCAACCACACACACATGCAAAAAGCAGTGCAAGGCCAAATTGAAAAGGCTTGAGTTGGCACCGTTACCACTGTACTACATAGGAAAGAAACGATGCCAGGATAAAGCACCTTTATACCATCGTAGGGCTTGCCAGCATTTAGCAGTTTATTTGCATTTGTTAAAACTGAAAAAGAAGAAAAAAGTGCACGACCCAGCCCACTTGCAGACAGGGGTGTAAAAAACAGGGTATAAAACTGAGTGCGGGTCAGGCCTCGCAGCCGCCCAATAATAAACAGTAAAGTTACTGATGCAGTGAAAAGCTACATGGGATTGCAAGTATCCTGCAGGCAAGGACAGAATTCAAAATGATCCTGACAATCAGAGAAACAGCCTGAACAAGACAAAGAGTCTGATTCAACTGGGCCCACGTGCAGAAAGTCCCACGCTTTGCCTGCATGACCACACGATGCTCACTCAGCAGCACTGCTAGAGAGAGCTCTGGAGAAGGCATTTGCAAAAGGGTTCCTGTCAGCCATCAAAAGTGGCATGCTGCTGTGAAAAAGGCAAAGTAATGCCGGCACAGGCAGCTCAACACACGAATCTGCACGTCTCATGGTACCCAGCTGAAGCACTGAGACCTGTTTTGAATGTGGCACTTTTAAAAAGTGTGGAAAGGTCCACAGGAGAAGCAATAGGATCTAGGAAACATGAAGACAAGCCTGGAGCAGGGGCACAGCAGCCACCTTCCACCCTTCTGAAATCTCTGAGACCCAACAACTTTTGGTCATGACCACTTGCTGAGCCACTTGCTTAGGTACAATTCACAGAATTAGTGTATTGAAAAGCTTTGTTTTCAGTGGCTTAAGCTAGATGAATGAAAGACTAACTTCAGTAGAATGGCTTTCTAAGGACAACAATCTTAAAACATCAAAAATACACTTAACTGGTAAACACTGGACTATATTTATCCATTACTTTATCGGAAGCATTCTTCTCCAGACCAATCCCAGACATGGGGTCTGTCTGCATTAAAAGCTGCTATGTGCTAATTTTAAGGATTTGTGTACCAGTTCTCTAAGCACATAATGGCAGCTTTACTGTGTTGGAAAAACAGTTAAGCATGGAGAATTAATGGAAACACGTCTTTTCTAATGTAATTAGTTCAAATTACTAAATCTGAGCAGAACTGAAATAATTCACTTTACTTTGAAAAGAAAGTTTCAATTAAAAAGAATAAAAAGGAGCAGCATGTAAATATTTACACCATAGCTTAATTTAATCTTAACAAAAACAACACCAAATAAATCACTGAGAGGAAACTAGGTTTCACGTTATGCTGTCTCCTTAAGACTGATGGCTCTTGCTCAGAAACAATATTACTAAAAAAATAATTCACCAACATTTCCCGTTACGTCAGCAGAAATTTTTGTGTTCACAGCATTAAAACATGGGGTTTGGAAACACCACATTAAAGAGGGTAAATCAAGAACCTGCTTTCAGCTGGGGGGGGGGGGGTTGGACCCCGTGATCTTCAGAGGTCCCTTCCATCCCTTATGATTCTAAGAGATGTCGCCGATGAATTAAACATACCTGATGGTAAGAAATGGGAACAGGCTTCCGGAAAACGATCCACTCCACGATCTCACTGCAGGGAGGAGTGGTCAGGGAACCTGTATAGCGGTAGTAACTCCCCAGCGATGTTGGCAGCAGGTCCCTGAGCACAAAGGGATCCAGGAAGGTCTCTTTCTCTGTGGGGGAGTTCGACAAACAAAATTACACTTTTTATTTTATTTTATTTTATTTAAAACATGTCTTTAAAACAGACATCACATTGATAGGCAGCCTAGGAAAGTGTAAGGGCAGCAACACATTTTATCATATATATGTAATGAAAGATAGAAGCAGCCTATCAGGAGCACCCTGTAAGAGTTGATATGTTGATTATTAAAAGAGCAGCCAGAATGCCAGTCAATCCTATACACGCCTATTCAGAATGCATGCAGGTGTGAAAAGCCCTTGCTATCTCTATGCTTTCTGCAAGCACTGAAATAACACTGTATTCAGCGGTTTCAACACTCCGTGAATTTCTCTTCAGCTTGATGGTGGTGCAGGTATGCCACAGCTCTACTGGGACAAAGCTGGGCCCCAGAGGTCCCACTCTTTGCAGTCAAGGCCGGATGCAGTCAGCACAGCACCGTAAGAACATTTCAGAGGTAAAAATGCTCTCCCCTCTAATCCAAGAAACAACTTGTGGAGTCCAGCAGGCTGAGGGATGAGCTCCTTCCAGTAACAGTAGCAAACTGGTGGTATTTAACAATGTGAAGGTAAATAAATAAATGAAAGGAGGGAACAGCTGCAGGCAAGACAATTTCCTTGCCATCCCTTTGCATTTATCCTCCGCGCTTTATGCTGACTCACTCCCTCTCAACCTGTGCAAAGGTGTTCACTGCCTCAGGGCACACTGACACGTGAGGCTCTCCCATACATCTCTATTCCTCACTTTCTATATTCTTACAAACAAAAGCCAGTTCACATTGCAGCAACTTTCCACCTTGTCGGACCTGCTGGGCAGCTGATCTGATCAAATGCCTGATTCACTGGGTAGCAATCCTGCCCACAGGGCAGCAAGGTTGGAACTGGATGGTCCTTGAGATCCCTTCCAACCCAAGCCATTCTATGATTCTATGATCATATTCTCCTGCACATTATCAACTAGTTTGCAAAGTTCCAAAATGAGTAATTCTATGAAAGTCAAAGTATACAGCTTTGTAACAGAGTACTGCAATATCTTCATTAACCATTTCTTTCCTTCTAATTCGAGCAGATACCAACAACTTCTGCAGCCTCAGAAAGGAAGCAAGCAAAGAATAAAACATCTTTTCACAGCACACCTTCAGAGAAGTGTGCGCTCAGGTAATAAATAGTAAAATATACATGATTGGCCAAAGTTCAAAGAGAACTAATCAAGAAATCATAATCACAGCAAAAGGTCGCATTTAATTTGATTTCCAATTAAAAACGCATTGGTTTATTTTTATACAGGAAAAACTGGTCTGAAAAATTGCAAACTCAGTCAGAGGATTTGATTTTCAAACTTCAGCACAGATGTAGCTTCACAGCAAAATGAAGTGTTTTGTATTTCAGAAGCTCTCTCTGTGGAAGCTGAGCACAGAGTGGGTGCTATGAATCCAAAAGTATTTGAACATGCAAACATCCTTTTTGTGCTAACAGCCAGTGACTATAAATGAAATAGATGGGAGAGGTACAGGCACATTTTGAAAAGAGAAAAGAGAAAATTGGAAACCCTTGCATTCTTGTTTATTGGAAGATTTATGAAATAACGCTGTGGTTACAATTAACAACTTAGCTATTTTTAACTTGGATAACCTTTTATTTAGAACGATGGAAATATCCGAGATGCTGGACAAACACTCTCTGTAAAAGCAAGAATGCAGAGTATCCCTTTATCAAAGGGTGACAGGAGAACGAGGCTCATTTTACACTCTCAAGGATTTTTGTGCCATATGCTGACAATATTATATTTTAATAATTAATTGTTCATCAAAGGAAAAGATGAAGAACAGGGATGCTAAATTCAAAGTTATTCAAATTGCAAAAATGAATAATGCATGACTTTTATATTAAATACACACTGTATTAAGTAGTCTACATTTCATCCAACTCTGTCTTTCATTTTTAAACATTTTGAACTACAATATGAATAATCAACCAAGGGAAGCTTATTTAGACAGAGAAATATCTTATTTGAATGCAAACTGGAAGTATCCGACTATGATTAAATTTTAGTTATCAATTAGGTAGATTTTTTTTCCTAAGCATTTGGAAACTCACAGTCAGCTACGAGGAAGGGTATTTCTTGAGGAAAATGTAGCTTTGCTGAAGCACAGCTTTAAGTAGGACAGGGTGTACTCTCATTTTTCATGGCTACGAGCAATGCTGTAGGTTACTGTTAATGAATTCCAAAGATTAAAATAAAAAAACACCTATAATTGGATTACCGTGACTTTTAAAATAGATGATAATCAATTGTTTATGGTTTAATAACCCAGCACATTTGAAAACAGATCATTAATTACTATCTCCTCCACCTAGACGCATGGTGCAGCTTTAGAACCCGGAGTCACAAGCATCTTCATGCCAAGCTTACAAAACAAGTGACTTAGAGACTCAGGACTCTTTCTTCCATACAATATGAAAACAGGAAATGCCATGAAGTTGTGTTCCTGAGAGCCTGAGACAGTTTTGAAATGAGATTTGAAAATCAAGTCACTTAACATTCCAGCTTCACATTGCTGATGATTGTTGGTAAATCTGTAAAAAGAATCACCTGCGAGCCACACCACAGTATTCACTAACATGGTTATTCACACATACTTACTTATGTGTATATGTGCATATATAGCATTCCTACTAACTGTGAAGTTGGAAAAAATATCCACTTTTGTCAGTGCCTTACATGAGCAGCTCCTGTTTCCTTTTCTCTGCTGGGACAGGCAGAGATTTTGCCCAGACAGCTGGGAGCAGACTGGGCAGGGTGAGAAGTTCATAGAGGGAAGAAGCCAGACAAGGCTGGGAACCACACAACCTTCTATGTGAGGAGAATTAAAAAAAAACACAACACTACAACAATAAAAACAATCTGGCGTTTGCTGACAGGTACAAAGAAAAGAACTGGCAGACAAAACCAATAAAACACATCAGTGATAACATCTGTGTTCACCTGCAAATAACCTGCAAACAGCGCGATGAATCCTGCAAAACCCACTTGTGAGCCAACGAAGAACCCCACACTTGCATGGTCTCCACTGCTCCCTGCCCTGCTCCATCCAGAGCACAGAAAAACAAGTAGGAAATGGGAGCCCTGGGGTCTCAAACTGCAGAGCATCCTCTGAGAGCAGCACTAACAGTGCTGCTGCTGCCACCACTACGTTGGGCAGCCTGGGAAGGAGCAGCACCAGGAGCACCATGGAGCTGCCCCTCTGATCCGTACAGCCAATTTCATTGGCAGTTAACAAGGGATGAGTCGACAATGGCAGCACCAAGGCTCGTAAAGAAGTGTTCACTCTAATACTTCCCAAGGAAAAATTAACCAAGTGCCACATACGCATTGTTGACAATTAAGACAATGTGCTATTTAAACTACTGAGCATTCCACAGCATAAAGGGACAATATGGTGCTTTAACTCTCACATTCACAAAGTGCAATTAACAGTTAGCTTGTGTCTTCTGATACAACGTTCCTGTCCATTTTTTGGTCTTCCTCCTTTAAAAACAATGCATATTCTGCTTCCACATTTGTCTGCAAACCAACAGGAAAGCTTACACTTGAGTTTTTATTTTACACTAATACAGTAGGAAACATATATTTACATGACACATACAAACTTTCTTCAGCCAATTTAGCTGTGGAAACAGAAGACAAAAATACAGGACTAAACAACCCAAGATAATGTCTGAATGGCCACGTACCTGTGTCAACATCAGGTGCAGTCTTTCAACACTATTTTTGTTTACTAGACAAGAAACACTCTTCATTTTCTTCAATTCTGTATCATCAGTCAGTAGTGCTCAGTATATTCTTTGAGCCAGTAAATCTCCCTACCTTTTTTGCATGGGACCAAGGGCCATTTTTTGTACAACCAACCCAAAGCCACAGCAACTGCAGGCATGCTTTAAGGAGCTGACCTATTTACACTCCAGATTTGTTAAAGCATCACTGCATGTGAACAAATACTGAGCTGTGCACAATAGTTTTCATAGCAGAGGAAAAATCAGATGTTGAAACCAATACTGGTGGTAGATACTCACCAGCTACTGCAGTTTTCAGAAGCTGATGCCAACAAATACTATATTACAAGAGCTATCAGTTGAATGTTTTGACTTCAAGGACTGACTTGCTAAAAATAAATTCTCTGAAATGCTGGAAGAAGATCGCCCTGAATTTTAACTGAATCACTGTGCAATAGAAATGTTCTTGAGATATTCAGGTAAACAGCATCACAACTATCTGTGATCAAACCTCCTTTCAAATCCAACAGGAACTTGGATTGGAGATCAGAAGAAAATAGCTACATGCCAAGTCCATTTATATCCCATGGAATGCTTTGGACTTTCATCGTGCTTTTCTGTAAGAAAACAGGAACTTGGCTGCATTGGAAACAATATCTTAAAATGAGCTTATTTCCAAGATTAATGTATGTGCAGTGCCTGATAGGTGGAAACGTTACCCAGCTACACTTTGAATAACTGCAAATAATCTGCAATACCAGTTAGAAGAGCTTTGAAAGTCTCCCAAATTTGCCAAACATTGTTACTGCCAATTTCATTTTTACCCTAATGAGCCAAGTCATTCTAAAGCCTCTGCATTCAAACATTTAAAAAACAAACACAGAGAAATAATCCAAAGGACAGCACGCCATACACCCACCAAGCCAGAACTTCCAAGATAAAGCAGGCTGCACACCAGAGACAGGGAACAGACTAGCTGTGGTGATGTTCAAGATAAGATTACAACTATTATACGTTACTTTAACTGAAAAGATCTTCAAATGAGCACTCGCTGTGTAAATCCAGCATGCAGAGCAGTTTCTGATGGTCCTTTGTACTCAGTGTAATTCTTGTAGCTTATTGTGTAACTATTACTCTCATTTCTATTTTTTTTTTAAAGGCTAGAGCATCTGCTGAACAATGCAAAGAAGCATAAGGACACATAAAGCAAAGCATTGCTGGGAGGAAGGGAATGAGATAATAACACTCTCCTTACTCAGAAAGCTGCACTCTCATTTAACCTGAGACAAGTGGGGTGGTACAAAGAATGAGAGGAAAGAAACAAAGGCAAGTCTCCTATGGAAAAAAAGAAACCAACGTGAACATTTCCAAGCCAGGTGTCAGACACGGGCTTAACTTTTCTCCCTCCTTCTCTTGTAACACAGTTATAAGTGGAAACAGTTCAACAGGAAAAGGTTTAGCTGGAGAGGAGGGATCTTAAATCTTCAAGGAAATAAATAAAAAAAAAAATCAGGACCTTTCATGCTTACATACTGCTAATGAGGGCTTTGGCACAGCAGCTTGTTCCACTGGGGTGAGAATTCTCTAGGCTTCACAAAATCTAACCCATGGCAGAGTTACACGTGGAGTCAGGGCTACAAGGCACATGGCGACTGAGAAATGCAGAATGCGTACCAGTGGCTGGAGGAAACAGAAACCGAGTGAAAAATTTGGAGAGGAAGAGGATCTTCAAGCAAGCTGAGTCCTGGCACCAGCAGGGTGAAGTGAGGCAGGAGCAGCCAGAGTGTGTGTGGCATACATCTGCTCCAGTGGAGCCTAAGCAATATTGCACCTTCTCTGGCTTCAGCATCCCTCTTTCCTCAGCAAATATCCTCAAAACCCACCAGCAAAGCATGCAGCTCTTCTCCACTGCAGGTGCTTTGTTCACATTCATCCCCAACCTACATTCAGCCACATCTTAACTTTAGGGTTCTTACTGCTACAATCTTCCTTTAGTCAGCTTGACTTAGTTTTTCTGTGCAATGTATTAATAATATGTCGGCTCGCTGGTCTGCTCAGCCACGACCAGTGCTGATTTCCACAGAGCAGACAGGTGAAGGACCAGAGATTTCTAACACTTCCATCATTTATTCCTCTAAATGATACAGACCCCTGCTGCTATGAGCGGAGCTGCCCTACATAAAGGTGTGAACTTATCACCTCTGCTCTCATCTTCATTTCCCACTTCCCTCCTCCTCGCCTCTGCTCCGCAGTAACCGTGTCCTGGCCCCTTTCACACAGCTGCTCTGACTGTGAACACAAGAACAGATCAGAAAACAAAAGAATATATCCAGATCCTCCCCAAGGGAAAAAAAAAAAAAACGCTCCTCCACATTTCCTTCTCACATCACACTGCTCTTCCTTTGATGGTCTTCATTGTTCCAAATTGGGTTTCTGCTTTCTTCGAAGTTTTACTTTAAAAGCCAAGGTCCCATGGTAGCAGATCTTTCCCTCACCCCTCTTGCCTGCCTTTTTTCCCTGATTTTCAGTGCAGAATGCAAATAGCTTGTCAGGTGGTGTTATGGCTAAAGTTAAAAGCAAAAGAAAAAACCTGTCACGCTGCTAATGTTGTTTTCTTGTTATTATACCTTCTGGTGTGATAGATCCACAGGGTAACTAACACTGTCTGGATCGCTTCCTTTCACTGCTGATTTATTCTAACAGGTTATTTGCTGCCTTTTGCCTAGGACAGCTGGAGAGATGTGCAACATACTCATTCTCTCTTCTTTTTCCTTGTTGAAGCAATTGTGTTCCTATTCTATTTTAGTAGGGTCTCCTGAGCAGTTCTTGAAACTTCGATGGTCACCACCAAGCTGCCTGAACACCTCTGGCTCACCTTGAATGAGATTCAAGCTCACACCCTGCTCCATGCTTAGTGTAAGTTTCAGCACTATAATAATACAACAGAGGAAAAAAGAAAGTCTATTTTCAAACACTCTTTTAAATAAACAAGGGCTCCTCTCTACCCCTCACCTCAGCCCACATTCACAAACAAGCAACAGATGCCATCGATTCACTTTGTACCTGAGCTTTTGATCTGGCTGCTCTTTGATTTTCGCTGCTCACTTTTGACAAGGAAGGGAATAAGAGCCCAATTTCTGTGACATTAATAGAAGCTTTTCTGCTGCGGTAATTTATTTGTGTTTTGCTAATAACTTTGTGCTGATCCGTGTAGATTCTTGGTGACAGACAGGGAGAACAGGACACTGTGACAGAACATGCTTGTCATCAGCATGAAAGGTTTGCCATGAGCCTGTGGTGCAGTGGGACTGAGCAGAGCACCTGGGTTCAGGCTGGGAGAAAGCATAGCAGGCATCACCTCCACAGCTGAAATGAGAAGACTTCTTTTAACGCCTTTCAGGCAGCTGGTAAGAACAAGGGAAAACCATCTCTAAGAGGCTTATGTACAAAACAGTACCAAAAAGAGCAAGCCAAAGACACTGGAGGCGGGCGAAAGGGATGTCAGTGTGTTAGCAGCTCCACCCTGTTGGTGCTCCTCTGGGATACTGTTGGAGCGTGAGGCAGATAAAAGCCTCTGCAGCCATTTTAATGCAAATCAACAGTGTAAGACATAACTCGGTACTTCATGTTCCTGGTTCCCACAAGGACACTCTCTAAATGTGGCCTGGGAGCTCCCTGCTTCCTCACACAGCAGCAGCTCTGCCCTCTCAGCCTCTCATCACCACAAAGGATGAGGGGCAGGGAAGGGCTCAGAGCACCCAGCTGTGCACACCAGCAGCAAAACAGAAGCAGCTCTGTAGCACGAGGACCAGGCCATGTGTCCTTACTCAACAACCTGCCACCACTTGGGGTCCTCCATCCCAGCAGCACCAGCACAGCTGGGGGTTTTTCTGCCAGCTTGCACAATGAGAACAACATCTGAATAGCTGAAATATGTTCCCAGCGGTTACAGTGGAAAGACACCGTCATGTAGGCATCAGAAAACATGCACCATGCTGCCCGAGCTCCATCCCCACTGCAGTGAGGCCGGTGTGCTCCTGTTGGCCATCGGCGGCCCCGTGGCATGGATTGCAACATAAGAGCAGCAGGGCCCCGGCTGGCGGGAGGTGTGACAAATCGTTGGCAGAGCACAGAACCAATTTTAAACCACAGAAAGCAATTTTAAAATCAGCAACAGGCAGCTGACAGCTCTGAAAAGAGCCTCCTCGTCATTCGTGAGTCTTTACGATGCTCTGCGAGGGCGGACGCGGGAGTTTGGGAGCAGCGGCGCGATGGGAACGTTCTGTTCAGCAGGAGGATGTGAGACAAGCCCCAAAGCTTATCACTGATCCAAACATTGTTCGGGTGTATGCGACCGCTGTGGTTTTCCTTCCAGCTGGGAAAACTTTGTATAGTTACTCATGTAAAACTAAGCTTGATGTGACATTAAGATTCTAGAAAATTATGCCTGGAGATGAGGAAATAAAGTGAACTCTGAGTAGCGACTAAGCCTGTATTGATTTTTATGCGTACGTTTCTCTGTCATTGTTACTGAGCTGGTGACACTGTGAAGGGCACAATTATTTATGTTCCATCAAATTAGTAAGTAATTCAAATCCCTGACGAAATTTCAAGCAAAAAATGCTTTCACTTTTCACAGAAAGTCCTTCTGACACTTTTGTGTCAGAATTGTCCTCTTACCCCTGGAAGGGCACTTGAAAATACAGAATTTGATAGAAAAACTGAAAAGGTATGCAAGAAAAATGAAAAATGAGATCAACCTCATCGGTAGCATCCTTATATGTAACTGAGGGTTATCTGAGCTGCTGCCATCACAGGGACAGAGTGGAGTTCATGGTGCAGAGTCCACATCTAGGGACAGTCCTTCTAGCAGGGCACTTGGAGAAATGATGATTTGAGTTTGAGTTCGTACAATTTCCTTAATGGCTGGGAGGAAGGAGTGACTGTCCAGCCTAAGTCACCAAGGATGCTCTACTGGTCAGAGGGAAAGAGATGGAAAAAGAAGAAAATCTTACTTAAATAGGCATGTTGAAATAAGATACAAGGCAGAAGCAATGCCAAAGGGCTGATGTTCTCTCCAGCCAGAGGACACATAAACATGGTCTAATTTAAAAGCAAGACAGTCATCTCAACATTCATAGGCATTCCTGACTTCCACAATATAGGGATGTGCCTCTGTATTGTGATGGCCACCTAAAAATAATGTCGGAATGGAAATACTATAAAATACAAATAAACTTAAGGGTTCCACTTTGCCTTTCTCCAACTTCTTTTGTTGAATCCTTGCTTGATTCAACCACTCTGTTCAAAGCCCACTGTTTTCCAATGTATTCTGGCCAAAAACTCCATTGGGTCCCAGTTGAATGCAGCCAAATGGAATACAGGAAGAGTCTTAAATTCATAGAAATGTGCTCACATAAGATGTAAGTAAATTACAGAAAGAAATAAGGTGTCTGGAATAAAAGCTCACATCTTTACTATTACTCTAGATAATCACATTAAAAGAGAGATATGACATAAGAATTCTTTACTGAAGCATCCCATCAATATTTAAGTTCAAGAGAACAATTTCTTTGAGCAAGTACTTAGTAAGAGGAAATTCCCTTACTTTACCCACAAAAAGAGACTTTAAAAAAGCCTTTAATCAGAACCTTTGAAACAGGAAGGAAAGCAAGATTTTCCTCTTTTTCTTCCTTAATGTTTTTAAAAGGAAACTAGCTATTGAAATATATCAGGCGACTTCCTTTTCTTGAAACACTATTACCCTTCTGTGCATTGTGAGCAAAACAAAAATAAACGCCTTTTATCCACCCAGATTTTGCTGTGGGTAGGCAGCGCCAAGACGAACTAATCATTATATGGTCAGGGAATCACAGCCTTGGGATTGTGTCGCATCTTACCCAAACAATTATTTTTGGGAATGAAATAATACTTTTAGGAGGCATTGGTGTGATTATCTGCCACTGGCTATTTCAGCTGCAGTGGTGAGGAGCAAGAGACAGAGCACAAAAAATGATGAGATGGTTAAAAGAGCGCAGAGCTTGCGGAGGGTAGAGTGGCTTGAAATAGAAGGCAGGCAGCTACGAAGAGATCTTGGTCCAGTTAAATGGCAGCTTGACTTCAATGTCAAAATACGCAGCCACTGAAAAATCTTTGCAGTCCAACTGGTCCTTATTTCACTTCTGCCAGCTGCTTCGTTACCCACTGGGTGCTGGATAATAACATCCATTTTTGTGGAAAGCAACAGTTTTTTGGTCATGGGTGTTGTCTTTATTTCACAGCAGAACACTGCAATTTATGAACAGGAAGCCCATAGAAAATTCTCAGAATGAAGGACTGTATGGTGTGTTACCATTTAACCCCTGTTTTTCACTTCCACTTGGATTTATTAGTGTTCCCGGTTGCAATGTTAAATGATTCTGAAAGTAGAGCAATTAATCCAAAATCCTATTTGTTTTAATCTAACACTGTCAACTAGTTTTAGGTTTGCAGTCAGGAGAAAAAAATGTTTGTTAAGCTCTAGAGCACTAGCTAATGTCTAAAGACAATGCTCTGAAAAGGTGCAAAGATGTTTTATCGCAGCACTATAGATGGGACGGAGATTTATTAGAGTACCTAATGCCATTCCAGTAGACGCCTTTTGAATTATAATGAGATTATTAAAACTTTACAAATCATTATATTAAAACCTGACAAGAGTACTTTTGGAACTGGAGCATCTTGATGTCGTTGCTAATGATGCATTACCTGTGATAAGGCTTCAGTAGAATTACTAAGTAAAAAACTGGTTATAAAAGTATAAAATATATTAATATTTATTTCAGTACCTGCTATAAGTTCAAGGATAATAGGTTTATATGCATCAGAACAGTCGAATGATCGTATTTATGTCAGCATTAGAAAGATGTTCATTTGCTGCAAAGTTTAATTAATTTTCACAGATAGTTAATTTTCTGTTTCATTATCAGCTCCCTAAATTTGAAAGACAAATAATTTATAAACAAATAGAAACTTCAGAGAGGAGTATTTTTAGAGCAAACAGAAGATAAATAGCAGGAATGAAGCACTAATACGAATGATATATTGTAGTGGGTTTTGATTGATAACTTATGCATTCTAGAGCACTGACTGAAAAGAAACAAATTGTTTACTGTTAGCCCCAACCCATTTTCAGGTAACAAATGGCTCTGGTCTTTACCAATCAAATAATGGCTGTAATGCCCTTAGACATCATGAATGAGGAATGTGCAGGCTCACTGTGTCCTCCTATGGGTGACCTGATCCTTTAAGGACAACATTCCTACCCTTTTCCCCTTCCCAGCAAGAAGAAAGTTTAAGCAGCTACTTACCATGATGTACGACGCCCTTCAACCCATGGATAATGGGATCCAGTGCAGAATTGTCCCTCTGACTGACCTACACGCAAAGGATACAGGATTGGTTACATTTATTCTGGCATCAGACAGAACAGTCTCAGCTTAATCTTCTAAAGAGAGGAAAAAAAGATGTTATCTAACAAGCTGCTTAGTTCTCACATTTACAATGGCTCCTCACAAAATGCCAAAGATACATGGTGTAATAAAATGAAGCAAGGAAGGTTAAACCAGAAGAAGGCATTTTCTGCATTCATTAAAACATTAGCAACATTATTACCCAGCAAAGCCTAAAAACAGAGATATAGCGTCTCTCTGGCTACTTCTCCTTTCCTAGAGGAAAACTGCTGTGATAAAGAGAACTTATCCAGGAAGAGTCCACTAGTACAGGAACAAATCTGATGCCACTGCTGCCATCAGTAATGCTGGACCACTCTCAGCCATAAGAGCTGGGTTCTGACATCCTGTTACTACTCATCAACTTGCAACACTGCTGAGGCATTCACATCCAGTAATGCATTTATAAAAATTTTTGTAACTTTTTGCATCTCCAAAGGCTTTGAAGGAATAACCTACAATTTCTGTGAACGTGTCCCATTACCTAAAGTACTTGCTAATTTACTTCTGCAAAGTAAATTCTGTGTGTACCACGTTCATGTAGTGCTTCTTTTTTCTTTCTTTCTTTTTTTTTTTTCTCCCAGTCAGTATCAAAAACCTGAGCACCACTGACCATTTTTGGGCAGATTGCTCCAAATGAGGAAACAAATCAACTGCAAAAGGGCTCCTGTGCTTTCCTGCTTGCCCGTGATCTCACATCATGAGGAAAAAGAGAGATTAACAACTTTCTGTCTGGATTTTAACATGTGAAGGAAGGAGTGGAGCTAGAAGAAGAAAACCACGAGAGCAACTTGTGCCCAGCAGGGAACATGCGCTCTGTGTGAAGCACAGAACTGGCTTGGAGCATGGCTGCAGGACGAGGGCATCGCTGACTGCAGCACATACCAAAATGTGTTACTGTAAGAAGTGTGAGTATGGTTTTTCCCACCCTTTTCCCTCACTGCTAATAATAAATCCTAGAAGTGTCATTATCTTTTTAGCCAACTGCATTAAGAAGAAGAAACAAGCAAAAAAAGCCTCAAAATCAACACACCCCAACTTTCTTCTGTTTATTTGGCCTTTGAAATACTCTGCCATGCTCACGACACATTCCTGTGTTCTTGTTTCCAGACAAAAAAGTTTGCTTTCTTTTGGTGTTTTAAATGGAAATTGAAGATCCTTTTCTCATCACAGAACTTCAGTACTCACAACGATAAGGTAGGGCAAGATCTGCAATAAAATTATGAAAGCAGCAGCAGCAGCTTTGAAATATATACAGCTTAGATGTTACTGGCAATAATATTATTAGGCCTGAAGGCTGTAAGCTCTTTGAAGCATGAACTTTTATATGCCCAACGGGGTGCTCTGTACACTTTGGACTCTGTATAAATAATAATCACAGTACACTGAACCCAATGACCCACTTTGTAGGTTCTGTCTGGCTTCTGGCAAATCAACAGTAAACACTTTAAAAATGCAGAGCTGTTGGAAGACACGTTCTTGCATCTTTTCCATTTATTCAGGTTTCTCCAAGCCACAGCCACCACTAAAAAAGAAAAAGCAGCAGTGGATCTGAACAATGCTTCATTTATCGCTGTTTAACTGTAAGTTGTACAGAGTTTTATTTTGTTTGCTTTGTTTTTATCTCTCGTGACAGCTACCATCAGTTCAAAGAAAGCAAATGGATGGAAAGAAACCTAAAGGTTAAAATTCTTCCTTTTTGGGATTTTCTGTCAAAGTAGATCAATTTGTAACCTCAGCCTTGGCAGCACCCCTTTAATCTGCTGAGGTGGTATGCCTGTATAGATCTAAGCAATCTTTTGGATAACACACTCTGCAAATACGTTGTGCTCTCCAATAGCATGAAATCGAGAGTCATGTTACTTCTCTGGGGGTGGGAAAGCATATGCTGCATGCATCTGTAATCATGTTTTCTCTGAGGGGATGGGATCTCACGTTTCTCTAAGACTCCGAGGCAAACAAGTGACACTTGGGGAGACTGCAGTTCAGACTTGCTTGGGATATAATCTTGTTTTCCTTGCAGATGCTTTTCTCCCTTTTTTAACCTTTACTTACACACTGTTCTCCCACATCTCACTACACCCTCTGCAGGATCTTGGCAAGGCCAGTAGAAAAGCGCTAAAAAGTTTTCTTATTTTGTGGAATGGCTCAGGCTTCAGAGCAAAACTTTTCTTACATCTTTTTTTTTCCTTAAGATCTGAAAAGACCATTCCTTGGATTTCCTTTCCTTTTTCTTTTCTCTCTCTTTTTTTTTTTTTTTTTTTTTTTTTTGGTTGCATTTTTCTGTATCTTTTCTTCTATCTGTGTTCATAGAAAAAAAAAAAGCAGGTTTTTGAAACCCAGAATGTCAAATTCTATCCCAAGTGCTGTATGACTGTGGTTTAACTGGCCTGGAGCTACCATGCTGATTGAGATCAGAGATTCACCCCATACAAGAATCCTGTCTCTGAAAACAGCTGAGACATAAAAGAAAGGCGAGGGAAAAAGAAAGAAGGGAAAAAAGAACAAATCTACCACCAACATTTTTTTTTCACATGTAATGTGTTAAGACAGTTTATTTTCTATTATCTTATGAATAGATTCTAAAGGACTGCATGGATTAATGGGACAGATGGAAAACCGTCCTGAAATTGCCCTAAGATACTCCCAGCACCACTACCACTAATGTTGTTTCCTGAAGATGATGCATTCATTCAAAAGTAACACTCTATAGGTCTGCAGCAAACAGAATAAATAACAAATTGCTTGCATCATTTGTAATTGAACAATGCCTGTAATCCTCTTCAGCAGAAATAAATAGGCAACTCTCATGCTAAGTGCAAGGGAAAAATAAACACGGGAATATCATTAAGCAGTTTCCTGTGCTAAGAGAGCTCTCCCCACAGGGTGAATATGGGATGAAGATGACACGAGGAAGCCCAGACTCCTTGTTTATCATACCCTTTGGGTGACTCCAATACCTGGTGCACGTGTCATTCTGGTAGAGTGAACAGCTATTCTTAATGCAATGAATAAAACAAGCACTTGCAATGTAGGAAAAGGTCGTGTACAAGTGACCCCATTCTGCAGTCATAAAACAGAGACGTTCTTCAAGCAAAGGCATGGTGGAAATCATTACCCTAGACAGGCTGCATTTACTTACAGCTCCTGCACCTAATGCAGGCACTGAAAAATGATTCATTCTTCAGTTAACAACAAGGTTGATCAGTCACGAACTCTATTGACAAGAGCGTTAACACCTTTCATCATCACAACCTGCTGTCCCCTGCTTGGTGTCCCAAGAGCTGCCAAGGCAGGAGCAGGAGCAGGCCATAAGCTGGGCACTTCCTCAGGATAATGAAAGTTCCAGGGAATGCTCAGAGCAAGAGTGTGACAAGAAGACGGGCAGGGGACTGGTGATGCTAGCATGGTGCCAAGCCACAGCAGGTGGGAACAGACTTTGCAGGGCAAGATACTACCATAGAAAGCCCCACAGTACTGAGTTCACTGTGAGTTAAAAAGCAAATTAAAAAAACAACTCCAACAACAAACATATGGGGGAAAAAAAAAAAACAAAAAACACAAAACAAAGCAGCAACAAAGGCAGTTCACATTCTCTATCACTCTTGCCCTGTAAAGTAGCTGATGCTCACCACTCATCTGATGATGTTATGGAACAAACCCAGAATGTATTGAAGTCTCTGATTTCACAAAAAACCTGTGACCACGTGCTACACAATTTGAAACGTGTGCTAAATTTGTAAGTGAACCACAGCCTGTCTTAATGCTGGGAGCAGTTCAATCAAGCAGGAAAAAGAATGTCAGGCAAAAATTTGGAGTTTACAATGACTTAAGGAAAAATAATAAATAAAAAAAAATCAGAGGAACCTCCAACTGAGCACTGAGGCAGTTAAAAGGCCACACAGCTACCCCAGATCTAGCTTTACAGACCTCTGTCCAGAGGGAAAGACTCCCTCCAACTCCCCCCATTCCCTATTGCTTTGGGAGCCTCTCCAAAACCAGGTTACCCTCCATCTAAGCAATGCACTGTAGGCCCAGGGAGCAAAGCTCTCTAATGATCACTGGTACCTTGCAAAAAAGTAGGTGAATACTAATAGCTTGAACAGCTCAGAAGTCAGAAATATGCTTTTCTGTTAAACATATACTTAAATGGGTCTACTGGATTGAAGAAAAGAGTCTGGGGGAAAAAAGAACAGAAGAAAAATCTTCCAGTCTGAGTGATACGAAATACAAATTTCTCTCTCATTTCCAACGAAAAAAAAATCTGGCATTTACACTTATTAAACCGTCATAAATTTGCAGCAGCTGCTTTCAAGCTCATTAAATGGGCTCACAGACAGTACTGTAAAGCATCTCAAAGCAAAGGAGAACGCCGTAGCTGGCTATATTGAAAGGTGAAATGACATGCATTTTGTGCGAGTCAGGGGAAAATGAATGGCAACAATTTTGTGATACACTACCTGAGCCTTTCCCCTCAGAATAGTGATATAATTTACTTTTCTCTCCCACTGCAACATTTGGCCCTTGACTTGGAAACTAAATCTTCAATCTATCAAGCCTTACCCATCTGCTAAGTAAAATGGCCAAGACGATCTGCATGCCTTGAATTCGATATAGCCAGCTGCTCCCAGAGCACGGTGGCATTAACATCCAGAGACCATCCTCTCGTGCTGTAAAGGATGGTGTCTGCCAAGGATGAATGACTGCATACTTAACAGTGGCAGCTGAAGCCAGTGACAATGGCTGACACGGAGAGATGCCAATGTGTCAAATTCTACTTTCAATTACAATGGTGAGAGTCAGCGGTAATATTCCCCCTCACCGTGTGCCTTCAGCTCCCATTCAGCTCATGGTAAAGATGCACAGTTCACCAGCCAAATACTCGAGTCTCTGAACACGCTGTACAAACAGCTAAGAAAAAAAACCAAAACCTATTATAAATTAACGAGGTTGCAGAGATTAAATTGTCCTGTAGGGTTTCAGGACAATCAACATGGTTAAACAACTTATTCCCTTATCGGTGCAGTACCGTTGGACAGATGCCAGCCTGCAACCTCGGTGGCACTGTACCTGATTTTCACTGGATAGAGCAGAAATGAGCAGAATTCCAGTAATGCAAACACTATCTCACTCCACGTATATATATTTTAACGTTACAGCAACAGAATTTCAAAAAATTCAAGATAATCACAGTCAAAAGAAAGACACTTTTCTCAAAGGGAAGACACTCGGCATATTGCTGGGGAGTCTTCAAATTCTCTCTTGCCTCTGGGGTCAAATTATTTTAGAGCCAGCTAATAGCTTGAGCACTCCTGGTCCTTCTGAACAATCACGCCTTATCCCTGCATTGGTCTGCAGCAGTAAAAAGGAAACACATCCTGGCTTTGTGAAACGCACCCTTTTGCTCTGCGCACAGCCCATTGTCTCACCTCTCTCCGCTCTCCCTTTTGAAGTCCACATTGTAAAATTGGCCGTGCATAAATATTTAATTTCTCAGATATTTCTGAATAAGAGGAAGTGAAATATTTCAGATGGATCTGGAATGTGGATGAACTGATAAAAAAAAGTTTACATGTACTTTGCTTTGAAATGCTGTAGGAAATATTTATTGGGACTTTTTTTAGGAGAAATGATGGGTGAAAAGGGATAGCAGACAAAGCTGCAGCACGCTGAGTTATCCATGAAAGCAGGAAAATGCCTACAGAGCTCCCAGCACAATGACAGGGTAGATTTGGTGCTCTCAATTTTTCACTTTCACAGGCACCAAATGATCAAAAACGATCCGTTCCTGCTCCTCCACAGACGATATTTTCTTCCATTCACCCTCTCTCCCATTTGCTATGATTGTGCATCTCCCATAAGAGTTGACGCAAAAGGACAAATCTGGCTGAGAGCCCACAGCCTCACGGAGGTGAGCTGGGAGCCAGGAAGCATTTGCTGTGTAATGAGTGAACTGCCCAAAGTGTGTCCTGCAGAATGTCTTTGTAAGGGAAAGCATGAAATGGAAACAGCCCCCTTAATACTTCAAACTGCCGCTCATGTGTAAAATCAGACAGAAAACAGGTACCCAGGCAAGATGTGACACCAAACCTTAGGCTGGCACATGCACTATTTCACACAGATACTGCCATGACCTTTGATTTTTTTAAAAATGTGTATTAGAGCTGTGCTTGCCTTTGCCCAAGGCAACTGGTTTCAGGATCAGTGATCTGAAGGCAAATTCTGTTGGGTTAAATCTGGGATTTGGATTTCAGGTGTTAATAATCCTTCTATGAATGAAAATATATTTCATATAGAGGTGCAGATGCTGGCAGAGGGGATGTTCCTGGATGTTTCATTGACTGTGTTGTTTGAAAAGAGGGGGGAAAAAGTTAATGAGTCTTCCAATGATTATTTTAAATAGAATAATGGGTGCGCATTGATCCTTCTAGCTAATTCCACTTTGAATAATACATCATCCTGACTGAAAGCCTGCTAGTGATGTATTAACTTCATATTTCAGCACAGCTTTGGAGGGTGTCTACAGTGAGATATTAACTAGCAGTGCCAAAGAGAAAGCTGCACTTAAAAAAAAAATAAAAAAAATCCAAAATGGTTTTAAAAGCTATAGAGCTGACTTTGGGGTCAGGTGTTCTGGCTGCCCCCCTTCATTCGAGTACAACTCAGCCACTTGTGATGGATGCAACCACAGCTCCTCTCGACCTCAGCTGGCTTTGAACCAGCTGCATGTAGTCCTGAGGGAGTTTCAGACATCCTTAGACAAGGATGGGACAAACTAGGCTGTAGATTAGCAGAGTATGTTTTCTCTATCCATTCACTACTCAAAGGCTGAGTCAGTTTTGCTCAGCTCAGCTTATGCTCTGCTTGCGCATGCTGAGTTTCTTTGCTAGTAGGCAGAAGCATTGGTCAGGTACTGCACTGAGTGATGAGCACACCTGGCTGAGCAACGTTTACAGCCTGCCCCCAAACATTACCTCCATTCACTACCACAAGTGTTGCAACACCCAGGATGGTAAAAAACAGCCAGCAATACGTTTTCCTTTCTTTTTGTAAGCCACTCATCTACCTGAAGTTTAACTCACACCAATGATAGGGTAGACTCACAGGCATTAATTTCACCAAAGCATTCTTGCACCTCAAAAGCACAACACAGATAATTTACTTTAAGTGAATAGAACATTCAATTAAATTATTGAAAGATCTTAATAAGCATGTATCTAAGGAAAAAAAAACCCAAGATATGTGCAGCCCAAAAGCACAATCTGATTAGGAGCAATAGAATATTGAAGACACAAAGCTCTGTAAAAGACAAAAATGTAATTGCAACACAGAGGCAAGACAGCTTCAGCAGCAGATTCTCAAAGCCAAGGAAGCTTGATTGATGGACTGTACCATCTGCAGCTGCGCAAAAGAGGCAAGAGTGGCTCTAAGTTTATTTAAAGCAATTTCGGTGCGCTGAGCCTACTTGTTCTCCTCTGAGAAAATAATATGATTTCTTCATAGAGCATGTAGTCTACTTATTTAAGCAGTAGTGTGCAAGATCTCCCAATCCTACCAGCAGTTCAGCTGGAAAAATGACACACCAGGGGGTAACATTTTATCAGGATGGAGCCTATTTTATAAAAACTGCCATCAGTTATAAACTGCTCTCACCATCCGAGTTAAAGAAAAAAAGAAAAAAAAGTTTGGTCTGCTTTAGAGTTCCCACAATCTGCCCAGTTAATAGGAATTTTTAGGTAAAAAAATAACCACTGTGACCTAAAGTAAGGAAGAAAATGGAACGGTGTAATGAAAAAAGCATCAGGAGCGCAACAGCCAGATCGTCACAAGGCACCCACTCGTTGGTATACAGCTTCACACGTTTGGAAAGGCTCTACTCAGAACTGCAGAACCAAGAATGGAAGATAGCCTGCATTTCCTTCTGCTCCTGGCTTGAGTGTGGGAGAAACGTGCAAGTGAGAAAAAAAATACATTCAGTTTTGTTTTTCCCTTCTGAAAATAAAACAACATATCCTGGTGGGTAAACCAGAAAATAAAATATGCTGGGCAAAATGTGTCAAGTAGAAGGGAGCAGCTCAGATGGGCATTTCTGATGCCAGCATTTTGCAGAAGCCTGTAATATAATTGTTCCAGCTAAGCTTGCCTTGGATGCAGCGGAGATTTCCTGCCTTTTTCCTCTCTTCTAGCCAATAAAGGATTTTGGTGACTGAGGTCACAGCAATCTCCCCTTTAAAATGAAGAAAAGGATTTGTCTCAGCTTCCCAACATCTCTCTTTCATTCTACATGAAAAGTCCCCATTTTTCTCTCTCTCAGTGTTGCCCTCAGCTCATTTCCCCATGACTGCAGCAGCAGCTCTCTCCAGCCCGCCAGCGCCAGATGACTCAAGCCGGCATCTATGAGTCACAAACACAAAGGATGCAGAAATGTCAATTAAGTTACACAGCCACTTCCCCAATGACAACCACACCTCAGTTCACAATTAGATTAGAAAACCAGTGAAAACAAATTGTTGTAGGGCAGAATTCTTATCTCCTGCTCCGAAACACAAAACTCCGCCGTGGTTCGCTCATCGCTCCTTTTGGCTCGTTTTTAAGTAGGCTGGTATGAACTGATCCCTGAAACTGATGCGGGAGCTACAACAAATTTCCTTTCCTACACTAACGAAGCTGTGGGCTGGGAGAGCACTCCAGCTTCTGGGAGTCTTTGTGGTACAAGAACCCAATTTTAGACCGGTGCTGACCATTAACAGCTTTCTGGCAGAACAGGAGAAGCGAGACTGTCAACTGTAATACGGTTCTGTTCCCTCTGAAGCAAGTTCTTGATTTTTTTCCCTCATCTTATGTAAATTTTCAATGCCATTCAACTTGCAGATGCTTGCAGCTTTTCAAAATGCCGGGCCCTCGTTCCATCCAGTACTGGCGGTACCCAAGGTAGAAAGCATCAGCTCATCCTCAGAATTTCTCTCCCGCCTCCGCTCTCATCTCTGAGCCACCTCCCTCTCCCATCGCCCACCTGCCACATCCTCCTCACTCTTTCTTTCCACTCGAGGAGCTGTTCCTGTTTCCTCCAACATTACAGCGTCTCCTCTTCCCAAACCGTTCCACATCACCCCCTCAAGATCCCTCGCATGGTTCTGCTGCCTCTCCTCTCTTCCTCCTGCACCATCAAGAAATCCCTGTGTCTCTTCCCAGACATCTTTGCATATAGGACATGCAGGAGCCTGGTCAGCGAGCGGGCTAGGCCCAGGGAAAATAGGATTGCAGGAAAAAGGGCACAGAGCCCACTGTAGGGCTACCAAGGGCACCTTTGCTGGAGGGCAGGAGGTGGAGGTGCACCCAGAGACATCCCTGAGCCAGGGTGGGTGCCAGCAGCAGAACCCCAAAAGACAAGACAAGAGGAAGCAGTTCTCGCCTAAATCTTTCAACCACTGAACTAAGAATGGCAGGATGTGGCCCTCACTTTTCATCTCAGCAGCTTCTACGCTACTCATGTTCCTGAAGCATCAGAAGTATAGCTCAGAAAACCCATCTTATTTCACTGGTGTTACACTACACACAACAGCGAGGATCATATGTCAAGCTGTTTGTTTTTCACTTGGCTAGAATGACCCAACAACTCACTCGTTTCCTTACAAAAACATTTCAACAAGTATCACGGCTTGTGCTGAGAGGAAATGGGGAAATTATTGTGAAGGAAAAAAAAGCACTTCGAATACAAGTGCATTAAAAGCCTGGGAAACATTGAGTTTGTGGCAGCAGTTTCTTCCTCTTGAAATACAAAGAAACACAAAAACTAACATGACATGTACGCTTGTTTCAAGATGTTCTACATTTCAGCAGTGGCAAAGTGAATGCTGTTCAATCATGGCGAGTAGGTGAGTCTTAAAGCCACAGAACTCCTCAGGATGCTCTACCCTTCATGCCTCTGCTCCACAGGCTCCTTACAGCTTTGTGGAGCTTCTGCCAAGCGTGACCCAGCTGTGGAGGGGGTCTTCGTGCTCTGCCTCTGATCAGAGAGCCCTCCTCCTGCACAGGATGTAGCTTCAAAACTGCAGGAATCTCAAATTCTCAGGTAAAGGTTTGAGAGAAGAAATGAAACCCAACTGAATGTGATTTAAAACAAAACTTAAAATGTGGTTAGAACAAAAGGTGCTCTGTTCACAAGTTGAGTCTGACCCAGAGTGATGGAGAAGCTTCCTGCAGGTGGGTGTACACAGGAATGCTCTCAGGAAGCCTTCATCCACACTCTCTGAATCTGCTTGCCAGAGTACCCACTTTTACTTTCAGATGTTTACTTTCCTCAGGGCTTTAACTCCTGAGCGTCCACACATCACGTATGCTGGCTGTGATCCTACCACCAACACTGTGAGCAGTCAGCTGGGCTACCCGACTCTTGGCACACACTTCAGTCATGACCCAGTTTTGGTACCTACCTCTAGAAAAAAATCTCTCTTCTCAAAATGTGTCTGGATGCACAGTCCTTTGATGGCACCACCATCATATGATGACCTATGACCGACACCACAAGCTGCGTTAGGATCTCCCCTGCCAAACACTTGAGCTGGAATGAAGCAAGGTTAAAAGCCAATGCTCTATGAAAGCAGACCTCAGAGGACTGCAGAGGGTTATGTTCACTGCCAGGTTGTGCAAACAAATATCCCTCCCAAATAACCAAGACCCAGCAGAGTTTACATCCCAGTTCAGCTGTAACATGCATACAAGGAGCACTGCACCAACAGCTGCTGTAAGGATGAAAGGCTTCCCAGAGCAGCATGCTGTAACATTACCTGTTCTCTGTAGACTGGTCTGTAATCCCAGTGCAACAGCAGAATCATAGAATCATTCAGGTTGGAAAAGACTATTAAGATCACCAAGCCTAAACTGAACCCATCCCTACTGACCATGTCCCTCAGTGCCAGATTTTCACGTTTCTTGGACACCTACAGGGATGGTGAACTCCACCACCTTCCTGGGCAGCCTGTGCCAAAGCCTCACCACTTTCTGAAAGTAAGTTTTTCACAATATCCAACCTGAACCTCCCCTGACACAACTTAAGGTCGTTATCTCTCATCCCAGGACACAAATGCATTTGCACTCTGTCTACATCTGGATTTATGGGGGGGACAGCAAGCATTTTCATATATGCCATGTTAAGAAAGGCATAATAAATCTTCTATTTTTAACAGAAAAACCTGGTTAAATGTCTCAGATGCAAAACAAGCAGACGTCAGAAGAAAGTCGGTCTCTCCCAAAAGGCAGACAAAGGCTGGGCACTTATGACATGAATGCAGCATTAAAAAAATTGTTTCTGACACAAGAACAGCTGACAGAAATAATCTCCATAGCTCAGCATGAATTTATACAGCCTTTCAGCAACTCTATTAGACAGGTGTGGTAGCAGCCAGCTGTAAGGCAGGCACAAAGCAAGTTTCGGCAGAACTCGAGTGCCCATATGGCCCCGCAGCACTTCGAGGCGGTGCCACCTGCCCAGGCATCACCCCCTTCTCCCACTGCCATCTGTCCACAGAGAGATATCCAGAACTACTTGAGGAGCAGTGTGAAGCAGGTCTTGATAACAAGTTCAGACTCAGAAATGATGATGTCTTCATCCACAACAGAGAGACCACCAAACAGCTCCACCTGGACAGGTGCAGCAGCCACAGTTCTGCTCTGGGCTTTAATTCTCTGCCCAAGTTACCAGAAGAGACAAGTCTAGCTACGAGGCAGGGAGGGCTGTGTGCTACTGTGGAAGGCAAGTGTGTTAGCTGAAATATCATACGTCTCTGTAAATACGTGGAGCAGCAGAAGGAACCAGTCTGCTTAGCTGTATCACTGGTAACGAGCTGGTAAAAGGAGAGCATCCCCAAACATTCACCTAGTTTCATATGACTGGTATCTTTACACTGCCTGTTTACCATTATGGGGAACTACCTGCTCACGCCTCCCATGAAATGCAGCAGGATAGAAAAGCATGTGTTTTTAGCAGCTTACAATGCAAAATGCAGAAATAAATTCTTTGAAAAGTGATGGATCTGATCATGTTTCACACAAGAGCATTTTAAATTACATGAGGTGTTCCTATAGGACCGAGATACGATAAAGAAGGTTTGCAAGGTGGCAATGGAGGTGGGGGGGAGAAGGAGTAAGAAAACTTTATATTGGCTGCTACTAAAATACAGGCATGTAGACAGTGCCCTACAAATCACAGATAAAACACACACAGCTTCACTGTTAGGGTTATGGAGCTGTGCTTTCTAATCAACACTTACCCACACCGCTGCTTTTAAATATTGACCTGGTAGCATGATTCTGAGGGAGAATGTTTATCACAAGGGGTGATTTAATTCAATCATCCCAATTCCTGCATAATGAGATCTTATTTCTCCTAAACCCCAGAAAGCAGTAGCTTAAGCGAAGCTTACAGATCAGCTAATATATTTACAGCCTTAAAATAACACGAGACTATAAAATACACTGAGATTCAAAGTTAATCTATTTTAGCAATACTCTTGCAGCAAGCGAAGATGAATTTTACGCTGAAAAAATCCATTCCATCCAAAGCAAGGCTGAGCTTTGTAATAACCAAGCTGCTTTCTAATGTGGTACATCATTTCACATTACTCACAAAGAACAGTTTGCCAAATCTGTGGTTCGGCTTCATTTGATACAGTATGCGGGTGGCAAAACCCCACACCTTCTTTCAGAAAATCTCTTTTATTTTTGATAACGACTGCCTCACAATGTATTTGTGATGCACAGAAATTGTACAGTTACAATCAGCAGCTAAATACTTTTGGATTGTATCAGCCCAGCAGCTTTCCTTTGGCTTCTCAGTCTTCTCAGTCCTGCGAAACACTGCAAGCTCATAAGAGAAATCCTGCTCCATCTTGCAAACCTCTGCAAACTCACTGTTAGAAGTGCTGTGAACAGATTTAAGCAATCTTTATTTAACACATACTTCAATTCTCAGCACAGAAGAGTGTGATTGGCATTCTTGACTCATCTATCTCCAGTAGAGCTTAATGCTCATAAAAGCACATCCCAGCTTCTTTGCTGGTTTTGTTCAGAGAGCTCTGATTAAGCGCACCTGAACTTAAAACAAAGGAGAATTTAATATTACTCAAACTGGAACCATTTAGCTCCTTCCAAACTCCCTATCTCCTCTGGATTAACGTGCTTTCAGTGAGCACCAAAGGTAGAAGACATCCGAACACAAGTAAAACTGAGCTGCAAAAGGATTCCCAGGTTTACCCACCCTCAGCTCCGCCCTATGAACTTGAGGATTTCTGATTTAGATTCACAGGAGGTATAACATCAGATAGGAGGATTACTCTGGGCAAGCCGCCATCTCAGCTGCAGAATTATTTTGGGGGTGATATGCCATCAGCATTATCTGTTAAGCCATCAGCCATATGTATAAATGCCTACCTCTAAAAAGACATAAAGAAAGAGACCAGCCTAGGCTCTGATTTACTTTCATTGCCTTTCTTTGACCCCTGGAAAGAAAACCCTCAATACCCATCTCTCCCACAGCCGTCCTGCAGCACAGACACTGGAGATGACAAAAACCAGCAACAATTCGACCCTCTGGCAGGAACCTGAACACTGCATTTGCAGTCATTTACAAGAGGTTGTAACTGAATCACTGAGAGGCTTTTTAATGCATGCTTGCTCTGCATTATGTGCAACATATAGGAATGATACAGGAACCCATGTGTGTTAGTGGCAATAACTGGGGCGGTAATGGGCTGGGCAGCACCTTCCTGCTCCCAGCCTCTCTCTTCCACTTCCATGCTTTCACAGCACATGGAGCCCAAGCAAAACTTCCTGACTCTGCAGCTGGACCTGCTCTGCGACTTGGTGAGGGCACGATTAAGATGATGAGGGAACTGCCTCGCTGACTGCACAGAAACGACATGTTCCATTTATTTGCACAGTGCAAGCCCTAAGTGATTCTTACATCTCAAAGCAACCCATTAACAAGAGACTTTGTGAATGGAGTATCTGGGTAAACACTTCAAACAAATATATAAATTATGCATTGTCGGTATACTTTTCTACCTTAGGGACCACACTGAAACGAGACTAAAGAATTATGTTTTATTTGTATTAAAAATGTATTAGCTGCTGTCCGAGCAGGTTTTCTAGAACATTTGGTATGCTACCCAGGAAATTCTGTCTGAAGCTTGCATTGTTTATTATTGCCAATACCAGGAGAAACTTGGCACTGTTGTAACTGAGAACTACAGTAATAATTCTTCAGGCAGAACAGTTTAAATTTAATAACTTTTCCTTCTGAGCCAGGAGATCTGAAGGCAAAGGGAGTCCCAATTTTACCCATCTATTTTATATATTCAGACTTTACAACCAATTTCTTTTATGGTACAAAGTGAAACTCAGCAATCATTTATGAATGGATCCCACACTCTTACTTAATGTGTGCCCTAACGCTAACTGGTAACCAGAGACACTGCAGCTCCATGGAAGACACAGAGGATGAAAACTAGCGCTGCTTTTCTAAGGGCTACACAAACACTGTGCAACATCCAGCAGGACTGTGCCTCACATGGACCTGAGAGCTGGATGCATTTAAGGAAAGGATAGATGTAGTACTTAGAGACTTGGTTTAGCGAGTGGTATTGGTGGTAGCTGGGTGGTTGGACTAGATGATCTTAGAGGCCTTTCCCAGTCTTAGTGATTTTATGATTCTAAGTTCCTGGATCTCAGTGCCTACGACCCCTGCACATAAACCACCTATACTTGATTAGTCCTCTGAGAGACAAATGGGGTCTGTGTCCTGGATGGCTGCAGAGGACGGACTTTGCAGAAAAATAAATTGAATTAAATTTAAAAAAGAGGTAGGCAGAGAGACATAAAAAATGATCTTCCCGGAATCCAGGCTGAATGTTTAACAAGAAGGAGAAAACAGAGTTATTCAGAGGCAGCTGCTGTGTTTGGGAGAGAGGAGAAGGGAAAGGAGATGAACGTACAGCTTTATTTCTCCTTTGATTCTGTAACCAAGACCAATTCTAGCAAAACTCTCCAAAGACTTGGAGAGCAAAAATAGATGCTTTATTTGCAACCTCTCTCCCTTTTTCTTAAACAAAAAGGTCATGTCAGAATGCACCAGCTTGGAAACGTTGTGAGGAGGACGGAGGACAAAGCAGTCGCTGCAGAGATGAGAAAGGGTACTTGCAGGAAAGAAAACAAGGCAGGTTCAATGACTTCTCAGTGCTCAAAGACGCAAAGAGAGATTCCACAAGGAGCTGGTGTCCCCCCAAAGCACACAGCAGAGGCTGCAGTCCTCATGCTCTGCCCCAGCTCTGCTGGCATCCTGCCCCAGCTCTGCCGTGCGATGTCTGAAGAAATGGCAAAAGTGACACAGCAACAGAGCACACTGGAGAAAAATGCAAAAGGCAACGCTGCAGTTAGGGAACTAATTTGTTTTTTAGTCTAATGGTTATAATCAGCAGACTTCCTGAGTATCAATCTTCCTGAACCACAGAGGGGGTGAGATTATAGACTGACGACTGTAATTTTTACATATTAGACATCTAAGTGTCATTTTCAGGAGTCTGGTAATGAAAACTCCAAGAGACTTTTTCCCATCAATTTAAAGATTTTTTTTTTCTGCATGACTACAAAATGATTTTATTTTTTTAAGGCAGGATATTTTTTAAATCACAGAGAAGTAAATTACTGCACTTCAGATGCTGACATTCGACACTAAATAATTCCTATGCTGACTCCAATTTGGAACATCAAGGGCGAGGGAAAGGAAAGGGAGGCAAACGAATATGCAGATGTGTGCTGATCGGGTTCTTAGGGCAAGTTATTCAAACAAAACCACTAAAATATAAGGGGACAATTATGAAAATTAAGGCTAACAAATTGGTATGTAATTTAATGAAGCAAGTTAATAACGGCATCCCACTTGGGATTAATCATAATATATTAATTAATAAGCATTGGGAAGCAAAAAAGCTGCACGTCAAAATCATTTACAATGCTGTAAACTGAAAGATAGCGATCCTGACATTCAGACGATCATTAAGCTAGAAGAGCACAGAGATCTGTTCCCCATGCAAAGCACACAACCAGCTCACATTAATGGTTACGACAGATCGTTCATGATATTGAGCAGAGACACCATAAAACACACTGAAAGTGTTTCTCAGATTTGTAGGTTTGCACTGCTTTGGGGTCCAAGTCCTCTCAACTGCAAAAGAAAAGTTTACAGTTCCTTCCTAGCATCGTTCATTGTGATGTTCCCATTAAAAACAAAAAGCAATGGATTGTGATTCATCACAAAAACCAAAAGTTGCCCAGCAGCACACCGCAACCGGGAGCTGCCCTCATCAGACCAGGGAAGCAGCAGCACAAGTTATGAGACCCGGCAGTTAAGAAAGCATTTATAGTCCACACAGGGAAAAAAATTATCTAATTTTCGTCTTTAGTTAGAGGTTGTTCCAGACACACTGGAAACAGCATTTCTTTCTCTATATGAACCTGAAATTAAAAACAAAATAAAAGTCAAAGTCTCTCTGTGC
Source organism: Tetrao urogallus (assembly GCF_951394365.1). Classification (NCBI taxonomy): domain Eukaryota; kingdom Metazoa; phylum Chordata; class Aves; order Galliformes; family Phasianidae; genus Tetrao; species Tetrao urogallus. The sequence goes on along the minus strand of NC_136823.1, from coordinate 13,220,059 downwards.
ACTCTGGTATTTCACCCTGCGCTACACAAAGAACCACATGACATCACTTTCTGCACAGACTGTGTTCCCTAAAACTTAACCTGATAAAAAGATTCTCATTGGAAGTATTGCATTTTGGCATGATCTGACATAAAGTGGGGCTTCCTGCTCTCCTGCCTCAGTGGAAAATGCCATGAGTTCATGCAGCTGCAGAGAAGAAGGGACAGGAAGGCGATCGCTCGGGCGCACATAAGGCAGATTATCCTTCTACACCACACAGTCAGCCTGTGGATAGAAAAGTTTCAACACAGCAGGTTGCAGCCATCATGATCTAGAGACTGCAAATGCCTCTTGGCAGAACACAGGCAAGCAGAAGCAGAACGATGTGTTTGCTTCCAAGAACGATCTGTTTCAGCCGCCCTGTCAGTCTGTCTGCCTCCGGATCCAGCCCCCCTTTCGCTCACGCATTTGTACTTGTTCCTCCAAGCACGCCTGCTCCGATGTTCAGGCTGCTGTGTGAACACCTCTGCTCTTAGCAGACTCGTGCTTGGCCACATGGGCTCCTTCTCACGAGTGAGGCACGGCAAATGTGCAGCCACGTGAATAAGCAAGCATGGTGCTCTGCAAAGCAAGAGGAACTTGGCTCGCGTTTGTATGGGACGTGAGATGGGGATTACGAGGAGCCTGGGCTCAGCAGAGACGCCAGAAGCAAAAGTATTTCTCAGTGCTGGTGTCAGTCAACAGAAAGTTTCATAGAATCAGAGAATCGTTTGAGTTGGAAGTACCCTTAAAGGCCATCTGGTCCAACTGCCCTGCAATGCACCGGGACACCTACAGCTCCATCAGGTGCTCAGAGCCCATCCAGCCTGACTTTGGATGTCTCCAAAGACGGTGCACCTGCCACCTCTCTGGGCAACCTGTGCCACTGCTTCTTTGCTCTTATTTGCAGTATTGCAGCAGCCTGCTCCACAGATAACAGCCTGTGGAGTCTGAGGAACTCCAGACTTGGACAGGAGTTGTTTGCTTAGTACTCTCTAGAGGCAGGCCAAACATTTATGTCCTAAAATAAAGGATGAAGAGCCCTATTACAGAATCCTTTTTCACTGTTGAACAAAATATGAAAGATGACAAAACTGCACAAAGGTATGAAACAGAGCAAGGATAAAGCCTCGTTAGGCATTTGAAAGTCAGTGAGCACCAAAACTGAAACTGGCTATATATTTACTTTGTCAGTCGCAGAGCTATTCCCCATCTGTTCTCCCTTTGCTTTCTTCCTTTACATAAAATATTCAAAAATATTCAAATTTCTCAAAGTTTCAAGAGAAGTTGAAACAAAATAAAAATCTGAACATGCAGATTTTGGATTTAGTTTAAAAATTCTTTTTTTTTTTTTTTTGTTTTTAATTGAAAGGTAGATTCTTTTAGAAACAAACATTTCCCTTGAATTTTTCCTACCCAAACCCAGCTTCCAATCAATGGGGTTTTAATGCAGGTTCTTATACCAGCATGGGCTCTGACTGTTAGGCACCCAACCTCACATGTTTTGGCTGCAGAGACGGCTCTGGAGGCTGTTCAGTGCCATTCACGCTCTGAACTCAATCCAAATCTAGCAGGCTTTAAGAAATACTCATAATTTTCTGTTTAAATCCTCCACAATGCAAACTAACTGTCACGTTCTGATAGGTTTATCTCCATCTATTTACTGGAAAGTTGGGTGAGTATTTCTCTACTCCAGAAATGATTCCTACTGCTATGTATCAACTGTACTGCACACGGTTTTTCTCAGAAAAATGTATTCCCATTACTCTACAGACTCTGCCTGCTCACATTTACTCAACTCTTATACCTTAGGGTACATATTTTCTACTTCTATATATTATTCTTCAACTATACAAAGGCCCTAGTACTGCTTTTATTAGTAATGACTAGTAGCTTTAAATAGCTGCAGTGATTTACAAATACTTGGAAACTGTACGTCAGTTGAACACATTTCAGATTGTTTTGCTCATCTTCTGTTCCACAGAGGGCTACTAATATGTATGCATGCACTTTGACAAAAATAAATTACGCTTTCAAAAGGCATTTAATAAATAGCTTTAGCCTACATGCATTTTCATTTCATGAAGATAATTTAAAAAAACCCACCCTGTACTAATTACTAAATAATACTCCTAATCAATAATAATAGTTTTATTATTCATAATAAGTATTCATTAATAAAATACCAGGAGTTCTACTGTAACCATTAAAAGAATTAATACTGTAATTTAATTTTAAGGTCTTTACATGTATCTGAAGTCTATTAAAATAAATGAAAAGCCTCTCAATAAGTCTGGGTGATGCCCTGCATGTTAACGATGCTACACGTTATTTGAGCTACCGCAAATCACCTTTAAGATATTGCCTAAACACTGAAGCAGTGATTATGATTCATGTAGGTGGACATAATAATGTTTCAGGGAAAGGGCACACTTCCTCTTCATTCTCATTTTCCAAATTAAGTTTTGCTCAGACTTTCAAGAAGTGCTGCAAGAAGGAAGACGTAAAATTAGGGCACTGCCAAGGGACGATGAGATCCTGGTGTCCTACCAGCTATCCAAATAGCAACAGCATCTGAAGCAGTTAGCCACTGAAAATACCAGAGCCAGTTATGGGCGGGGAAGACGGGGGAAAAAATTGTTTCTAAGGTAGTCAGAAGTTGAATTCTATTATTTCAGAACCACACAAAAAGGGGCATATTTGTGTCAAATATTCAGTGACTTTGACTGTGTTCCACTGATTTATGCTGCGTTTAGCTCATTTGGGCTCTGTGAATAGCAAGTTAATGATTGCTTTTATGAAGCTCACCAAGAATTGCTATCAAAAATCTTGCAAAAGCAAAGCCACAATTACTATTTCTGTTTGTTTCAAATCTCTGCATACATAAGCTAGTAGCAAGTATAAAGACATTCACACACAAATAACACCCATCTATAAAAGTTAAGCGCTACACATATTTTTCAACAGCCTTAATATTAGAAAAGAGAAACAAAATTGCTTCCCAGAAAAAGACCTGTAAACTTTTGATGTTTACGCCACGTACTTCTGAAAACACCATTAGCTCCATACTTGCTCCCAAGCAGCTAATTATCTTTAAAAATCTAGCCCTATACTACTAACGCTCATGAGTGATCGAGGTATCAACATCACTCATCATTAGGAAGATAATTTTAATGATGAAAGCATTGCTAAAAGTTACTTTTAAATTCATTTTTACTTTGATTTCTTTAGAGATGATTTGTTTGAGTACCTGAGATACAGTAACTAATCACTGATGGTTTTCTTTGCAAATCATAAAATAGATTTATAGGCACTCCCTGCAGGAACAAGAATTCCATCACCTCCTCCTGAATTTCTGAGCTATCGAATATTTGATGAGCGCTTAGGGAATCAGTATTGTGTCTTTTCACAGCAGTAATCAAAGAATGAAGTATTCTCTTCTGTAATGAATCTACCACAGGCCCAAAAGATGAATATTTTAAACGCAAAAGCAATATGTTTGTTTTGAACACATTTAAGTTTGGCTTTAATAAAGCAATAGTGAAGTGTGCAATGAATTATATTGCTAGATGGTTAAAACTGGGCTGTGCAATATTTCTGAATGCATTTAATCCAAGTAACTATTCATTTTAAATGTGACTTATAAATATATATTACACGAATGTGTATGAATGGATGATTCAGGAAACAGAGAGATTTGTGCCTTCCCTTCCACTCCTGGCTTGCTTCAAAACCAGCTCGGCCTGACAATTAATTGAGGCCTGGAGCGAGAATATTATTAAGAATGAGCTGAACCTCACCGGGCTGAAATTACACACCCACATGAACTATTCAAGGTAGGAGCTGTTAAATCAAGACTGACGTGTCCTGCTGGCTCCTCAACCTGTCCTGGAGGATGGGTGGGCCTCGCCAATGAGTCCCATCACTGCAGTGTCGCTGCCTCTGAAAATCCTGAAGCCTTTAGTAAAGACAAAGAGGATGCTGCTGGCTGCAAACAATGGATAGGAAATTATGAGCCTTCCACCAGCACCGGTTGCACCTTGAGATGCACCAAGTAACCCCAACACTGACAGGTGCAGTTCTGCCAAGGAGGCGGAGAGAAGTCATGGGCTAACCTTATTTCTCTCCAAAGCACTCTGATCTTTGCTTAAAAAACACAAACAAGTTTTCTTTAACAATAACAAAAAAAACCCCAACACAGGAGGTTTTTGGCTTACACTGCTGCTTTGTATTTTGATATTTTGATTCCCTCTTCTTGCACTACAGTGAGTGCTTTCCACGCCAATTCCCACTTAAAGGAAAAGTCACTTCTTCCACAGATTCCGTGGCCCTCAGTGAAGAATGTTTATGGTTGGAATGACTGCTATACCTCCTGGCATCAGCAGAATGGAGCTCCTTCTTTCCATTTCAGCTTGTTCCAGCTGAACAGCTTTTAAAATAATTCGACCAAAAAGAGATGACAGGTGCCTAAGTCACTTTGCTACTGTCACACTGCTGTGGACTTGTGGCCTCTCTGAGAATGAGAGGTTCCTCAGAGGTAGAGTATAGAGCATAGAGCATGGTCAAGGGTTTCTCTGCTTCCTTTTTGTGTTTTGCACAGTGAGGCACTTCATCTTGTCCCAAATAATGAGCTACAGAACAGATTCTGCAAGAATTTTCAGTGGAGCTAAATCATCTGCTGCTTCGTTATTTGTTGCATGTACAATGTTCCCTAGCACCCTGCTTGAAGTGATGCTATGGTCAGAAAAGGGTCCACGTATCTTTGGAGCCTTCTTCTCCATATGCCTTCTCACTTTAAAACATGCACGCCAGTGCAAAAATCAGCTTTCAGAACCCAGTTAGAGATTTCAGACTAGCAAAACATTTGCAAATTGAAAATACCTGCGGCAGAATCCCCACAGCTATTTCATGTGACACCATCTGAGCGTCTGCCCACAGCAAACTACTGAGATGTGCGTTTACAGCAGTTTGGAAATGCAAGCATTGTTTCCCAATTTTAGCTAGTAATGTTCTTCATTTGTCAGGTCAACTGACCTGCAGCATGGCATCAAAAAGAGAATTTATCAACAGAATTTATAATGAAAGCAAAGATAAAAGCACATATGCGATTATCAGCAATTACGGTATAATTCCAAGTGCTTCAATTACCCAAGTTCAGAACCAATGTACTTTACCTGGAAATTGCCCTTGAAACAGTGAATTCAAAATGGAAAATTCTTATATAGTCTAAGTTAAATTATTTAAAAACCAGGAAAGAGGGTCCTTAATTATTTAATGTTTCACCAATAATTATACAGCTCAATATAATGTTCACTCACTGGAGAACCTGATTTTCAAGGGAACATTTGTGAACATCAGTCAAACAAAACACGCATGCCAGACCCTGAATTCAGTCAGTGCAATGCACATTCATTCCAACACAGCATTAACACATTAGTCAAAATCCAAGTCTTGACTCAATGGCAAACCTAGCCAATAATTTCTACATTAAAATGTTTACACAGAAAAGCACCTGCAATTCAGTGTTCCAATATATTTTTAAAAACAAACAAACAAACAAAAACAACACAACCAAAACAGTGTGCCTTGTATTACTATATTTCTTAAATGTTGTGTTCTAAATAACTGAGTTAGAGATGGGGCTATAGACATGGAAAACAGCAGACTATGAAAATAGTTCTCAGAAAGTTAAAACTGTTTATCAAAATAAGGACGTGGACATCTTCAGGACATTTGCTTCAACAGTTCTGAGAGCCAGTTTCAAAAGGCAGTTTTGAAATTAGTTGCCTGAAATACTGGCTTATTTTGTGCCCTGGGGAGTAAGGCTATAGGAACACCAGGTATTTCTGAACAAAACAGCCAACAAAACCCCGAGCTGTGGGTCACCATCGCAGAGCTCCTCAGTCTAACACTGTATAGATCTGCAAAGCATTACCACCATCAATTAATAATCCTAAGCACAAAATCTTCACTTCCATGGGACAAGCTCTGGGCTCACGATGGGCAGCTCCCACATTGGGTACCCCACACCTCTCATGGGCCAGAAAATGCACAAGCCCTTTGAGCATGAGGGCTCTGGGCTCTACAAATCTTCCCAGGCAGCCTTCTGTCTCAGAGCAGAGCTACCCAGGAGGAACATCTGATACAGACAGGTTTAATGGCACACTGCTGATCTATCACTTCAACCCAGAGGCAAGGAACTGAAAAAAAAAAAAGAAAAAAAAAAAAAGGAAGAAAACCATCTCCTTTCAGCCACAAACTGACTTGTTGCTGGGTCACTTTGCCAAGGAATTACCTTACTCCCATCACTCTGGAAAAGAACAGTCTTTTTATCAGTAATGGCTTCAGATTTCATGGCTCCTGGAGCAGTGGAGCCCAGCTGCACCATCATCAGGACTTTACAACCCAATGTCCTGTAGCCTGCAGGGCTAGAGATGATGAAAAGTATAGATTTCTGGTTCTCTCAGGGGACCAACACACCTGGTTGTGGTCTCAAGGAGTCTGAGCTCTCTTGCAATCAAAGATTTTTTTTTTTAAACAGAATTACAGACTGTTTGAGGGTATTTTTAGTGAGTTCAATGGCTCCCTCAAAATTGTACAAAGTGGGATGCTTGATAACGCAGCGCCTGGCTTTGCAGGGGGGGGGGAATACAAAACAGTCCCACTTGTTGTTAAGATCCTTGAAAAACTGTTTTTTTTTGGCAGAAATGTCACATGTAGACTAGGAAACGTTGTGACATGGGGCAGCATTTCATGCAGCCTAGGTGAAGCATATTTGGGCAGTGAATTGCAATTAAATTCAGGCAATTAAATTTAGACACACTATGCTGGAACGTGTATTGCATACCGTGACATAGCACTTGCTCCTTCTGACACCGTACACACACAGTGTGCATCTCTTCATCATGACATAAATCACATGACAGTGACTTTGGTTGTTCTATCTCTAAACAGTTGTCACGTCAGGCCAAATTGAATTTGCCCAACCCTTCCGCCAGCACATCACCATTAACAAGTCTGGGGACGCATCCTGCTATGCCACTGTAAATTATCACAGCTCCACCAACTGCACTCTAACGTGAAACGCCACGGAAGCGCTCAGAAATCAGCAGTGATGAATTTAATGTGCTAGCTACTTCCACTAGCCTGATGTCAGCAGAGTTGCAGCAATGTATGCAACACGAGGATTCGCCCTTTTATCCTTATCAAAGCTTTTGATCAAAGGCAGTGACATAAAAAAAAGACAACCTTATTTAATTTAAGCAGTACAGTCACACCTGTCACTCTAACATCATAGAGAAAGGAGGTATTTACATATGGGTACTTGCATGTTCTTTTTAATCTAACTTCACAGACATAACAGTAAGATCATTTTCTCCCACAGTAAGAGCTAGAGTGAAACCTCACAAAGGACTGATGTTTTCCCTTGCTCTTCCCTCCCTCATCTTCTCTCCTTTGAAAAAGCAACACCTTGAATTACTTCAGAATCTTCATTAGCTACTTATTAATTTGGGAAGCTTGTCATAGAATCATCAAGGTTGGAAAGACCACCAAGATCACCTAGTCCAACTGTCAGCCCATGCCTGTGACTGCTCTAACTGTGTCACGCAGTGCCACATCCACCCTTTTCTTGAGCACCTCTGCCACCTCCTTAGGCAGCCTGCTCCAATTCCTCACCGCCCTTCCTGAGAAGAAATTTCTCCTAAGTTTAGTGATACAGAGTTGCTCCAACTCACTCCATTCAACTCGCCCTCATGCCAGTGTAAGGACAAACCCTATTCCTGATCAAACCTGACCCAACCCCATGCTGCTGAACCACCAGGTGACCTGACCTGCCCTCCACTGTGATCAGCAGGCTGCACCCTGAACCAACAGATGAGCTCCCTGAGCATTCAAGTTTTTGAGGATGCATTTCAAAATAGGGAATGCGTAAATCCACTCATTTGGAAACCAGGTCTCCTCGAGAACTTGTTACTATGACAATTTAGAAGAAGCTGCTGCAGATGAGACAGATGAAACGTATTGATTAATTTTCTCCCAAGCTATGTTTGAATTTTAAGTTTTCTCTACGCAGAATCAGCTCACAGCAGTTTGTTAGTATTCTGGGGACCTGAGCAATGTGCTTCAGCAGTGAAGGAAGTTCCATGATAAATGTGTTCTCAATCTCCATCTGTAAAGCGGCTATAAAATCAGAACAATTGATGCAAAATTCTTCATTACATTTCTAAATATGCTTATTTACATTTTAAATCACACATAGACAATATGAAATATTTTTCACTTAGACAGGTAGGAACAGGAAAACAGATGCATCCATTAAACCTGAAACAATTCAATGAATTAAACAGTACTTGGTGAAAGCTTTGGTTTATGGATATAACCCTTGTTTAAACTTACTTGAAAAAACACGGCCATGGCTCCTACTTCCCTGTTTTCTAGAACTGCTGTTCCAAAACTGTCAAAGTCATCGGGATTGTAGAAATAAATCTGCATCTGTAAAAATTAAAAACAATAACAAAATTACGTCAGTGTTGATTCATCCAGCTTTCAAGTGAGGTAGTGCATATAGGCTGTACATACAGCCAGTGTTATGAAACGGAGATAGAGGAATTCTGCTGAACAATATTGTTTAACTAGCATCTTGATTAATAGCACAGCCGCCCTACTGGGACAGTAACCAGGGAACAGAGTCAACGCAATGCATTTTAATAACAAACCAAAGGATAAACAGTATGGCCAGTCAGTTTGGATGGCAAACTTTGTGCTTTTTTTGCCAGGATCTCTTCATTTCTTTTTTTTTTCCAGTGCAGGCTCATCTCCTGTTCCGTTAAATGTGCTAGACATTTTTATCTCAAAAACCATAGAGAATTTTTGAAAACGATTTCAGTGTTTAGAGATATTCCTTTACTCCTAAAGCAATTTGTAAGATAAAAGTGTGCCTCTGTAGCAATGCATTTTCATGAGCCTCTGATATTCAGGACTATCAGTTTGGGTCAGAATTCTTTCTGACTTTATTTTATGGCTTCTACTTCCAAAGCTTTAGTGCACAACAACAAGTATAAGCGAGACGAAAATGGATATTCTGATGGCATTTTGGACAAATAACAAATTGCACTGTTCAGGGCAATTTTCACATCGTTACTGGGTGATGAGGAACAGTCCCACAGTGCAGCCAAATGCAGCTATAGGTCTGCTTGGACTGCCCATGTCTCCTGGCACTTTGCTTGGCATCGCTCACTCCTGTAAGTCTGTATGCAAGGAAACCCACTGATGGCATCAGCTGGGGCTTTTCTCAGACGGCAAAGCATGAGAAATCATGCCTTCTCCAAATATACTTTTCCCAGATTTTATGTATGGCCAGATGAGATGTTATCCTTTCATTTCTCCCAAATGTGGGCCCACTCATTTTTACTGATTCACAGGCTTCCGGCCCTATATACTCTCTGTAATGTACTGGCAAAGCACCTATATATCTAATAAAACATCACCATACAGAGAGAAGGCCAAGATGAAGATGGGTCTCTTCTGAGCTGGAGGTACTTTTGCAACAGGAGGATAAAATAAGACCACACTCCAAACTGCTCACAAAAGAAAAAAGGAAAAAAAAAAAAAAGGAAAAAAATCATCTGGCACTCACTCTAGCTTCATAAAACTGGAAAGCAATTTTCTCCCCCTACTTCGGCCTCCCTATTCCCAGCACACTCGCAGCACACTGGGATGCTGGCAATATCTCACAAAGTTGGTGCTGCCTCCAGGTCCGAACTCGTGCTCTGAACATACGCAGGCTGAGGCGCCACTGATCACTGATGCAGAAATTACAAACAGTTTGTTTCAGGTGGGATTGCTCAGACTTCAATTAAGTCAGCGCAGACAAAAGCTCACAAAACACTTGCAAATTACATTTTACTCCCCTTTAAAATAAAGCCTAAAAAGAGGTATACCTGATATAAAATACCTCACTATATGGCCCTCATAGGAGCTTATGAAGAAAAGTATCACAGAGTGAGTTCAGCATATGCCAAAGTCATTTTGGATCAATTTTGCTCACGGCATTTTAAGGAAATTAATTTTTACAATACACTTCTGGATAGCAGTGCAAAGGGCTTTGGTAAAAAAACGCTTAATTCAGATCGCTCGTCGCAGCAGTGCAATTTCAGAGACTAATCAAGAACCACACTCTGCCTTGATTACCAAACACACTGAAACATTTTCCCGCTGCTCCCTGGTGGTTTTCCAGGGAACGTGGTTCCTCTCCTTGCATCCATCAAGTCAAGGGGAACTGTCTTGTATGAAAAATTATCGTCATCTGTCATACAGCAGCTTCCTTACTCGCTCATACAGCTAGAAGGAACATTCTAGGAGTGGAACCTCCCAGGAATTGCTTTTACAGAATTTGCACACGCACACACTGCAAAAACAATGTTAAGAAGATGAAAAAGTTACATCCTCAAAGCTGCACGACTCAAGCTGCTCAAGAAGCCACACCTGGACACCTCAGCATTAGTATTATGACAATTTTCTGATTATGTAATCCCATGTTCTCTTCCATAACACAGTCTCATCTGTTTTCCCACAATTTACAATAAAACGCAAATGTACCAAAGATTTCTGTTCTTTTTTACATAATATCTATAATCTTACATGCATTTATAGGTAGACACTTTGTTTAGTATTTTCCATGGATGGCATAATATTCTTTAAGTACAAATCAGGAATAAGACAGTTAGCCATAAAATTAATTTCACTGCATACTTCAGTGGCCTAAACATGCTGGAAAATTTTCATTATAACTCCTTATTATATAATTAGTATATACAATGTATGGTGCACTTTGCATATAAATGACTTCTACTGTCTCTGCCTGGTACATTCAAAGCAGTACTACACAATACAACAAAGGAGCATTCAAGCTAATGAAAATTTGGATCTTATTATGATACGTTATTTGTGAAATTCATAATGGAGAATCATTCAAGCTTGCACATCCAACCTGAATCCTGCCGCTGCCTGACTTCAGCACTGTAAGCCACTGTTTCACACATTTCTCTGTATGATTTCACACAGCTTCGAATTTCCAAAATTTAAAAAAAAATCTATCTTCTTCAACAGCTCTGAATCCCTCAGCCACGGAAAGCCTGCAATGCCTTTCTAGTTTCTTTAGCTTGACACTAACTGCAATCAGAACGCTCTGCTCCTCACTTCTTTGCTGTCAGTGCTCCAAATCACCTTCCAGTGGCACAGGTCCCAGGGGGCACAAGAGCCCTGTTCTCTATGGCACAATATATTACATTTATCAGCCTTTCACATCTAGACCAGCTACAGCTAACAAGGCCAGGAAAGTCTTACATGGGCTTTCTTAATCGCAGCAATGCAGCAAGCATATACCTTGTGAAGATCTATTACAAAAAAAAAAAAGGAAGAGCCCAAGCAACCTGAAAATTTCAGTGTTGTGACAAGGCTAAGCTGAAAGAGACCTGTGTGAGGCACATAAAGGGGCTTTTCTTGCAGGATGACTCTCACCATCCCGAAATTCTACTGATGACGACTGCAGTTACAGAGCTTCACCAAGGCAAAGGGAGGGCAACGCTTGCTTCTAATGGAAAAACTTCATGCTTTGACACTCTTCACACTCTGAAAGAGTGGAATTGTTTTCACTCAAACTTGAGAGAGATTCGCTGTACAGCTGAGATTAAGCCTGAAAAAATTTCACTGAAGGAGAAAATCTTCAGAATGTCACAAGTGCCTTAAAACAGAGGATTAGCAAAAAAACCCTCACTGCCATAACCCAGGAGATAATTGCAGTCATCCTACAAAACCACGTCTTGTTTTCTACTCTTTTCTATCCAGAAATATGCCCAGCTGTTACCGTTTCCAAGCACTGCAGGCGTTTTTCCAGACAACAACTCTTCTACAAAGAAATGCAGCACACACATCCAACACCTGAATTGTTTCCCAGCCCAGAGCACATTGCCTCCATGCTCTTACTGCCCACCTGCAGTCCTGCAGTGTGCCATAGGGCAGCAGTTCTCTCCTGCTCAGGTCAGCTTACTTCTGCACAAACACCTTTCTTCAAATACATTCGTTCAAACTGCAGCTATTCCCCAATAAAATTTGGGCTCCACTTTGAGGTTACTGGATTTTGACTCAGAACTGGTTTGCTATCACTCCGGTCTTACAAAGACTGGCTGCCCAAAATGCACACGTGCATTATGAAAATCAATGCCCATCAGAGATCAGTTCTGATTTTAAGTGCAATTGCCTCTGAATAACTCAACGCTCCCTACGAAACATCCCTAGCTTGCAAAAATGGAGCACACATCACATGAACAACCTCTACCCATCACCTGTCCACAAATAAACTGTTCTGAGCTCTGTTTGGGTGCTCCTTCCCTGCTTGGCAGGATGGGCATGTAGACAGACACCACCATGCCTCTTATTGCCCCATTACAAAGGCAGAAAGTTTATATTCTGATACAGACCATCATGGCTCAACTCATTCAGCACTTAGAAGAGAAAAGCCACAAAGAGCATTTGATAGATCCCAAAAGACGTGCATGAGTTCAAAGCAATTCTAGGAGACGGGAAAGCAAGCAAGTGAATTTTCCATAGACAGATGCCAAGTATTTTAAAAATAAATAATTGAGATTTTTAAATTGGGCTGCTATCACCCTGTGCAACCTCCCACGGCAGATTTCTCTTTAGATTAAAAAATGAACAAAGGCTCATTGTGCTGTCACAGATGTGGAGTACAGAATATTCAATAGGATCAGGAATTCTGGTGGAAGGAAAAAGATCATCAGAATTAACTTTCTGCTCATTTCCTTCCAGCAATCCAAGGGCTACCATGCAATTTAAAGGGGAAAAAAAAAAAAGAAAAAAAAAAGGTTTGATAGGCCAGCCAATTTCTTGATGAATCAGGCAGCAAGACACAGAGACAACAGCAATGTGTTTAGAGACAGAGTAATTTCACACAAGCAAAGTGCACAGGCATAAGCAGGTACACTGCAAATCCTTGCAGAGTGCTGAAGCAAACAGCGTGAAGTCTTTCCTCTAAACAAAGGGGTTCTACAATGAATATACGAGCTCTTAGTAGCTCTACTCCTTGTATTCTAAGAATAAATTATTCTTGGCCACTTACACAGCTGGGTTTAAAACCTCTCAAAAAATAAAATTAAAAAAAATCCACCAAAATCCATGCTCACATTATGAATCATACATGAATTTTCTTAACCGAAAGCCCGTATGTAACTTATGTCTGCTTTAGACATGTGCACAGGGAACTAGACGATGTGATCCATTTGACTGGAATAAAAACTTTCTACAGACATAACGTAATCTTCACTGCAGCAATGAACATTCCGAGTTACTGTCCTGCAGTCAGTGTGTCTGCTGGACAGTGAGATGGGAGCAATCAAGTCTGACGTTTGGCTTCTCATTATATTCTCTTAAAAAATAATAATTAAAAAAGCAACAAAAAAACACTAATTAATCATTTATAACATATTCTAAATCTGCTTAGAAAAGACAGAGGGGAGAAGGGAAAGAGAATCGTGATGTTTTCCATTTCTCCTACCAGAGTCTGATGTAATAAATTAGAGTACGCTGCATTCTTTCTAAAAGATAAAGCTGAACAGGAGAAGATAATGGCATGTTTTTCCTGCCTAGTCTATTATTCATCAGTGAATTTTTAACTACAGTTAGGCAGGTACAGAGATGTATTTTGAATGTCATAACTTAGTATTTTACAGAGTCTAAAAAGGTGCTGGGTAGATTGCAAAACAAAGAGTCAGACGAGGTCCCTGCCCTAAAATAATTATGACTTTATAATGAAGACAATGCTGGGCTGAGAAAACGAAAGGAATTAAAACAACAGGAAGAGCAAAGATCACATGAGTGAAATAACAATTCAACTCAATTTACATGTTCACATGCCTTAGAAGCATGAGAAATTTACATTTAGTCTTTTCCTTTTAACATTAAGCATTAATTATTGCTTCATTGTTGTCTAGAAACAACACAACGGGTGCATCTATGCTATGGATAAAGGTGAGGCTGAGGAATTTCCTAGCCCTTGTCACCTGTTACCCCATGTGCTGCCCCCAGCACTGGGCAGGTCCCACAGCAGCCCCATAGGGAGAGCAGAGCAGCGCTAGCAGGACTGCCATGTGCTTAAATGCACGGCTGGATGGGGGCCATATGACTCAGTATCCAGCGTGCTAAGCCCTGAATGTTAAGAGAGAATTACCTTGGCAAGCCAGAAACTTCCCCGATGTCTCCTTCCAGAAATAAATACCCCTCAGGCCTGCTTCTGTCCCAAACAAGAAAATCCACTCTTATGTGTATACAGAGTCATTACACAGTGAAGACATACTTGATGCTAACAAGATGCATGTTGCATTCATTTGTATTTCCATAATATGAAAATAACGGTTTCAGTGTTTATGCTTTCCATAAGATGAAACTTTTTTGCAATTGCTTTGTACTCTGAGTAACAGCCATATGATTCACCATGAAATGAAGTCTGGAAAATCGTTTTGGATAAATGGAACTATAAATTCAATAGAATTTCCATGACAACATAGATTGCAACACTCTGCCACAAGTAAAATGTTATAAATCATTCAAAACCAACAAGAAATCAGCAGTAAGTCGTCTCTTTCACAACACACAGGACCCCAGAATTACAGAGCTGTGGTTATTACCTCACCATGCAGTGCCTCTCATTGCTGCTCCTCTGCCTTGAAACAAGCATTTCATATCTGACCTCTTTCCAAACACAAGAAATCATAACACTAACACTTTAATGCCAATATAAACAAGAACTGAAGCATAATGAGCATAATTGAACCTTTCCTCCTTCTCTCATGTCCTAAAAACATTTAAAAAATCTTCATCCTGTGGCAAGTATTCCTGTGCATCCAAATGCATCCCACTTCCTCGCTAGACTCTGAAAATTTAGGGGATTCCTTTTCTGGATGAGGGCACAACGGAGTGCTCAGTTTGTAAAAAGGATGCCAATTGCACATCCTAGGGATGGAAGGAAACCAATAAAATTATGTAAACACACACACAAAAAAAGGGATAAAAGATTACACCACATAGCGCTGCTCATTCTTGCACCTCCTAGTGAGGTCTTGACGTGTGGCATTTTGCTTCAAGCTCAAAGGCCTGGAACCGAGTGAATCCCAGATGACCCTCACTGCGATTTACCAACACTATGGCTGTGAGAAAGCCTTCAAAATAGAAAGCTGCTTCCCTCCCGAAAAGTTTAAGCAGCTCTTAAAATCAAATGAGAGACAAATAGCTCAACATTCTGATCTTTGGGCAGAAGTATGAATATCTCCAACTAACCAGGTCTTTCCATACCTTGGAAGGAGCAGTAATCAGCAAGTCCTTGGATTGTTCAAGGCTCATTTTCTCACGCTACCGGAGTCTCTGCTATCTTGGATAAATCACTGCCCATTTCTAGGACAGTCTGGAGAAAGAAAACTGGGGCTGTTGTTTGTTTGCTTGATCTTGCAGTAAGGGAGGGTCAGGTACCTCATGGAGATGGAGCATTGCCTCTTGAAACCAACATCAACACCAATAGCTCATTCAAGCTGGGCAGTAGGAACAATTTCTTCTCCAAAAGAGCAGTGAGGCACTGGCACAGGCTGCCTGGGGAGATGGTGGAGTCATTGCTGCTGGAGGTGTTAAAGAACTGTGGAGATGTGGCACTGAGGGATGTGGTCAGTGGGCACGGTGGGATAGGTTGGGGTTGGACTTGGTGATCCCAGAGGTCTTTTCCAACTGGAATGATTCTGTGATTCTGTGATATCTGATGCTGACATTGCTGGCACTTAGACCAGACATTTACTGCAGAAAGCTGCAGCCATGTACCCCCGGGCCTCTTCCCAGGCTATGGACACAAGCTTGGGTCTTGCACTGGTCTTTAAATTCACTGCTGCATTCTGACTCTGCTGGAGACTTTTGGATTTATTTATTATTTCTGAGTCTCACCCACAGTAGCTTTTGTCCAGACCCAACACGAATATGGCATATTTCCACTGGGATGATGAGTGTGTGTGCACAGCAACGTGCAATGCAGAGACTCTGCTTTCAGGGAGAAACAACTTTACTTTCTAAAGCTGTCCAAGTGGAAAAATTAGAAGCAGTACTTAACTGCTGGCGGGAGCGAAAAACTGAAACAAGCAATTTAGGAAGTGGCTACACACCAAATGCCACAGCAACTGAAAACAAACAGGATGGGCTGACTGAACAGAACAGCTCTGAACTCAGCCCAGCACTGACTGGTACAGAGTTCTTCATCCATTTCCCCTGGTCTTTCTGTAAAGAGAACTACTGAAAAAAGAGTTTCAGGCTCCAAAATACCCAGATTGTCCATACTTCAGCTTTTCTTTAAGGAAACCATTTACTTTCTTAAACATAAATAAGCGTTGCCTGAATGGACAGAACTGCTGGGATTTTCTTGCAGAAACACTCTGGTGCTCTTCAGGGAAAAGAAAGGAGCTGCACTTTAAAAATAAACCCCACAAAAGCACACTCTTCCTAGCATGTGTGATTAATACAATTTCATATACTATTCACTTTAAGAGATGCAGTAGCACAAGTATTCATTCCTCTGAGAGCTTATATCTTCGTGCAGATTATTCCTCTTGTACTGCGGAATTCAGAACGTCCTGTGTGGTTTATTTGATCTTGGTTTTGTTTTCTTATTTATTTTTTATTTAAACGGGAAAAGGAGAGCTCTTCCGCGAGCCTTGATGATCTTCAACAAAATGCCTCAGAACAAATTTTGAGATATTTATAGTTTTGTTGCATCTCTGGATTCAAAGCCACGCAGCAGATGGGGCACATTTTCAGAAGCATTTTGCTGGGCGAAAGGCCATTCCTCTCAAAGGGGATGTGAAGTCCTCTGGCTGTGCACTTGCAGAGTTATTTTTGTTTATGAACTGCAAACTGTATGGGCAACCACTGCAGAACTAGCCCATGACAAGTGCTTACTTGCAGGGCTTCATAACAGAGGGTAAAAATAAAACCTGTATTTTGCAGAACATGCATCTATTTAAGGCAGCATCATAATCTACAAGACGGCTTTCCTCTGACAAAGCAAGCACGGTGCTCAGCACCAGAGGTTTCAGAGCAGACTTGCAGATTCCTGGAGCAAGATGGAGCAGCCCTGCTGCTGGGGCAGCACACACTCAATTTTAACATCACAGGGATTGTTTCCAATGCAACTGCTTAACTGGGGTGTTTTACTTCAGGTCTCTCAAATAGGCATGATATGCAAGGAGTGAATAAACTACAGCCTTCCCAAAATCACGTCTCAAACTGAAATTCTGCCCTCCCCTGGGCTTCCTACCCGACTGCCTAAATGTCTCTTGGAAAACCTTGCATTTAGCATTTCTGTATGCACAGTCCCAAGTTTTCGGTATGCTGTGTAGCTTTTCTGACCCCTCTGTTTCACTTGAGTCGAAAGTGAAGTCTGCACCCATCTGAACTGCAGTGTCAAGAAACTAGGAAAACTTTCTGACCCTGTGCACAGGCACACATGCCAGGCCATCGGCCTCAGATCATTAAGGACATGATTCCATACTGAGGGCAGCAAACCAAAAATAAGAGGACTTCAACAAAGCAAGAAGCAAAATATCCAAGCAAGCAGCAAAATTGACAGAAAGGCTAAAGCTCTAGAAATTGCATAACCTTTTTAACTTAAAGCCTTGTCCACTGCCACATCTGCAAACCCATTTGCGAACACATTCTTTGCTAAATGTCAAAGTTATTCTTCCATGCCCACGAAGCAGAAACACAAATCTAACCCTCATCCTCTCTCACGCTTGCACACCAGTACCTGCCTGCAGATGCCAGCCTGAGACTCCCCTGGCGCCTCTGAACCTGCTGCTCCCTTGGCATCAACTTCTGCAATATAAATAAAACAACCTTTTGCTTTAACTCTTCACATTTTTTAAGGCCCACTGATCTTGAAAGAAAAGCACTTCAAACTTCTTCAGACTCCTGATGAACACAGCAGTGCCACCCAATCGGTATTGAGTCCAAATTTTTCAGACTTTGCTTCAGTAGAGTTTTCACTGTATTCTTCGTGGGAGGTGTGCACAGTTGGGTCCCTGCTCAGCCAGGCTCTGTGTCAGCTTTGTCCCTTCCTTCTCCTCTTTGTTTTCATGATAAACAGGAGTCAAAAGCTGGGTCACATTTCCATCCTGGTTCACACATGACCAGAAAACACATCTTATGCTACAGCATCTTATACTGGAACAGTTACCCGATATGGACAGAGAGTTCTGGTTTTCAGTATTACAGCTGTTGACTTTTCTCCACATTCGAGGATTTTTTGGCTCCAGAAGTGCCCAACCACATCCATTCTTGGTCATGCTGTTGCTGTCTCCCCCAGCCCAGAAGGTTGGTTTGTGCCTGCAACCATGCACAGAATCTAGAAATGCAAAATGGTGCACCTTTCCCCTGATACAAAACACAGAAGTGTTCCCCTCACTGGTGGGGCCGAGGTGGGCAGGAAGAACACTGCCTGTGCCAGAAACACACACCTGTACAGGTGTATCCAGCACATTAACTTCTGGCGTTGTTCATGTTGCAGCATGAAATGCCTCCATGTTACCTCTGAAATACAGGAATTGCACATGTGAAGTCTATATCATAAATCTGATAACTAACCTGCATAACTAATTTCCCTTCTGGCAGCAGGCATACGTTGGAATAAATACTCTATTCAATACTCACTGTGAGAAGACTCCTAAATACTCTATTCAATACTCACTGTGAGAAGACTCCTATATTTCATGTTTACTTTAGGCAAGTATAAAAAGTGAGAGACAAAGGGCCTCAAAGAGTCAAATTCCTTGCAGTTTCAACAGAGTGCCCTGAATAATACATAAAGCAGCTATGCTCTTATCCCTAAAACCACAGGTGTGAACCAGATGTCATGCTTATCTTCTCTTGAGATTACAGCAAACAATTGCACGCCTCCAGAATATAAAGTAAGTTTTGGATCAAGAAAGCCTGAAATATATTAAAAGTGTGGCACTGAAGTTAAAAATTCAGATATTAACCTATAAATCACTAATTCATTTAAAAGTCTGTTTATAACATTATGTTCTGTGAAAGTTATACTTCTTTTATTTAACCTTTTTGTAACAAAGTGTATTATGAATGACAAATCTGAGATAACACTACTTGCATAAATCTCAGTCTTGGTCAACAAGGTACTGCCAAACATTGCTCAAATGCAACACAAAAGCTCAAAACACCAGAATTAAATTTAAAGCTTTGATTTAAATTTAAACTTTCCTACTACTGCAATAAAAGTTAAGAAGGAGAGCACATACAGCGCTCAAATACTGAAAGGAGATTAAATCCAGAAGGCATCTCAGAGAAAACTCTACTGTGAACTATGCAGCAACAAAACAAGGGGCAAACAGAGCACTGACCACGCATCCTCGATCACAACCAACCACCCAGCTGTGCACAGTCAGAGAGGACATTCCAAAATGCCCAGTTTTACGAAAACAACTGTTTGCTCACCAACTAGTGAAAGTCACTGATATGCTTCTGTTTGAACCTGGGGGCATTTCAAAAAGAGAACAATAGAGTCTGCCTCACCAGATGCACAAAATACACACAGCATGGGGCATGTTCTGAAGGCCAGATCCTAAGCTGGGTCCAGGCGACATTTGTGGACTCTGGTATCAATGCCTCAAGAAGCAGAAGGTGAGGCTCTGCAGCCTCTGATAGGTGGCTCAAGTCCCACTGCAATTTTTGTTGTTTTTTCCTCTTCCATCCTAGCTAGCTTTCTTTAAATCAGCATGCCTGGTTTCATTCCACAGCATCCCCTGTCACACACACTCCAAATGCTGTCAGCATCTAATGCTAATGCTTCCCTAAGAGAAGTCTTCCAGGTCAATTTATGACAGAAATATTACAGGTTCATAATTAAAGCCTAGATAAGAAAATCCTGTGTTTACTCAATAATCCTCATATTCACCTAATAAAATTATGCATCTTGCTTTCACAGCTGTAGAGAAAAGGTGGTGAATATGATCTGAATCCAACAGCTGTAATGTCACATACTTGATCTTGAGGGAATTGAACTACCCTGTTCTCATGATATCCATCAGTGACCCATTGCCTCATTTCACCCTCCAGCAGCAGAGCCCACAAGTCAAGGGGAAAAGGCATCCAGTATTTTGGCTCGCTCAGGTTAGTAAAATAGAGTTAAATAGAGCCATAGGCTAAGACATTAACATGACCCTCTCTTTATGTAACACTGAACAGAGAAACAGAGTTGAGACTCAGACTCCACAGCAACACCTAGTAATTAAAACATCTTTACAACCTTTCGTTAAAGATATAGGATATACACATATATATATCCATCATATAAAGAGATATATATAACTAGCAACAGTATGGAAAACAAAGAATTGCAAGCATAAACAGTAAGTCTTTGACTTTCATCATATGCCCTATCACCTTCTCTGTTAATGAAAGAGTTTTTATAATAAGGACAATCTTTAAAAGACATTAAATGTAGTGACAACTATTCTTCAGAAAAACAGGCAAGATTATCAAAAACTAGTCCTGGACTCCAGTCCTCATTTCTGCAGATAAAATGTAACAGCAGAAAAGAAAGAAATGCACAGTCAGATAACACAGCTCCTGTGACTGCTACCTGCAACTTCATTACTGTGGAAAACAGGCAGAGAAGAGGCTGTTATCAGCCACTACAACACCTGGCAAGCTCCTGCTAGGTGGCACTGGGCACAGCTCTTCCCTGCCTCGCTGGTCACGGGATCACAGCAGTGCTGTGCAAGGGAGTGTGTCGGAGCTCACATGCCAGATTGGTTTTAAACAGAAGGAAGGAAGAGATAAGAAAAGAAATAAGTGGAGGAAGAAAAGGACAGACAAAGAAGAGACAGAATCCATATTTCTCAACCTAAAGGGCTGTTGAAGATTTAGGTGATGTCTAAGTAGGCTGTGATGGCTTCTCATGCTGCTGCTCTGAGCAGATCAAACCACATTCAGGATTTTGACTGTCTTCCCAGGTTGGTCAGTCAGCCATAGGTACCAAAAATAAAGATTTTTTTCCTGTTGCTCTTATTATTTTTACAATAATTTCTAATATTCCTATTTGTCATTTTGCTACTGCTAAGCACTGAGTTTATGTTCAGAAAACTATCTCTAAGGGATCCAGGAACACTTCCCTGAGTGCCATTAACTAATCTAACATTCATTACTAAACTCTATATGCACGATGACATTATATGCACACAGAGTCTTCTTTTTAACCTAGCTAAACTAGAAAATGACTTGCATGATACTGCTGTGTGTGTGTGTGTCTGCATACAACATGTCGGTCCCCTATAATAACTATACAGCACATTTAGCAGCTTCATCAAAACTTGATTCTCACTCGAGTTCTCAAAAATTTTCTGTCCATCCATCCATCCATCCATCCATCCATCCATCCATCCATCCATCCATCCATCCATGCTCTTTTGCAATTAAGTGGCCAAGTAGGAGAGAGACCCTATTAAATTCACCGCTGTGAATCAAATATTGAAGACTCTCCCTGCCTTCTTCACAAAGCACTTCATCATCAAGGCTAGCAGGGGCAGCAGACATTCCAGCAGCTGTCCTGTTCCCTCCAAACTCAGTTTTCTTGACGTGAAGGACATACCAGGTCATACAACGTACCTGCTTTATTTTGCTTGCTGGGATCCGTATCAGAAGACACACATTCCCATGAGTCACTGAGAAAATACCCACATTTGGATCTACGTGCACACAGCATTAATGGAAACCCACCCTTCTGTTAAATATTGTAATATGGAAACTTTAATCATAAACCCTCTTACTATTTAAATACTTCAGGCGCTGTAGACATTTATACAACTAGCAGTAGATGAATTTTCAAATAGATACTTCTGAGTAATTATCCTCTTGAGACAGCACCAATTGCTAAATAATGCCTCAGTTTAATAGCACATAGCTCTTAAGAAATGAACAATTCTGGGGACTATTAAATCTCTCAGAAACCTAACAAAGATGGTGATAAATACCTTATACTCCATTTTAGTCTTTGTGTGGCTGAGGAATAGGCCATTTTTTCACACCTGTTAGCTGGACTTCAAAGACAGCTCCTTGAAAAATAAAGGGGTAGTCCCTCCTACTTGTTCTAATAAGGCAGAGTACACAAATTTATTCTTCCAAACATTAGCAGAGGTTCCTTATGAGCAAAAGAATTCAGACTCACAGGGAAAGGTGTGAGAAAAACATAAATAACTGAGTGGGACAAGTAACACTGAGCAGGAACTCGTGGAAATGCTATATTTCCTGCGGATTAACTGATGAGGAATAATTGGTCTGTTCCTCCAGAATGTCCCTCTGTCATTCCGATGAGGAGAAAAAAAGAGTATGAAATCCCTACTCACACCACTGAATCAAGGCATGGCTGAGGAAAGAGTCTTCAGACAAACCTGTTTTATGTAACGCATAAAGCTCTAGAATATATCAGAAAAATGCAGATCTCTTATTCATATTAAATGTTGGCCTTTATTCATGTTCCCTGAAGACATTTTTCCTAAAACCCTGCCTGCTTGCATATTACTTACTGCTAATAAAACAACCTGGGGAAATAAATTTGCATTCTCTGCTCTCCAGAGGTCTGTGAACACAGCAATTCAGCATGTTGCTCCATCCAGGAGAAGGTTGCTTTTCCACAGTCAAAAGCAAAAATATAGAAGCAAAGGGCATGAAAATACTTGTCTTCTCATCCTGACATCATTTTACCTCTCACGGGCATTCAGAAACCTTTAGAGATGACAGAGCTCTCCAAAGCAAACCATGTCAGATCATGTTTACTCTCATGCCAGGTTCATTCAGTGTCACATCTTCATTTCAACAGTGGCCATCAATAATACATAGAAGACAAAACCTCATTATACAGAGAAGTTAAAATTACTCCAGTAAAGCCGATTTGTAGCAGCTGACTATCTGACCTCTAATATCAAGTAGTTTCATCATCGTTTGACAGTACGTCATGAAATGCTCCCCTACTTCATTCTCCTTTGAATGACGAATGAAAGTAAGAGGAATGATTTGATAACTTGGTGATCAAAAATTTTTCATTGTACTTTTTTCCTCGTTAGAAAAAGTTACATTAGAAAAGAGAAAGATTAATGCAGCAGACCCAGATTTTGAGCAATGACTGAGGGCTTTACATTAAAAAAAAAAAAAAAAAAAAAAAAAAAGCTCAAAAAGTAAGGACAGTGAAGAATTTAAAGGTATGCAATAAAACACAACATTTTAACATATATACTTGTCACTTTGGGTTCAGTCTGGCATAAATTTCCATTAGTACCTCAGTGGCAAGTCTGACTGAATACTAAATAAAGTTGTGTGGCTGTTCTTCCGAGCCCTGTTATGTGGAGGAAGATCTGAGATTCTTCATAAAAGCTTCCATCATGAATATTTCTTTGGTGGCCTGTACAGGAGTGGAGCTGGAGGGAATGGAGCACGCACCCAAGAGCACGCTCTGACAACACTATGTAATCATATGTCCTGGCACAAAATTTGGCATTGACCTTGACTTGTGAAGGTTTTCCTTTCAAATTATATCGTGCTGCAGCTTCTGTGTCTCAGTATGTTATCAAGAGAAACAGAAGCAGCAGCTCTCTGCATTCTCCTACCCTCAAGTGAATTCAGATTCAAATAGTGAGTAAAACAAATTTCAGAGTCTTACACACAAGAGGCCTCTACCACCATTGTGTCTCTGTGGCAGTGCCGAGACCAGCTGGAACGAAGCTCTGGTGCACTCAGACACAACCTGTACAGATAATCTCCTTCCAACCCTGTCTTCCGATACAGCGACTTCATTATTCTGATGTCTGGACCCACCATATGAAGTTTAAAACTTGGGATTTCCGTAGTTACAGGTTCCTCAGAGAGCCAAACTTCCATCTGTAGATGTTCAAAAGCTGGTAACACAAACAGCCTCCACACACACAAAATCACACTAGCTTTACTATGTGATACCAAGTTTCATCTGCTAGACAAATGCAAGTGTTTATGGACACATAGAGAATCTTTCCCCTATTAACTTATCTCTCAGAATGCAAAACATTTGAACATGCACACCTAACAAGTGCCAGATGAAAGTAATGATTATAAACACATAGTATAACTAACAGACTTAGGTACACTTTCCTAATCGTATCATATCACTTAGGTACTCCTTTTTTGCAACTGAACAGATAAAAGACGTTAAAACAGCGCACTACTTGACATAAATCGAACCTTAAAGTCAGATGCTGAGAACAGATGGTGTGAGTGAAGGCTCACTGCAGGAAGCTCAGTTTGAACCCATCCATTTGAGTGATGTGATTCGTGGGCATGGCGGGGACGGGCTGGTGGTTGCACCAGGTGATCTCAGTGGTCTCTACCAACCTCAGTGATTTTATGATTTGGAAACTATGCAGACCACAAACCTGGGACAGTCTTTGCTTGGGATTTATGGTCCCCAGCACTACAGACATAGAGACTGGTTCAAAAGACTTTAGAACTGCAGAAGCCGCCAAACCACTGGGCTTCTGCACTGTATTTGTGGCTTAGACAAAAGAACCATGAAAAAGAGGCAGGCACTACTTTGTGTGTTGGATTTTCTTTGGTTTAAACAGACATACAAACACATCTGGAGGTAGATAAAGAAGTCCTAACGCATAATTCTAAGAAACTACCTGAGTTGCCTTAAGTTAGATGACATTTCCTTCTCCTTCCTTCCAAATCACGTCCCGATTACAGTCACAGACAGATCTGAGTTTGTAATCACTATCATCTTGCTCTTTTCCATGTTAACAGCAGCAAGGCATAAATAAGGATGAACTTTCCTCCACAGTAATAATGTCAGGCATTTGACTAAATCTGTGATATTAAGGATCTCACCCACTGTTAGATACTCCCTATCACACACAAATTTTGTCGTACCTCACCAAGAAATAGCAGTTATGTGCAGAGGATTTTAAAAGCTTCTGAGCTTCCACATAAATAAACACACACACATACGCCCACAAGCTTAGGGAAACAATGGATAGTTTTTCAGCAGGATGCTGTGAAAAACTGTTTATTTCTCCTTAAAAGTGTGAAATTACAATCACTGATTGTTAGACCACTATAGTCTAGTTATGAAACTACAAGAAATGTTAGCTGTTTGCAAACAAGTCTTAGATGCCTTCTGAAGGCCTTTGTGAATGCCTGAGCCAGAGAAGATGGAGGTCATGCAGAAATCCCATCTACCTCAAGATCAAGTTGGTATGTTAACATCCTTGCTGCCATGCTGTTGATCTCAACTTCACAGAGAGCCACCAGAAAAGTTAACTACACAATTTTAAACCAATCACAGACCATGCTAAATCTGCATGCCTGTTATTTTTGTTATTTTTACCTGCATTCTCACAGCATATTTCGTAGATTGGCATCTCTGTCACTCCAGGATTTAAAAACAAACAAACAACAAGACAGGCATTGATTTGTTTGACCAGACCTTATTTTCTCAGATTCCAAAATTCGGCTTTTCTAGGAATTTTAATTAATAGAAGCAAGAACTGAAATGAAGTTGTCAGGTGATAGCAGAGGCTCTCTCTTTCCCTTCCCCAAGACTGATGTTATTCACTCAGGGGTCTACACAAGAACACCTAATCTAATCTGCTCAAACCTCTGCAAGACCTGGCAGCGTCTCAACTGGAAAATAGTTCTAAAATTAATAATAAGAAGACCTTTCAGTTTAATGCCTTGGCTATCATAGGTACATAGTGGTGCACTTTACACAAGTCACATGGATATGCTGGCGGCAGAAGAGGAACAAAGGCAAGAATTACAGTAGATTTGTCGCTACCACGCAATCACAGCTGCTTTAAATGCAGAGTTACGTACCAGGCGGCCAATTTTATTTCACAATTCAATCTGGCTTTGTGAGGCCTGATCTCAGTCTTTGCTCATGAAAAATAATCTTAAGACAATTCAGTGGGAGCAAAGGTTTATTTTCTGCTCTATGTAGACAGATAAAAGGGAGTTGAGACTCGAGGGACTGTAAGAGTGAGGTCACAGGGCATCAATTCTGTTTCCCATCATTTCCTACTAAGTAGGAAGAAAAGACTGTATATATTAATTTGTTAAATTCCAATTAATTATAATTCAATTTGGCAAGCTTTAACACAGGAAAATTTCTTTCCTTTTTTACCTTGTAAGTTTTTAGAAGAATATTAGACCATATGATTGATGGAAGCTTCCAAGCTTTTAAGTATTGGATACTATAACATCTTCCTAAAATAAATTATTTCCCTGACGTGAAAATGTTAGCTTTAATGAAATGAAATAGCCTTAATTGGTTGTGATGGGAAGTAAACCCTGACATAAACATTGCATAAATAATTCAATCCTTCCATCTGGGGACTTCTTCCTGCATTGAAAGGAGTCTCCAAACTGAAATGCAAGACACTTCAGCAGCAACCAAAAAAACGTAGCCTTCTTCCAATACACTGCATCTAGAATGGAGAGCATCTGCTCTTCTGGAGTTGAGTGCTTATTTTAAGATATGGTTTTACCAAGGTTTTCTGATTCAAGACTGGAATACTTCCTCCTAACACACGGTCTTCCTCAGAATAGGGCTCTGCTGAAACTGGATCTAACTTTAATACCTTTTATACATCTGTGGAAACTCACTTTTCCCATGCTGTCCTAACCAGAATATATAAAACCTTTTTCTCTCTTTTCGTATACACTGTACTGTGTGACCAAGGAAGCAACTAAGAAGCACTTGGAGATAGACACTCTTTCGTAGTGGATTACTGTATGTGTGTCCAATGCTCTTTTACTGTTTATTAATTTTAAGAGTTGTTCCCCTGGCCAGGAGCAGCTTTTACTGTAAGGATCTGAGGCCAACACCTATTTACTGCAAAGGCATTCTTGGTGGGTTCTACTGTTATAGCAGAAAATACATCTAATAACAAATTCTCTGCAGAATTCATACCATCCACTGTGTCCTGTACAAAAAAATGGGGTGCAGCACGGGGGACATGGAAGCAGCGAAACAGCAAAACTTGCCTGCAGTATTTGACCTGATGCTGTAAAATTCACCACGGAGAATATAACTAACCATAGCCTCAATGTGGAGGTCTTCTGGGTGTTCTGCAATTGAAGCCTAATAGAACATCACAAGTGACTTTGTTCTGATCACATCTCTCATTCAGGACAGCTGCTGACTTTCTCTGTGCGCCTGAAGGAAACGTGGACAGTTGTGCAAATTACTAAAACTGAAGCTTTTCTTTAAAGGTATTACGTGGGAAACATCACTATCCTCAGATGGGCGCAGTGCAGATGGCTGCCTGCTGGAGTTAAACACCACAGTGTGAAACAAAACCCTCTTAAGTGATTTTATATATGCATATATATTAAAGTCAACAAAAAATATTCACAAAAAAAGGAAATTGCTGGAGACATACCTACATTTTCTGCCTATTATACAAAATAAATATGGACACATAATGAAAGAATATATTATGCTTGCTTATGCTCATTGTCACAATTTTTATAGGATCAAATCAAACAGACAATGGAAATGAGTTTTGCAGTTTCGCTATGCCTCCTGGTTATCAAGTGATAAGTTCCTTGCTGATGACCATTTTTTTTTCTCTTTTAATGTAGACTCCAAAATAAACAATTCCAACACATAGAGTGAAAGTTTTAAAAACAGAAACTGTTGTCTCTGTGCAAAAGCTGAGAAATGCTTGCCCTTGCAGCACAGGGTAGGATACACTTTTTGTAGAGGATTCAGTTGGCTTGTTTGCATTTTCTACAGTAGACCACAGCAGATTCCCCCCCACAACAAACAACTGCAAGCAATGTTCACAGCTTTTTATACCTACCAAGCATGTCAGAAAGCCTTTGGGATTCTTCACCTACGACAGGCATCAGGGATTTCAATTCTTGGGATTTTTGGTTGTTCGCTCCTGCTTAAATCCACAGAGAAGGGCACCTGCAACACCTGTATGGACTGTCTCTGCCTGTACTCAGCAGGGCACAAGGAACTGTCATATGTCCACAATTATGTTATGTGACTGTCCATAATTAGCAAAAGGCAGCCAGAATTGTTCTTTTTTCCCCCTGTTATTTGCATTGAACAGAGATAAGAGGGGAAGACCGAAAAATGTGATTTCCAAACCACAACACTGAGTCAGAATGACTCTGCACAGGTGGAAATAAGAAACGTCATATTCACATTTTTAAACTGCCTTGATTCTGCTCAGTGATGGTTTAATCGAAAGAGCCTGCTGAGATGCACAGTGCGTACAGAGTCCTTTTTAAGGTTCTTCATTATCAGAATCTGCATCTTTAACACTCAGAGCTGCTCAGTAGAAAAGGAAAATGGGAAAAAGAAAAAAAAACGGGTAGAAAAAGGAGAAAAAAAAGGGGGTGTGGAGGAGGAAGAAGGGGGAAAAATGAAAGAAAAAAAAAATAAAGAAAAACAGGAAAAAAGAAGAATTCCATGCTCAGAGTCATTTTTCAGAATGACTCTCTCCCCAAACCAGAGAAAAAAAACTGCTTAGAACATTAAGGACTTTTCAGAAGACACTTTCTTTTTTTTTAATTTTTTTTTAATGTTTAACCATATAAACAGCAAGTAAGGAAGAATTCCTTATTAGCCATTTTTATGGTTATAGCTACCATGCTGCTGAAAAAGCAACTACTTAGAAAAATAAAACCAATATTTATGGCTCTGGGGTTCAGGAAGGGACCTCTTTCACAGGAGGCATTACTGTAACAGCCATCAGAGCTGAATCACGTTATTGCACAAAAGCGAAGGATTTTATAAAGCCAGACCAACAACTTTAAGTAAATGATAACACAAGAAATTAACTTCCAACAACACTAAAAAAGAGAATAGCAAGGATCGAATCTATGAGACACTGATAACCCTCCTGTGCCTAAGTGCCTGCAGAGGGGTCAAGAAGCAGGGGGCTGTGTGGCCACCAGAAAAGCAAATGACCTGCAGAGCAGCAGGGACAGCTATAGGACATTTCTCTGCCCGTGGCTGCAGCTCTGCTGAGTCCAGAACTCTCCTCCCTGCTGCTCTCCCCCAGGATCAAGCCCTGGGTACAAAACATCTTATTTTACAGACACCTTGAAGCCCAGAGAAGGATCCCAACGTACCATCTCTGGAGTTCCATCCCCTCCCTGCTAAGTGCCAGCCTCATTTATGAAAACTTCTGCTCTACTGCACTCGTTACAGGAAAACCTAATTACAGAGGTAGGGAGTTACCCTTGCAGACCCTGATGGCTTGACCTTTAAAGTCTGACTTCAAGGTCACACTTTAATTCCCCCAAAGTCCCCAAGACGATTATTCCACAGTGTACGCACTAATCAAAGCCGTGTTTCGGGATTTGGCACACAAGCTGTTCTGTCTATCAGAGTAACTCACAGATGGTATGTATGTGACACAACATATTCATCATCTTATATTCTTAGTATATGCAATTCTCCCCATTGCTATGCATTCAGCAAGGGCTGTAAGAAGCGGCTGGTGCCTTGGAAGAGATACCCTCCCAAACTTGGCAGCTTTAAGTTAACCGAATAAAGAAAGAATCCAAAGGTTGAAGAAACTCATTCTCCTGTGTAATCGTAAAACATATTGAAAATGAGTTTTTACTCTAGGTACGACTTTTAACTTCATTTTTTTGCTCATGTTTGTCTCTTCTGTTCGTATATCGTACTTTCCTTCTACTTGATGTGTGCCATACTGTTTTAGCTTTTGCTCTTCTGCTTACTTATGACCACTTTTTGGACCAAAATCTCAACAAGATTTGCTTTAGGGGCATTTTTTTAAATCTTTTTTTCCAGGTAGTTGCATGCATAAGTGAACCATTAAAATTGAATCAGTTCAGTGAATCAAACTGAATGACAACAAACTAAAATGAGCAGAAATGCGCCTAAAGCAACAAGCAGATTACTTATCTTACTTATTCTTAATGTTGCTTTTCTCCTCTATTTCCTCCATTTCCTCCACTTCTTCTGATGAAATACAGAACCACTTTTTCTTTTTTTTTTTTAAATATTGGAATGAGCTTTCAGTCCTGAATGCCATACAGATTATATAAAGGGAAATGCACAAAGGGAAGAAGCATCCTCACAAGATGGGTTTCTGGTGCTGGCCCAGCAGCCTGTTTCAAAGCTGCTGGTCTGGAGGAGTTAGCCAGCGAGCACGGGCAAGAGTTCACAAAAACAAAACTTCCTGCTCCCAATCCCTCTTACTCCCATTACATCTGTCTGTTGTTTCCTCCCACTCTGCTGTGTTTTACAGCCCCATGAACAAAAGTCACCTCTACCACCGATCTTTGTTTTGTGCACTCTGCCTGCTTGGATTAGTCCTCATTAAATACAGACAGCAGTTAAGAGAAAAATAAGAGCACACCAACAGCCAGCATGCAAGCCACCATGTTTTTTCATGGTTGTTTTGTTAGAGAATGATAAATGTCACTGCCACAGTCAGAATTTTTCAGTGGTTTTCAGTGTTTTAACTTATATGTTGAAAGCTAAGACGTTAATAAAGTGACTGAAGTGGTGGGCATATAAGTCCATGAATGTCAGTAGCAAGGTCTCACATGCCACTGAGCCATAATAAAAGACTTCATATGTAGAGCTACGACTGGATGTTACTATTTTTATTTTTTGTATGAGAAACTAAGGATGGGAATGCAAGCAAATGGAGGAGAAAAACGAAGGCATTTCCAATTAATCATTTTCCCCAGTGGCATTTTAATGCATTATTGTTACAATTATTCTAAAACGTCCTCAAAGGATCATCACACCAGCTTTTTCAGACTTCATTTTTCATTGAGTAAAACTTCAACAAGCAACCTTTGTGGGAAGTTTGTATCTTTGATGGGGCAACACCTCTCACTCCTCTTCCTTTGTGGGAAACAGGGCTACTCCACAGACTGAGATATGGCTGTTCTATCACACAGGGGCCTCTCTTAGATTTTCTCTGCTTTGATTCCTTTCTTATTCATTCCCCAATGATCTTTTTAAGCTCTGCATTTTAAGAAACCAACTTAGAATGTGGCTAGACAAAACATATCAGCCAAGGAGGAAGGATGTGGAAGAAGGATGAGAGGTTTTTTGCTTTTTTTTTTTCAACTGCAGTTACTTTACTATTTTTCCATTTTACAACTTAGAAGTGAAATAACCTCTTTTGCCTCAGCATAATTAGTTCCCCAGTCCTGGCATGCCTATGAGCCTCATGTTGTTTGGGGTGCTGTTTGCCAGGGAACACTTAACATTCTCATCTATCACATGAATCAATAAAACACAACCCTGTTTTTCACAAGGTGGCAGGGTATGAGGAAGAGTCATGTGATCTGAGTTAATTTAAAAGCAATAGACTGAAATTGTCCACATTACTTTTATTGAATCGACAGTGCAGGTCCAGTGCTACTAAGAAATTAATCCCATTTCATGGAATCACAGAGTGAGGCTGTAAAAGTTACTGGTTTATCTTCAAATATAATTTAAAAAAATAATTAAACTTGAACTCTCATTCTTACTTCCATAATATGGAGATTTTTAAAGACTATTCTGGAAATTAATAGGAAAATTAGAGTTATGCCAAACCAGCATAATCCCGGGCTAAATCCTTCATCAGAAAAAAAAATGGAAGTCCTTTGCTGATAACAAAAAAGTCAAAGCCTGAAAATTCTCTTCAGACACTTCTTTCAGCGAGAGTAAGCGAAAAGTCAGTAAATTCCTCCATGGAAGGAGAAGACTCCTTCAGAGGACAAGGGATGACTTTGGGAAGGTGCAAGTTATCACTGGTTGGAGAGGAAACATGGGTAGGAGACCTAATCTAGGGACCTTGGCTTGATCCACTTACCTGAGCTGGTCCTACCTAGACAAAAAAGCAAAAAATACCTCAAAATCTCCCCCAAACTGAGAGCAAGCAGGATTCTCAGTACAATACCATGTAGGGGGTCTCCTGCCTGCAACGACAACTGAGTCTCTTTCCCCAGCTCTGTTCTGGGTCATTAATATAACATTTGTGCCTTAAACTGATTTGTCCTGAACAGATTTTTATAACAGGAGACATAGGTATGGTGCCAGGGAGGTAGACAGAAGCATTACCAGGATGTGTAACACAAAGCACATTTCAGCAGACTCGTCTGCAAAGCAGATTTCACCTTTGATAATACCTGTTTTTATCATTAGAGAATCCTGGATGGATATACCAGGCAGGAAACCCTCACCACAGTACGTAGTGATGTGCTCATTACAGCTGCAACCCCACATGATGCCCTGAGATTTTGCCTCGTTTCCCTCAAAGTTTAGTCCAAAATTCCTTCAGATATGAAATTAAAATATTCAGCACCAAAATGATACGAGCATCCAAGGATACATGTCATTTCTCAGATCCTGCTATTTAAATCATTTGACTTTGAGTGAGATATGGGAGAAATTTAAGTTTCAGTACATTTTAGTCTCCATCATGTCAAATTTACAACCCTGGAGTAAATCACACTGCCAAGACAAATGTCTTCACTTAAATCAGATTTGTTGCTTCCTTCCATACTTCAGGACATTAATAAAATTGGAGTTCCAGTTCATAATAATAGTTTCATCCTTCCTGTGCCAGCAGAACCACAACCAGTTCACCCTCCACACTCACACCTCTCCAGGTTAAGCAATTATAGGCTCAGATTTCTATTAGCTATGTGAATGTGAATGCATCTGACTCAAATTCTTCCAAGTGTATCAGCATGTACTCAGCTGATCCACGTATATACTAAGAATTTTCTTAAATATCTCCTCTAAATGCCATTCTTAGCTTCAGACTTCTTGGAGATTGAAGGCATTAAAACAACAAAAGAGCTCTCTGGGAAAGGGGCAAAGGCACCCAAATGCAAGCAAAATGGCAGGAATGTTTGCAGCTCACTGGAATTATCTGAAACGTCTCCCCTAAGTACAAGACATTTCTAACAACTGTTTTTCCCTGTCATCTGGCAACACCTTTGACATCCACTCTCTGAAGAACAATATTCCCCTCCCCTATTTCTGGATCCGACGCACAGTTATGAGCTGCTGCTGATCAGGATTACAGATACAGTCACTCCAGTAAACGCAAAGGAGGTAACAGTTCTGTGTTCCCCCATTGCAGCACCGGCCTCATGCTCTACTGCTGTTGTATTTATGTGCAAGATTAAGAAGCAGACCTCCCAGTGAGGCAGATAGCAATGGGATGGGGACAGCAACATGAGTATTAATTGCAAACTTGTAGCAGCAGTTCACAGAGCAGAAATCTCAGCACATATTACAAAAGGACATCGCTTGAACCTCCTTTTTTGACTTACCACTTGCCTGATCATTACTCAAAAATGTAAAGACTAGTGTAGATAGGTGAATGTCACAAACCTGGTTTCCTAGCAAGGGATAAGGAACATGAATGTACCTTCCTCACTGCCACCCAGTGCAGCCCCTCTGACACATGTGGCTGCGGCACAGCACACTTGTCAGCAGCCCTCTGTGATGGGAGGCACATGTCAGAGGAATGTTGCTGGGAGCTCTGTGCGATTCAAATAGCTTACTGCAGCATTATTACAGTAATCTTTCAGCACACTTATACTCCCCAGCCTCTCCCCATTTCGACAAAACAATCCTAAGCTTGTATTAACAACAGGGTTTAATGAAAACCATACATTTCGTGATGAGTGTTTGGTCATGCATGGCAGATTTGTTTGGAATCAAGATCACTTCTCTCTACGAATATGACAAGAGATTAAATCATTAAAAATGTATAGTCTGTAATTAGTTTACCATTGCCAGAACTGTAGGAATATTTTCCAACATAAAACCGATGCCACCAGCAAGAGATCATTTTGAAAGATCAATGTTGCTGAGATATCAGAAAACAGAGTAATTAGGAGGCAGTGTGCACACTGCTCTCCTCTGTATTTTTTTAATATAGAATAAGAATAGATGTGCAATAAAGTAACTTCTATAAAATCCAACCAGTGATGGGACGGATTTTGCGAGCCATGGACATGAAATCAGGGATTGTCCTAAAAGACAAGGCAATGTGAGCTCATTCTGAAGCACCACCATCTTCGGAGCCTTCAGGATTTACATTGACTTCCTATTTGTGGAGAAAGCAGTGCAGAGCACCACAAACAAAACCTTGGTATTAGTTAATTATGGCACTGCAATATTTTCACCGGAGGCGTTTCAGAACTGCAGTACAGTGATGCTGTTTGTATTGCAATAGTTAAGGTGGTTTCAGACCATAAATTATAAACCTCATTTTTCAGATTTTATGACAGGGCTATAAAAAAGGAACCAGCCTTAGCCAGTTTTCTTTTATGACATAAAAAAATTAGCTATTTGAAAGCTATACATTTATGTATGAGTTCAATGGTTTCAAATGATTTCCCCTTCCCACACTCTCCTGTT
The DNA here is from genome assembly GCF_951394365.1 of Tetrao urogallus. Taxonomy (NCBI): domain Eukaryota; kingdom Metazoa; phylum Chordata; class Aves; order Galliformes; family Phasianidae; genus Tetrao; species Tetrao urogallus. The sequence goes on along the minus strand of NC_136823.1, from coordinate 13,185,522 downwards.
TTCTGTATGCACAAAGACACGGTCACATTTGATGGCCACTCTCCTCTTCCTCCATACCGTGCTCCATCCCCTTGCACATACTGCTGCTTAAAATCACTTTTGTTTTTCAGTAGGAATTACCAATCTTAAGCGAGTCAGCATCCCTGGACAACAATCTGTAAGTATTTAGTAAGGAAATATTAAAGCTGTCATTTTCAATATCAGGTTCTCAGATCCCTGGGGGACTAATTTAGAGGGGTCTGGAGAAGATAATTAAGAAGAGTCAATCTACTGTCAGTAGGCCTAAACTGACTGTAAATAGGCCTGCATTCACCAGAAAAATGAGGAAAATCACAGCTAAAAAGCTTAAACACTATGATTGCAAAAGGCAAGCAGTTGAACTGGTGTTTGCAGCCTTTTTTTCCAGGAACGTGGGGAGCTGCCATGCATGGTGCTACCCAATATCAGATCCACATGAGTCACTTTGCACCTGGGGCACAAGATGGTCCAAAGTCGCTTTCACGCTTTTGTACATTCTTCCCACTACTCATTAATATTGCCCAAGTGCTCCGTAATATTCAGTTAGAAAGCACTATAAATGCAAAATGTTCTCTGATAATCAAAGCAAGTCATAGCATACAATTTGGTTTCATACGTGCTTTTCATACTCATCGTTTTAAAGAGCTCTAGGTGGCAATTAGTTTGTTCAAGATAAAACAGTAGGTACCAGTAAAAATACAATCATTTCTCCTGACCCAAAAGCTGATAGCTAAAGAAAACCAATTTAGCTGACTGCTAGGCAACTCTTTTCTGCTGAAAAGGAATGAAACACAATACTTTCCCTTCCCCACTGTCACGCTCCCACAAATACCTACCCTTTGTTACAGCCTACCATGCCACCTGTGTACGTATGCACCCAGCAGTGCCTCAGCTGAAGCCTTTCATCCTCACACCCAATACAGCCTCCTACCGTGTGCTATTTCACCTCCAAAACAGCATCAGCAGAGGCAGGTGCTGCATATTCACCTTGCAACTGTAAGCAGACACCTCCCGTTAACCCTAATGAGGGTCACACATGCTTTGAGGAAGGGTGAAGAACCCTTGTGCATCTGACAATATCCTACTGCTGTACAGAGACACACAACTACAGAAACAGCAAAACTTACTGCCCCAGGCTGACACTGAATGTGTCACCACGACCTTCTGGGTGCACAAAACAATTTATGCACAATATAGATGTATGCATATATTAATGAGAGACAGTGTAGACAAGAAATGCTTATCAGCTATGAGTCAGAACTTCTCGAAAGGAATCTGATATTTCTGTTTGAACCATGCTTTAAGTACTTTAAATTGAGATACCGAAACCTCTTCAACATCATTAACCTGGATTGAAAATAATCAATAAATAATCATTTCACGTGTAAGTATGAAAGGCAAATGTCTAATACATTAATTGTGAAACCCCATTCTGTACTAATGGTTGCCATAACCCAAGGAATCGATTCCATTATGGATATTTACACAGTGACCTATTAGGAATACACGGAAGTATCATTTTTTACATTGATTATCCATCCTTAAAACAGATAGTAATGTATACTTAAATGCATGGATTGCAAAAATCATTCTTAACCTTTATTACATACTCTTTGTTGAAAAGGAAATCGTTTGAGCATCGTGGTATGAAGGACACAGTTTCAACTTATGTCATGAGAACACAGGACAATTACAAAGGTATACAACTAAAAAAAAAAAAAGATGCTATATTTAATAGTTGGGCAAGCAAGTGCTACCTAAAAGACATGTTTCTAATCAGAACCCAAGCAAACAATACAGACATTGCCATGGAACCAGAAAAAAATACATATTAAGCCTTTACGAATTGTATCTCCTTTCTTTATTGCCTGGAGCAAAATCCCACTCCTGAATAGCTCCAACATAAACCAGCATAAGCTCTAATAAGTATTGCTGATGCTGGAGGCAATGCTTTTTAATTTGACAGACTTGTCCTATGTCAAGCTTCTGCTAACACAGTAAATAGGAGATACTGGAACCTGTATGCAGCAACCGTTGTGCCACTGGAGAAGGAAAAAATCTCCTTGCCTGAAGGGCAAGGAAAGTCAACAGGGTACACAACCAGCAGGGGAAAAGCAGCTGGAAAGCAGAGCAACTCCATCAGAAACAGCTCCCTGTGAATCAAAGACTGCCAGCAGTGCTGGTGCTTTCCACCCAGAGGGCAATGGTGATGGAACACTACAGCACTGTCAAAGGCAAGTAAAGATGACAGGCCCAATGATGATGATCACCTTTATCTGGTCATATTGTACAAGCCAGGTCTGGTTGTCTTCAGGTTAGTTTTACAGCCAAAGAGGAGAAACGGCTTCTTTTATTTGGCAGTAACTCTGCGTACAGCTTCCACCGGGAAAAAGAGAAGGAAAAATAAACTAAAGCCTCCGAGTACATATAAAACAAGCTGTCACTGGGTTAACCAAGCCCCAAAGAAGATGCGTAGTACCGCTCTTAGCAAATTCACTTACTGATTATCAAATCAATTTAGTGATTCACTGAAGCGCCTGTCATTCCTCAGAGCTGTCGCCAAACCTGTCAACAGAAACCAGGCTGCGACTGCTCCTAAGGACACTGTGTGCATCACACTGAAGGTCCTATTCAAATCCTGCCACTTCTGATCTCCTCCTCCATCTTCTAAGGTACAAACTGCTCAAATGAACAAAACCTACTGGGTTTGAGAGTGCTGAATACTTCCCACCCAGTGTTGCTGCTGTTGGATAAATAGGTCTTTGGCTTGAGCTTCACCCTCGATAGAGAAACACACACATGGTGCAGTCAGGGACAGCACTGCCCCGCTGCGTATCTCCCATCCTTACAGCAACACTCATTGGCCACGAAACTTCTAACCCAGTTTAAATTCTTTTGAAATGCACACATATAGGGAATCTGGTGAATCTATACAGAGAAAATACAGCTCTAAATATTCCTCTGTACTCACATATATTCACACATACTACTTATCTCCATGAGCATTATTTCAAGCACGCACATGCTATTTCTATGTCCTGGGTGTGCATCACAATCCCACAGATAATTCCAAATCATTCTCCAGGATCAAAAGAAAAGTGGACCCAAGAGATACATTAACAGAAAGAAGCAGTGCTGGGTTTAACCCAGCAACACTACAGCATTATTAGGGGCGTGAGAGCCTGGGCAGAATGTCAATGTCAATGCAAGACCTCTGCTGTGCCCAGCTCCCCACCACAAGGTCTGCAGAGCCAGCAACTCGAAGTGCAGCTGAAACACCTCATGCACAAAATGCCTTGCCACTGTAAGCACTGCAAACTCTCAAACCTGTTCTGTATGAGGCTTGAGTTTAATCATTTGAGCATCCTATCTTTTTGGAGTATAAGCAGATTAAGCTTACTGAGCATCCTTCTCCAGCAATCATGGCAGCTACATTAAAATACAGTAAATGAAGGGCCGATAAGACTGTGATGAATGCATTATCTCAAATCCCAGATTGCTATAACTTTACAGAAGTAAAGAAATGCACCTAAGAATAGACTTAAAATACCATTTCAAGGATAAGGTATCGATGTATTGATCTTATGAGTGCTATTATCAGATGGCTATCTCCTGGTATCAGGTGAATTCATTCACTGCTAGGAAGACATGCCAGGTTGTCAACACCTGAAAGTTATTCTTGCTAATTATTTCTCTTCTACTGCCCTTTCCACTTCTGATTGCTGCCAAATGATTCCTTGCAGTGTTTCTATAACCAGCAATGTTTTCCATTTCTACCTTACTTCACCATGACTGGAAAACACCTGATCTGACTCTGCTAATAATATAGAGACCACATTTAATAGTTTGACTACCCTCGTGCTACAAAGATAATAGAAATGGGAACATTTTATCAGAAAGCAACAGGAGGAATAGCCATTTTTAGTTTTGACCAGTTTGGGTCTTGGTCTTACAGCTACTAAATGGACAGATAAATCACCATATGGTTCAGTGGGAGGGCTAACAGACCTTTCATAAATGGCATGCCAGCAACAGCAGCATGTAGCTTTCAGCATTACTGAGTAAACAGCATGTGGTTTAACATCATGACTGATCGGATTTAAAGTATCTACTGTATTTCCTTGAGGTAAAGGTCTCTAAAATTTTCCTAGTTAAGCCAAGAACAAGAGGAATAATAGACAAGGTTGAGGAAAAAGGCACAACTATGGATTTGAGGATAGGTGACCCTATGTTCAGGAAATAATGGGTTTTATTTTTACTCTCTTGAAATTTCATCTTTTGAATGCAGCTCATTAATTGACCACTCACATTCCTGCCTCCCAAACAGAATGAGACCTCTCAAGCAAAGAATTTCAAATGAATCTTTTTAAAGATTCCTGTTATCTCCAGTCTCCTATTCTAAACTGGACATAATGACAATTTTTTTTTTCTTATGGGATATTATGCTACATGCCACCATAAGATTAGAAGTGTCACTCACTGCTCAGCAAGCCACCCTCTCCGTGAGAGCACTACCACCTGCCCTAAGAGGCTCTGGACCTAACAGAAAAGAGACCAGAATTTCCTTTTCAACCAGGCTGATAAGAAACTATGGAAAAGAGGTTTCATCTTCTTTTTGGATACTTTCTGCCCTTCTGGCTATTTATCCATGGCTAGTTTTGCATTTTAAAAAGTCAAATCTGCCACTCTTGGGGAACCGTACTGCCCTTCGCACAGGTGTAGAACACTGAATTGATCTTAGCTGTAGGCATTGCCACCCTGAAGGAATGGAAGATCTTGATGTAGGAATAAAATCATCTGAGATCAACTGAAATCACCAATTACGGTAAACAGCAAACACAAGCAGTACTGCAGGTATTAACTTCAAAACACAGGATGCAGTTGAAAGCTCTATAAAGACAAAAATGACAAAATTCACATAATTTAATCTATCCCTGCCACAATCATATCCCAAAGCTGTCTCTCCCTTCCATAACCAGACATGTGATAGATCTGATGCTAATGCAGATTTTTAACTCACTACCCAGGGTGAGAAGGAAGGGAGCTCTTGCTTTTCAACGTTTCAGTTGGCGTCTGAGAGTCTGTTCAAAAACTGAATCCCCTCCAGTCCCAGAAAAGAATGATTCATCCTTAACTCATTCAGGGGAGAGTTTCAAACATCTTTTCCTGCACAATTATAACAGCCCCCTCTGGAATTACTAACGCTGTTTTGGCAGATCAGGTTCCATTTTCTATGCTTGACTGAACTATTAACAAACTGTTAGCCCAATGCAGGGGGCAAAAGCTCTCTCCCTCCTGGTAATGCTATTTATAAACTCTGGCAGGAAGCCGAAATTCATATTTCTTACAAATGAGTAAATCAGGAGCTGTTTTATAAAAAATCAATGGTCAATGGACAACGATACCCAAGCCCTCTTTGAGAAAAACTATACCAAAGGTTTTCCTGCTTAGGGAATGAGTGAGCAAACTGTAGGTAGTGCAAGCAGAAAGAGTGATGCATTTCCTGGAAATGAGGGCCCCCTTTGCCTGCTTTCTACAGCAAGAGCACAGAGGAAGGCACCTCTGAGGACAGCCAATCCAGATGGGATTGTGACAAAAAAAGACACAATCTTTAGTGGCATGTGCTGAAAAACTCAACTAGTCAAACAACAAAGATTTTTGTTTATTAAGCTGGGTAGAATAGTAGGGAATAAGAGGACACAGTTATTTGGGGATATGACTGTTTCACCCAAATTGCTTCTTCTCTACAAAGAGATGAATGCTGTATGTTTCGAAGCATAAACAAACACATACCTTTCTCTCTTTTTCAATCAGTCAATTGTTATTTTATTTCTACCAGACAATAAACACTTGTGGTGTTTTAGATCCTTTTTCAACTTTGGTTAACCTTCCCATCCTGTCTGGAAAATACAATGCCTGTGAACAGGGGAAAATAACAAGGGCTGCATTCATATTGCTGCCTGATCTCTTACATCATGTGAAGCTTTATCATAGAAAAAACAAAGCAATTCATCCCTGCAAAGTCTGTGGTTATCGCAGTGGAAGAACACTGTATCCCAGAGCAGGAATTCCACTGGGGCAGGCAGTGCACGAACGCTGCAAAGAGACACTGTGGCCCCAGGGGCTTCAAACTCAATATATGAGAGGAGGGACCCATTTGGGAGGGCACCTGAGTGTAAATAAGATAATAGCAATCAGCACAGTCTGCAGTGAATGCATTTCATGGCCAGAATTAAAAAGCTTTCAGTCACCCTCAATATTAAATCACTTTTAATGAAAACTTTTTCGGGGCTGTGAGTACCAGACAAGAAGATGCATCTTTCCTCATGGCTGACGTGAGCTTTTGATCATCATCCCTGAGAAAACACTTCTTTAGTGTGGTGAAACAGAAGAAAGTAAAACCTGAATAAATGCACCACGTTTCCTAACTGGGAAAAAAAAATAAAATCAACAACCATCTGATGCAATGTATTCTCTTGGTATGAAATTACAGCAACTGTTTAGAATTCTACAGGAAAAGAAAACCCACAAAAATGCAATCAGTTAAGCACCAGTAAAAATGACAATTTAAATCATTTCCTGCTTACTTCCTTAAATCACAATTAACAATATCACAACTAAATTGGTGATATCTATTCCCACTGTTTGAGACCCAGTGAAAAGACTTCCATGGGAAAAACTGGCAGACAAGTTAGCAACCAGCCCACTAACTGCAGTAAGGTTTTGGTTTGGTTTGGTGTTTTTTTGAGTGCCAAGGAAACATTATCACTTCTGAATACATTTGTGCAACTTTTGTTTTTCATTTTTTTCCCAGATGTTATCTATCTTTGTTATTTCAAGGGGTCTTATTGGAATGACTTCAAAGGGCTATACACCTCTCGGGGAAGATGTTCCTAAGACCCAGGACTGTCAGACTCACCTAAAGGAAGAGGTAACACTGAGCACTTACAGAGCCCATCGTGTCTTTAGCTGATGTCCTGGGACAAACAACCTGGCAGAGCACGAAATGCACACACGATCTGATCTGCTTAATTCAAATCCAGCCACAATGAAGGAAGAGGATGCTTGTGACCAAAATGCACTTGCACAGAGAGGGGCTGAGGCTCTAACCTGAGTTAGAAAGCTGTCATGCACAGCCCTCCTGCTCTCCTCTCATTGTCACCACTGGGGAAGTAACTGAGATGGACTTACTGAGGGGAATTCCTGCTAAATGCCCCTGTCAAAGTCTACCTGTCCCTTACATCCAGGGCCAAACGAAGTCACAGAAAACAAGACCTCCTCACCATGATGCCTTGCTTTTCCTCTGCAGATGTTCTCTGGTAGCCACTGAGCAGGGTGAAGCAGCAGAAATAGCCACCATCTGCTGCTCTGCTCCTTCCCCTTCATAATCTCATAACTCTTCCAGAAGAACAGAATACAGCAGGCTCCCACACATGCTTTTCTCATCACACCAAGCGCCTAGAGTGAATGACATTAAACACGGTGCCCTAAATACCCAACAAGCTCAGCACATAAAGCTCACCTTTAGAGCTAGGAAGAGACAGTCCTATTTTTCTAACTTAGACAATCCCACATTTCAAGTAACAATCCTATTGAATCTGCTACCTTTCATTAAAGTACCTCTTATAACTCTGTCAAATTCTCCAACCTTTGTATTGATTTTTCTCCTATTCAAAATAACTCTCCTTTACAACAGGAGCTGGCTGTCAGCCTCTTATCTCTTATTTTCCCCCCCATCTGATCTTCCTTCTCCTTGTCACTGTTTCCTGATCCCAGTTAATCACGTTGAAAATCAGGGATTTATGCTCAGAGGAATGTACAACTCTTAGCTCATCATTAACATACTGTAATTGCAGTGAGGTGCTACTAACTCAGAGCTTTTCAGCAAGAGAGCGGAAATCCTTTGGGAGAAGCAGGACATTCCTATCAAATATAGAAAGAACATCTATATCACGTTGTGGAATAGTTACTTTGAAATAAGACTCTGGATGCATTGCAACATTTGCAACTGATTCCAGAAATCACAGGGGCCTGGTACACAGCAGGAAGACAGCCATAAAAACACAGGGCTGTTACGTCCCTGGTTTTGGTGCAGGTTTATACACAAACAGTCCCACGACATGCTCACCTTTGCACTTAAACATATTTTAATTTCAGACCATTCTCTCATGTTTCTTCTTAATTATCACAGGACATTCACAAAAAAGATCAGCCAGATGGAGACTAAATATTTCACTACTGCAAGATGAAGCATTCTGCACTAAAATGGAACCTTGATTGCAATAAAGTCATTAATTAAAGCCTCCACTGATTCTCCTGTCAGTGTATGGGAGGCACTAAAGATAACTGTGAGGAGTCAATGCAACAGCTACAGTAAGGAAAATAAAACATTAAAACGAACAGTTGTAAGATTATGTTTGATTGCACTGCTCAAAGTCTTTGCAGCACAACATGATACAAACTCAGCCATGTATTCAGCCAATATCCATCTATTTTGTGTTTTAAAATTACATCCCACTGATTTCCTGATGATAAGAAACCTGAACAAGTTTTAAAGCTGCTGAAAAGTAAAGAGGAGTAAAGAGGTAAGGCAGAGCAACATCTTGGGGATCTTTAGTATCCTGTATTTTCAGATCATTTTACGGCTCTCCTAGAAGACTGTGGAGAAAGGGCAGATAAACTGTAGGAGAAGAGATTTAAAAATTCTGCAAACTGTCACTTTGGAACAAAAAAGAAAAAATAATCAAATTTGAAAATCCTCAAGCCATCTCCACGTCTGAATGATTAAGTCAGAAGTGCAGACAGAATAAGCAGTGCATGCTAAATTCCCTTAGCACTCTATAGCCAAGACAGCGTGAGTATAGAGCCAAATCTGTACTCAGTTTCACCAGCACATCTCCCATCAAAGTCACTGGGAGCTCTAAGAAACCCCATATAACTGAGGATTTGGTCCTCAGAGAGCATATTACAGTAAAACTACTTCAGACAGTCAATGTATCTCACTGTGATGTATTCCCAATGGCCCTCTTTAGGTCCTTCCATCATTTATTGACTTCTACTTTGCTACATCCTGCCAGATGGAAGCAAGGAAATTTGAAGAGCAACTACTAAACAAAATATAAGGGAATAAAACCAGTGCTGGCACCCTACTTCACAATCAGTCTTTACTTGTACTCAAAGCCAACACCAGAGATTTCTGCAAAATTACCAGAGATGCTGGATGCCAGAAATAATAAACCTAACTGCACCACAGCAGTGTAGGGTGCTACTTCTCTCCTGGATATCAACAAAACATACTGCGATCTGTTCTCCTTTTAATATATTAAAGGAAAAAGTAGAAAGAACACCACACACAAACCCAAAAGAACTTAGAAATGCAGCAAGGGTGGAACTTGAAAAAAATTCATTAAAACTTAACAAGAAAGGACCCAACTCTAAGTAGCACATATCCCATCATCTACCAGTGGACGAAAGCCTGGAGAAATACAGTAGGTAACACTTTAGAGATCACAGAAAGAATTACCATTCAGGATGACCCCCAGAACACGAGCCGGTCTCAGTTCATATCCTGTAATAAAGGCTTTTGTGCACTGAGTACCACACATCTTTTCTACATTAACAACATTGATTATCTTCCGTCTGTGATAATATAAAACATGAGAATTTAAGTGATATAATGAGAGGTAAGATAGTGAATGGTGATAACCTTTGGCAAGGAGATCTGAGCATTCAAATTAGAGCAACTAGCTGGAGATCTACAGCGCTGAAGTTATTACGTATACTCAAGGGGAAAGGGAAGAAAATCAAAGAAATAGCAAGAACAAAGATACCATTAGAACCTGGAAGGTCTTCTAAGGAACACGCTTAAAGGAGAACAAAAATTATTAATGCAAATGATTGTTTATAAAAATAATTTCATGAAATGAATCAATCATCGTAACGTAAAAGCTCGTTAATTAACATGAAAGAGTGCTAGCTCTTCATTTTCTGCTGGAATGCTTTGTGGGTTTGGTTTTCTTTTTCAGTTGTATATTTTGTTGTTGTTATTGTCTGCTTTAAATGAAGAACTAGTGATCTCCAAAAACATGCATGCTGGTGCTTGTGGGTACAACAAAATCACATTGCTTTCCAGAAGAAAAGCTGATGTTCCTATAACCAATCTGGCCTAGAAAGTGCAAGTTTGTTCATGTAAGATTAAAGAGATGAGGTCTCTATGGCATATTGCAGTATGGTCCTTGGAATAAGATTCTCATTTACTAAATAAATTACTGTATATTACTACATAATGGTGTTCACATTATAACCGACAATTAGCGCCATTAAAGAGAAAGCTCATAAACAGCCAAAGCTCACATCAAATTAACACAGTCATGATTAAAATCACTCTTCTGATTTCTGCTCTTCACAGAAATAATCAGCATTTTGCATAAAAATGAGTACGAGGCAGCTCAGAATCCCAGCAATGCTGGGATGGCGGCAGCGAGCATCGCCAGTGCAGCGCTGCTGCGTCAGCTCCGAGCGCCGGGCTTCCCCCAGCAGGAGCCTGAGCCACCAGCACGGCCCGCAGCAGGCAGGGCTGGGAGCCAGGCAATGGCACCAGAGATGAAAGGGCTGCAATTATTCCTCTTGGCTCTAATGAGGGGAACCTGGGTTCTCTCCTGGCCTGAGGGAAACTGCTTCTTTACTGCAGGTTTGTCACTTCGCCATTTAAATGGTTTCTGGCGTTTGCATCTTTGTTTGTAGAGCCTCAAGTTCAGAAAGCAAAAGAAAAACTCGAGTAATTATAACGGAGAAGAACAACAACAAAATACAAAGGAGTCAGCAATTCATTAAAATTTTGAGACTGCGATGTCAAAAAACTTTTCTTGACTTGAGGAAAAAAAGGAGGGAGACTTTTTCTAAACTGGCACAGAGCCCATATCCTCATTAGGATTCACGCTCCACTGGCACAGCAATGCACTAATGGTCTTGCTTTAATCTTCAGCATCGCAGCACTAGTTTTATTGACCTCACAGATGAGGATGCAAAAATGGCAAGGAGGAGGAAAAAAGAAACTCGAAGCCGATGCTGACCAGGTCTGGTGTCACGGAATGGCTTCTGATCATGGATAGAAGTTGGAGACATATGTTCATCTCCACTCGTAAATGATACTTCAGAGAAAGCCAAGTTCATAATGACTTCATAAGGATAAAGTATCATCAAGGAAAATCTAATCAATAAATAAGCAATCAAGACCATATAATGAAGGAAACCATTTAGAATACCATTACATATGCCATGGTTTAAAAAGGAATCACAATATGCTACATATGCAAAAAAGTACTGCAAGATAATACGCCTTTGATCCAACACGCCTTTAAAGTAGGAAACAAAAGGACGTTCTCATATATCTTACCAACTAATTTAACATATAAATCACAAAAAAATATGATCCAGATGGGCTTCAATGAAGGAAACCAATTAACGTAGACAGCCGTACCATCTGACACATTAGTTGTAATAATAAAAACCAAACAACATGGTCAAACAATAATGCTCTGTATTATATCTGACATTTCTAATTACTTTCTGTATCCTTTTCAAGAAAAAAAGACTATCAGCAAGCAGTTTGTTTCCCAGAGGAAAAAACCGTCCAAACTTCAGCCTACAGAGCAGAGTCTATGGAAGATGGTGATTTATCTGTGTTCCCTTGGGACGTGCTTTGGAACTGATGGATTTTGCATAGTCCACATCTGGTTTCTCAATTAGACTCAGAAAATGGTTGCTTTCAACTGCATTTCCACCATAACTGATGCAGACCTGGCACATCGATACCTGTATGCACTCTTTAAAACCCTTACCTCTGCCCAGGGACTCAGAACAGTCAGACTGATTTGGGCTTTACTTTCTGTAGGATGGGATTTTGCTTTTTTCCTTTCCAAAGCATTTCTGGCACACATCTCCCAGAATCAGGCAGTTGCATGCTGAACTACAATTAGTGCTCCAAATTAAAAGCTGCACCATGCACACATGTACAGTTACTGCTTGAGAGGTAAAATCTCAACTGTGTGAACTACTTTCGTGAGAAGAAAACAGTTTTATCACCTGCGACCTACTGGATATTTTGAGCACCTCTCAAAATCCACCCAGGAAAATCCTTTCCAGCACATGATTTAATGAAGTGGACAAAATTTGGAAATCTTAGAGAGGTGGTGCATAGCAAAGCAATAAGGAAAGTCTTGCTTAGGAAAATGCTCTTCCCTTATAAAAACAGAAAAGAAAAATCTGTGGGAATCCTGCTGAATGCATTCATACTTAGAAAGGCCAGAGATCAGAGGCTCATGCTATAGCAATGAATACAAATCACTTGGAAAATTACATTTTCATTATAAGGATTAACACTAAACCTATCTGATATAGAAAATTGTTTTGCACAGCATTCATAAACAGTGACAGAATTCAGAAGGGCAAATTCTTCTTTTCCTTTTTTAATTTTAAAGCAGATAAAATAAGCATTCCAAACAGCTGAAAAGTAAATAAAGAATATTTAAACAAAAGGGAAATTATTTTTTAAGAATTTTTTTTTTTTTTTTCTCCTCAAAGTAACTTCTATTGATCAAGCCAGCATCAGGATAGCTTCATAAGGAAGGGTTTGTGCAGTGGCAATACTATTTCTGATTCCAGAAAGAAGGCCCAGGCTCCTTTACCAGCCTGACTCCCTCAAATTTCAGAAGAGGAGCTGACTGAAGGCTTCCACAGTGCTCCTTCCAGCACCCTAAGTGACAAACAGCAGCACTGCCAACTGAGGCAGATAGCAGCCCAACAGGCCCATGCTCTGGGTGTTTGGGGGAGGTAGCAGTCACCAAAAATCACAGCTGCATCAAGCCAGAAGCTGTTGGAAAAACCTTGCAATAAATAAACCAACCAATAAATCTCTGCCTCAGACCATCCAACCTCCAGGCTCAGGTGCCAGCAGGAGGCAAAAAAAAGTTGTTCTAACTCACGCACTGGGACAGCTGCAGCAGAAAGATGTAAACTGCACTTTTTTAGGGTCTATTACAACCTCCCTTTGTGCTTTGGAATCCCATTTTCATGCTCTGAAAAAGGGACTTGGCTGAAGTCACACGAGACACATTATGGCAAGTTGGGGCCTGAATCAAGTTCTGCCAAGGCCCAGCTCACAGGAAAACCACGTCTGTCCACATGAGCCTTTTAGACAAGCAGAGCACCCTACAGACTGCTCAGGTCCACATGCCACAGTGGGACACATGTTGCTTCGAAAGCACTCATCCGATTACCAACAAGAAGGAGTAATTCCAGATAAAGTCTGCTTTATTTCACCATGCAAAACCTTGAATGCAAGTAGAGGGCCACACGTATGCAAGAAGCAGTGCTGATGAAAGGCAGAAGCCGTGGCACAATGGCTCCCAAACCACTGCTAGCTGCTTGTTTGTAAGCATCCTGGGAAAGAAAGGATTTGGAGGACAATGAAGTCACTTTGCAGATATTTGCAAGGAGATCCTCCCATACACAGAGGGGCTTATGGGAGAAACCAGAAAAGTGGCAGTTTGAAACAGCCCACGGGACGTGAGAGCTAGCAATGCGAGCAAAGCAGAGCTCAGAGCTGACATTGCAAAAGCACATAAGAGATGATAGATAGAGTGCTGCGAGGGCCAGAAGGGCCTTGAAAGTGATATGTTCACTGAAGGAAACATTGCCCTATTTCACAGCCGTCTCAAACTACAGCAATACATTCTGATTTTATTTTTTTTTGGAGAACAGAAGCACATGTCTTTCCACTCACCTCAACAGGGAACCTCTTGCCATTGATGCTGTGCTCAGAGCCTGCTGATCCATTGCTCTGACCCCAGTGGAACTCAACCTTCTCTGCCTTGAATCTGCCTGGCAACCCGGCGCCGCTGACAAAGTAATCGTCCTTCAGCAGGATAGCAACTGCACACACAGAACAAGGAGAAAGACCTTCTTAGCACAGTTTTTTGAAGCATTTACAGGTTTTGCTCATTATATTAGAATATTTCTTCTAATGCAAGTAAAACATGAGGTCATCATTATCCTCTTCACATGGACTGGTTAAAAAAAAAAAAAAAAGCTACATTTAATGCTGGCTAATTATAGAAGTGATTATATAGGCTACAGAAAACCACCAAGTCCAAATTCTGCAAGCAGGTTTTACCATTGGGCTTTGATTAAAACTGAAACGACAAACTTCATCAAGAACCATTTAATGTCGTTGCAGGGACTAATGGCTGACCACATTGCTTGGCCTCGTGATTCACTGAAGGTGTGCAGATAACCAGTTAGAAGATCCTCTGTTTTTACATTTCCTCTAAGTTACCAGGGGAAAAAGGGCCTGTGTCCTGTCCCCCCCCTACCGCTGGACATGGCAGGTACCTTCCTCGACCCCCTTGCTCTTCCCTTCTGTAAAACAGGGAGAGTGACAATAACTTTTTTGAAACCCACTCATGACAAGCCCCCCATCAGAACTGTTTCGGTTCTTTTTTTACAGTAACTGATATTACTGTTACACAATTCAGTAAGGGTCAAAAGGATCTTCTTTGTAATTTCTTTTCCCTTCTGAAAAGCCTTTATATTTTATGCAACAATAAAAGCTGTAGGTCCAAACAGAGAGCAAAGTCATACGGTGGAAAATGGTACATGATACAGGGAGAACTACCGTCCCACCAGGAACTGAACCCAGCTTTCTGACATCCCTGTCCGCTGCTCTCACTACACAATCACCCACCCTTCCAGCACCTCCCACCTTTAACACGCATAACTCCTAATAATGACTCCTTACCAAATCCTTTCCCCTCATTTTCTGCAAAACTGGCACTCAAAAACAGAACTAAAATTAGCATTTTGTTCTTGTAAAAGCCACTGCAGACCACCGCTTGCTCTGTCCAGAATCCTGTGATTGAAGTTGTGCTGCTCGTTGTTCTTTTTTTTTTTTTTTTTTTTTTTTTTTTTTTTTTTAAATGAGAAGAGCTCAACCCACAAGGATACAAGGATTTCTCTCTGTTCTCAATCCAGCTGTATCATCACAACAGGAACATTAATATAAATCCGCTTTTATTATGTAACGGAGAGGGTTTTATTCACTGCTGGAAAAAATCTAGAGGCTGGTTGTGAAACAGGAGCTGCTCCTCTGCTGGTGAATCACTTCATGCTGCAGGCAGGGCTGTCTGCCATGGCAGGGCTGCTCCCTGCAAGTACAGACTGCGGGCTACAGCAGCTCCAGCTCAGGTGCAACTGTGCAACCAAGAAATGTCTAAGCATCAAATTGTTTATATTAAAACCACCTAAATGTTGATGTACATGTGATGTTCAGGCCTTTATTCATTGCACCAGTGACACCACTGGGCTCTTCCATGAGTTCTACTTCCTTCATATTAAAGCATTTGCGTGGGAAATCTGGAGGCTGCAGGATACAGTCTGTATCGCCCAGATACTGCTGCATCCTTACACCAACCCCGAAACACAAGTGACAAAAAGCACCACTGCTTGCTCTCCTCTTCCTTCACAAAATCCTCAATGAGCTCAGCAGTATTTCAGGTACCAAACATCTCACTGGTTCGAAATTCCACAGACAAAATTGGAGGACTTAAAGAATACAGGAAAGCAGATATGCGTGCATCTGTTAAAAATCTCTGTGGGGATTCAGTTGCATCTAATAAATATTTGATAGTTCCTAAATCATTTATGGCTCTGTCAGGGGTCATTTTACTTGTTTCAGATGAATAATTAAAAGGATAATTAGGAGGATGTACAATCTGAAATGTTCATCTAATTGTTCATTTTACAGAATTCCTTACACTGCTGAGCTCTACAACGCGTGTTCTCAGCACCATCCTATCTCAGCAGCACCTCCTTATTGCCATTAACTTGGAGGTTTCCCTTCCCTCCATGTGATTTCTGGTATTAGGGATTGGAGCAGCCAAACTGGGCTTTGGGATCCACTGCTTTTATCTAGTAAGTCATGCAGAGGGCACAGGAAGGAATTCACCCTCCATAACTACTAGGCTTAAAATTAATGTATGATTGAGATTTCAAAAACAAAGCAGGTGGTGCACAACCACCAGGATCACCATCGTTCATGCAATGTGCAGGACCAGGGCTGGAGCTGTGCATCCTCCACCTTCTCGAGAGCAAACCCAAGCCTGGATATAAAGCAGCTCTTCTCTTGTCTTATCAGAGCAGCTCTGACCCAGCCTGAGACGCACACAAGGTACAAAGAGTACCCAAACACACCTCTGGCACCAATGTCTGTGAGTTTATCAGAGTCATTAGAAGCTCTGAGTGATCCAAGAAGGGGTAAAACCGCAGTGCATGCACTGCTGCTGTGGGAACTGTTCCCACAGATGCTCCACTCCCACAGAGTAGTGCCCAGAAGCTCCATCAGCCTCAGGCCCAGCTGACACCAGCTAACACTTAATTAAAGGTGGCACAGGCAACAACAACCATGAAAGGTGCTTCTACTCTCCAAGTAATCTTTACCACTTGGGAACCAGCTTCTATGGTGATGAAATCAAACCCACATTAGTCAGTGTAATCCACTGCAAAGCATTTCTGGCTGAGGCATTTGGCATAATGAATATAGGTTCATTTTCTGAATGAAGTTCTGTGTCCTGTACATTGCTTGCCCTTTAGATGATATGAAGAGAAAGGAAAAAAGAGCACAACAAATCAAAATTTCTTTTTACCTTTTAATATTTAAAAGCACAAAAGTAACTAATCGGTCAATTCTAATAAACAAAAAATTAGCAGCTGAATAGCAATAACCCACACAATGCATTTCCTGCCAGTTAATGAGAATCAAAGTTAAGGGCCTTTGGTTTTTCCTCAGACCCCGGTCTCCTTTAACCAGTCATTAATTGCAGTGAAATGCCCTCTACATCCATCACCATTGCATAAATTCAAATGCAGCTTACTGTCAGTCAGCAACAGGAAGGTCTTCTGTGGTCATCTACTCCAAGACTGCTGTCAACACACATCACAACCGGCACAACTTGCTGCTACATTCTGCCCATAGGCCAACACATCCTACCTGGTTTGCTGCTGTACCACTTACTACCTTAAAAAGTAATCCCTGACAAGTTTCTTCCAAAGGTCAGTAAACCAAGGGAATGGAATGTGATAAATCAAGGGAGGAGTTAAGAGTTCAGCAGAAGACTCAGAGATGATAGCAGGGCAAAAAGAGTCTTTGCCTAACCTGCAAAATCTCTAAGTTACCCAAGAACAGCGATTGTTACTGTTGCCCTGAGAAGCAATAACTTGTCAGCAAAAATCCACACCCCAATGGGTGAGGAAATCAAATATAGTAGCGGTGCTAAAATCACCCAGCAGAGGAGACCGAAGATACAGCTTTCATTGCCAACTGCATGAAGACTGGAACATTCACCGTGCCGTTTTGGTTCTGCATGGTTTCCTATTATATGTGCAGCAATATGTTCCTATTATACTTACCATGTAGCATTAGCATTTCTCTTGGAAGAAAAGCACCATCGTTTTTTCTTGGTATTTCTAATTACGTTTACTGCCGATAACTACACTTGCTCTTTGCGACCAAAAGAGAGCAGGGTACATAACACAAATAGATTAATTAAGCGCCAAATTCCACAGCATTCAGCCTCCCCTGAACCTCATTTTGCTACGAAGGGCAACAAAGTCAGGATTTGAGAGCAAACAGGAGCATTTCTTAGCAAAGCTGGAAAAAAACCGTCAGTAATGCATTAAAAAAACAGTGGTTTACATTAACCAGATTTGCTTAGCGGTGAAAGAAAGCAGGATCCCGGCCCGTGTCCTCCTCAGCTGAGGGGCAATGTCTCCCAGTAAGTCCCTGGAACTGGGTCCAAAGCACCTGGTGGCTGACACCCAAAGACCCGTGGGGGCAGTGGGTCAGGCTGTGGGCACAGCTGAATGCAAAGCGCAGCAGGTCCATACCCGGGTTTGCTCGCAAACCTCTGACGAGGAACCTGTTACCTAAAGCACTTCAGGCACACATGTCGAATGTTAATAAAGATAAAAATATACTTTGAATAAATAAAATTGAATTAATTAGCGGTTTAATCCAATTCCCTAAAAATATTTGACCTTGTCAAATGAAGAGGATGGCCTTATAATTTCTGATTTTTACATTTTTAGAATTAAAGAGTAATCAAATGCATGCAGCTTTGCATATAAATCAACCTCGACCTTTCGGTGAACTGTTTTGGTAAAAATAAGCAGTATTCTCACTGTTCTTTTCTCTGGAAGCCAGAACAGACAGAGCAGAAGAGGATTCAGTTCAGTGAAGAACACAGTGCTATAATCATATCAGAAACACATTCATAAGCTCCCACTACTTTGAGCGCTTATTGCTCTTTCTTCTCCAAAACCTCCCGATTTCTAAAACTTCCCCTTTCCTACAAAGTCTGAGCCTTGCATCTCAGCGCTCCTTTGGATTAGATGTTTCAGCCTCCCAAAGCTGATAACTCAAGGTTACACCTTGAAGCTCTCATACAGCCTTTTATTCTGAGGAACAACTCACTACCAAGAGAATTATTTTGTACGGGGAACTGAAAAAAAAAAAAAAAAAAAAAAAAAGCCTTAAAAAATGAACCTTAAAATCAATCTGCAGAAATCGCTTTGCAAAGAATGCAAAGGCAGGGATGGGAGGCAGCTTCTGGAAAATTATATTTTCTTAAAAAAAAGCAAACCCCAAACAACAGAACAATGAAAGAGGAGGAGGATGGAACATGGCTTGAATTTCTAATTGACTGCAGGCAGGCTATGGAGACAAACAGAAGAGAACATACCCGTTTTTCCCGTGTTTTTCATCCAAGTCTTGTTAGAAGATTCATTGTCAAAACCATCGAGCTGCAGTTCCTGATACTCATCTCCAACATGAGCCTGATGGTCCACGATGTCTATGGGAGACTGGTGGGACCCCCCGCACTTCTCGCTGGAAGTAACCCAGTGCTCGGGACCATAGGTACCTGTTAACAAATACAAATTAAATTAACATTCCAGTGGCTCCTTAATTCTGGATTATGCTTAAGTAAGAGGATGAATCATTAGGCTCCCCAGGTAACATCACTGCTGCTACACCTCGTGCATCTGAAAGAGGTTAAGACTTGTAAACTTATGAAGAGATCAAAAACCATTAGCTTCATGCAGTACTCAAACTTTGCCTCTGGCAGTAACAAACAATACCTCTTTTTTTTTTTAATTACTATTCTATAAAACTGTCTGTAATTCCCTCATGCGTATGTTACGAATTAGCATGGGTTTACAGGAAGTTTCCTAAAGCTTCAGCCATGATATACGAGTATGCATTTACCTTCTTAGAAGAGATACACAATGTACCAGCCAGGCATTAACTTGCTCTTCCACAATGCTCTAATTAGATAATATGATCTTTATTAATGACCTCATTTCTTCAGAAGGTTTTAAAGCCAGCAAAAATGAAAATGAAGAATTAAAGCAAATAGGATATTAGTAAATTGGAAGAAAACAGCAAAGGAAAAAAAGACATCTCTTGCTGGAGGAAGTGAAGACAACAGTGACCTGCCAGGAAAATGCTGTAACTTCTTGGTGTTCCTCTTACACAAATTTTCTATTTATTAGCCAGGAGGAGTTTAGGTTCTGGAAAGCAATCTGTGCATCTGTACGAGCGAGCCCATCGCTGGCTGCCACAGAGGGCAACAAGGGATGAGCTTCAGCTCTGAGGAGCAATGTCAGAGCAGCCTCTGTCCCCAGCACACCAGGTGTATGGCGGGTCCTGATGCACTCAGCATCGTGCACTGAAGTGTTTCTAAGTGGTTTCTGAAGCAGCTGTTGTCACATCTGTACACCCAACTCACAAAGGACAGGTGGTGCAGAGTTTCTTCTTCTGTTCTGGAGCTTTCACCTGCCCCAGATTACTTCTTGGTGTGTTAATCTTGGTCCCTAACCCCCATCCCTAACCCCAAATTGTTCAGCTAAACTTTGCAGTGGGATTGCCCTGGCCCCTCTGCCATGGGAAGGAAGGCAGTGATGCATCACAGAGTGGCACAGTGCTGCGAGAGGCAGCGGCACAACGCACTGCTCAGCCTGCAGAAGCTGCCTGCCACCACCTGCACTCGCTCAGCCCATTCTATAGCTCTCCAGCAAGAACGGTCAATAAAAATAGCAAGTGGAAGGAAAAGGTTTCAGACAAAGACCTTGCCGTTCCCAGCACACACCAGCTCCAGATGCA